>NW_025544661.1:0-600000 GCF_011800055.1 Colletotrichum gloeosporioides | reverse complement strand
ATTGATGGTAGCGGATGTATTTGTCTTCTACCCAGGGACAACCGTGGACCTTGATCTTGAAGCATGTGTTCACAGGCGAGGGCGGGCAGACGGTTTCTGTAGCGACGGTGCCTGCCACTGTAGCCGTTGCAATTCCCATGAAGCGTGTAGAGGAGATGGTGTAAGTATACGTCTGGAGTGGACCCTGTGCATTCTTTGTGATGGTCCCGGTGGCAGTGACGACCCCCGATGTCGTCGTTGTGGTGGTTGTGTAGGTGTTGGTTTCCGTACCTGTGGCAATCTGCTTGCAGGCGAATGAGATTTTGGTGGCGTCCCAGTCTTTGACCATAGTCGGCGTAGCTTGAGCAACAACACCACCCACAGCGCGCCTGTTTGGGCCTGCAGTGGGCGTTGGAGTGTGCACATCCAGCCCTCGCCTGAAGTTTAGGTATGCGAATCTGGCGGTCTTGTCGCTCGCCGTGACAGTCACTGTCCGGGCGGAGAATGTTCTCGTCAAATAGCTATCAAAGCTTGTCGTGACGGCTGAGTAAACGGTCGAAGTGGTGGTGACAGTCGTGGTCACGAATGTCGTGGTGGTGCTCGGGACGGTCGAAGTCTCGGTGACGTACGTCCAAGTTGAAGGAGGCCTGTAGTTGATGTACTTGGTGCAGAAGTTCTGGCCAACGTTCCTCAGCGACGCTATTTCTTCCGGCGAGGGGGTGATGCCTGGCACCGGTAGGCACCGCTTAGCGCTGCCCGCCTGACCGCTGTAAAGCACGGCAGAGTTACCATCGCCGAACCCGATAGTGTTGGCACTGTAGACGAAGTTGTTGACCAAAAGGTTGTTAGCCGGGCAATTGCTTGTTGCTGTGAAGGAGTACGAAGAGTCGATACCGGCGACGGTCTGTGAGGTAATGAAGGGGTTGATGTGGACCATGCCGTAGATGTCGACTTTGATCTTGACGATCCATCTCATGTACGGTTTAAGACTGACTGCCGAGCCCTGCTTGAAGGAGGGAAAGGTGAACTCAACGGACGGTTGCCAATTTCTCTGGTTCGTCAACCTGCTCTGGAGTATGTTGATGGAAGCGTCGGCATTGCTCCAGGAGAAGCGAGCTCCGCCGGTGACATCAACTTTTGAGTCCGTGGAGAAGTCAATTCCAACGCCGTACAGAACTGTGGGGTTGATCCTGAAGGCACCATCCATCTGGATGGGACCGAGATCCAGAGAGTTGTAGTTGTGATTCCAAGTGCCCTGCCATGGGCCATCTGACTGAAGCCTCGCAATCATGTACGCAGTCCCTGCAATTCCTGGGGTCACGTCTGCTTGCTTGATCTGGAGGTTTCCATTGGTCACCACCACGATTATCTTCCCGGTAAACGATATGCTCGTGACAGAGAACCCGCAGTTGACGCAGGACAGCGCCTTGCTCCCGGGGCCATACTTCAGAACCTGGGAGATGGTCGGAAAGTTCATGGTCCAAGAGTAGTTGAAATCATACGTGGTAGTCTTGGTGGTGATGTATGTAACTGTCTGACAACCGCCAAAGAGGCACTTGATAGCGTCGCGGTTGTCGTAGAGGGACTTGCCAGCACACACCAGCTCCAGTGCTCCACCTCCGGGGAGATGGCCAACAAGCTCTGTGACGGTATCGTCGCAGGCAATGTCCCAGCCGTCTGTCTCCCGGGCCTCAAGGCGCTTGCTGATGAAGTTTCCCAGACGGCGGGCTCGAGCTTTGGATAGGCGCTCCCGACGCGCCTGGATGAATGGCTCGAGAAGCGTCCTTTTGACAGTGGCTGAAGCAGACGGACAGACGTTGGCGGCAACCTTCTTCAGACCATCAGTCGCCTTAGAGAGGAGATCGGATGGTTTGTCAAGCCCAGCTTCCTTGAAGGCATCTTCGACTGCTTGCTGCCCGACAAGATCATCGGGGTTGTACGCTGCTGCTGGAATTTCCTGCCCCTTTTGGGCAGGGACGTTGTATTTGATGTTTCCGTTTTCAACCTGAATGTTGGCGAGAAAGAAGTCATACAGCTCCCGTGCTGCGGGGGTCAAGTCTGCCAGAGTCTCTGGCGGAGGTCTGTAGCCCGTCGCGCTGGGCTTGGCTGAGATGGATGACCCTGAAGATGAAGCAGTTGAAGACAGGGTTGCAGATGCACTGCACAAGGACCCGGATCCGATGGGCGCAGAAGGTACCGAAGCAGCATTGCTCGAAGTTGAAGTGTAACTTTGCTTGCCAGCGTCGTCAACTTTGCCGTAGACCAGAGTGATTTGGCTAGCCACGTCAATCATCCTTCGCTCTTTGACAAAGATCGTGAACGAGGACGAAGTTGGTGGCGTGTTGCCTGCTGAATCAAGCTGCCAGAAACCACGAGCTGTATTGATGTTGCAGCCTACAGTGTTCGTGATGAGAAGCAGACCAGGTGACTGAGTCAAAGTGGTGTAAACACTTGAAGCGTCGTTCTCGTTGCTGAAGAACAACGTCATCTCTGAAGGCTGTGCAGTGGTGCTGTTCTTGCAAGTGACGCTGGCGATTCGTGCTGAGTTTTCGAGAACGAGAGTTGCAGAGTTCATCACCAGCTCGACCTGCATCACCCGGTTGCCAGGGCTTTCAGCATAGTTGAGAGTGACTGAGGTGACTGGTGTGAGTCTCTCCGCAGTGTAACGGTCGATATCAGGGTCTCTGGAGGGTATGAATGAATCTGATGATCCAGAGGAACACGCAGTCTGGGACATGGGGGTGACTGTTGCAGTGCCCGAGGTTGAAGTGGCCGTTGTACTGGAAGCGATCATCGATGTTGAGGAAACGGGAGCCATGCCGATGTATCGAGCATTAGACACCCATCCAGCGGCTTGTTTTGGATTGAGGGTGTCCTTCATGTAGCATGCGACCCCGCTGTATGCGACATCAAGGCAGCCAACGTTAGCATCGCAAGCTTCCAAACAGAGTTGAAAACTGTCCGCGTAAACCATCTTCATGTCGCCACCCGGGTGGTCGTATCCGCACTGGATGTCATACTGCCGGCCATCCTTGGTCGTAAAAACGGTGTCGTGAGATTCGTCAGCTTGGCACGTAAGGGCCTTTGGTCGCTTGAAGAGAAGGGCGGTTGAGACCCAAGCGGACTGCACAAGAGTGTTGAGCTTATCCTTCATGTAGCACGCTGGCCCCACGTAGGCGACATCGATACAGCCGGGTGTGCTGTCGCATGTTTCGATACAAGCCTGGAAGGTGGCCGCGTCCACAGCTTTGAGATCTCCCCCAGCGTAGTCCTGACCACAGATGATCTGGTACTCGTTTCCGATTGTCGTCTTGAAGGTCTTGCCGTTAGTCCCAGCCGTTGAGCAGGAAACGGCATTGGAAACGGCTGGTTTGGTGGTCGTATCTTGGATTTTCTTGCCGGTCCAAACCCAGCCAACGGGATTCAGGGTGTTAAGTGTATCCTTCGTCCAACAATTTCTGCCCTGGGGGTCGTAAGAAACGTCGACACAGCGGTCGTCGACGTCGCATGCCTTCATGCACTCTTCAAAGGTGTCGTACTGAGCAGCTCCAATGTCCCCGCCCCCGTAATCCACACCGCAGAGGATCTGAAATGAGCTCTTGGTCGCTTTGTACGTGGTGCCGTCAGCAGCGTTGCCTACGCATGTGACCTGCGACGTCGGCTTCTCCTTGACAGCCTTTTTCGCAGTCCAAATGGCTTCCACGGGGTTGGGTGTGGTGAGTCGGTCCTTGGTCCAGCACGTTTTCCCAATATGGCTGTACGAAACATCCACGCATCGGGCATCATTGTCGCAAGCCTTGATGCAGTCTTCGAAAGTGGCGACCTGGAGAGCGGCGATGTCGGCGCCGGCGTAGTCCACGCCGCACACAATCTCGAAGTTTCCGTTGGCACCAGCGTAGGTCGCACCGTTGGAGGCACCACCGGCGCAGGTGACCCCTAAAGCCTTGGATGTCTTGCGTGCAGAGTTCACCCACGCAAGGGCCGTGGCAGGCGTCTGCACGTCTTTCAGGTAGCAATTCTGCTGGTCGTAGACGTAGGCTACGGCGATGCAGGCTTCTTCGGCATCGCAGGCCTTTACGCAGGCCTCAAATGTCGGCACGTTGATACCCTTATAGTCACCGCCGCCGTAATCCCATCCGCAGAGGACTTCAAAGGTGCCTTTCTCACCGGTGTAGGTCGACTTGTGAGTCGCGGGCTTGGTGCAGTCGAGATTGGTGGACAGGGTCTGTCGTCGAGTGGTTGAGGCCGTAGTGACCGGAGCGAGAGAAAGAATGGCTGCAGTCACGAGCGTGACTGTCTTGAATAAGCTAAACATGGTGACGGAAGGAGAGAATGAAGGACTGGCAAGGAGCGACAGAGCACCGCCGAAACAGAGTACAAGCTACTTCGTGACGATCGAAAACCAGAAACGGAGGGAAGGGACAGAACGCCAGACATGTATGATTGCTGGTCCCCGAGTTATCTAGATAAATCCCCATGTGCTTACTGTGAAATGGGTTCCAGGGTCCTCGGATTTCTGCAATGCTCAGCCCCCACGTTGCAGTCTCAGCAGCGAAGAATTACCATCAGCTTGGAATGCAACCTTTCCGAATCGGATGCTAATTCAATAAGCTTATTTTCACCTCACATCCGTATTATCGACACGCTAGGTGCACTATTTTCTTGGCAGTAAGACCTTGTTCGGAGGCTGCCTATTTTCCCGTGGCTATGTTCTAGTCTACCGTCATCGTCTTCGCTTCCATCGTCGTCGACGTCTTCACTTCCCTCATCGTCGTCACTTCTTTTATCTTCGCCGTTGTCTTTGTTATCATTATTATCATCATCGTAGTCGTCGCCGTCGTCGTCGCTGTCAATATCGTTACTATTGTCTTCAGGGAGTAATCAAGCACAGAAGAAATGTAGCGCGCAGCCATAGGAACATTAGGCGGTCACTTTCTAATCGGTCATTTAGCTAGTCTCGAGCTCAATTAAATTTCAAAGCCAATGAGGTACTAACTAGATGTTTAACTGTGAGCTGAACTTTAAGCTCATTGAATCGCGGGGCTAAAACATGTCCGGGCCCGCCATCATTACCGCGGAGGACTAGCGAGCGCCATCACCCATCAGAGTCGGTCTAGACCTCCGCTAATAGTCTACACATACCGGCGACATGTTTCGAGACACGGAACATTCCGTCAATGCCATTCGATACAGGGGCCATAATTGCAAAATGTTCCATCCGATGTTAATGGGCCCAAAAAGCAAAAGAAATCATCAACCCAAGAGTGGGATTTAACCACTGAATCTCCCCGAGGTGGGCTCGAACCACCAACCTCCAGATTAACAGTCTGACGCGCTAGCCAATTGTGCCATCGGGGATGTTGAGACGTTGTGTCTGATTTGACTTGGCGAGTTGAGGGAATTTTGGGAATATGGAGCTCACGATGTGGACCTGGCGGTGCTGGGTGGATGCAATCGCGGCAGATGGACCCAGCTGAACAATCTCAGCCCCATTTCCATACAGTCATCAGTCTTCTTTTTCTCAGACATCAGAGGAGATACAGGGCATTTTGAATACACCTTGACTACCTAGTCTCTTTCATCTTGAAGAGTTCCTCACTTGCACACACATCAGGCGTGATATAAGGAGTTGTTGTCTGAGGCTATTCCGGGTTGTGGGCGAGTTCCTTCAAAGAGTGGGGCATTCATCCGGGTTGTGTAAAAGTTTACATCAAAGTTTTATCTTATTCACCAGTCATTTGACAGTCCATAATGATTGGATCTTTTGAGCATTGGATTTTTGAGCATTGAGTATGCATCAGGTTTGGGAATGGAAAATTCAAGTTGAGTTACAAACCCCGAACCCCCAACCCCACAAACTGAGCAATACGCCAATGCATTCATTACTCGGTCTTCTGCGCTACACTCGAGACGAAAAGAAACATTCCACTGCAACTGTGGCTACCTAGCCCAGAATAGCATAAGAATAATAATTTCCATAGGAAAACTAGGCTTATGCCCTCTGTCGCCTGGACTCGCCCCTCAACAATCACAGGTCAAAAATCTGTTCTACCAAATCCTCGCTCATGGCCCACAGCTTCTTCGCATTCTCGCCATCAAGTGCATACTTACGAGGCGTTCCGACCTGGCAGTTCTGAATATATGAGCCGCTGTGAGCCGCAAGCTCGGGATCCAGCGCGGCTGCCAATATAGACGAGCACCCTTGAGTCGCGGTCTTGAATGGCATGTCAATCGCGAAAGGCAATCCGGTGTTCTTTCGAGAGACCTCGTCGCCCTTGTCAAGCTCTGTCATGGAAACATGGTTAAAGAGACCAGTGCCTCCGATGCTTCCGGGGTGGACTGGTCTCATGTTAGGCGGTGTTTGCTTTCTCGCAGCTTGGTATTATGTAGGTTTCACTCACCAGACAGCGAGACAACTCCGCGGCCTTTCAATCTGCGAGCCAACTCGATACTGAACAAAATGTTTGCGGTCTTGGATTGTCCGTAGCCGCTCCATCCGTGATAGTCTTTACCCTTGTTGAAGGTCGGGTCGCTCCACCACACGTCGGAGAGTTGATGTCCGTGGCTCGAGACGTTGATAATGCGGGCACCCTCACCAGCGGCAAGGATCTTGGGCAGCAGCAAGTTCGTGAGCAGAAAGTGTCCGATATGGTTGGCACTGAATTGCAACTCGTTCCCCTCGGCATCCGTCGTGAACTCCTTGGCGTACATAATACCGGCGCAGTTGATCAAAACGTCAATCTTGGAGGTCTTGGAGTCTGCGAGGATATTGGCGGCTGCGGCTCGAACGCTGTTCTGGTCGGTGAGCTCCACAGCAATGAAGGTGGCACGGATAGACGGATCAGTGGCGGCGATCTCCTTGATGACAGGCGCCACCTTGGCTTCGGAGCGACCAGCAAGAAAAATTGCCGTGGGCGACGCTTTGGCAAGAGAAATGGCCATATAAGCACCCAATCCGTTGGCGCTAGCACCCGTGATGAGAAAGGTGCGGCCCTTGACATTGGAAGCGAAGGTTGAGACAACTTCTTCCGCGGTAGTGTCGAAGCCGAATAATGCCATCCTGAGAGGTGTTTCGGATATCTATTGAGTTTGATACCTTGTAGAAATGGGTTGGAACGACAATAGGGTTTTGAACCGGGAAATACTTTGGCTCACAAGCGAGATACTGGGTATGATGTGATAAGAGCTTGCGGACTGGAACACTCCCGTCTTTTATAGACATTTCGTCGCAATATCCAACTGTGTTACCATATTCCAAGATTCAATGCCGGAGCCCAAAGTTCCCAAGTAGCAAATGCTGCGTATAACAAACCGTTTTTGAACAAGCTCAATTTTGAGACGTGCAGATGAACCTCTTCTGGGGTTATAGAAGCGCAATTGCGCCGAGCAATGTATCGTGGAGAACGCGGCATACCGAAAATGGTTAGCGAGCTTGTTCATGCACATCAAGGTAATTGTCGTAAGCCTGGGTGTTTACTAAGCTCCGCGAGAGGAAGAATACAGCAGGCAACAGCACTTGCAGAAAGCCCTCTCTCAATACCGATACAATTCTTATCGTCAAGGTATCATGGAGAAATGACTGAATGGCTATCGCGGCCTCATAGGTAAAAAGAAACCCACTAAGTCCGCTCTGGGACAGAATGCATCATGCAACCCGCGTCAAACACGCTCTCTCGGGCTTAGTGCTGATGGCGCATGGTGGGACGGATGCAAGTATTGATAATACATCCCACATGTCTCATTGGGCCGTCATATTCCTTTGAGTTAAGTGGGATAACCATGTGATCAATCACTGAGGTAGCACAAAAAACTCGGGAGAACGTCTTGTAGGTACTTCAGCGCCGAGACTCCTCTCTTCAAACTTGGATTGGTAAGCATCGTCACGCGTTGAACAGCGGGGAGGTTGACTGACCCCTGAACCTGACAGCTTTGAACCCGTTCCGCAACTTCATTTACGTTCTCAGAGTGCTAAACAAGCACGTTGATACTAGTGTACTCTTCTAAACGCTCGTCGCAAGCATTACGCGACGTGCTTATGCGACCTCAGTATGCAAGCGCCAAAGACGTCGCCACGACGAAGGCAGCACCACATACGCAGTCGGACTGGGTGCGGTGCCTGCAAAAAGAGACATGTCCGATGCGATGAGAAGCGACCGACATGGTAAGTTTCATGGGTACTTCTCTGACTTTCTCGCATTCTACCATACCGAATCCATGTAGCTACTATGATCTTACCCATTTGGGCCGCGTAGACGTGCCGTACCTGGGAATCAGACGATCTTGCCAAGACAGCTATTACGACCCTTGCCCCTTTAGATCAGATACACGCGGAATGCATGAGAATCGGATGACCTTGCCCAGTGTTGCTAGGCCTTTAAGCCGCTTGCAAGGGTAGCCACGTGGAGGATCTTTGTCATAGCGAGCAAAAACGAGCGAATCTTCTCTGACCTTTCTGACAGCACAAAATGTCTCGTTACTGGAACTCCATGCGCATACCCCCCTCTCGAGCGATGGATCAGCGAGACCGGCGATGGTAGCATTTTGAACGGGTCTCGTCCCAACTTTATGGGGAGGGGTGGACGGAATGCCGTCTGGCAGCTTCCAAAAGACCCCAGGACCGTGGACCCATTTGATAGCATGCCGCTATACATGTCGTCTAAGTCCCATGAGCTGTTCCGATACTGTGAGTCTACTTGCCTTCTGTACTGCTGCTTAGGTCTCTATACTTCGCAAGTCTGATCAAGTCTGACATCCGCCTTCCGCTTAGTCCTGGACGTCAACTCCCCGAAAAAGGGCACTGTTCCTAAGCACAAAAAGACGTAAGCTATATGCTTCCTTTTCCCTCGATTTCTTCGACTTTTCGGCTAACAAATACTTTTATTCAGTATCGGCAAAGTGGCTAATAATCCAGATTCTTTCCATGGCATTTTGTTACTAGCCGGCCTCCATTACTACTGGAATAACGGTAACCTCGGAGAATTTGCTTCGACATACTATATGCACAAGATTAATTGGATTCGCTCCATCAACTCGTATCTTGCAGAGGCTGACCACAATGACCCTAGCAAGTTCAGGACTTACCTGAACATTGTGGGCACAATCGCCCTCATAGAGGTAAGGCTACAAAGCTCGTCCTCTGGTCAAGGTATTCTGAGGACCTTCAGTAACATATCACTGACAACTCAATCTCATTTGGTGGTATGCAGATGAGCATGGGTGATTACGACGCAGCACGAGCCCACCTAACTGGTCTATCTATGCTCAAGGACAGGTTTCAAACTCTCCAACAGAAAAGCTTGACCGATTTGAGTCTGGCTGATTCGCCGTCTGTAATTGCGAATATTTCCACAGATGACACTGTTCAACTCTACCTGGCCCTTGTCACATGCGACGTGATTGCGGGGACCTCGAATTTGCTTCAGCCTCCTTTTCCGCAAGAAGTAACTAGACGACAACAGCCCAAGAGTCCTATAGGGGCGGAACAGAGATTGCCTGATGGCCGACTAGCCCTGTGGCTAGTCACTTATTTTCTCATGGCAAGCTATGATATATCCGGCGAAAACTTTGACCTAAGTGATCTATTGGATTATCTTCGCTTGGTAACCACCGCACATGGTGGTTGCTATGCCTCGCAATCCTTTCCGGTTGTGCCTACCCCTCAAAGCCAGACGGACACACGGACTACCCAAACTCCCTCACCCTTTCACACCAAAGTCCCTTGGGGTAGTACTGTCGCTGCCGGAGGTGCCTACATACACTGCATCATCGGCCTACCATGGACGTACGGGCCCAGCACTGGGGCCGGTCCCTTATGCTACATGATTCCCGCTATCCAGCAGGACGTCGCTGCAACCGAAACCGCCATGGCAGGGTCACGGGTCAACTTTGACGGACTTACAGAAGGAGCTCGGCTTGGCCAGGCACTGTGGCTGTGGAAAGGCGTGGTCGGCGCTTGCACCATTGCGAGCGCTCAGAAGGCGGGCCTCCCGGCTCCGGAACCTGGGGGTCCGGGCAGCGTGCCATACCACCAGGACGTTGTCCCCAGAGCGCGTCGTGACAGCAGCCCGCTGTGTGACGATGATGACGAGCTGTATGCCATGCTAGCGGGATGGTGGGCTAGAAGGCTGAGGCGATGGAGTAGGGCGACAGGGGTTACTGAATGGAACGCCGCGAGAAACGTGTTGGCGCTGGTGGCATGGCCGGAGAAAGGCCCGGGTGAGAGGCTAGCTCAGAGGATGTGGGAAAATGCAGTCAACAAACAGGTGACGTTTTAAGGAAGGTGCTTGGCTCCAGAGGATGTCTTTTCCAACGAGACGAAACGATGATGGCATATTTGGGAGCCTTCATAGGACCTCATCTACAGTATCGATCTATCTACTTTGACTAGTCCTTTAGTACTGATCGTATAGTATTTCTGGACCATCGTCAACACGATCTTTGCAAGGCTTCGATACCAAGTTCATCCGGCGAGTCTGTTGTTCTTCCAGGTGTTTTGACTAATGTTATATGTCAGTTGTTTGTTGAGCTAACTGACAAAGTGTCTTTAGCATGGCGGTAGACCAATACATTATACCTATAATGGCTTGCAAGAAACAAATACACTTCGCAGTTGGCAAGCAACTCCGCACACGAAGGCTTCAATACCCAAACGTTCTCGAGCATGATTAGTCGCGCATCAGCATCGATCCGATCGAAGAACAGCTACACAAACACATTAGACCAAGATACTTTGACAGTAACAGCAAATCTCGGATTGGAGGCCACTGTCTCAATCAACTGCTAAGATGACTTCATGTGTGTTGTCTGACAGGTTGGGATGATGTGCATATTCGTATCTTGTGAAACCCTGCTGGTATCTTTGAGGCCCTAGTTTCCCACAACTTTGCGGAGTCAAAAGCCCCGCAAGATAACTTGGGCTGGGTTGAGTCATGGCCCATGTCACCGGACCGAGCTTGGGTCACTCCCCGTGCGTTGTCTCTGATGCCTTCAGGGGTTGTCCTTGCGATCCGATTTCTAGCTCGATGGCGATCTGGCCAATCACTCTGACCCTGTCTTTGCTGATCACGATCTACTGTGGATTGAGCTTTCGTTCACGAAATAAACGGCAGTGAAGCTTGACGGTGAGAGTTTTGTGTATTGAATGGCTATTATACGATTGCAAGCAGTCCAGTACCGGAGTGGCAACCGACGTACTCGAAGTGCTGCTGCTCTGGCTTCAACACCAATACTTCGTGGAACAGACGAAGCGAGACGTTGTTCTCCAGCTTTTTGGCATATTGCAAGAAGCCTCCGAAGATCTTCAAATGTGTAGGGTGTTCCTTTGCCCAACCCTCGAGGGATGCAAGGTCGTCGAAGAAGGCCAATCCGAAAGTGCGGTCCTTGTCAGCCTTACCCGTCGCGGGGTCGACGAGGTCCATGAACCTGCAGCTGTGGCAGCCAACCTCAGCACCTTGGTCTCGAAGGAAGTTCATGCCCTCGATGAGTACGGGGTGCATCGTTGACAGGTACAGTTCTCGCTCTTCGGGCAGTGTTCCAGACCAATCCTGGCCAGATCGGATGACGGCGAGGTTCTTCTTGCCGGAAACCTGAACCCTTCGAGGCTTGGGGACTCCGTTGCCGTTTGTCGTTCCGTTCGTGGCACGCTCGACCTTCTCGCCGATTAGCTCGTCGTTCTGAGCTGCTGCCATTCTGTCGCGCATGCTGCCCCAGTATACGTGCTCCTTGATAGGGCCGATCACACGTTCTCTCATGTGTGCCGCTCCCTCGGGGATCTCGTTGTTGGAGAAGACTGTCTCGAAACGGTCCATCGTGGGGAGGAACATCTCGAGAAACCAGCCGTGGCGTTCGGCTTGGGGATCAAGCTCGTCCCACCATGTCTTGAAGCCGGAGTCGACAGACCACTTCTCGTATGCCGCCTTGCTGGGCCAGTAAGCCAGGTGGGCAATGTTGTAGTATCCGTGGGTATCGGTCACGGCAGCCCACTCCGCGAACTGTGGGCGAGACTCGGGCTCGACGGCCTTGGAGGTGGTGAACTGCGTCAGACGTGCGACCGCATCGCCATCTGCCTTGTCTTCGGAAGCATACTGGGCGCCGATGACAGCAAAGACGAGGTCTTTTGTGGCTTTGGGAAAGCCAGCGCTGTAGGCTGGGAAGGGAGGCTGCCAGTCCGTAGGTGTCTTGGCGGGGATCTTTCGGGGGCACTGGAGGTGCTCTGCGATGGCGGAGACGAGCATCTTGTAATACGTGATATGGGATTGGTGGCGGGGAATGATGAATCCTGCCGGGTCAGAAAGGAGCTCGGGGGCCTAAGCTTTTAAGCTACATGGAGGTACAAGGACCAAGGCGACAACTCAAGACCAGGTCCCTCGTCAAGAGTTAGCCAATATTCCTCGGTCGATCAGGATGGCAGAGTCCACGCGCGTGCCGCCATCTCTGCAGCTCTGCAGTTGCAGGGATCTTAGACAAAGGCCATGGACAAACATGGACCGACAAACATGGAGGCAAGCATCGCACGTTTGGGCAGGGGACTTACCAATGTTGGACATATCCTTGCCCGTTGGATCGGGACCTTACTTCCTACTTTGGAGTAGTCTCGAACAGTGGCTGAATCCTGTGATGAAATACTCGGAACATCCGCTAGTTTCCGTCTCCTTTTGTGACCGTAATGAGTGTCTTATCTCGAGCAAACGGCTTTCCAAGAAGCCGTTGGGCGCTATTCTTTAGCGTACGCGTGGATGATAAGACATACCGGACTCTGGAGTTGGGTTCCGCGGGCACTGACGGTAGGCTAGAAAAGTGGCTTGCGGGATGACAGCTCCGCACCGGTAAGCCATAACAACAGACTGGGAGATGCTTCAGCCCTCACCAGATGACAGACGCATAAAACCACACAGACTGCGCGTCATGTCTTGGGCAGCACCCGGAAAGGGACCACGCAGGGATGGGGACCGGTGCGCAGCCGACTAATGTTCCACCAGAGACACAAAACCCCACCACCCAAGTGGGCAGCAGGACGCCTTTCCCAGTCTCTGCAGCCTCAGGGTTTGGGACAAACTCGCTGATCTATATTGCAGACCTGACACTAGTACCGCGGAATGGCTCCTTCGCGATTCAGGCACCATATGGCCATTGGCCTCCCCCTTTCAAAGCGGGTTGTCGGAATGCAACTCAAGGCGTCAAATGGCACCACGCGTAGTCAATCTGCACCCCTGGTTGAAGAACATTTCTGATTTCGGCAGTCTGGGCGGACAAGGCTGCCAGGTCCGTGACTCGATTTGGGGTTGAGGAGAATTTTGTATAATTCATGCTTGGGCCCCGACAAGCTTTGCAGTGAAAGAAAAAGGGAGGCCGGCCACATAAGAGCGAAGAGGGGGCAAACTTGCGGACGAGAAACCACCGCAACTGCATACCCTATCCTCACCCCACCACCACCATTCCACCATGGCGACACCGTTCCAGGTCGAGGCTTGGACCGAGTATGCCATCGGCCTGCTCGTGCTCCTCGTTCGCATTGTCTACAGGTCGACTATTGTCGGGACCAATTGGGAGGGCGATGACTACTTTGCACTGATTGCAGTGTTTTTCTGGACGGTATGCGGAGGGTCCCTGGCCGCATCGGGCTTTGAAGAGAGGTTGAAACTGACTTTTGGGTTCAGGGAGAACTGGTGATGCTAGAGTTGATCGGTGAGGAGACTCTCGCTTCCCCTTGACAGTTGATGTCTAGTCTGAACTCTAACAATCGTTTTGTCCAGGACAATACGGCAGCATCACTGGAATGACCGATGAGATCGCCTTGACGCTCTCCGACAAGCAAATCGAAAGAATAGTCGTTGGCTCCAAATGCCTGCTGGCAGGATGGATTCTATACGTTACCCTCATCTGGTGCTTGAAGGCATGCATGCTCTTCTTGTACCGCAGACTCACGTAAGATCTCGTTCGAGGTTGCAACTTGGCAGTGGCGTTCATAATTAACACGGTTGATACAGGCTAAACTTGACGCAAAAGAGAATGGTTTACATCACCGCTTGCACCTGCGTTGTTCTCTACATCGTCACCATCATTGTGATCTTGACGAGATGCCAGCCGTTCCATGCGAATTGGCAGGTGTATCCCTATCCAGGTGGTGCGTTTTGACCCCTTTCTCGCTGTTTGACATGTCTGATTTGTTTCTTGTTCTAGACGCCTGCGCACTGAATATTCCCAACTACATTGCTCTTGCAATTACGAACGTCACGTAGGTCCACCAAGAGAAGTGGTTTCACGACCGACCGAAACTGACAGTCCATTTTAGAACGGACATGATGATTTTGTACATTCCACTACCGCTATTGTGGTCTGTTCAGATGCCAATGGCACGGTAGGTTTCTTTCACTGCAAAAGCCTTCACCAATTCCAGTTGACTGACCGGACCAGCAAAATCATCTGCTCCCTCTGGCTCTGCACGGGTATCTTCATCATCATTGCCACGCTGCTTCGCTGCATTCTTTGCCTGCAGGATGCACAGTCCATCAACCTGGGCACCATCTGGTCAATCAGAGAAACAGTAAGTGTGGCCCACGCACCTCACGCAATCTCCCCCAGCCCCCCTTTCCCGCACCCCGGCAAACTCTGTATGCGCGTCGAACTAACCCGTTTTCCCACCCTGGCAGTTCGTCGGCATCCTAGCTGTCAACGCCCCGGTCTTGGGTCCCTGGATCGCCAAAAACGCCTCAGCGGTGCGTTCCCGCACCTCCAAGAACCGCTCAAAGACGGGCGGCCAGGAGTCCGCCAACCACATCGTCACGATTGGCGCGAAGGAGAGCACCCACCGCCTGGACCGCCTTACGAAAGACGGCCGCCGGGGTCTGGGGTGGACTGAAATTGACAACGACAGCGAGGAGCGCATCATGAAGACGCAGAACGATGTTGCTGTCTCGGCGAAGCGTTCGGACGAGGAGCTCAACCGCGAGGTCAGTCCCAACGGTATCCATGTCAAGACGACCTTCCAAGTTTCTGGATGAGACGACAGGAGAGGACACGGAGGAAAAGAATACCCCAACGCGTTGTAACACGATGTAAACTGTGTAATGTAAATTAGATGATTGGATACTCATGGAAGTTAGCTCAACGGGTCTGCTGTCACCGTCGTGGCAGAGTGACTTAAGATCACGCCAGCTAGGCTGTTGGCTCATAATACTAGTTCATATATGACATCGCAACGGTGCATTAGTCCGGTTTGGAGATGATGAGTGTATCTCGTTTGGATATTGATCTTCCGCGTTGCCTTAAAACCTGGAGTTGCAATCATGTAATTACCGCATAACAAAAAGCCTTCCGCGAGTCAAGATATTCACGTGTAGAATCTCTGAACCAGCACATGCTGGAAGCCCATGGACATACCCGTAACACGCGGAGGACTCCATACCATCGCAATTGGGGCCAATGGAGATGATACCGGACATGGAAGTGAAACCATGCCGGTCGTCACTCGATGCTGCAAGAGAGAAGAGACAAGATAGGAAAGCGAGAACTGAGAACCACACCGAAAGAGAATGCGATGGAGTGACGACGTGGTCCGGCAGATACGCTGTACCCACCAGTGGGACTGCGGAGGGGTCCACTCCGCAGGTCCGCAACTCTTCTCATTGGCTGAGACTCAACAACACCTCGTCCTTGTAGGATCACATCACAGGCTTCACTTGGTTCTTGCGCTTCACGTTAGGTATCAGGGTGCTGTTCACGAGTAATTCCCCTTGTCGACATCGACTTTTCAGTGCCCAGCTCTCCGATGGTTGAAGGCGCGTTTTGCAGTTTTCGGAAATCTATTGAATCGCACCTAGCTCGATAAGCGGGCCGGAATCCTGCTTTTGCTCCCTTTTGGAAGTATTTGAGACATGGCTGGAGTCAGTATCATCCGTTGAGACATCTTGGTTCTCCTACATATGTGTGCGGATGCCCTCTTACCAAGCACTCAGGGGCCGTTGGCGCTCTATCCGCGATTTGGCCAAGCGCGAGGCTCTAGCAACTCGGGCATCCACGCCCTCGGATTCAGGGACCAAGAACACTCTTCGGAAACGTCGATCTCTGTCGGCGCTATGCGTTCGGACTTGCGCCAGCGGAATTTGACCGTTCTTCGAGAGACTATCTATGGAGCTTTTGCATATGCAGTTACCAACGGGACCTCCCGTGGCTAGGCCTCAACGCGTTGAGAATGGGGAGTTGGGAGACACAGCGGTGATCAGCAATGAGCGGTCAGAGAGTCGAAATGTTGGACAACGGAGAGAAAAGCCTCAGGATCGAAATCCGACGAATCACTACGACCAAAATGCGCACCGACCGGTCTCATCAATGTCCAACGACACATGAATACGCATCGAAGACACCCGATGACGGAGGAGTGGCCGTTGACTACGTGCGCACTCGTGAATCTGATGAAGAAATGGAGGCCAGGGGACAGAAAGAGGCTAGATATGCCCAACAGAAGAAGACTGGATACATGATTGGCGGACGAAGTTACCTGGTTGAGACACTGGCTCAACTAGAGTTCAGGGTTGTTGGAGGACGGCCGACTGAACAGCCCGAGGTATGTGAAACGGTGACGTGGACAAACAGCTGTGTGTCCGATCCTCGCCAAACCCAGTGACATTGTAAGGCCTGTGGTTTGGATTGCAACAAACGCAAGCAATGTTTTTGCCTTCTAAGGCTAAGGGATACGAGATTCATACTCCCACAGACAGTTGATATGTCCGTCTCCAGGCTATCCCATCGCCTTCCACTTGACGCCACCGCAAATCGCCAGAATTTCTCCAAGTGCCGTCTTGATCATTTTCTTGCTGGCTCAAAAAGCCATTGATCAATCGGGATGACTATCGATTTGCTATGGCCGCGCTCGTCTATGTACTAGCAGCACGCCGCGGTCGATGGGTTACAGGAGGAGGCGATTGGAGGCTGCAGGCTTCATAGCTTCTCACCATCTTTCGTCGAAGAGATCAGCGACGAAACGGGTTGAGTTTAAACTCGTGTAAAGCTCCAGAAAGAGCCTTGACGATATTCTGTTCCTCCCGGTTTTCCTCTGCCGGCCGTTCCATCTTCAACATTCAGGCGCATCTCCAGCCGTGCACATCACCAAACTCGGTTCCTGCTGAATGCTGCTGTACACCCTAAGTTTGTTATTAGGCTTGAGGTTTTATGATCAAAGAGTTCTGACCACATGATCTGAATTCGCAAGAGGTAGCATGGACTTCGCATTGATCACATGCTACTTGGAAGTGGTCTGCTTCATGGCTTCAGAATATGGCCTTTCGCGAAGTGTTCTATACCGTCTCCGGAATAGTAGACAATGGGGACCAAACAAAACCATTAGCGCGTGGCAAAACTTCCTTAGACATAAAACCGGTCTCGATTGGACACGACTTGATGCGAATCTCCGGACACAAAGATCACCTGGGGTCTCATTCAGAGACGAGATGGAACATGGCGAGGCAACAACGTCTTCGTACGATCAAATGAAGCGGTGGAGAGAGACCAAAGTAACCGAGCCTAGCAGTCTGCATTCTCAAACGAGGACCGAAAGTCGTTGGAGTGGTCGGGGTGAGTCAATTTTGATCGGCGTTGTTGATAGCAATGGTCCAAACTGTTGACGTCACGAAGCACAGAAAACAAAGTCTTTGACTTGATTGGAACCTATCGAGAGCACTCGTTGAATTATTCCTACATTAACAAGCCTCCCATAAACGAGTGTAGGGGTTTTAAGCCTCCGGTGCCGGGGGAGTAGCCGGAGCCGCAGGTGGGGCCGCCTCCGGTGCCGGGGCCGGGGCAGGAGCTGCTGGCTGGGCGGCGGGCTCGGCAGGGGCGGGCTGAGCAGCCGGCTGTCTCTCAGCTGGTGGCGTGGCAGGTGCAGCTTGCTGTCCGTTACCCTTGCCCTTGCCTTGTCGTTGAGCACCCCCAGGGCTGATGTTGATACCTAAGATCAATCAGTCGGCGCTCCTCAAGGTTGACGGCGAGGGTAGATCTTACCAGACTTTCCGCCAACAGAGGTACTGCCATCGCTACCTTTGGTGATGCCAAGATTACCGCCAACTAAGTTGATGATGTTAGTCGCAAGATACACGAGAACAGTAGAGGAATTCCTACCATTTTGGACCTGGCCGTCAGCTCCAACGGTGATGCCGGCATTATCCTTAAACTGCTCCGACTCTTGAACAGCCTTCGGCTGACCACCTTCGCCAGCAGGCTTCGCTGCCTCACCTCCCTGTGCGGGTGGAGCTTGTCCTTCACCGGCCTGTCCGGGCTGAGGTTGTCCCTCGCCAGCCGGCGGAGCGGCCCCAGTCCCAGCGCCGTTACCCTTGCCCTTCCTCTGTGCCTCCTTCGCAGCCTCCTGTTGCTTAGCAGCCTCGCCAGGATTCGAACCGAGGCCTTGTTCAGCCTTTGCCGCTTCGCCTGGGTTAGCACCTGGTCCACCTTCTCCCTTGCCCTTTCCTTTGCCCTTTCCCTCGCCGCCGGCTGCTCCTCCAGCCGCACCTCCGGCCGCACCTCCGGCGTTGGCGGTGCCATTCTTCTTTCCATTGGCCGCGTTCAGGAACGCATCGAGAGCGCTGTTTCCGGTGCTTCCCGCATTCTTCTTGCCACCGAGCTGGATCCCGCCGACGGAAAGACCGCCGTTTCCGCCGCCGTTGGCCGTCTGGTTGGCCGCCGCTCCAGCCTGGCCATTGCCCTTTCCCTTGCCACCGCCGCCGAGTTGAAGACCTCCTGCTCCGCCGATGTTGATGCCACCGCCCGAGAAACTGATTTGCCTCTTGGTGACTGAGGGCTTGTCGACGCTTGGTCTTACAAGAGCAGCTGCACGGCCGGCAACGCTACCCTATTGGGAGGATAATATATTAGCTGGATGTTCAAGCAGACAGGATAGACATAGTCGATGATCATGTCTTGGTGGTGTGTTTGAGGGACACATGGTATGGCAGTAACTTACACCGAACATCTTCAACTGGCTTTCTTGGCGATCATCGCAAAGCCCCCCTTCGCCAAGTGCCAAGAGGGCAACAGCAACAAGAGGTGAGAAACGCATTATTGCCGGGACGAATGAGATCCCAGAAGTGAGTGTAAGTTCAAGAAGGGCCGCCCAGCAGCAAAGAAGTGAAACGTCAAAGATGAATTTGAAGGAAAGATGAAATAAAAAAAACTTATTGCAAAATCAAGCGACGAAGCCTCGAGCTTCAGTACCGCCAATAAAAGAATGAGAGACGAGAAGAGGTAAGTTGACGGGCCCGACAGACGAGATGAAGTGATGAACAGTCCGGGGAAAAAAGAGGGAACCGGCGTGTTAGTCCCACATATTACTCGGGGAACGGCATATAGAATCAGATGTCGTCAGAAGAGACAGCGAGAACATGTTCTGCGGCTGCCTCCTCCCTCAACCACCCTGGCTGACGTGGACGTGAATCCGGCCCGGAGAGCGTGACATTGGAGATCGCGAGCCGCATGAAGCCTCCTACTACAGGGACGGCCCCGGGGCTCGGGCCCTGCGAGATCTAGACTTTGCAGTCTTTCTACCCTTAGTGCCCTGAAAAGGTCCCTTCATCCGCCCCAAACCCAGCAGGTTGGATCGGCAGAGTCACGCTAAAAGTTCCATTGTTTAAGAACGACAGAGGTTGGCTGCAAAACACACGTCAGCGGAGCCGAGGGGGGATAAACAACGCTGGCGAAATAGCCCGGTGCGCATGAATTTGGATTGGTTTGGGCCAACATCGGACGGCGCCGCAAGTGGCTCGTCTGGAGTTGACTTGCTACCGCCTCCACCATCTCGGCACGGCTTGGCGTCGCGGAGCTGCGGCAGCGTGGGCTATTGTTGGGTTACCGGGGGTCGCCTTGGTGTTTATTCCGTAGGCGGTTGTTTTGTGCAACTCTCCGAGACAGGTTCAATTGACCATGGGTATGTTTGTTGTTGTTGCGAAGGGCAGGGTTACAATACTACCCCTCCAGAATTCAATTAGGGCTAAGTGCTTTCGTCTCTTTTCCTTTCGTCGTGAGGCCGTCAGACATTATGAAGAATACAAGTCGCGCGCACAAAAGATTGAGGGACACCAGGTTTGTAGGAAGTGCTTCAGGGGGTATTGAAGTGATCTCAAGATCGGCCACACTCCCGCCACGCACCATGCTTCGTTCTCAACTCTTCCCGCTCAAAGTTACACCAAACCATCACCGTCCAAGAAGTGTTCCGCCTTTAAAAGAAAGGACGCGACATAAGAAATAAGCATGTCTTCTTCTTCCCCCAAATCTTTCACTCCGGTCCTCCGCTTCGTTTCGCCACAGTTTACGTGATGAAGTCGTCGTCGTTGTCAAGATTCCGATGAACCTTTTCGTTCGCGGTGAATTGAGCTGTGATTGCGCGCTTAGCAGCCGCAGGCGGTCGGGGCCAGCTCGAGGGGCAGGTAAGTGGTCCTGTAGACAGTCTTCACGTTGTCGTCGGCGCCGCCGAAGGAGCCGGTGGGCTCGGGCGAGTTGGGGGCGCGAGGGGGCTTCGTCAGAGTTACGGGGTGATTGTAGCCTGCAGACCAGCCAATGGTGTCAGGACAAACGCCTTGGTAAACAGTGGTCACTTGGGTGACGACGGCGGGCGTCGGAGTGACCTGCTGAGCCGCCGAAATGCCGCCCGTCGCCGTCGCGGTGGAGTTGGATCTGGAGAGGGTCTTGCTCACCGTGACAGTGACGGTGGCCGGCGGCGCGCAGGTGGATGGCTCGGCCCCGATCGGGGTGGGGTCGGTGCAGTCGTCGCCGGAGATGGAGAACTTGGGCGTCTGCGCGTAGATCACGTAGACGTTGGTGCCGTTGATGGCGTTGCTGTGATTCGCGAAGGCACAGGATGTTAGCTAACAGTCTCTCTTTCTCTGGTGCTCCGCCCAATGACGGAACAGCCAACCGTGAAGGCAAGGCCCTTGTCAAGGCGTGGTGGTGTGCTCCGCTTTTCATTTAAGATGACGGACACCTGACTCGTCGAGTACCCCTGTTTAGAACAGGCTGAGGGGGGGATCAGCCCTTTCAGGGGCTGGGCTGAAGAAAAGCAACCCTCGAAACGACGCCTCGAGACAGAAGGAAAATGGGAGTTCTCACAACTGGTAGCCACCAGAGTTGATGGCTGAGCAGGGAACGTCAACGGAGGCGGCGCCGGCAGCGGTCTCGATGTTCTGGGCCAACAGAGTGTAGGAAGGGGGCCAGTTGACGAAGTTGACGAGGTAGACGCTGAAGACGGAAGGGTCCGTGTCGACGGTGTCCCAGCTCAGCTCGTACTTGGAGCCCTTGGTGACGGTGGAGTTGAGCGACGGGCTGGTGAACTCGATGGCGGAGACAGCCAAGGGGGCCGCGAGGGCGAGAGCAGCAGAGAAGCGCATGTTTTCAGTGGAGTTTTCTGATCCGGAATACGATACAAAAGAGTGACTGGGATCGGTGAGGGAACGAAAAAGATCCTGAAAGACCGAGGTCTGAGTTAGGGGGGCATCGCGAGCATTATGTGCACTTTTTTCGCGCGTCCACCTCGAGTCGAGCTCAAACCATGGGAAATTGCCAAATTGGCAACAGGCAGCCAAGTTGCTGGGCCGCAGGAGTAGTGGAGTCTCTCGCCCGGGGGCCGACTCTCTCGGCTCCGTTGAGCCCAGAGAAAAGCATCGCGCGAGGAGTTCGTATTTCACGTTTAGCGATCCTGTTGGACGGCTTCAAGGGCCCATGTGCGGTTCAACGACAGCGGACGTAAGACTCAAGACAGCAATTATGACACGGATCGCATGTCTTGGATTGGCAAGGTCGCGTGGCGTAGCGTCAATCTAAGCGAGAGAATTAAGCACTATGCGGCACAGTCTGAGCCGATTCCTCTCTCGGCTCTGCCCCTGAGTCCTGTGCCTTTGTGCCCACGAACTGGTGCCCCCCTCCAAAACTTCATAATGGCCCTATGTAAGGGAGTTTGCCCGAACCGGACCGTTGAGACAGGCGTACGGCCGGGCTATTGGGCGTCCGGCAGGGGCGCGATTCCCGATACTCGGGCTCCCACGCGCGGTGACTGGTCTTCCAGCCTTCAGCCAATTTTCAAGCCATCCTCCTCGATCCTCCTCGCCCATTCTTGTCCATCCTTCTTTCAATGAATCGACTCAATCGAGCCATGGCGCTGCGTCCTTCCGGTTCCTTTGCACGCGGCGTTGCGGCGTGGCGCCTCGTAAAGGACGCCCAACCATGGCTGTCATCTTACCGCCGCGCCGCACACTTGCACAAAAGGGGCATCGCCCATTGAGCGTGACAGAGCGCCTCATTTCGAGGTTCGTACAAACAAGCACGGATTTGCAGCCATCTTACTCGACGAGCCGGAAAACAATGGCAATTGGCAAAAGGTCCCCGCAGAGAGGGAAATTGGAGATGAGCAGGTCGCCGCAAAGAGGGTGAATTCATCGACGTTTGCTGGTGTTTTTGCCGCGCGAGCCAGCAATTGAGAATTCGAGACCCCGCCACGCGCATTTGGTGTCATTTCGTCTCCTGATCGTCTCGTGGGCGCGTCGCAGGACATCGTCGCGGGTGCGGCGGGGCCCATTCCATCCCGGCGCTGATGACTTGCCATGACTCCGGCTTGGCAGAGGTGACATTTTGCCGACGGGATGAGATCCGTCGATTAGATGATTGACTTGCGGCAAAAACAACAGTCAACTGCCACTGATGCAAATGACAGTCAGCTTGATTCATTTGGTCCCCGATAGCCAGTCAAGACTGCAGCCAGTTCGAGTCCAAGCCGATGTCAAAAGATTGGCAGCTCCATTTGTGGCCCCGTCTTCGAAGCGACTCTCGGCTTGAACCGCTGAAAACCTGGGGTAGGCTGCCTCAATCTCTATTGCGACCTGCAAAATTGGCCCCCAAAGTGATATTCAAGGCTCGCTGTTGCAACTTGCCCAACCAACTCATTTCGGTGTTATTCTCAACTGTGGCTCTTCATCTTGCAACTCCTGCCAAGCAGATGCAACTCAGTCATGTCTATAGGTACACTGTGTGCCTAAGATACCGTGCCGCAAACGTACAAGATGAGCCAAAGCTACTGCTTTGTTTTGGTTCCAACCAAGTGAAAAATTGTTACTTGAAGGAGCGTTGGTCCATTTATGACGTTACTCCTGACTCCGACCTCACTACGCGTCTCAATTTCAATCGTGACTATGCCTTTTGACTTCGACCCAAACAGCAGGAGTACGGCCTATCTAGTCCAAATAACTATACCAAAAACTATCAAAGCCTGCGTCAGTCGTTCTGCTGAGACTAGCCGTGTGAGTTTGAGTACAAACAAGGCTTGCCAGTTGACAGGATGATTCATTGAAACATTGGTCAAGTCCCGTTTGAGTAACGGCCAGCATGCAGTAGAACATTACATTCCTCATTCTTTGATCTCAGCTAAAGCCCTTGCATCACTGGTTTCGACACATGTAGTCACGGAGTATAAAGACTCCCGCGCTCAGAGGGCATTTTCCTACGCAGACCCTGAAAGTGATGCCTCTCGCGTCACGACAATTGCGCGCCACTGACAATGATGTCGACGCTCATACGACTTTTGATGATAATCACCCTCATCTTTGGGGTCAACGCCAAACCCGTGAGAGATTATACTATCTTCGCCCCGGTTTATTCGTCCGACTCCCGGCAGCTTACCGAAACGGACACGGCGCTTGGAAAGCTTCAAGGAAACGAATCCATCGAGAAACGCGAAGGAGGAAAATGCCATTACGTCTCATTCTGCAAAGAACCCAAATACAGAGGGAAATGCATCACTCATTGCTATCCCCCAGACGAGTTCGTCATTATGGCGTCCGAGTGGCAAACGGAGACTAAGTCAATCCGGATGAGACAAGGTGCCGAGTGTTGGTTTTACCGGTGAGTAATCAAAGCTTGCCATCAATCGCACTTTTGACTGACCTGTTCTATGGCAGAACGTCTCTCTGCGAAAAGAACCGCCGCTTGACACCGAAGCAGTTTATCGTATGGCCTGGGGCGGACCTCAAGCCGCCTGTTTTGGGTAATGTGGGTTGCATGTTTTGCCCAAATGTAGACGCGGACTACTTTGAGTGATATCCGCCTCTTCGATAAAATCAACTTCAAGCAACAATGCTCTTGAATATACTTGGGATGAGGCAGGATGTAGAATGACACTCCCGCCGGTAATTACAGATTCTTGGACCGTAATCTACACAATAGTAACCTCTTGGAAACTCTGTCTTAGCTTGTCGCTCATCATCTCTCCATGCATAACCCCATGGATATATGCTTCCCCTGCCAACAAGTATTCCCTACCAACTACACCCGTCCTACATGAATCTCTCAAGATCAACGGCATCCTCCCACCTCGCATCAGCCAAATTTCATCGCCAATCTGCGCCTCGGCAGGTCCGAGTCCAAGGAAGCCTCCTTCAGTCATTATGACCTGCCGTCCAGGAGTGACAAAATCAATGACTTTGGTAATGTGATTGTCAATCAGGCTTGAGCGAAAGCCATCCTGAGATCCTCTCTTGAGAGCGTCTTCTACGGTCATGAAGGGTCTCCTCCTCCTTCCATCCTTAACCCCCCCGGGGAGAACCGGTTTCTTACCATCTTGACTCAGCAGCCAATTATATGTTATGCAGTCCCTAACCCAATCCTCACTTCGCTCCTTGTAGTCCTTTTTCAATATGACTCTTGGCCTAATGTCTGCGCTAAGTGTATGCACAACGGCCTCGGCTAGTGAGCCACTTCCAGTGATGTAGGCGTCATTTCGATTGCAAAAGTCCAAAATCCAGGAGACGTTCCAAAGGACTCCCTGGTCATCGTGATGTAGCCTGTGTATCTTCTTGATCTTATCGATGCGACTGCCTTCGAGTTTCAGTCTGAATCCCTCGATACGAGCAAATGGCTTCGGGGATTCGAATAGGCTCGTCGTGCGTGTGGCGTCGAGCGGTCCGTACCAGCGAGCGTACTTCATCCTTATTTGGCGCGCCCTCTGCAAGGACGTGTGGCACGCTGGGCCATGAAAAGAGAAGTCGGGCACCCATGAGGGCAAGGCACCGCTTCTTCCTAAGGCAAGGCCTGCCAGACCTAGAATATCCAAGTTGGGCAGATGCGGGATCAGCCACGTCGCGACGTCGGTGAAAGCTTGCTCCACGGCAATATCGTAACTTGGGGTCACTCCTAGAGGGTACTTTGGTCCAAGAATCAGGGGCATCAAGCCCAGGGTGCCGTAGATGTGATCCAAGGGGTTTTGAAACTCATAGAATCGTAATCGGTGAAAATTGTGCAAGACCTCCGCATGCCGTACCTCCTCATCAGTGACCGCGCCCCAGCGCCTGTTTTGCCAGTCAACCATACTATCGTTGATGGTCTCTTCTTGGAAGTCTGGTAGGGACGTTGAAACGGGGTTCCAGAGACGATCGATGGTCCCTTTCCTCTCTTTCCATTCTGGTAGAGATTCATTCAGGCTTGCCTCGAGTGTGTCGTCCCAGCCCACATTGAGAATAAACGAGGCAAAGTTGTTGATGGTTGTCCACGAGAACTGACTCCTGCCGCACAACAAGACCACAGTGTGCGGCTCTGGTATTGCCGCCTCTTGGACAACCCATCCCCTGGTGAGCCATCTCTTCTTGACAAAGAATGAAAAGAAGTCCGAATACGAACGACGCCAGCGCGCACACACCCCTGCCCCTATCAGCTCATCCGCTTTGGGATGATTCAACTCGTGACCAGTATCCTGACAGAGCTGGATGACTTTAGGTCTTGACGAGGATCGTGACACATGCAGCATCATTGGCGCAAAGCTGTTGATGACCCAGTTGACATTATCGTTAGGTTCCGTGTTTCCAAGCCACGCAACGACGCGACTTGCGGATTGATAGATCTTTCCCATAAGCTGCACCTGATCCGACCTCTCGTCGTCGTTCTGCTGATCGATGCAAATGGCGTCGACCCAGAAGTTGAAATGCCTCTCCGGGAAGACCAAGCGCCGAGAGTTTGTGGAAGGCTTTGGATACCTTTGGGGCCCGGAGGGATCTGATGCAGCGAACATGTCTTCGTTCATGTGTCGCAGGAAGTCGTAGAGGCTTTCGCCGATTTCCATATCATCCCCATCGCACTTGATGCTGAAACGCTTTCCCTCCGCGTTCGCATCCTGGGGATCGTCGCTTTGAAAATCCGGAGAGCCCCATGTGTAAGAGAGCGCCCAGAATGGCGGCAGGTCGTGGAGGGAGTGAGTCGTCAAACGGACAGAGAACCCGTGCTCGCTGTAGTCGTCGCGGATGATGTTCACAAGCCGGATGAACTGCGGCGATGGCAGTGGCTCGTAGTGATACATTGCTTTTCTCGCGATTGATCTCTGCCGGAACTGCTTTCGTCGAACCAGACTTGCGATGCGACTCAATGCAAACATCAGAAAGAAGACATCCGCATTGGAAGACGTTTTGCAATTTGGAGGATTCATTGTGGGACGGGTTCCGCCCGACTTTTCACTGGTCCAATGATTCAAGCAAAAAACACGCTTATGCAAGTCAGACTGCGCTTTCGCGCCGGAACTGCTCGGCAGATAATTCACGACCAAACCTGATTGGATGCGACCCGGCGCCATGAAGGATGACGCTTTTTGGTACTGGGAAGGATCAAGGTGATGGAGAACTAGTAGACGCCGACTGGTATGTCCAGGTTTAAACTTCAACCCAGCATGTTATTTGTCCATGCATCTTGACTTGTCATCTCCAATTTTCTCCTATCGTGATTCAAATATTAGCGTCAGCCGTGCCGAATGGCTCTTGCGCTGTGTTGGCTGCATCACGCTTTGAGTAGAAGTATTCGCTGGTTTCCAACCTAGGCCGTATATGCAAATATCAACCAACACAGTCTGTTATCAAATTCTTTGAGACTTGGTAGGCCTTTGAGTAGCGCTATCTCTGAAGCATGCATTCGGGGAGATCAGACGTCTATGATGATTCAGTCAACTAACCAAAGCTGACTTAACACTACAATGAAATGACTTGCACATTCTTTCTGCCTGAACCTAATCAGATGCTTCCACAACGCAAGACTACCTCGAATATGACGCATCGCCTTTATGCCTTCGTTGACTCGTGTGTTCTATACCGCCCAACAGACTGGTAGACGTTTGTGACAGACGCCCCATCAGATTCGCTCCACTCCATTCAATCGGGTCCATATGGCAGCCGACAGTTGTCTCCATCGTCAGATAACACATTACCTAATCCCCGATGGCACAATTGGCTAGCGCGTCAGACTGTTACGATCGGAATGGGTTGTTCACGACAACCAGGATGGTCATCTGGAGGTTGGTGGTTCGAGCCCACCTCGGGGAGAAATGATACATTTTTGACAATTTTGTGCATCGGATCTTAAGGATTTGTTTGCGGAGGGACGCTTGCGATATCTTCAGCTAAGCCGGCGAAAGCGTCACTGATTGCGCCTCACTGCTGAGAGTGTGGTGGCACATTGGCAAGCTGGTCTATTTTGCCGCTACCCGACGATTTGTAGCGGCTAATAAATTAACAACAGCTACGGTCTTAGGTTTTCGCTAACCACGGTCTACACATCATGTGATACGCTGTGTAACCCAGACTTTCGCTAATTATCGTATCCGTATTTGAGACTTGGCCGTAAATCTGTTGACCCCGCACGAATCATGGACAAATTGATCAGAAAGAACCACGTAGGGCCCGATCACGATGTCGTCCGGAGTCCTGCCAAATTTGGCGATGAACCACTTGTTTCTCGCCGGTTTGATCATTCTCCTACCGTTGATCTTCTTGACTGTACGTTCCGATAGCAAAGATGACCCGCCGTCGATGGCGGAGACTATCCCCTTCGTGAGCAACACATTCCAGTACATGACGAACTCCAGGGCGTTTATGCAACGCGCAAGGTAATATCGTCACTCGATTCACGATTGAGGAGATGTCTAACGAGACGCAGCCAAGCTTTAAGATCCAAGAATATCGTCAAACTTCGTCTTGGACCGGTACGCGTGTATCTCATCAAGGGAGGCCAGCAAGTCCAAGCAATGTTCCGAAAGTCGACCGCCATGAGCTCTGACAAATTTGTAATTATGGTCTTGAAAAAGCTCCAGGGGTCACCTGAACAAGACGTCGCCAGGTTTGCCAATGACAAAACGGGCCGACTGAAGATTCCAGAGGCGGGATTTGAGAATGTGCCCGAGGACCAGCGCTACTGGCACACTTTACATCAAATTACCACCAAGAACCTTTCCATCATTGATAACACGTCACAGCTAGCTAGCAAGTATATCGACTTCCTGGGCGAGGCTTTGGAGAAACAGCCGTTGGGAGAGTGGTCAAAAGTTCGGGTGTTTGAGTACCTAAGAAAAGACATGGCGGAAAGCGCGGTCAAGTCACTCGCCGGTACTAAACTCTTGAAGATCAACCCGGGATTCATCGACCAATTTTGGAAGTTCGACGGCGTTTCCCACCAGGTGCTTAACGGCCTCCCGCAATGGATCAATCCCAAGCCGACTCGAGAGCGAGACAAACTCCTCGCGATGACGGAGAAGTTCCTGAATCAAGAGTTTGACAAGTTTGATTGGAATGGACTGGGCACAGATACGTACTGGGAACCGACTTTCGGCTGCGGCTACTCGCGCGATCTTCAGAAGTGGACTTATGACCAGAACATGACGATGCGAACACGTGCAGGGTTTCTTGCGATGTCGATCTTTGCGTACGTTTGCTTCTAGCATATGCTGTATGACTTTTGAACTGATGCATCGTAGGGTCAATTCGAACACGGTGCCCGTAACAACGTGGTTCATCATGGAACTTCTCAAAGATCCGAGTCTCTTTGCCGCAGTCCGTGTCGAGGCCTCTGAGGCGCTGTTGATTGATCCCGAAACCGGGAAGCGGGGATTTGACAGCCAGAAGCTGGTTTCGTCGCCATTGTTGCAATCAATCTACATCGAGTGCATGCGGTTACATGTATCCATCGGAATCACCCGCGAGATCATGGAAGACACAATCTTGGACGGCTACCGCTTGAAGAAAGGGTCTCTAATCCAGGCACCAACGAACCTCGGACACCAGGATGACGATGTGTGGGCTAGAAATGGCCATCCTGCATCGGAGTTCTGGGCCGAGCGTCACGTCAGGTACGTCCCGAAAGTTGATGAAACCATAGGCAAGGTGAAGGCAGAGAAGATATTTGTCATGGCAGGAAAGCCAAGTGACTTCTTTCCGTTTGGTATGTAAGCCCTACCCTTGAGACATACGGGATAGTACTGAAATTTGAGAAGGTGGAGGGGTCTCGATGTGTCCAGGACGTCACTTTGCTAAGCAGGAGATTCTGCTCACGGTCGCGACCCTAGTTACGCGGTTCGACATGGAAATCTTGGAATGGACTTACATGGATGGAAGGAAGTCTGACCGACCCGCAAAGGATAATGAGAAGTACTTCCTGAATGCGGCTGTGCCTCCCGACCGTGATGTCAGGATCCGGTGGAAGAGACTGTGGTAGTCGTGTGGGCATAGGGAATCGGTAATTACAGGGGGAAATCTCTGAAAAGGGTCTCGTAGAACTAGGGAACGAAGCCTCTAAATTGTGTATGTACGTCTGTAAAGAAATTGACATGAAGAGAATCGCCCATCTTCTAGGCCTTTATAACTGGTGTTCATCACTCCGCGAACTATTCCCGAGCCACCCAAACATCTAAATTTTGCTTGCAACAATAGAAGGGTCTGCGTTCTCAACGAGCATCTGAACGTACTCGTCAAACCACTCTCCAGCCCTCGGCGCGCCCTCAAGCCCGCAGCGTCCATCACTTTCACCACCGGGCTTGACCCAGACGATGGAGTCGATATGGGTGTTGTTGACTGGGGTACCAGGCTGCATACCAAAACCGGCAGGGCTGACATTGCACCACTCACCCCATTCCTCTCTGCTGTTGGACACACGGCCCTGATCAATGATGAAGCGAGACGGCAGACCCTCGGCTTCAAGATGAGGGGCAAGGGAGAGAGCGTAGTGGTTCTCATCCCATGAGTTGCTCCACTCGGTGTAGTTGGCGCGCGGATTGGCGTTGAACGGGTTGTAGTTGGAGACGTTAGTCGAGAAGCCACGGATTCTGGTGTTGTTGCCGGCTTTGTGAACAACCTTGGCAAAGAGCTTGGCCGCTTTGAGATCTTGTTAGCAATAAACCCAAGGTGTATAGATCAAGGTCAGTGACTTACAAGGTGCGAGATTGTCGTCCCATCCAAGCCATCCTCCATGAGCAGCATCGATGTAAAGGTGGACATTGTCATACTGCAAGCTGGAGATGGCGTAGGCGATGCCCTCCTCGTACACCGGTGCAGCCTTGGCACAGAACTCAACAGCCAGGTTCGTAACCAAGTTTGCCAGAGAATCAGGCTCGAGAACGACTGCAAATGTCAAATCGCTCGCGGCAGCCAGCTTCTCGGCATATGGCTTGATGTACGTCTCCTTGTACAGCTCCAATCCGTTCTCCTCACTGCTGAACTCACCAGCGCTCTCCCCAGCGCTGCAATCTCTATCAGGAAGATTGTACAACACCAGGCCGACAATTTGCTCCTCTCCAGTCTCCTTTTGAATGGCGCGAGCTCTTTCGACGGCTGTGTCGATGTTGACCAGGCTGGCGGTATTGGATACCCAGACAAAGGTGCCGATGTTCTGGACTGTACGGACCTTGCCGGCATTCTCGCTGTCGCCCTTGGCTACAAAAGCATCATGAGTCTGTTCGAGCTTCTCGGCCCAGTCCGGGTTGGCGTAGAGCTTCTTGCCATCAAAGGGGTTTGTCGTGTCGTTGGTGATGGAGCCATGGCGTCGGAAGTGATGCCCCCTGACACCCCAGCGAGGGGATGCCGAGACGGCGCCCAAAGCGGAAAGGAGAGTGAGAATTGAAGTGAAATGCATTTTCAAATGAGGCAAAAGACAATTCAACGAAGAGCGAAATTTTATCTAGCACCGGGCTAAGAGGCTGATCACAGAGACAAAATCATGACCATCAAGAAGCGCAACTGAGGTGGTTCTTATACCCTGAAGACTCCATGGCCGAGTCGCAATTGATGGCATTTCCTTCTAGTCACGGAGCCTCTATCACCATCTCAGGAACGGAACCAAAGGCGCCTCATCACATTGCAACGGTCTTGCGCAGCCAAGAGGCTCTTGAAGAGACGTCTCCGTCCGAGAAGCCTCTTCAGGCCATGATCACCGCCCCACCAGACCCATGGCGCCAAACTTGGGGTAAGCCGGAGAAGGTAATTGTGAGAGATATATTGCTCCCAATAAACAGATTTCTGGTTCCGGCTGCCGTCCCGTGTTAGCGTCCGGCATCTGGTTCGCTAGAGCACAAATTGCCGCGCAAGGCCAAGAACCCCGATTGGAATACTCGGCTTCCGCTCCGAAACTCCAAATATGGGCCACGTGCCGAGCCGCTTGCTTATACAAATCTGGCCTCATAGGCAATATGCGTGCTTGCCACTTTTGATTGGATTGACGTTTAGTGCAACGTTGGCAGTCAGCAAATCTGGAAGCGAGGTATTGAGACTGGGGTGCTTCGGGTGTCAGATTAATGAATCTCACAATTATCCAGCCGAAGGTTTGATGCAGATGATCAGAAGATTTGGCGAACTTCTGCCGATCTGCTTGCGAAAAGCATTGCCTCAAGTGCACGTGAGAATTCTCGTGCATTGAGGTGTCACCTAAGAATCGTGGAGGAAGATGAGATCTGTGACACTCTTAGAGTTCATGAATTCTTTTGCTCCTTTGCTTTGTGTCTAGTTTGATTCTACAGCACATGGGTCATTTGGCCTTGAACTACGTTAAACGAATCAAGCAAGTTTTCGCCAGACGCGGTGCTCGGGGCTTTCGGATTTCCTTCGTTGTCATTAAAACAGCCAATTGTGTGACATCGGTCGCGAATGACTTCCTTAATGGCAACTTTAACTGCTCGCACAGAGGCTCGGCAAAAATCATCCAATGTCTCGATAAACATGTTCTTGCTTTCCCGGGACACACATATGAACAACCCAGTCTCTGCTCAATTGTCTTATCTGGTGCGACGTTGATCCATCGCCTCGGTAAACCTTCGCCCCTCTCGATACATGGAAAAAGCCAACCCCCGGTCCCTCTCTTCCGATTTGTTTGCTGTTTACGGAAAGCATGTCATGCTTTTGACTTGCGCACGGAGTTTGACCATCTCAAAGTTCAACTACGGATGGTCCGGGGGACCTCGTGGTGGGATGGAGAGGAGAATGGACGGAGACTGGTATTCTACTCCGCGCCCGCATGGCCTAGGTGCAGCCACGAGTTTGGCTGGTCGTTGGGCCAATGCCGGTTCCCAAATTGAAGGCTAGTTCAGATGATGCGCCAATCTAGAAGTTCTTTGGTGACGGTAGGCTTTTTACGAATCTGCTATGAGAAATGCGCGTAAAGCTGGCGTATTGGAGCACTCGCCTTTGTTAACGGGCGGCGAATGCGATAAAACGAATGGCTGGATCTCGATTGATGTGACATTACACTACAGGGCATGTAATCTCCCGAACGTCCTTGCAAGCTTCTGACCACCATAATCTGTTGGAGCACACCAATGAGGGGCGCCATCGAATACCCCGCGAACGCGAATTCTCACCTGCATCACTGCGGCACTGCTGTGGCGCTTGAAGGATTTTGGAGCTTTTTGGCAATGTCCAAAACGCTTAGTGGGAACATGATGAGGGAGGCACTTCAGCGAACGATGGATGTCATCAAACTTCAGATGACGTCGAGAAGAGCGCGAACGCGCAAGACAGGCCGTTAAGACCGGATCCTCTGGAAAGCTAGCTGCACCGCCCCAAGACCTGTGCCGGATCCGAAGGCAACCGCGTCCGTAACGGCCATAAGGGTCTAAGGGTCGAAAGTGAACTGCAAGGAAACGGGTCTTTGGTTGATAAACACGCCATGATCAGGGTCTAGCGCTTATTTGATCTGCCGTGCGTAGTAAGAATTTAGGCGACGCGAATCTACTTTGGGCGCAAGCCACAGGAGCAACGGGCGGACTTTTGGAATGCTTGTCCTTGTCGCGGGCGGCTAGTTTCACCTTCGCTCGGCGACGTAACACGTCAAGCTTACGAGAGACACCTAGGCTTAAATCTTTAGCGGATATTGGTGTAACTGGTGGAACGCGAGCGACCGGTGAGGGGGACAGGCGTCGACACTACACGTTTGTTAAAAGGCAGCGATTCGACGGTATCCTTCAACATGGATGGTCTTTTGTCTACTTGCGCCTTTCACGCTTCGAGAATTTGGACGTGGATTCATCAAAACACTGACAACATGTTGTGGCAACTTTGGGCTCCCGTCGTTTTCGCGACGGCCGTGTTGGGGCTCTATCGACTATGGAAGAAACTCACCACGAGACTCAACTTCCCAATTGTGGGATCACCAGGTGATCAGAATATGGCATATGCAGTTCTAGAAGGACACCAGAAGGTAATGCTCGGCGCATCTCTTTCCAGTCGAATTTCAACACGCTGATCAACGTTCGTCCCTAGTACCCGGATACTCCATTCATTGTCCCGGCAGATCCGCCGTAAGCTCACACACCCGAGACATGTAAGAAGTTTGGCTGACCAGAGATCATAAAGGCGAGTCATCCTTCCAATGACTCTCTACCAAGAAGTCATTCACGCTGCTGAATCCGAGTTCTCCTTCGGTGCCGAGCTGTACGATGTCTTCCTTGGAAAATACACGCATATCGGAGTTGACAACCCCGACGTCATTGGCGCAGTGCGAGTCGATCTTACCAGGAACTTGAATGGAGTCTTGCAGCCAATTCAAGATGAGGTACGCCATGGGATGGAGCAGCTTATCGGTCCTTCAACCGAGTGGCAGACATTCAACCTCCACAAGACGATTCTTCGCATGGTAGGCCTCATGAGCGGCCGGGTATTCGTCGGCTTGCCTCTGAGTCGTGACGAGGAATGGCTGGCAGCGTCAATCAACTTCACTGTCGACGTCGCGAAATCCCGTGTGGCCATGTTGAGGCTGCACCCCTTGATCCGACCGTTTTTCTTGGGCTTCTTGCCCGAAGTCCAGCACATGCTCAGAGAGCAGAAGAGGGCGCAAGAGTGGATGAAGCCACTAGTATCAGATTTCGTTCAGAATGAGTTCAACGTAGAAGAGAAGGCGAAGCCTGGTTCGCGGGGCGCCTTCATCTCATGGATGATGAAGTACCTGCCACAAGAGAGGCGAACTGCCGAGGCCGTCGGCAATAATCAGATGCTTCTATCATTTGCGGCGATACACACCACATCAAGCACGACCACTTTCGTGAGTACTGCGACAAAGTCCCAGTATTCTGACTGCTGACGTTGAAATAGGCGGTGATGGATCTTCTTGGCCATCCGGAATACATTCAGCCTCTCCGAGAGGAAATCCAACAAGTTGTAGCGGAGGACGGGTACCAGCAAGGTGAAACCGGCAAGAACTATCTATCGAAGACATCTCTCAACAAGCTTAAGAAGCTTGACAGCTTCATCAAAGAGAGTCAGCGGTTAAGTCCTCTGAACTTTGGTAAGACCATACAACTCCACGCGCCCATTTGAATGCTGGTGACTTACTCATGTCATTTTAGGTGGTTCCGTGAGAAGAGTTCGAAAAGATTATACCTTCTCCAACGGCCTGAAACTTCCTGCCGGAACCTCGGTCGCCTTCCCACTATGGGGTGTTTAGTAAGTTTCTCCAATAACTATACCGCTCACGACAATGACTCACATAATTACAGCCAATCAGAAACAACCCAGACATTTAGCCCCTCGTACAACAGCGAGACGAAGAACGCGCCGCCAGCAGAATTTGATGGTTTCCGATTCTCACGCCTTCGCGAGATTCCTGGTCGCGAGATGAAGCATCAAGCTGCCACCACAGGACCAGACGCTTTCAACTTTGGCCATGGCCCACATTCTTGTCCTGGCCGGTTCTTCGCTGTGTACATGATCAAGTGTATCCTCGTGGAACTGCTGATGGGTTACGACATGCAGTTGAAGAGCACTGGAACCGGTCCTTTACGGCCTGCAAATATTGTTAAGCAGACGCTTGTCATGCCTGATTCGAGGGTCGATGTTGAAATCAAGAGGCGAGTTCAGGTTTAAGGACGTAAGCCTGGGTCATGAACAAGGGTGCCAGTAATGGAATGGGGAATCGAAGTGTAATATCAAATACCAAGAAGACAGCCGTGTATTTTGCTTTGTTGCGCCTCATGTATGCGATCATCTAACATGTCAATGGCCAGCAAGACTCCCAATCGAAATGGCAACTTCGATACTTCAATTCCATCAGATAGGTGACTGGTGGTTGACCATCACTCGACCAAGCTGTTGGCGTAATGTATTGCTCGCGGCTACCGGCAATGTTCATGCCGAACCGAACCTGGGCACATCTTGGCACCTTGGCATATCAGTTATTATATACGTGTCTGGTTGTTTCCCTAATGCTTATGGTTTTTGGACTCCGCTGCCGTCAAAGCTCGTTCTAGGGCCGCCTATCAGCACTCTAGAAAAGTCGAATCTTCTCACTTTAGGTATTGAAAGTACTTTCGGTCTGGTAAGATACCGAGGGAAACCTAGTTATTACTATATCTTTTCAGTTTTCTTTTTCATTAAGATCGGAAATCACTAACACGAACGACATAGACAAAAAGCCGCTGATGGATGACAAACGCGCCAGGTCGGCATCAGACGAACCATCAGCAGACGGCACTACTCGACATGTAGCGGAGAGGAGCCAATCGGAGTTACAGTCTTTCGTTCTGCTCATGCGGAGATTCGTCAATGATGTTATTCCCCCTGTCTGGGTGTTTAAAGCTTTTGGCATCCTTCTCGTCGTTTATTATGCACCATTTTTCTTGACTCATTGTCTGGAAGTACTTGAAAGAGGCATCAGGAGCTACAGAAACTGGTAGAAAACCACTTGGAAGCGAGGCAGATGGAGTCTGAGGAATTTCAGTTTTTCAGCTTGTAGCGGATGAACCCCTCTGACCCCTTCGCCATCCCTTTCGGGCCTCACAGTCATTTTTCTATCATGTGGTCATATTTATGGAGATTACAGGGCTCCGTAGACGACACGCTACCATCGAGATTTCCGAATAACACGAGCTTGGAAACAGAACATACGGAAGCTTCCTCGTGGCATGCACTCGCCGGTTATGTTGGGGTTATTCGTGCCTTCAGCGAAGACCTGACGCTGATGGTAAGTTGTGGATACCGCGAGGGTTGACTGGGATCGCTAATCCAACAATGCTGTTGCCGAGAAGATTCGCACTTGAACGTGAATGCAAACATGTGCTATAAATTACTGAGAACTGCTATTTACAAATGACGTGGCTTGTGATCCAGTGTCACCTAAAAGCATATGGAACCCAGAGCCTCTGACGACAGACCTGGGATAAAGATATAATTGGTTGGCCAAGAACGCAGCTGTTGTGAGAAATGGCAGTATTCCAAGAACAAGATAAAGCCACCAGTAAGGATGGAGAATCTTCCTCGAGAGCTCAGCGGTCTCATCTGATGGGTGGTATTTCCAACTCTGCATCAGGTCCGTGTATTCCGACCTTGGTGCCAACTTTTGGATCATGAACACTCCGCGTGCCCAGTACGATCCGACCAGCGCCACAACGAAGGACGGCATTCTCCAGGGAGACCCGGCGCGAATGTCCCATTCGGGATATTCTTTGAGAAGGAGTCCGATAACAGGCAAGGTGTCAAGAGTGAAAGGGCTAAAGTGGACAATGTCAAAGAAAATCTGCGACTGAGGCGTCATGTCCGCTGCAGCTGCTGAGCAGTTCCCATGCTGAAGGTGGAATGATTGTCTGGTAACGCGCCATGAGGCTGTGCATTTTGTGCGATGTGTAGTAAATGCCATGGCAGACTTTCGGAAAGCTTGAATTTCTGCATGCTCTCTCGGGTCGTTTGTGTTGTTGTAGTAATCGAACCAACGGACTTGGGTGGGGGAATAAAAGCCCAATAGGCACGATGTGGTGCCGTCGCCGTTCGGGATCCACGGTACCATGCCGAGAGCCGTTGCGTTGGCGAACTGTGTGTACGCTGTCATTCCTCTGTCTTGTTTGCCGATAGTGTCATTCCAAAACCTGTCGTTCGCCAAAAGAGTACCAGCGGTTGTATTCAGCCGAGTGATGTACGCTTGAACGGTGGCATTGATTATCAAACCTTCGCCGTCCTTAATTCTGTTCTGCATTGCTCGTATGTAGGGGTACCTGGGAAGATCAAGTGCAGCGGCTGTATTGTTTTCCAAAAGGAGGACATTATGACCGAACGGCTTCGGGAAAGCAGTTGATGGATAAAAATTGTCGTCAACCGCTGAAGTCGAAAAGAAGTCGGACGTGGCGTTTGTCAAAAGATACGGCGAGTTACTAGCGCTTGTTGTGAGGCTTTCGTTCGCTAATGGGAACAATCCATATAGCCTGTCCGACTCTAGAGCCATGCTCGGATCCATAGCCTTTGGGTCAATAATTCTTGAGACCTCGCCACCGATAGCACTTTTATACGCAACTCCGAGACCAATAGGGAGGACCCACAGGACCACCAAGGGGATATAGAACCAGCCGCTCTCCTTGGGTCGGAACAGACTCTTGCTGAGAACAGCGTCATGCTTGGGCTGGGAAGGACCGTAACGTTCCAGCAAGGCCAAGAATGTGGCGCTTGATATCTCGTCCAGAAACGTTTTCATGAAAGCCAGAAGTAAGCCGACGAGTATAAGTTGTTTCTCGAAGCCGAGATGCCACGGCCACCCTGCTTTTGGTGAGATTACACAGCACCCGAGCACGAAGATAATCCACGAGGCTATCAAGACGGTCGCATGAACCCATGTGGGACGCCGGAAGACGCTTTTATTCGTCCCAGTACTGTGATCAGATCGTTGTGAAGGTGCCATTTCAGAGAGAAGCGGGCTGGTGAACTTTGATGTTCAACAAGAGAGCCTGTGCTATCTGTTCTTTCTTAGCTGGGTTGGACCCCGTTGCGACTACTGGTTTTGCGAATTGGTCGGGTGGGCCGGATTTCGTGTAGTCGAAAAAGTACTGGCCCCGTTATAGGTGATTTTATCCCGGGGATAATGTTCAAATATGTTCAGTTTCATGTCCATATGTCTTTCGGAGTAACAGCATCACTTTCACCTGCCACCTGAGGGCCGAGACATGACTATATATGCTTGGTTCGACGTGAAGGACGGTATCGTTTTGTGGAAAAGGGTGCCTGGTAAGGATCATCTTCTACATTTTCGCTACAAAGTCGAAAAAGCCTTGTTCATTAATGAATGATTAATCCATGAAAAGGTTGCATTCATGGTTCTCCATTTGGAATGATCAACAAGACAGGCAACGCGGGACGTTATGCTTGGTCAGACCCGCCGCAATCCTACAGCACCGAAGGCCAACCAGGTGGCTTGGTGCAAAATGCTGTAAGACGCCAGCGGCACAAGCCCGGTATAGTTCGACATACTCAGCCCAGAGTGGTGAGCACCTTACATATAACCTTGTCTCTAGATCAAGGATCTCTTGCTGAAGGCAGATAAGGACGAAGAACTAGATCGTCTTTGGATGTAAGCTCTCCATGATGACTGCCATACCCAGTCCGAGCAAGGCAGACTCGATGCTGCTCAGCCACTCTTCGCGTCAAAGGTGCATCAATAAGAAAGCACATGATCGTGACGACTATTTATGCATTTGTCTGGGCGATGGTCACCGAGCTACGGCAATAGCGCTGTCGGTCAGCCCGCCAAGGTTGGGTTGTAGTCTAGTCTTCGTGAAGCTACCTTACTTAACGAGTCCTGCTTACCGGACATAGGCATCCCATACTAGCCAGCAGTCAGTGCGATAACAGCGCTGATTCTTTACTCGAGTGTGTTTGCTCGTGATGCGCAGCAGCAAGTTACAACCTAAAAGCAAACCATACGACAAAAAGCAAAAAGAAAGGTCAATCGCTGACGGGAATTGAGCCCGACGTGGGGGTCGAACCCACAACCTTGAGATTAAGAGTCTCACGCTCTACCGATTGAGCTAGCCGGGCAGATGCGAGCATCTGCTGGATTGCCTGACCTCGAGCAGCGGGAGTGGCACCATGTAGCCGTAGCCCCGCAATTTTCGCTCGCACGATGCGAAAATTTCGTGTGGTGTCTCCAGTTGATGCGAAGTGGATCAGCGTTGCAAGCCCAAACCATGTCTCCAAACCCTCGCGGGCTCGGCGGCGGGCCAGTCGGATGAGCGATCGACAGGGACCCATCGCAAAAGGTTCAGTCAAGTTCGGACGAGCAAGCCGACTGAACAGGTCTTCTTAAGCTTAAGAAGGGCCTCGGATGATGGCCAAGTCTCTCAAAAAGACACAAGATCTTCGTCGCAGAGGGCTTGCGTCACACACGTTTGTCAATTGTGCAGTCATGCGCCGTATGAAGCCAAGAAACTTCTCTAAATCGGTCCCCTCATCTGCCCCCTTTGCCGCACACGGAGCCTCTCGCTCCGCGTTCACGTTCACGAAAGTCAAAGCCCCCTCCGTCATGCCCCGGCAGGAAATCTCCAAATCCCGGCAGGCGCTGTTCGATGGGGGAAGCGGGTGGAATGTGGAGACGCAAAAATAACCTCCGTCGCCCCCTGGAATCTTAATGATCTTCCCCTCCTGTGATTACCCTTACGTCTCTTGGCCATATGGGCGAGATTGAGGGGGCCTGACAGGCTGTTTGAATTAAAATGGCCTCGGGCAGTTGGAGTAAGGTATATATCCCACCGGCCACACCCGTTTGTCTGGATCTGATCCAGACGGTTTGAGTTGCATCCGATCTTTTCATTCGCTTTTGTTTCTTTATTCCACCCCCGTGCTGATCTTCCGCGATAACCATGGCGAGATCCACGGCGCTTTCTCTCCGTGCCGTCCTCGCGTTTGCTGCTGGCGTGTATTCGCAGTCGTGCATCGGCACCGACGGGGCCAAGGTTTACGAGGCTGAGGATGGCGTCCTCTCCGGCACGACGGTTGACACTGCCCAGGCTGGCTTCACTGGTAAGCATTGGAAGCCCCATTCGCGACTACATCAATCTGACTTTGACTTGCATAGGCACCGGATACGTGACCAGTTTCGAAGACGACACTGACAAGCTCACCATCAATGTTGACTGCACCGGTGACGGCCAGAAGCTCTTCGATCTTAGCATCAGATACGCCGGCATTTACGGCGAGAAGCGCACCAACGTTGTCCTCAATGGCGGTGCTGCAAGCGAAGTTCTGCTCGCCGCTGGCGAGACCTGGGCGAATGTCTCTGCTGGTCAGGTCCTCCTGAACCAGGGCAACAACACCATTGACATCGTCAAGAACTGGGGATAGTAAGTTCACTGACGCGATATGAGAAGCTCCATGACTGACCTCAGAAGCTACCTCATCGATTCCATCACCCTCACGCCCTCCGCCGCCCGCGGACCCCACAACATCAACGAGGCCCTCGTCAACGCCAAGGCGAACACCGACGCCAACGCCCTCTACAAGTACCTCCGCTCCATCTACGGCAAGAACATCCTCTCCGGCCAGCAAGAGCTCTCCTACTCCAACTGGGTCAATGAGCAGATCGGCAAGACCCCAGCCCTCGTCAGCGTCGACCTGATGGATTACTCACCCAGCCGCGTCGAGCGCGGCACCGTCGGAACCGCCGTGGAGGAAGCCATCACCCACGCCGAGCGCGGCGGCATCGTCTCTGTCCTCTGGCACTGGAACGCGCCCACGGGTCTGTACGACACCGAGGAGAACAAGTGGTGGAGCGGTTTCTACACGCGCGCCACCGACTTCAACGTCGAGACTGCCCTCGCCGATACCACCAACGCCAACTACACCCTCATCATCCGCGACATTGACGCTATTGCCGTGCAGCTGAAGAAGCTCCAGGATGCTGGCGTGCCGGTGCTCTGGCGCCCGCTGCACGAGGCTGAGGGTGCGTGGTTCTGGTGGGGTGCCAAGGGCCCCGAGGCGTGCAAGAAGCTGTACGCTTTGTTGTACGACCGTCTTACGAATCACCATGAGCTGAACAACCTTATCTGGGTGTGGAACTCAGTTGCGGAGGCTTGGTACCCCGGCGATGAGACTGTTGATATCCTCAGCGCTGATGTCTACGCCCAAGGCCACGGAGTAAGTGCCCCTTCGGTCAAATTTAGTATCAAGCTTGCTCACCTTCATCTCAGCCTATGACCACGCAATACAACGATCTCATCGCTCTCGGCGGCGACAAGAAGCTCATCGCTGCGACGGAGGTTGGCAGTGCTCCCTTCCCTGACCTCCTCAAGGCGTACGAGGCCCACTGGCTGTACTTCTGCGTCTGGAGTGATACCTTCATCAACAATGCCGAGTGGAACAGCGTCGCGGATCTGAAGACGGTAAGAAAAGCGGCCATGGTTCGATATATTCAAGAACTAACAGTCGATAGATCTACGAGAGCGAGTACGTGCTCACCTTGGATGAGATCCAGGGCTGGCGTGGCTGAAAGGCATCCATCGGTGCCCAGGAACATATTTCACTGTAGATATTCAATTGAGACCATCTGTACATTGCTTGTCAAATTTTCCTGACTAATTTATTCGAATTTCGTGATGCGTCTGGTCTGCAGCCGGGTGAGGAAAGGTTCTCTATGAGATACTTCGATGTGATGTGGATTGAACACCCCCTACCCCCACTCCATCACCTGTCTTGTTTTTCTTTTTTCCGAATGTTTACATTCCAGGCCAAGTCGGTGAAAGCTGCAACACAACAAGACCCAGAAAAAAGTCTCTTCAATCGACGGCCTCAGCAACTCCAAATCTCGACAAAATTTCAGAAAACCATAATCACCTCAGATGCAGACCCTTGACAGAGACTCTGCTGGTCTCGCCGCGGCCCATGAGGAGCTGATTGAGATCGACCGATCGCTCCGGCTCATTCTGAGGGGGCAGCCGGAACCTCCTCAGGACGAAAAGGCCTGGGCGATACATGGCACCCAGGGACACCGGCGTAATGAAAGACGTCGCTTGAAGGCCCAGATCCCCGTGATCCGAGACTTGATCCTCGGCAAGACCTGTGGGCTGTCTACAACGACCGCGGCCGACCGGATCTATCGAACAAAGGTTTACCCGGCCTCCCGCGAGAGGTATTGGGCATTATCCTTTCCCAATGCGATACAAACGGCCCAGATCGTGATTACACAGAGCCAGTCCCAAATCGCGGCCGCGACATCATTCAAGACATCCAGTCGATCCGGTTGAGTTGTCGTCAACTCAGCGAGGAGGCATCTCGTCTTTTGGTGTCTCACGTATCCATCGAAATGACGACCGATTCAATGGAACATCTCGAAAAGGTTATTGCTCACCCACTTATTGGACCTGGAGTTAAATGTCTTCGCCTCATTCTTCCATACTGCCCCTCGGAAATGGCCGATAGCCGTGTTGTGTTCAAGCAGGTTCAAATTAAGCGTGAAATTCGTCTATGGGAAAGGACGTGCCAGCCAGAATACTACGTTGAGCACTTGCAAGTAAAGCTCGATAGAGCGTATGCTGCGTACAAAGAACTCCACAAGCAGCGAGAGGAGATGAAGCGGAGCTTAGGGGAAAGTCTTGCACAGCTAATACGGAGGATGCCTGGAATAACGCAGTTGGAAATCTATGATAAGCCGGTGACGGGAGGCCTCAAGATCCTGGGCTGGAACGCATCTCAGTCTCCCACTTCAGGAAAGAAATTGAACACCTCTCTGGAATTCTACAAGGACATTATGGATAACCTCACCGAGAGGTACACAGTTCCCTTCTTGAAGTGGGAAGACTATGACTACCTGAAGGGCGACCACGTCCTGACAATGGAGGACGTCGGTTTCGTGTGCAAGCTTTTGGTCTACCTTGGGACGGCCGGAATCAAACTCACTCGACTTTCCATCAAGCCATCAGCGCCAAAGGACCTCTCAGGTTTCAAAAGCGACGACGACGAAAAGACTGCTTTGCAAGCCCTCGCGGAAAATCTCCAACACTTTCACTTTTCGACAGGATGCAAAAGAGAACAAGCTCCGGTCGGGCAAGGAGCTGACGGCAGTCAGTTCATTCATGAGCCCACTGAGTCGCATGCCGAACTTGCAAGTGCTTGCCGTGGACTTTGAGGGCATGATGAGGGCCAGGGCACGGTGCACTCACCACACCCCGATTCTCTCACAAACACCTCAGAGGCCTCTGAAGAAGCTCGCCCTCCGCTACGTCAACATCAAGGGGCCTGCTTTTGGAAAGTTCCTCGCCAATTTGAAATCGTCGCTGGACCTGGTGATATACAATTGCAAGATGGTCGACGGGACTTGGCGCGAGCTCATGGACACCATGAAGGAGTTGGCCGATACGGCGAGACCGAGTGGCAAGCGTCTGAGGCTGCTTGAATTTATGTTCCCCTCTGGAGCCGAAGTCGACTCACTGGGAAGCAAGCATTTCGGGCACATTTTCGGTTGGGGGGGAGGTGCAGGCAGGCTTACAGGCAACGGCGAGGAAAGGTTGAGTCTCGCGCGTGCGTATGTCCTACACAAGTGCAACGTTGTGGAAAATCCTCTTAGCACCCCATCCATTGTTCAAATTTTGAATTCCAACTAGGCTCGAGGAAAAGACTCCAGCAACATGAGGGATCAGGGACCTCGGAGACGGACATGCAGCCCTTGGGTCGGAGGCAAGGAAATATCGCCTAAGGCTTGGCAGCTGAGCAAGGCGGGGACTGACGGAAGACGTCATCTATAAATATCCCGATATTTTTCATCCCATATGAAGACTGTGCCAGGATCGGTATGACATCTAATCAATCAAAGGAAGGAGCTGTCCTAGAGTTTCAAATGGTCGGTACCACGTGGATCCCTGCAATACTTCCCGACTGCCCACATAACGTAGATACTACGGCAGCGAGGACAAGCGTAGAGGATGGAAAAAGGCGGGGAGGGAACATAATGCTAAGCTTTCTGACCAATAAGCTCTTCGGGGAAGACGGGTTACCGATTATTTGAAACTCTCGGCTAAGGCTTAGTTTTACAGCAGTCAACGGCAGAGATTTGAGAGAATGCAGGTCCCAGGCGGTGATGTGTCTTGAATATGAGCCGAGGCAAGTTGAATGAAGATGATGGATTGTTTTTCGTGCCCATCCACCAAGCACTCCCTGTCTACGTCACTCTCTACTCAACTGGGACAATTTTTCACTTTCTAGTGATTGTTTCCCGAGGGCTGTAAACAAGTGGCTGTAAGACCTCACACTGGACTAGGCCGCAATGGTAGTAAAACCAGATATGAAAAGCTGCCATATTAAGGCTCATACCCGGTGGCGAAGCAACTCCAATAAGGGGCGCCCGGGACTTCGTTTCCTTCTCCGGCTTAGATAATCCCGCCCGGAGCGGAGGAAGGCTATGCCAGTGCAGTCTTGCTGCAGGCCCATCCCACCGGTACCATCCGCCGCGTGTACTGTGCACGCGTAGTCCGGTAGCGCAATCCTGACAATCTACGTCCCTTGCCGCTTACTAGGCGGTCTCCTACATTCACCTCTGGCACAGATGAGGCTCAAAAAGCTGCATTGATGCAAAGATTGGGGGACGAGAGTTCGGGTTGTCCGATGTGACATCGCGCTTTGAGGATCATCTTGTTGACAGATCAATCCTGCCAACGAGAATGCGTTGTAGCATCCAAGCCCACCGAATACAATAGCAAACTTCCTGAACGGCGCAATGCATATTCATTGGAGTCGCTCCGCAACAGCCTTACAAGATGGCACGTATGAAGGGGTCCTGATGTTGATCTTCCACAGGCCGCCCATAACGGCCGGTGTGACCGAGTGTTCGGAAAGGTGGGGGCGCGGCCTCGTCCCGGGACACTGATCCAGGCCCGGTGGACGGGCGGGCCCGTAGAAAAAGCTGCACAGATGCAGGAGCGGTCGATCCGCCCTACGGATGCCCGATAGCTATCGTCTGTGCTTTGCAGGGTATGAATGCGGTGATAGGGGTGGTCCAGATGGATGAGGAGGGTGTTCATCTCTTCTGCGAAGCCCTCCTTACGAATAGCCTCGGTGCCCTTACGTGGATGCTTCTATGCGAAACTTTCCAATGATCCCCTTTTTCATGCCGTCCACCTCGAAGACCTACCAGCCTATATCACCACCCCCTTGCTAACGCCTTTTCGACTTCCGTGCGCGCGGCGCCACGTCCAAAAAACTGATTCCCGGGTCCCCGTTTTTTCCTCTGTGGTCCCTCCATCGGCTCCAGTTCATCCCACATCCCGAAAAACAAATCGACGTGTTGACGTATGTGCCATCTGGGATGTGCCCTCATTCTAGAACAAACGATAACGGCACTGCCGTCGTGCGTTGCAAGGTCAATACCTGTTTCCTCCTTTCATTTTTGCTTTTCGGGACCCAGCCCGCTGACAGCTTGGCGGAACGGCAAACACTGGACAGCGGAGGATAGCCGCGGTTTGCATGAAGAAGTTGTGATGATTGATTGAACTGCTACGTACTACCGGTGGGGACTCAGCCTCAGTGGTCTGAGCCGCAGTATGGGATCATGGGACGGGGGGATTGGGCGTTGTTGGTTGGAAAAGCTTTTTGTGCCAGGTTTTTTTCTGGTGGTGCGGGAACATCACGTTGTGGTGCGGATCTTCCGGACTGAGAATTGTTCGATATCGCCTCTCGTGGCTCTTGATAAATAACCATCTTGCATCCCACTTACAGTTTCTGTCTTGTCTTCTCACCACCAGCAAACGCACAGCAACACTAATACCAATACCGCTCACCTGAGTCCGTCGCTACTTCAACGCCTCACGCAACATCATATAATCTTCTTCAACAAACAACAAAACATCGCAATAATGCAGCACATCGGAAGCCTCATTTTGGCCTTTGCCTCTCTCACCGCCGCGGTCCCGGGCCTTGCCCCTGCCAGCGTGAGGTCTGCCAAGTCAGCCCACGTCCGTCGTGACACCAGCTCCTTCCAGATCTACGCCTACGGATCTGGCATCGGCGGCCTGGCTCTATTCACTGCTGGAGGTAAGCATTCATCTCTCTGTTGCGAAGCCCATATTCCCTCAGACGCCGAGTGTCATCTCATCTTCGTCCCATCTCCTCTACCACACCATCTGCATTACCATCCGATCGTCTCGGTCTAGACCCTCACTGCCGAAGTTCCCCACCATACTAACGATTCCCTTCCCAGGTGATGCCTACTTCGGAGACTACACCCAGTTCAACGACTCCAACGCGGCCCCGGTGATCTGTAAGTCTGCGCCCAAAAAGCATCCCCCACATCCCTTGACTTCGTAAGTCCGAGTAGATTACTGATATCGCAACCAACAGTCACTCCCCAGACCGACGACGAGGAGACCTGGATCGGCGCGCCCAACACCTCCGCCGTCACCACCACCCCTACCTGGTCCAACCTCACCTTCACCATCCCCAGCTCCGACTCCGACGTGCACAACGTCGCCTTCCTCGAGAGCAACTCCTCCTCCACCGGCCGCCAGACCAGCGGCTTCGCCTTCTACGGCAACTTCGTCCTCGTCGAGGCCGACGACGGCAGCTACGAGTCTCTGTGGTACGCTACCGCCACCGAGACCGACGGCATCTACAACCTCCGCTGGAACGAGACTGGCGACGACACCGATGACAAGATCATCCTCAACCTCAGGAGGACTGCTCCTTCCAACTAAGTCTTGTGAAGAGTCTTCATGAGAACCTGATTAGCCATGCCGTTGGCAAGGCTTTTCTCCCCTTTTCTTTGTCACTTGGGACTCGGTTCATGTACATAGTCAAAATATTGTTCTGGTTTCGGTTGAGCAGCGGCGCAAAAAGATGGGATGTCACGGTGCATGTAGATAGACTTTAGTGTGTCAATGAAAAATGCTCTGCGAGGAGCTTCAAGTGCGGTAAACAAGGTTGCCTTTGACTCTGATTTTGGATTGTTCATCACGTAAAGTTGTGCCCATGTTGATGACCAACCACTGACTGAAAACCACAAGAAATAACGCAAATGACTGAGATGAGCCATATAAACTCCCGATATCTCGTCGTACGTTTAAAATGGCTGCAGCTCGCCGGCTTTTTCCGTTCCCAGGTGAAAAAAGGAAATCTACCTGCATTTCCACGTTATCTTCCACTCTCCTCCACCAGACTACTACCCTCAGAGTTGCCTCCCCCCCGTCTCGTCACCGCCGAGTCGGCGCCGACATTGCATTGCGTCTTTGCCGCGCGCGTTCATTTACCACGCGGTCCGCGGAGTGGAGGGCGGTGGACCCCTTTTCACAGCCCGTGCTGGGCACCGCCCCCCTTCCCCGGATTTGCATGTTTGATTCGTCCGATGCAGATCCGCAATTAAATTCTCCTACGTTATCAATCACATCGAGGGCTGCTCACATGTTTTTGGTGACCTTAGTGGGGAGCTGTGGGTGTTCAAGTGATTGAATTTGACGTTGAGTCCCAAAACAAATCTTACCTCACATCAGAGCATCATGTCCCATGGCAAGTCACCAGCCGATGTCGTCCGCGAGATGATGGATTGGTGGAAGCGGAGGCGTCCCGATGACCATGGGAACGGGATTCTTCGACCTCAGCCCTCTCAAATACGACAGGGCCGGTGTGAGCGGTGCGTTGTCATTAATCTTGACCCGGCTGCCGAATATGCGTTCAATGTCGCGCTTCAGGAAGTCGATGATCTCACCCCCATACGGCGCAAAAAGGGCCTCGACAAAGACTGTGCCACATACGCCGCCCTCTTTCCTGTGGCGGTCAGGGTCTGCTTTCGCCCGCAGCATGTCGAGCATTTCGCGCCAAGTGTCCTCATCCTCTTCGTCAATAAAGACGCTTTCCAGCCGCACAATCATATCCGTGGATCGCTCTCCGATCAGCTCCTCAAGGAGACCTGAAGTGAGGGTGACATTGTCAAGCTCCAAACGTTCGAGTCTCGGCCATGGCTGGGACTTGATGAGGGAGGCTAGAAGTGGCCACCGCCTGAGATCGCCCCATTCGTCCAACATGTGATTTCCGAAAGCGCCCGCTCCGATGTGAAGCTTTTCTAAGCTTGGAGTTGACGATATGGCTGCCAAATACGCAGCTACAGGCTCCAAATGTGCCTGGCCCGCTGGCCAATGGGCAGGTGTGACAGAGACATCATCATCTCTGGATTTCATGGTGAACTCCAGAGCCCTGACGTTCTGAACAAGACGAGCAAGTTTATTTGCCTGCTCTTCAGTCGGCTGCATCATAGACCAATGAATTATCCGAGGAGGAGTGACCGTAATGGCAAGCCTCGTCAGTTGGACGCCTGCCTCGGACAGTGCGACCGGAAGCTGTAGTAAAACACCGACAGGAGCTCCTGCCCACTGTTCCGAGCAGGTATTCGAAATTTCCCAACGGATTGGAGAAATCATAAGTCGATAAAGTCCCGTGGTCTCATCTAGAGTGACATGTTGAATCACCCTGTCATAATGGTCTTTCCAGTCAGGGTCGACATCCACATCCGAAATCTCCAGTCTCGTAGCATTAGGCATCCGAGCCATTGCAGCGGAGATCTCTCTCAGAAAGGCCGAATCGACACCGTTTCTGTGATCTTTGCGAATTCGTTGCTGCTCATCATAGAGTTGTTTATACCGCACATGAGCTGTGCGCAGTAATCGTTTGAAAGACGTCTTGAGGCTAGCGAAAGGGTCTCGCCCTCGCTTGACCTCCCGCGTGGCGATGGCCTCTTTGTCCAGCCGTTTGAGCAGAGTCATCGTATGATCCGAGACCCTATGGTCTTCAGCTTCTTCCGCATCCGCTTTCTCGTTGGCTAGTCCGAAACGTTCGTGTATTCGTTCGCATTGCCATTTCTCGAACCCGGCGAAGTTATTCAGGTTCGCCAGAGCTTTGGCATAAAAGGCCAAGTTGACTTTCACGCATCGAACGGTATGAGAGAAGACTGGGTGATGCGAAATTTCGACTAATCGGGCCAGAGAGTGCGGCATCATTCTGACAGTGACCGAGCGGATGAGAAAGCGATCGGCCAGATTGCGCATGCGGCGACTGGTGAGGCGGAGACATTTGATAGACTCGACGTCCCGACTTCTGTTGTGTTCATCGGACGAGACAAAATCGTCACCGTCGAGACCAATATTTGAAGTGCCGTTCGTTACTCGACTCATGATGTCCATCAATAACTCAGTCGGGAGTTCTGTAATGCGGTCTTTGCGCATTCGAGCGATTGCGCTCCGGGCAGTGGCCAAACGGCGTTCGAGTCTCGTACCGAGGAATCCGAGAATCTTCTGAGCCTTCTGATTCTCGAGGAAACCGGGATCTTTACTTGTTCTCACGACATCTTCGAGGAGCGCATCGGCTTCCGCGATCTCTTGGTCGAGGATGAGTGGGTCGCTGTACGGAATACTTGACTCCCTTAGCCTCTCGTCCAGCTTCGCCAGAGCGGTGGCGAGCTCAGCTGGCTCTCGCAGCTGGGCACTAGTCTGTGTCAGGAAGTCCAGCGACATCTTGGAGCTAGGCGGAACCGCCATGGAGTCGGTGGTGGAAGCAGTCATTGGGGATGTCAAGGGATCGTGGATGTCGGATTGGGGTGAGGTTCGGAAGCATGTCGGTGGGGTTCCGCGCATCCCGGGCAAAGTGGACGCGTCAAGGGCGCTAATCCCTGAAAGTGTCACGTCCTACTATGTCGTAACAAGCCAGGGATTGGTTGATCACGTTGGAGCAAGGGTATGTGCAGCAAACACAATATATCGTACGGCCTGATTTTGGACATGAGGGTTCTTTAAACAGGACGAGGCTTTTCTGAATAATATTGATTGACAACAAGTTTAGGTAAACAGCCAAAAATACACACAGATCGACCTCAACGCCAGCGCCAGATAATACATCAAAGACTTCGAGCTGAAAATGAGTAGAACTTCATAGAAAGTTTATACGGCGATAAACACTAGACGATAAGGGGGACTTGACATTTTAGGATCGAGTGAGGATCACACAATGAGCAGGGTCACATAACGTGACACAGTGCCACTGGCTGACTTATTGGCTTCACAGCGAATTGGCGTCATCAAATATTAAACATTTCGAATTAAAGAAAGCCTCAGGTACATCATTTTGAAACCAACTTGTACACATTTTCCAACTCAGCCATCCAGGCCCTCCAGCGTCCAAACGTCTAGAGAAGAGCAAGCGCAGCCAGACCGAAAGCACCCAAAGCGGTGGCAACATTGACAAACGACACGCGCTCAGCTCCAGCGACGACCACATGGGACGGCAAAGCCATACCGGTGCCGTTAGGTTGGGCGGCTCCAGTGGCGAAAGCAGCGCATGCGGTGGGGGTGACCAGGGAGCCATCAGCTCCGAAGGGGCTGTATCCCAAGCAGCTGGCGTAGTTGGCCGCGCAGGTGGAACGGTTCGCGTTGGGGTCGCTGCGGCACTTGTTATAGATCATGGCGCACTTCTGGGCACAATCGTTGCCAGCCGGAGCAGTGGGTGCCGCGCCAGTCGGGGCCGGAGCCGGGGTCGTGGCGGCGGCGGAGCAGGCAGTCGGGGTGACAAGCGATCCGTCGGGGCCGAAAGGGCTGTAGCCTAGGCATCCAGCATACTCGGCGGCGCAGCTTGCGCGGTTGGCGTCAGGAGCACCGCGGCACTTGTCGTAGGAGGCGGCGCAGGCGGCGGGGCAAGGGGCGACCTCGATGGGACTGGGGAGGGGAACCGGAGTGGCGGAGATCTGGGCCGAGCAGGCGGTCGGCGTGATCAGCGACCCATCAGGACCGAACGGGCTGTATCCCAAGCAGCCGGCGTACTCGGCGGCGCATGAGGCACGGTTGGCGTCGGGGGCGCCGCGGCACGTGTTGTAGGCGTTGCCGCAGTTGGTCGCGCACTCGGAGGTCGGGGCACCGGTTGGAACCGGGCCCATGTGGGTGATGGTGCAGGGACAGTCGGTGATGGTGAAGGTGGTGGCCTCTTTGATGGTGTAAGTCTTGGGGCCGTGGGTGATGACCGTGGGGCCAGGGCAGTAGGTGGTGAGGGCGTTGACGACCTGGGTGACATAGACGGCGTCGGCCATTGGAGAGCCGTTGGCGAGCTGAGCGGCGCCCAGGACGAGACCAACCAGGAGAGAGCCAATGGTGAAAGTCATTTTGTCAGGAGTGATGTCGAAAACGAATGTGAGGTTGAAGATGGAAAAAGAGTGGACGAGTTGCGATGCAATCGAGATGTCTTGTGGAATTGCAGCTGGGTGCGAATTCGATGCCTTCTTTATAGGCTTCTTCTCGGAGGCACCTCCGTTGATCAATTAGTAGTACAGCTAATATGTGTGTTTGAGCAAGCGAAGTGGTACGAAATTTCACTGCATTCTACCCATAACCATCGCGTTCCAGAATTGTTTATCGTGTCCCTCGCGGCTCGTATCATTGTAGCAGCAATTTAGCTCAACCGCGTCTCGTATTGCCACGGGCGCCATACTCGAAAAGGCTGACGGCAACTCGACCATCACTGCTCTAAAAACTAACCCTAAACGCTAAAATGTCTCTGGGGGAGAATCTCGTCGATGGGAATGGGCGCGCGCCTCAGCCGTTAAGATTAACGACGTCATTGTCGTGTGCCTGGCCCTAGAACTCGTCTCGAGCCGGAATGCTATCCTCTAAAAAAGACGGGCCTGTGTTCATAATCCGCGAAACATGCTAAGTCGGCTCTCGGCGGGTGTGAATCGCGGGGAAAAGAGTCAGGGGAAGGAATGTCTCAATCTACTTGCATGGCATGTCTCGCCAGCGACAAAAGGGGCAGATTGAACGGTCTCTGTCCAGCGTGCTAGCGGAATTCCGCTGCGCCAAACGGAGAATTTAGACTTGGCTCTCGGACAGAGGAGGCGGCCCGATGGAGAGCAGCATTTCCTCCGGTGCCCTTTGAACTTCTCTCCCTTGCTCTCAATCGGAGTGGACGCCGAAGGCTTTTTAGCCAGTCAGACGTGAGTTGTCCATCAAGACAAATCTGGCTGCATTCCAATTGTCGGTGCTCACAAATACCATGGTCTGACCCTGGGTAAACTCCAGAAATTGGTGTTGACGGCTATATCATGGCAAAGAATCCTGAAATTTCAGTGTTGCATCAAGGCCGCCAGCAGAACTCAAAAAGTTGGATTTGGTCCTGGATGTCAATATCATAGCCAAGACGGGACGGCAATGCAAGGTGTGGTAATAACTTGGAATTTCTGTCATATCAGACACGTTCTTGATTACAATTTTCCCCAAAGACTTAGTCAGTCCACTTGGCGCACACTCACCCCAGCCGAAGCCTTCTCAAGAAACGGCACCGAGGCCACAAAGTTGGCCGTTGCGTCACCAGTCGACGTATTCTCTAATACGCATCTCAAATACCCTTGGTCTGTTGTACTTATTGGGCAAGTTACAGTTTTAAGAAGCTGACTGTTTGCGACGTTCACACAATCCGGATGGGATTTAAAGATGAAGTCGGGCAAGTGTTCATTTCAAGGCAATAACACCCTGGCTTATAATTTAATGATGTACAGGGTAAATCAAGTAGTACTTAAGCACAACAACATGTCATTTTGACTTGCGATTTGACAATGCGAATCACGTGCATTTCAGTTTAAGGCGGGATTATTCAATGACATGCCGAAGTCTAGCTATGAGACATCCTAACACAGCATCATAACCTAGTTATGCTAACCTAGTGATGACTATTCTCTACGTCCGGCCCAAGTTACATATTAGTCGAAAGACCGTTGTATGGAAGGTATTAGACCCTTCTTCGTGATGCATCCTAAATCGCAATAGCAATGAATGAGCGGCTTTCGCATGTCACGGAAGTATAGAAGTGATCTCAACTGCAAAGTACACGGTCATTTCCTCGGAAACGCCGCGTACTCAACTTCCTTTTACCAAAATTTTCTTTCGACTTCCATTCGGCCCAGCTGCTAAGCAATATCAGCACGCAGATTTCCTCTCTCGTGGCTATGGCGACACTCAGCGTTGTGGATGTTCTCCGGTCTGATATGTTCTGGTTGGATATGGTTGTGAACTGTCGATGAATGGCTATTGCTACTTGCTAAACTGCACAACACTGCTCTTTGCGCGGCCTCGAGAACATCTGGTAGCACTAGCTACGGCACATCTTTGACCTTGGATATGGCTCCTGGAAAGAGTACCAGATCAACACTAGCGCCACCAGGTGTGCCTGCAGCTACTGCAGGAACCGCAACACTGGTAACAACCAATAGGACAGGTGCCCCGACTGTCGATTTATAGGGTAATTGTCCTATCACTCGACTGGAGACGTCATATGTGGCTTCGGTCTAACCTGACAGCAGGATGGCCTCTAATGCAAATCAAACGGCTGGCACATCAGAGGTGATGAGGTATGTTGGTATTGTTTTGAGCGATAATTGTTCACCCCTAACTAACAACACAAATCTTAGATCACCTACTACTGCTCTCCAAAGTGTGGCTATCAGGGTGCTGAGGCTAATTAAGGGACAGGCGGTGTCTACAAGATGGCGGGAATGTGCATTTGGTAACAGATCTGCTGTGCAGAGTCAATGCTGTCTAATGTGCTCAGCCTTCTATTCTATATATGTATATCAGATGAGCTTTTTCGGAAGCTAGAACCTTTCTCCTGTCATTTGAGTTCTGGAATTCACCCCATCTACAAAGTTTATTCCTTTCGTCATCGCCAGGGATTTAAGCATGTCTTACCACGTTCGAAGCTTGCCAGAAGCTTGGGCGTGATGTTTCCCATGTTGTTCAGATTTTGCCCGACTGTACCCTGGTGATCTTCAATTCATTTAAGCCATAAAATGCAGGTGGTTCGTTAGGGCCCGCAACAGAGATGGGCTAGGTCCCTGGACACCACAGGTATATCGAAGCAGACACCGCGCGGTTGACTACCAGTTGGCTGTTGACCTTGACTCTCATCTACACTTAGACTAGTCCTAGACGCTCGGTTGTAGTCTTAATTCTCGTTCTCGATAGACAGACGGCCATTTAATAACCGACGTTCGGATGATAATGTGGTCGGAGGTTGAGCTGACTGGCGGAGGACTCGCAACGCCGGACATGCCCCGGTGTTTCTACATGGTACTGCGGTAACGCGGCAAACATACTTTCAAATATATTGCTTCTGTTGGTTCCAGTTACAAAGTGGAACGAGCCGCCCTTCTTGTGGGGTTTTGTTGGCCTTGCGCACCGCCGAAGGCCACAATCTGCTGGTCCAAATTCCATGCGCGGATATCATTTTGTCAAGATCCACCAATCAACTCCAACTCCTTTCTGGAGGTGTTGGACAAAAGGGCGGCAGGACCCATGCAGTTAGTTGCGGGGACATTGGCCCCGTTTGGTTGCGTAGGGCATCAAAAGAACGCTGCTGGCATGTTTGAGCCTCAATAAAGTTCGGCGTGTACGATCGATACCATTGGCTGGCTTCAGGGCCAAGTCAAGAACCCATCGGCTGCCCCAATTGTATGCCTTCTTGGATGATCCTCATTTTCATTTCTCCGTCCCTTCTGGGCACGGTCACGGGTACCTTCGGGAAACCTCGCACGCACCGGTCGAGACCTGCGAGCTCGCGTTCAGCATATACAAGACCTGAGTCATGCGAAACGTTCCATAAAGTGTTCTAGAACTGGGCCTGGCCAACGTATCTTCACTCGTATAAGTAGGAAGGTAAGTGCTCTTTGTATCAAGGTATCGGGTGCGCAGAGTCAGGTGTCTTTCGTCTTGCCCATTACTGACAAAACCCTTAGAAGATCGTCACCCTCCATATGGGCCTAATGAACTCTTGGAATGAGGCAGGGCAGGATATCCGACTCGCCAATAAAGTCCTGACTCTGATATTCACTTGCAGGTCCCCAGTACCACATTAACAGACGTTCAGGGTGGTATCGTAGATATGACGTTTCCCATGATGACTCGTTGTTGCTGTCGGAGGAATCATTGAAGGCGTAGCTATTTGGTCCCACAGTCCGTTTCACAAGAAAGAATTGCTGCGCTGCTTGTGGTATTGTCTGTGTCAACAATTATTGTCTTTTTGGCACGAGCCATTCGTTGCCAATTCTGCCAGGGACAGCAGGGATTGGTATTTTTGTGCACCATTCATTCATTGCAATTATTGCCTTGATCCTGAGGCCGATGCTCTTCGACTCATTTACTGATTGCCATTCCCCTTGTTGTATTCACTGCAGGGTTGAGTCAGGCTGCGGCCCGCCAGTCACCCTGGACTACAGCGCTGCATGACGTGACTGTTCGAAACGGACCTACTGGTGTTCTCGAAAATCTTACGCAGATGTTATATGGCACTCGCCCTCCGGGTTTCGACGCTAAGTCTTTCCTAATAATTACATACACATATACGTCGGTAGACCATGGTCTTTGAGAGATCGCTCTTGGTGAGATATCCGAGTTTTACCGGTTTTTACCCTATACCGCTTTTGCGATTGTGCTATCCAAGGTGATAGCCTGTTTCATGCTTATTTACTCTGACATCTTCGCTATGATATGCAGGTCGTCGGTTGCTTTGATGAATACATTCAAGTTTGGGGATTTCTATAACATGTTAAGACAACAAATAGTCCCAAAGACTGCTTTTCAAAGACTTCTTGGTTGAACGAGCTGTTTTTCTGTGATGTCTGGTGGGTTGTTGATTGCTGTTGATACATGCAAGAACCTGCTCCTCAAAGCAAAGCTTTCTCGGTCCGACTGCCAGTCTACGTGACCCTCGTCATCATGTCAAGTCGGTGTTCTTATAACAGCACAAGATCGGATAGTTGCCCAGCAACGGAAAGGAGTTCTACTCAGTAGCTCTGCCGGCAATGAGGAGACATTGAATGTTGAAGACTAAGACAATCACTACTTGGTAAAAACGACGGGTCACGCGAACACTGCATTAGTTCACCGGGAGAACATGCCTATCCAGTCACGAGGGTTGGGTATTCACCACCAAGTTTGATTCCTTCCAAACCCTCTATATTCTAAGCAGCTGCACGCAAAACATGGGTTATCCGAGACTTGGCTTCACGCAATTTCTGATTGGATCGATCTTGATTCACCGATACTTCGTACTCCTCCCACCGGTCTGGTGCACAGGCTGCTAAGGCTGAATTGGCGAGGAAATGCGAATGCCAGGTCACGGGCAAGCGTGTCAGGTGATGATTCGACGGTGAAGACATCGGGGCCATCGCAAAGTATCAGACGCAATCAAAATGCCATTGCATTCAATGACGACCGACTTTGCTAGATCCTCTGTCATCAGGTCAAAAACAGATCCTGTGTTCCCCATTCATTTGGGTTTTCAGCCTTATTTCAACTCCAACATTCGGGAGACTGCTGCGCGGTCGGGAGCTTTATCATTGTTGAGATCTCTGCCTCGCTGCACCCTGGTGATCTACGAATGCAGCATGGGTGGGGCCACTCCGAGGTATTGTGCCACATCCCCAGGCCATATGCCGAAGCGCTTTTCCGCTCCATGTACGTGTATGTGGCAGCAAATCCACTTGCGACAGGTTGTTGGTCAGCTGAACTTCTGGAAGAGTAGCGGTATCTGGCAAACCCCTGTCTGCTTCTTCAGTCTTGGGCACCACCTCAAGCCTATTCAGGAAGGCCACGGAATCCAATACCGAAAAAAACGACGCGTGCATACGCAGCGGCGGTCGCCCACCCAACCCAAGGATACACAGCTATCCACACTAACGTTCCCAATCAAGATGCGGCCGTTTTGAAATTCCCAGAAATTCGAAAATTCTCGGCAAATTTGCTCAAAGTGTTCTCACAGATACGTCAGGTCAGGGGGTTACAGATAGACAGGGCAAGGTACGGTTAGGGCTAAGGATGACGGTCATTCTAGCCGCTTGTGATTCTGAGATGTACACGTGTTTGTGTTTTTCTGTTAGACATGGGGCCACCGAGTACCGAACAGGGGGACGCCGAATACCGCTACTCCTGATGGATCGTTGGCTGCAGCTCGTGACGGCCACGCGACCGAACCAGCCAGGCGCAGACCAATCAGTCAGACCACCGTTCGCGTTGTGGGGTTTGAAGCACCCCAGAGCCGTGTTGAAGAATCCAAGCGAGAGGCTCCTTATGCCATGGTGTCCTGGACTATTTATGCAGATGAGAAGTGGAGCCGAAAAGATTGCGAACCTCGCTCAGACTGTTGGGAGCCCACCAAGTGGACGATTGGTTATCAACGAGGGCGAAAGGGGTTGTCTTGGGTCACGAACACAGCACAAGCGCAGGAAATGAACAGGCCGGGCCTAGGATTATGAATCGCCAGGATTCTAGAAACGCTGCAGGACCGTTGAAGACGGGGCAGAAACACCAATCATGTCGCGCAATCAGTGGATACGGACGGCTTCTCCTTTGACCCCCTGTCATTCGAAAACTCAATTTCAAGCGAGGTTGGCAGCCGATGGCGCACCCCAGAACCCAATGGCCGACCAGCCGGGTCCGCTTTCGCTCATTCTTGGTATAAACGCCGGCACTTCGTTCTGGTGTTGCTTTTCAGGGGGATTTCTGCCTTCTTTGTCCGTCTTGTTGGAACAGAAGGACCATGGGAATTCCGTACAGGCGTCTGGATTCGTCTAGGCGCGAGATTCGCCTGCTCGAAATCCAGGCGACACACAATCCCAACGATCCGGTTCAGGCCCGTCTTGTCCATGTTCGTCTGACTGACGATTTGGAGTTTATCGCCCTCTCGTCGCTGTACGGCGACTCCACCGAGACAGACAAAATCTTCGTCGGCGGCCAGCCCGTCACCCTCACCGCCCATCTCACCCAGGCGCTCAAGAATGTGCGCACCGTTCTCTACCCGACGCTCACGCAGCGCTTCCAATGCACATCGCCGCGCCGGCCGCAGTCAGGCGCGCCGCGATGGCTGAGGCAGCTGTTCGGCCTGGGCTCGTCGTCCAAAGGAGCGGACGACGCGAACTGGGCGCTGCGCATCTGGTGCGACTTTCTGTGCGTGAACCCCCGCGACGAGTATGAGAAGTCGCGCGTCCACACGGACATGAAGACGATCTACAAGGCCGCGGCGTTGGTCGTCGGCTGGGTAGGTGAGGCGGTGGAGCACACAGACGCGGGTCTCGCGATGGTTGCAGAAATCGACGAAGTCATGCCGCGTACGTGGGGAGACCCGGGCGACGCGGAGAAGAACCCTCACAACTACTCGCCACACCACGAATGGATCAAGAAGATTGCCTGGATCTGGACGCCGCCGACCGACGGCTCGGACCCGGACAAGGCGCCTCACTGGGTCGGCGCCACGGACTTTGTCCTCCGTCAGTACTTCCAGCGCCGCTGGATCCTCGAAGAGATTTCCTCAGCCCGCTTCCCGACATTTTTGGTCGGCGACATCATTGTCACGTGGAAGCAGATGCTTCGCCTGAACCGTCTGATTGACGAGTTCAGATACAAGCCATCCAACGTGTTCCCCCTGGTAAGTTTGCATCTCATTTACCCTGGCATAATAGCTGCGTTGTACTAACCTCTGCCCCAGGAACTGAGAGACAAGATGGCAGAGCTGCCTTTGGAGACCACGTACAAGCTGCTTGACGAGTATGACAAGCGCAAGACGCTGGAGGAATCAAAGATTCTTAAGGATTATGCCGAGAGCAGCAGGACGACCTCCTCATCGAGGTCTACGGATGACGGCCCCAAAAAATGATTTCACCGATTAAATGAGAAGTAAAAAGGCACAGGGAGGAGGGGTTCATGCAGCATCCAACACGTCTTATGTGTCCGCGTACTTCATCTGATGGTCACTGGCAGGGGTTAAAAATGGCTCAGACTTTGTTTGTGTTGGATGTGGAAGGGTTCCGCCCGCGGGCGGTGTTGACAGCTGGAGGGTGCACAACCTACTGTCTGAGCCATATGGCATTTTTGTGTTTAGATTCGTTTTTGTTGCTTTGACTAGGTTAGATATCCATTTCTTTCTGATCGATGTGACCCAGGTCTGCATGCGTACCTCATCGAAATGTGCTGGTGATTTGTGACAGCGTTGGATCGTCCCTATTTGCGACCAGCAAAGCTTTTAGGAATTATTCGATTTGTTCAAAAGAATGTTTCAATTTTTCTTTGTTTGCAATAAATATTGCATGCAGCAGCTTCCTTGCTCATAGAGAGTTCATCCCATCTTCAATTCTTATGAACCTTCTCACCATCCAAAAACTGGCAGGTTGATGACAAATTTGGGACACACTCACGTGACTGGTTTTGTTCAGACAAATCAGCTTCCGTCATTTCTTTCGAAATCTCGGCGAAGCGCTCCTGAAGATTGGAAATCATTGCCACCGCGAGGCCAACATCAGCACACCCGTACCCTGGTGAGACAGTTTCGTCGTCAGAATGTCTCCCACGCGCGAGGCAAGTAGTCCACGATCAAGCGGACGGCCTGCGAAACGGGCCCGGACGCAGCAAGTTGCATCGACGCGTAGTCGGCGGCCTTTGCCGTCAACGGAGCCCACGACCAGTGAGGGAGTCCACCTTGAAGCTGCAAACACGATCACTGTAGCAGTAGAGTCGGATACACAGCCATTATCCCCTTTGGCGCGTTACAAAGCCTGGAAAAGTGCGTTTGACAACCTCGTCTGCAGGCGCTCTGAACAGTTGACTGACTGCACTAAGAATCTGGGGGCCAGCATGATGCTTTTTGTTTCGTATGCCAGGAGCCTGATAATTTGGTTCCCTGCGACACGTGCCGAAGGTCATATCACGATGCACATAAACCACCAAAGAGCTCTGCAGCGCTTCACGGAGACAACAGCCTTTGGTACTGTCCTGTGTGCGTTGATCGCGGTTGGCATAGCGACCCTCCCATTATAACTCCTCCAAGCTCCCCTCAGCGCATAGAAGTCTCTCAAGTAGCTGAAGGTGCCTCAAAAGCGACGCAGCATTTGACGAGTCTAGATCCAACTCCTGCGCTCCCAGAGCCGCCTGTGATGCCAGCCAGACTGGTCTCTGCAGAGCAACCCGAGACCAGAGCGGCCCGATCACGAAATCCACCAGTGAGGAAATCACGCTTCACTACCTTGCCCGCAGAAGTCGACTCGGCACTAGCGGTCGTCTATCGTGAGCTCGAAAGCGTCCCCATTCTACAGACCAAGGTTTCTGAGCTAGAAGTGGAAACGAAGCGGTTGCAGCAGGTGATCAGCATGCAGCGGAATGAGATGACTATGATGCAGACTGCAATGCATAAGGCCGGAAGCCTGCAGGCTGAGGTACAGAAGCTGAGGGCAGAGGCTGCAGAGAGGGAGGCGGAGCGGAGTGAGAAGGGGGAATTGGAGCGCAAGAATCGGGAACTTGAGGCAGAACTAGGGAGAGCCAAGGAGGAGCTGGAGGAGCGGAATAAAACGCTGCAAGAGTGGAAGCAGAAGCTGTCTAGCTTGATAGGGGAGTAGGCCCCATGTTTCGAGACGAAGTAATGAAATCTCTTGTGAAAGGCTCAGCTAAACATCGGAAGAGTCCTCGTCATGCCAAGGTGGATGCTGACCAATTTGAAAGAGGGGTAACTCCACTTGCTTGTCGACTTCGCCCTTTGTACCCAGGAAGGGCGCATGTGTCTGATCCAGATTGCTGACCAATCTGACCATGCAGTAACGATTGATACGCAGTTGCCGACGAGAGCGGGTTGGTCACGCTTTTCCGAATGAACACTGCCGGCAAATTACAAGGAGAAAGACGAGTGATATGCAAAGACCGAGCATCCGACGTCGGCAAGCTTAGGTATGGCGCGGAGAGTCCGACTCTGTCTTTGGACCACCCCAGGGGGCATGCAGAAGCCCTGCTTCTCTATTGCCTTATCACTTGCGGGTGATCTATACATATTAAACACACACTTCAGAAGGGACATTTTGATATCTCCGTTGGGAAGATAATTGGCTCTTTACTTGGGGCAAGAGAAGTATGCAGCTCTAGACCCCTCATATCCCTCGACACTGCCAGTTCACGGCACTGATCAATTTCCGGCAGTCATCGAGCGAAGTCCAGCGAAGTCCAACACTGAGAAGTAGCAACATTCAAGCCAAAAATACCGAGATGTTCCAAACCTCCCTTGGAATGGGATCGAAGCTTCAGAAGATCGAACCAACGCCGTCGATCAAGCCGAGAACAGAAGATCTTGAGACGTCGCGGGCCCCGTCTGACATGGTGAATAAGGAACGGACCGAACGACGCAGCACCTCCGAAGAAGTTGCGATATCGACGGACTTTAGCCAACCCAGTCGGCCGCATCGAGTCTTGAGTCACATCACAACTTCGTCAAACAATACGTCCGGGCCGCCACCCGACGGCGGTCTCTGGGCATGGCTTTGCGGTGAGAAGATCCAACAGCTACATAAACAACAAGCACTGACCTCAAAAATATAGTGCTTGGGACGCACCTAGTGGTGATGAACACCTGGTACACTTTGCCCCTGGATCCATCCTCTAGCTTGAGGAAGCTAATAATCGCAGGGGAGTCATCAACTCCTTTGGCGCCTTTCAAAGCCACTATGCCCAAACCCTGAAACGACCTCCTTCTGATATTTCTTGGATCGGATCATTCGAGATATTCCTCCTTTTCTTCATCGGTACCTTCACAGGACGTCTTACTGACGCCAGGCTTTTTCGCCCCGTTGCCCTCGTAGGCTCTATCTTAGTTGTTCTTGGGAGCATAGCCACTTCATTTTCGATCGAATACTGGCAAATATTCTTATCTCAGGGAGTGTGCGTCGGCCTCGGAAATGGCTGTCTCTTCTGCCCGACCATTGCTCTCGTTTCGACTTACTTCCAGAAACGACGGTCCTTAGCCATTGGCTTCACAGCATGCGGTAGCACGACAGGAGGTGTTCTCTTTCCCGCTATCGTGAGACAGCTGCTCCCACTTGTAGGGTTTGGCTGGACGATGAGAGCAATTGGACTTGTACAGCTCGTGGCTCTGGCCATCGCGTTGCTGTCCTTGAGACCCCGTCTTCCGCCTCGTACAACGGGGCAATTGGTTGAGTGGGATGCGTTCAAAGAATTGGGGTACACGTTCTATGGTGTAGGGATGTTTCTGGTATGTGGCCTTCTGGCGAAAGTCCCCGAAACTTTGCTAATGACGAGTCTCAGTGCTTCTGGGGCTCTTACTTCGCTTTCTTCTTCACTGCTGCATACGCCAGAGATATCCTGGGTATTTCTTACACTTCGGCGCTGGATGTCCTGATGATTATGAGCGGCGTTGGGATCGTCGGCCGGATTTTACCAAGCTATTTGGCAGACCGCGCCGGAGCCCTGACAGTGCTCGTACCGACAGCCGCCGCTGGCGCCCTCATCATGTTCACTTGGCTTGCCGTGGATAGAAAGGGTGCCTTCTACGCATGGGCTGCGATAAGCGGGATCATCTTGGGAGGTATCCAGGCGGTGTTTCCTTCCGCACTAGCCTCTTTGACAGCCGATCCTAGCAAACAGGGCACAAGAATCGGCATGATCTTCACGATAGTCAGTTTCTCAGTCTTGTCAGGGCCTCCAATTGGGGGCGCGCTTGTGTCTGCATTGGGTGGGCGGTACTTCGGAGGACAGGTATTTTCTGGGTGCTGTCTGACTCTAGGCATGGTCTTCTTATTTGCGGCAAGAGAAGCTAAGCGAAGGAGCAAGGGCGGACAGTTTTGGATGAAGGTGTGAGAAGTTGCCATGATTTAGACTATATCCAGATATACAGAAGGCTCTCGCCATTCAATTGTGTACATCGCCTCTTGAGCCGCATCGTGGTGAGGGAGGGGGGACGATTTGCCAACTACATCATTTTGCTTCGATTCTTTCATATGCTTGCAAATGTCAACATTGCTTCGGAAGATACCAAAATTAGTACTACTCACGTTTTCCATCTGATAGCATCACTTTGTCCAGCGCTTTCGGCGGCAGGTAAGAATCTCCATGGTGAGGATCGCCTTCTGGACGAGCTGGCTTGCTGACAAATTTGGCAAGCTGATCTCATGTACATTACACGCACTCACCCCGCTCGAGCGGACTACTCCGTCAACTTCTCCGCCGGATCAGTCCGTTCTCAACTTACAAATTCGGTAATGCATCAGAAAGATTACTGATCCCGAGGCTCGACGTTGTTTTCGGGCGTGAAATTAGAAGGAATATTGACCGGCATCCAAAGCACTCGCTCAGGCGGTTTGGTGACAGCGCAATGAGAGGACATGATTGGGATTTGATATGCGATGAAGAGGGGTGTATGTCCGATAATCGGTGAACCGCTTGATCGTCCCTGGCTGATTCTTGGGTAAGTTTCAGTGAGTCTTCTCTCTGGATCAAGGTCTCTCCCGACCGGCTTTAGTTCCTCGTACATTGGGGCAACGCAGAGGATGCTGACAAATTTGGTCACACCACTGTGTAGCACAGTCACATCACATCGTAGGGCGCCTACGACACGTGCTTCACCTTAGAAACTATGCGAGCCACAATTATAATTGAATTCAAAAGCTACAAAGGGGGTTTTATGGCCCATGTCCACAGTACATGCTAATTCAAGGCCAATGTTGCTTTTGTTTCATCAACTGGTATACGGCGAAGTATCCTATCCGCTGCTCGAACGCAGGCGGCCTAAATCACGCTTTTGACTGCTTGTTTCTGGACCCATTCTTCCGTCTTCAGGACCTCCTGGGCGAAGAGGGGCCAGATCAGCTCCGTCGCCGCATCAGTCAACTCCTTGGACCACCCGGCCGTGGCATCCTTCCTGCGGACACATTAGTCTTTCCGTGCTCCGCTCATGCACGATTCATCATTCAAGAATACTTACAATAGAGTGACGTGATATCCCCTAGGCTTGTCAGCTCGATCTAGTACGATGGATGGCAAAGCGGGGCTTACAGTTCAAAGGCATGGCGCGCGGAGGCCTCCAGGCAGGTGTTTGCCGTCAGGCCCGCGAAAACGAGATGAGTAATCTCGCGTTGGCGGAGTTGGAAGTCGAGATCAGTGTTTGCGAAAGAGCTTCGTGAGATTTTCTCGTTAGATGCTTGATCCATGTGGAAGAGCAGGAAGAGCTCACTCGCTACTCCAATGTCGACTAACAACGACGTCGCCCTTGGACGCATCCGGTTCAAGGCCCTGGAGGATCTCCGCACCCCACGATCCCTCCTTGAAGACTTGCGAGTCCTTCTGTCTGACATGATTAGGTGTCATGTGTCTCCACCCAAGAAAAGTGTGCTCGTTGCACTGTTGATGCATTCCGTAGTAAATTGGAATGCCCTTGGAGCGAGCAGCGGCGACGGCGGACCTAATGTTCTCAACCGTGCCCTTCTCTTGGAGGTCTAGGAGATGCGGCGTGAGAGCGCCTTCAGGGTGAAGAAAGTCATTGTAAGGGTCAACTAGAACGAGAGCAGTGCTGGCGGAAAACATCTTGGTTTCTTCTCAGAGAATGCAAAAGGCAATTGTAACTTGTCATGTGAAAAGCTGATGCTTTCTATGTTGTATTACACAGAGTTCAGGCTCTGGGCCTCCTCGGGGTTTTATACTCAAGACATGGTTCTTGGCTCCCCTACTTGACCAATTTGTCATCCAGATACCCACGTCTCTATCTGTCATGCAGTCTCTACTTATGCGATGGAGTGATTAGTAGATGTTGTTGAGTTCCTCGGCAGACACCAAGTGGATTGGCCAAATTTGTCATCAAAGCATCTTGACTTCCCACTATCGACAAATGTAAACTCCGACCCATTTGTACATTTCGCTTTGATGAGTAACGCTGGTTCCTTGAGAGAAGGCTCCTTCTCTCAGTCTGTCAAAAGCGGCAACCTAGACAGAGGCAGGGCCCTTTCCTCCCTTCCATCTTTGCCTCATTACCTCGGCGCGACCCTTTCTACTGCATGGCATGTATTTAGGAGAACCAAGTCACTTCACCGGGGATAGTGGTGGGGCATGAGGTGATCCGGTTCAGGTGACTACCCTCGCGGACGGAGGCAACGATGGAGGCCCCTGAGACCCACATGATGGACTGAATCCTTGTCTTGGATTGACTCAAATGACGCATTCAACCTCGCCGCCGTACAAGAGTAACAACTTTTCACTTCAATGTCGACTAGTCTCATCAAGCTCAGCAATTCCTTCATTTTCAACCCACACAACTCAATCAACTGCGCAGAATGATCTGTCCTAGATGAAACTTGACCTCCAAAACTGCCAAAATGTCTGCGTTCAAATTCGACATCCCTGAGTGGATCGACGGGATAGATGCAGAAGAGGGTTACGAAGCAAAGGTCGAAGGGCCTGATGACGGTTTCCCACAGGGTAGAACCCCGAAGTCAAAGCTGGGTGACAAGAGATGGACTCAGCGGGAAATTGCCGAACGCGGGAACCAGCTTTGCGACCTCGACCTAAACGCCTTCGAGAACTCCGATCTTGCCACACTTTACGAGCACCTGATGGATCTGGACGAAGTACTCCGTCACCTTCATGACGACTGGCCGAACAAACGATACCATGTAGGCGATCAAGTCATCAGGGCGCGCGTCCTTTCGTTCGAGCAAGTGGCAGCCCGACAACCTCAAGTGTTTCTCTCTACAAGAATGCTCCAACGCCACGACCACATCCGTTCCATAATCAATAGACGCCCGCTTGGTCGGAAGCTGAGCATGAACGATCTCCCGATGGAGATCGTCGAGAGAATCATTGATCACTGCGAAGATCATTCCAACATCGTGGATCACCCGGACTATATCGTCACGGATTACACAGTGGATGAGAAAGAACTCAACACGATCAAGGCACTCCGTCTGACTTGCCATAAGCTGAACGAATTATCTTCACGGCATTTGATACCGTCCATAACGGTCAGCCCCACAATAGAGTCCCTCACGCGTCTCGAGGAGGTATCAAGACACGAAATTTTCAGCAAAAGCGTAAAACGCGTTCAGCTTATCATGGGCCACTATTCTCAAATCCACTCGGAAGATCCCGTAATGTTCGCTAATTATGCATTAACGACGTTGTTCTGGGCAATATCTGCAAGAGAACCGGAAGGTCGCGGAATTACACCTGTTGTAGACATCCTCTCCGCACAAGAAAACGACAGACTTTTGAGTCTGTTTGATAGGATACACAAGATCATCAGCACCCCCGAACTCGGAGAATTTGCCTCGAGGGAGCAGGCAATCCGAGCTGCAGCCGCTGAAATGAGGCGCGAAACAGTGCTGTGGGAGGCATACAGCTTCTACAGACTAAAATATGAGGAGTACCAAGGGCTCATGGATGAGGACCACTTCGTCAGACGAGCCGCGGAAGCATTCGCACGCCTACCGAAAGCACATCGATTGGACGTATACGACTACAATCACGAGGCCACCGACTGGAGGGACAAGTACGTCGATTCAGGCGGAGCAATGAGCTACCAGTCCCTAATGGAACTTCTCACGACTCCCATGGAATGGGACCGCTTGGCGGGAACCCTTTCAGGGCCTAATCCCTCTGTGGACGCTCTCGGAAAGCTTCTCTCAGCACTGGGAAGAGTGGGCATCCGTTTAAAGGTATTGTATATGGACATCACACCCCCTAACGACTTTAAGGGACTCTTTCCGGAAGAACCAGAAGCTAGAGAGCACGCGAGAGAGCTGATGAGGGACCTCGAGTTTCTCCGCCTGTGGACCCTACCTCGGCAGCCAATGTTCGCGTTGGAAGATGTTGACAGCGGCAGTTTCCACATGTGGCCGGTCCGCTCAGATGCCATGATCGAATCTTTCGACGGATTTCTGGGCATTTTGCTGAGTTCCAAGAAGCTGGAGTGGCTGCAGCTGGCCTTTGAAAGTCTTGCATTTGAAGCTAGAATGAGGGGCGCCGAGTACTATGTCTTACCAGCTGTGATGAAGTGCCGAGAAGTATGTCGCCCATGGCGGATGGATCTCCAGGATATAGGTCTAGATTCTGGCAAGATGGATGCTTTCCTCGGAAACACACCCTTCGTTCTGGCACTTCAGCGTCCTCACATGTGCCGTGGGACGTGGACGGAGGCGTTGAGCATCATGCGGCAAAAATCCAATCCGGACGACGTAAAGGAGATGCGGCCTCCTTTGGGCTTGCCACCAGACAACTATAAAGTCAAAGGACTGCTAGTACGCCTTTTAATCTTTCCAAATGGAGCTGAGTGCAATGTCATAAGCACGGAGATGGCGGAGTACGAGAAGATTTTTGGGACCGTGGGGCCGGATCGACGAGGTGAAGATGGCCAAGCCATGGACTACATGCACCACAAACGAGACGACAACCCTTTGAGCGGGTACAGCTGAGAAACAAATAGATTTCGCAAACCATTTCCATGCATAAGTTATTCAGTCGGCCTTGCATTGTTTATATAGCCCTTTGTCATTGCGCTCTTCCGCTATTACCGTCGCTACTGTATTGCGTGATAATTCTTGACCCGCTGTCGGCTAAGACATCACCCGCCCTCAAACCAGTCGAGGAGCTTGGCTTTCCGCACTCCTTGATGTGATGTGACCCGCAGTGATGTGTCAGCTGAGATTCAGGATCGAGTAATCCGTTTAATGATTACTGACGATTTAGCTAGCTTATCATTCGCCAAGTCCCATGCGGCAAACCGAATCCGAGATATTCGCAATCCTCCACTTATCTTCAATACGCGGCTACGGGAGATTGTATCTTGGCAATTAAAACCCTATTTATGGCATGGGTGATCGGTACGAAAGTCCGCACGGACATCCAGAAATCGAGCAGAGAGCGGCCTAGACATTTCCACGTGATAATTGCCATTACATGTTTACTCATCGCGAATTTTCTTTCAACCCTGATAAGCTGCTCACCCTTAACAGTGGCCCTTGATAGAGTCAGGTGCCCCAGTGGTTTACTTACCTGCTGAAGATCATATTGCCGATATGCTACTTCAAGCCCGGGATCGGAACCAAATTCGATAGGCAGGGTTTTATAAAGCCTAATCTAGTAGTCTTCGTCGCCCATAGGCTCGTCAGGGAAGTACTGCCGTTCAACACCGACCGCGTTTGAATGCCAGATTGGCCATCATGGAGATGCGACCGTGTCAAGAAGCGTCCAAATGGGTAGTATGAAGATCCAAAAGTCCTCACAGGGTTCTCTCGCAACTTGTACAACACTAGAGGTCATCGGCACCAGCTGAATTGTGACGGTAGGGGACCTCACACAACTACACCTAAGCCTAAGCTCATCAGATACTTCCTTTTAGCTCCTTAGACCTGCAGATTAAAATGATGACAGATTAGAAATGCATGGAGTTACAACGGCGCGGCTGTGTAGGTGTCTAATACGATATCTCGACCTTACCTGCGACGAATCACAGCCCACATAATTGCCAAGTAACACAAATATCAATGACCTGGGGTAGATCACACGGAAGAAGTCATCCTGTTCCGCGGAAACTCCGCTGTGGCCGCAAGACCTAGACGCGATGCTTGCCTGCCGAGACAGCCGTTCAGGGGCGAACCCCCTGCATCCAGAACCACCAATAGGTTCTTGAGTCATATTTGGCGGATAGTCGACTTTTCCCATGTCGCGATCGCGATGAGCCGCACGCATTGGCAAAAGGCGTCATCGCATGCCACCGGCGCTGCACCGCGGTGAATTCGCTATGAAGCAGGCCACAGGCTGCGCAGCTCCGATTGTATCACGATGCTGATTCCGACGAAGAGAAGCTAAAGATGGAAGTTTCATCCATTGCCAAAGAGGATTTCTCATAATGGAGGCAGGTGTATCCGCGAGCTCACTTTGACATCTTCTGATACTTCATTGCAAAGCAGATTCACTTACGATGGGCTGGTTTCCATGTCTCATGGACCTCCCTGCTTCCCTTGATGGAGCAAGGGGGGGAGGGCCGGGGCGGGGCGGAGCGGGGAGCGCGGCTGTTCTGGGAGCTCCCGCATGAGAACTTCTTCTTAAGGGTTAGGCTTATCTGCGGATAATTTCAAGCATTTACCGCATAGAATCCAGTATTGCCGGCGTAGGTAATTCTTGGTCCACCCCGGTCAACGCTTTTCGGTAAGATCTCCGTGGCTGGCAGTCAGTCTCTGCAGCGTTGCTGTATTTAGTCTGAAACTACTCTTTGATCGTATGAAGGAAAGTGCTGTTGACCCAAAAGCTCGCGGCCCCGAGACAGAGTTGCGAGGCTACTAGAATCCAGTAGCATATAGCCAGAATCAAGTCATCCCTGACCCTGGAGCATGTCATGTCTCTCAGCCACTACCGCTCTAGTACTATGAAGCATGGGACAGCAGCTAAATTTAAGCATACGCACTACATTCCTCCCGTGATGGGTCTTCATGCAACAAGGTTGTATACATGCTTGCAGCTAAGCCCGCGGAGCCTCGCAGTGAAGGTGATATTTGACAGGTGCATCGGATGAACCGCCGCGTCTAGTGTAGACGCCGATTCCAGCGGCACACGATCGGTCTGCCCGGCTTGGCTTGCCGCGTAACCTAGAAAATGCTACTCGAAGAGATTCATGAGCGGTCATGTCTCTAGAGACGTTCTAATTCGTGTACGGATGCATGTTCTAGATAGCAAGACGATAAATACCTCGCTGACTTCCGGTCTAAAGCTGATATCGGCAAGCACAGCTTCTCTATCTTTGCTCATCATCACATTCTTTTACAGCCTAACTCAAGTCATTCTTGCAAATCGCTCCTTCACCCACTTATTCAATCATTACATCGTTTAGTTGACACTCAAAACCGCAATCATGAACAAGTTGTTGGCCAAAGCAATTATCGCCCTCGGTGCATCTGAGGTGGTGCGCGCAGCATGCACGAACCCGTCTGTCCGAAAGTCTTGGTATGTCCACTTCTGAACGAACATGTTGGCGGGATGAAAAATGGCTTACAGCAGTGGAATTACAGGTCCGCCTTGACTGATGGGGAGAAGACATCGTACATTAGCTCGACGCTTTGCTTGATGGATGCGGCCCAGGCCCCTGCCAAGACTGGGTACGCGGGCTCCACAACGGTCTGGGAGGAGCTCCAAGCTGCCCATGTGTCCCAGGCCCAGTTCATCCACTCTGTCGTAAGTCTCCTTTACCTGATTTCCTATGGCCAAGTAGGAACATCGATGGCTGATATGCATTTGGTATCCAGGGGGCTTTCCTGCCGTGGCACCGTTGGTACATGACTGTCCAAGAGTCCTTCCTCCGAAATGAGTGTGGCTACACTGGACCGATGCCGTAAGTCATGCTATACAAAACACCACTATCAAATATAGTTGCTTATCAAGGCCAGCTATTGGGACGAGCAAGCGGAACAGGCCGAAGGCCCGCTGGAGAGCGCCAGCATTCTGAACGGCAGCGCTACGGCCGGCTTCGGTTCCACCACTCTTGACGAGAACGGCTGCGTCACTGACGGTCCTTACACCAACGTTAGACTGACGCTTGACACCGAGCTCAACCGCGTGGAGCCCGTGTGCTTGAGCCGTCTCTTCAAGCAGAACCAGTACGAGCAGACAGCCCAGAAGATCATCGATGCTTGCTTGGCCTTGGACAACTACGTGGACTTCAACAACTGCCTGGGCGCCTCTCCTCACACTGGCGGACACTATGCCATCGGTGGCACCGTAAGTGAATTCCATGCTCATAAGTTTATCCGCCCCTTGTGCTGATGTTGTTCTCCACAGATGGATGACCCCTCCCTTTCCCCTGGAGACCCGCTGTTCTTCCTCCACCACACCAACCTGGACCGTATCTGGTGGCAGTGGCAGGCTCAGAACGAGTCACGCTTGACCGACATTGGTGGAAACAACGTCGCTGAGGGATTCTTTTGGTCCAGCGTCCAACCTTCTTCTCTCGGCGTCAATGCTTTCCTGCCTTACTTCAACGACAACGGCAACACCACCACTCTTGACCATGTCTTGTGGATGGCTGGTATTGCTGAGAACATCACTATCGCTGAGGTCATGGATGTCAACAGCGACGCCATCTGCATCGAGTACCAGTGAGACATCGTCGAACATTCAAATCACTCGGCAATGAACCGTCCCAAAACCAGCTCGATCCCTCGTGGGTTGGAACTCTGGTATCAGCGCGTGCGAAAGAAAAGGGGCAGCACATGTATTTAGCCTAGTCTGCACTTCATAACTACATTATCATCATCTTGCGTTCGTGCCATTTTCTTGTTATCGCCAAGCATTATTAGTATTACGTTCGTCCGTCCTTGATCAGCAATTCCGTAAGATGTACTGCGGGGAAAGGCCAGAGCTTACGATGCAATCCTTGATTCAATCATCAACGGCTCTACCCGACACTTTGAATGTATCCATCGGTGCTACAATGAACTCCCATGTTCTGCTGGCTTATGTCAGGATGAACAGCACATCCATACCGAATGTTATTGAGATCTTTTTTCGTGTACACAAATGCGGCTCATACAATTGGCTAACAACATTAGACGATGCATTCTATCGGGCGCGTCAAACACAGCTTACCAAAGTCCCATCGTGAAGTTGAGGATGTAATAGTAAGGACGCGTTGAAATGAAACTACTACTCTCTAAATGTTTTCAATCTACCTTTAACAGACGTATATCCATCCATTCACGCCAACCAAAACAAACATTTCCCAAAAGCAAATTACCCCTATTTTCCTTCTCCCTCAATAGCAGCATCAACAACCTTGGCAGCCAGCGCATTGATACTCGTCCGCGGATCCAGAAGATCAACCATACTGATTTTAGACCCAAGCGCAATATGGAACCAGCTGCGTAACTCCGTTGCGATCAGACTGTCAACCCCATGTTCGGATACGGCGCGGGCCGCGTTGATTGCCGATTCATCCAACAGTAACATCGTCGCCACCGTGCCCGAGATGCTCGCCATGACGAACTCCAGCGCCTTCTCGCGCAGTTCGCCCCGTTCCGTCGTCCCGGGTGCCGCTGCCACCGTAGCTCCCACGGCCTCGTCAAACTTCCGCCGCGTCTGTGCCGTCGCCGACCGGCCATCTTCAGCATTCCCGGCCGACCCGCCCGCCGTCTTGTCCCGTCCATGGCGCAGGGCATCGTAGAACCCGCGCATAACATGCGACACGCGCCCATCACTCCACCACCGCGGCGGCGCTGCGCTGCGAATTCCCGCTTCCCCATCTTGCTGTTCCTTCGCCGCCATATGCGCCGGGTCCATGTACGTCACATATGTGGCGGCGGCCAGGGGGTCGGAGGCCACATCCTCATGAGGCAAGAAAGCCGGCTCCAGCAGACGGAGGAAGTGGCTCTCGGGTAGAGTAAGAACCTTGTTCCGCGCCATGAGCTCGAGTGTGGTATTGTCGGTGCTGAGGTGGCCAACATCGTTGACAAGACCAAATTGGGCTGCGGTGGCGGGCAAACCTAGCCGGCGACGGTAGCGCGCGAACTGGTCTTGGAAGTTGTTGGAGGCTGTGTAGGCGGACTGGGTTGCGAAGCTCAGGACGGAGAGGATGGAGGTGGTCATGACGAAGAAGTCGAGAGGTAGGTTCTTGGTAGCTTCGTGTAGGTTGCGGGTGCCCAGGACCTTGGCTGCGAGGCCGTCGCGCCAGCCATCAAGAGATAGACGCTCGAATGAGATGTCTTGGTACGACACGGCGCAGTGGACGATGCCTTTCAACAGCCGCTCAGCGCTTGTCTGCGTGATGGCATCCGCCACTTGCACTGGCTGACTGAGGTCACACGCGAGTGGTCGGATACGTACGCCGCGTTTGGCCAGGGAGTCGATGAGGGTCTGCGCCTCGGGAACCGCAGCTCCCCGACGTGAGAGGACTACTATGTCTCGTGCCCCGCGGTCCGCCATCCACCGAATGATGGACCGCCCGAGACCGCTCAGCCCGCCAGTGATGACATATGACGCTTCAGGGTCGAAGCTGACGCTCGGATATGCTGGTATCATGCGAACCGGGGCCGTGGGGTTCTGGAACGTCACCACCAACTTGCCAGTATGTGTGCCCTTGGAGAAGTTGTTTAGGGCCTGGTCGAGCTGAGAGATGTCCCAGGGGGCCAGAGGGCGGACAGCAGTGATGCGGCCGGCGCGGAGGTGCTCATCGACGGAACCCATGAGATCACCACCAAGTTCCGGGGCTGTTTCGACAACATGACCAAGATCAAAGGATGAAAAGCTGGCGCCCTTCTGGAATAGCTCTAACCCAATAGCGCGAGCATTGTTGACGTCCAGCCGGCCAATGTCGATTAGGTGGCCTAGGGGTGCCAGCGCTTTTGTTGTTTCGTATAGCCAGTCGCCCTGTGCGGTACTGACGACGATGTCGAATCCGCGGTTGTCGGTTGCGGATATGGCACGCTCCAGCTCGGCAGAATCGCGCGCTTTGAAAACGTGCGAGGGCTTGAGACCGACTGTCTCGATAAGGAAGCGTATCTTGTCCTTCGAGCCAGCCATGGCGAAGACATCGGCGCCCTTGGCCCGCGCCAGCTGTATCGCCCCAAGACCAACACCGCCGGACGCAGACTGGATCAACACTTTTTGTCCCTGCCGTAGGCGTGTAAGATGCTCAAAAGCGTACACAGCAGTCATGTACACCACGGGAAGGGTAGCGAGATCAGTCAAGTCATCGCCCGATGCAGCCTTCTGAGCAAGACGCGCGGGAACGCGGGCGTAGTTGCCAAAGTGCCCCTTTCCAAGCCCGTATACCCGGTCGCCAGTGATAAAGCCTGAGTCAGCGCCGGCGGCTGTGACAACGCCGGAATACTCGGAGGACAGGTTGTTGCCATCGAAACGGCCTGTGCAGAGCACCAGGTCTTTCCAGTTGAGTCCGACGGCGGCTACTTTGACCTCGATCCAGTCGCGGGCCAGCGGCTGCCGGCGTAGCTCTGTGTCTGGACGGAAGTAAAGTGAGGTAAGGATACCCGGTGTCTCGAAACCAGCGCGAACGGGGCCTTGGCCGTCGAAAGGCAACATCTTGGTGCCACGGGTGGCTGGTATTACGAAGACATCAGAGTATCCGTCCAGCTCCGGCTCAGGGGTCAACCGGCTCACCCAGAGACGGCCGCTGTGCCAGTCAAACTCCCGGTCCTCGAAGCTATCGGGATTGGACGGCTGCTGTAGTGTTTGCTCGTAGTCTGCAAGAACACGGACAAGCTCTTCCAGCTCGTCTTCATCGCTGATGTTGAAGTTGTCGGCATCCACGTCGACTGAGAAGAAGCGTGCAGTTGGAGCCTCCGTGGATATGGTGCGAAGAAGACCGTTTACCACAGCGCCGTCCGGGCTTCGTCCCTGAGCCATGCCAGAGGACGTGAGCCACACCATGGTAGACGTGTGATGAGCTAGATACTTGAAGATATCCAGACGTTGCTGATCGGCGTCCAGGAGGAGGTTCTTGCCGGTTAAAGACGCAACCACGCGCGCATTATTTGGTATATCCGTGATCGCAGCATCGATTGGTGTGGTCTTCACGAGCAAGCCACGGCGTTCCAGCGTAGATGCCAGACGCTTCAGGAGCGGTGTGACACCCTCATCTCCGTGGAGCAGTTGAATAACCTGGGGGCCGGCATTCAACTTCGCGGGAACGGGCTCGACGAGGGTAGATAAAATCACCGTCGAGTGCGTCGAGGGGCGAGTATAGTCATCGAGCACGATCTCGCCCCCCGAGAAGCCGGACGCACGTAGAGCAGTATCCCACTCCGCATTACTCAAAAAGGGGCCGTCAGACCGGCCATCCGGCACGGCGTGCCAGAACCCAGCCTGCGCACCGCCGATCAGGCCGACCCAAGCGCTGTTGCGGCTTTCGGTAGCCTCGACTAACACCAGCTTGCCCCCCGGACGCAACAGCTTTCGGATATTCCCCAAGGCCTTGGTCACGGATGAGGCGGTGTGTACGGCTTGTGATGCGACGATGAGATCGTAGGCTGCCGACTCATAGCCTTGCTCTAAAGGATCCTGTTCCATGTCAAGAAGGGAGAATTCGACGCTGCCGTGATCAGCAAGCTGTGACCGGGCCTGCTGAAGCGCGGCGTCCGAGATGTCGGTCACTGTGTAGTCCTGGTAGCGTTTGAGACCCTTTGTGCTGCTGAGTGCGGCTAGTACAACGCGCGCCGTGTCGCCCTTTCCACCCTTGAGTTCCAGTATCCGGAGGTTCGGGTTGGTGTGGCTGATGAGGTCGAAAAGACTGGTCAGCTGGGGTTGTGCGCCGGTGAGAAACAGACTCTTGTCATAGAAATCTGCAAGCAAACCACCTTCCGCAAGGATTTCATCGCCAGTCCTGCGATTTTGAACCATGTCTACCAGGTTATCGTGAAGACGCCGGAGAGCTTGCGCCTCGATGGCATCACCTGTCTTCTGGTATGCATCCTTAAGGGCCTCTTGACGTTGAAGAGGGGACAGGTTCTTTGCCTTGGTGATGGTATCTGCTTGGCTCCCATCTACGAGTCTCTTGATCCACGATATATAGTGGCTAACCGGAGCTGATGTATCCGACACCGCCTTGCTACCAGCGATATGGATTTCATACACATCAATGGCAACGAGTGCCGCCAAGGTCTCCAGACGGTCGAGGAGCGGCACAAGGGCAGCATTCTCTGCTGGCGGCGGGAACAACGCGCGAGCCTGACGGTTACTCAGAGCACGGAAGTCAGGCTTATATACCATGCGAGTGAACGGGCTGGAAAAGGCCTTGGCTTGTTCAGCGTCAGAAGACCGATCTTGTAGCGCGTAGCTGGTGCAGCGCAGGTTCTTGACGTCAATCATCAAACCACCCGCAGGACTTTGAAGCTGGAGCTGAATGTATGCCGATCGAAGACCACGGAACTCGCCATGGGCGATGGCAGTTCCCCAATCGCTATCATGAAGATCTTTTCCGGCTCTTACATGGAGCTCCGAGACGTGGGTTGGCACGAAGGCTGTGGTGGCTCGGTCGGTTTGGCCGCCGTGGCAGGCGACGAGGCCAAGCTGGATCATGGCGTCCAGCGAGGCAGGATGGATCGGGTAAGTCGACTCTCCTCCCTTGACGGTGCCAGACGTCGTCTTGAGGCCCAACTTGGCCGACACCAACCCCTTGTCTGGAGCAGCACGCATTTCCGACAGTGCCTGGAACGCGGGGCCGTACCCGAGGCCGATGGAAGAGAACGTCTTGTACCAGGCGCGCGAATCCACAGCCCGGGACTCATCGGTCGAGCTGATGCTCATCTCATCCGGACTCACCGCTTCCGCAATGTCGGTGCGGACCTGGCCGGTGCAATGTTCCGTCCACTGATTCGAGTCACGCGCAACAGAGCTGACAGAGAAACTGGCCCACGTCGGCTCGCGAGCCGTTGCCTGATCGGGCAACTCCAAGCTCAGCATGACCTCAATCCCTGGCTGGTCTTCCGGAATCTTAAGTGCTGTCTTAATGTCCACATTACGTAGCGAGTGTCCCGCGATGGGCAGCGCATCTGCAGACTCTTCGTGGATCTGGGAGGAAGCCACCATCGCCATCGCCATGTACCCGGCAGCGGGAAAAACGACATCCGGAAGCAGACGGTGGTGCTCGAGCCACGGCAGGTCTTTGAGCCGCAGAACGTTCCGGAACTGCGGCCGCAGCTTCGCGTTGCCGGATACCTTGGACCCGATGAGGTCGTGCCTCGGCACGCTGCGGAGCCGGAACTCCTTGCTGGCGCGGCCCTCGTAGTAGCTGACGGGTCCGTAGGTGTACTGGTAAGGCGGGAGATCTTTGGCCATGACACCGTGAGATAGAGTCCCTGGTTCGTGGTCGTCGATTGAGTTCACGGCGACCAGGTCGATCTCGGCGTTCAGACCGAACAGAGACCCAGCGAGCTGCAGCATTGATACACGGCCGTCTTCGCCGCGTTTCAAGGATCCGACGTGTGGAATTTTCTTGCCGATGCTCTTAGCGATTTGGTCAAGCGGGCTTTTCAGCGCCGGGTGCGGTCCGATCTCTACCAGCGCCCCAATTTCCAGGCCTTCCAGCTCAAGGAGCTTGGTGACGGCCTCGGAAAAACGCACGGGGGACTCGAGGTTGGCGCGCCAGTAAGACGAGTCGGCGTCAGCCATCTTGTTTGGCGTTACGGATGACGTCCAAGGTACCGGGGCATATCGATGCTGGTTCTCGCGCAGCTTGATAGTCTCCAAATGCTTCATGCCGCCCTCCAGCAGGTCCTGATACTGGGAGCCCAGCGCAGCCATGTGATGCGAATGGTACGCATTGCCTCCTGTCTTAAGTAGCCGATTGAAGACGTTTTTCTCGGTCAGAGTTGCAGCAAGCTGTTGGACGGCCTCCTGCTCTCCAGAAAGCGTGACACTGCCCGGCGAGTTGATGGCCGCAATCTTGACATCATGCTCGAGACCCTTTAGATACTCGGCCGCCTCGTCATGACCTACGCCGACAGCAAGCATAGCGCCCTTGCTCTTGTTACGGGAGACAGCTACTCCACGGTAATACGCAATTGTGATTGCCTCGGCCGCCGTGATGTAGCCCGCGGCATAAGCGGCAGCCATCTCACCGGAAGAGTGGCCGACGACGCCATAGGGACGAACACCCCATGAAGCGAGCAGGTCCACAAGACCAATCTGGACGGCTGTGCATATGGGCTGCGAGACGTCAGGGGAATTGACCCGGTCGGCATCGGAGTGGCCGGAAAGAATATTAACGAGTGTCCAGGAAGGTGAGCCACCTGGCAAGGAGGTGATGACATGGTCTAGATGTTCAATAGCAACACGGAAGGCGGCATATTCGAACAGCTGGGCACCCATGGCGTGCCACTGTGCTCCCTGGCCAGTGAAGACAAACCCTAGACGTGGCGTTTCAGATGGATTGGAAGAGAATTTGAGAGCAGTTGCTTGCAGCCCTGCCGTAACAACATTTTTATCGACGATTCGGAATGTGCGTTGGCCGAGCTTGGAGCGCCGGGCGCTGAGGGTGTAAGCGATGTCTGCCAGAGAGTGGCGATTCGCAACGGAGGATAGTGCGGCAATGTTGGCATTCAAGGAAGTCTCGTTTTGAGCCGAGAAGGGGAGCAGAACAAGTTGACGAGTGTCAGCATCAGCCTTTCTAGTTGCTTTCGGTTTGCTGAGGATAGGCGAATGCAGGGATGGAGTCTCATGACTCCCGTTCCCGACACCGTTCTCCCCCACGTCGCTGGTGCCGTTGGTGCCATTCGCACCGTTGAGTCCGTTGTGGCCATTGTGACCATTGTGACCATTGGCGTGAGAGTTGCCGTTGCTGGTGCCATTGCTGATGCCGTTCTTGACCGATCCATTGGTGACGCCGTTTCCATTGGCTACGACCTTGCTCCGGATACCTGGCTTGACATAATCTGGGTAAACAATGTTGACATGGTCGATGATACAATGTCCGATAGAACCACCGAAGCCGGCAGACGTGACACTCGCCCGCCGCAGCTTGCCCTCAGGCCAGGGGATGACCTCGGTGACAACCTTGGCTTTGGCCTTATCAAAGTCGATGCGGGGATTTAGCGTCTTGACACCAATACTTGGTGGAATGACACCCTCTTCGAGCGCCAGGACTGCTTTGAAGATACCTGCGAGTGCTGCCGCGCCCTCGGTATGGCCCAGGTTGGTCTTGACGGACCCGATCAGCAGCCGGTCTTCCTCAGCATCCGACCGGCCGGGCCCGAAGACCTTGCCCGCAGCCTCCACTTCGAGAGGATCACCAACACGCGTTCCTGTGCCGTGGCACTCGAGGAATATCGTCTCCGAGGGCGGCAGATTACCAGCGTTGACGTACGCCTTGCGGATAATTCCCTCCTGCGCGACGCCGCTGGGGTGGGTAATGCCGCTTGACCGACCGTTGGCACCGATCGCACTTCCGCGAACCAAAGCTCGGATAGGAGATCCGTCTCGGATGGCTGTATCCGGCTTCTTGAGATAGATAGCTGCAAATCCCTCGCCGCGGGCGTAGCCATCGGCCGAGGCATCAAAGGCGTGGCTCATGGACGTGCCCGAGAGCGCGCCCAGCTTGTCCATGGCGATCTGCATGGCCGGATCCATGATCCAGTTTGCCGTTGCGACGATGGCTGAGTCGCAGTCGCCATCGCGTATTGCCTGGATGGCGAAATGTAGCGCGTACAAAGCCGATGTGCAGGCGCTGTCAAGCGTGACGCTATTCATGTTAGATTTGTTCAGGAGAAAAGTCTATCGAGACTTACCTAGGGCCGAGGAGGTTAAATATGTAGTTGATGCGGTTGCTAAGAATATTGTGACAGACGCCTGTGGTGGCGTGTGGCCTCGCATACTCCCAGTCACGCGTCTGCGCATACGCGTTGTCATAGGATATGTCGGCAACGTAGACGCCCGTACGGGTTCCGTTGACACTCTCCCATGTGTCACCAGCACTCTCAAACGCTTCATAGATGACCTCCAGAAGCTTCCGTTGTGAGGGATCCATGGTCTCGGCCTCAAGGCCCGAGATACCGAAGAAGGCGGGATCGAAGAGGCGCGGATCGTCAGTCACCACGTATCCGCCCTTTGCTGCCGTGGTCCCGGGGCGTTCTGGGTTGGGATGGTAGAACCCCTTAGCCGAAAATCGAGGCTCAGCCCAGTCCTGGTAACCGGATCGCTTGTTGATGAGGAATTCCCAGAGCCCAGATGTATCGCGAATGCCTCCCGCCCAGCGGCAACCTTAGGCATACCATTAGCATGCGGGTCGAGAAAGGTGAGGGGAGGGACTTACCCATGCCCACGATGGCTACCGGCTCTGGTTGACGCGTCTCACTCATGGCGTTACGTGTTGCAAGTCTAGGTAGAGTAGGCTTGACTGTTGTTGTATATTGTCTTCTTCTTGGCAGCCAGAAGACGCTCAGATGCTGTTGGCTATGTCACACGTTGACGATGGCCCTCAATTCAGGTGCTAATGTCCCGCTTTTTGATGGTATTGATCTCACGGACTTCAGAAATGTAAGAGTTGGGCGCATGAACATTGAAATGATATCCACGACTGATACTTCATGGAACCTGAGGCTCCATGCTTTGCAGAATCTTTTTAAAGAGCACCCCGCAGGCGGCACCGGCGGCTAGCGAGATAACGGCTTTGAGCCAACACGAGAGTTTTCGTTGGGGCACTGTGAAGTGTGTCGCTGGGGCTTCGACGAAGATCGTCAAAGGGACGCACTTCGCCGCAAACTCGCATCACAACTCCTCGTCGGCCGGGTGAACGGCCGGGCTCGTGCATCTCGAAAAAAAAAACTATATCACGCGGGCAGATTCGTAGCGAGGTATTGATACGCGCGTTGCTACAAAATGAGCCGTGAAATATCGGCCGTTTGTACAATCTAAGCAACCTATGCCCGAAACTTACATTATCCGGTTGTTGGTTGGTAATAAGTATCGACTGATCAGAAACCAGCGCAGTGCTGCATGCGTAGTGGGGTTTGAGATGGGAAGCGCAGTCGTTTAAATTCTGCCCGCGAAACATCGGCCGACGTTGGTTGCGATGCTGTGGGTTTCGAGCTGCATGCCAACGGCGTCCATGAAACCATGTTGCGCAGCGGTTCCAGTGTCCTTGAGAATCCTACATCACTTTAGGTTTCTGAGGGATAACGAATCTGATGTATCGTAAGCTTCCCTTGACAGCCAACGCCAACAAGCGGCGCAGTTTACGATACCCCTCTTGTCCGCTCAAATGAGAAACCACTGTTTGCGCAAGAGACGGGCAATGCATGGCCTCGTGCATTCAAATTGTGTAATGTAACTTGGCTCTCCGGCTGGGCATTGACTCAGGAATTATCGAAACGGCATGACGCCCGAAGTCACAAGAAGCCCAATCTAGACGGTTTTGGACTTGTCCCAGCGCGCTAGTTTGATACTGCATGCAAAGTCAACGTGTATAAATGTACTATGCTTATTAGTCTTGGGGCATTCATAGAAAATCAGTTTCCAAGATCGATATTGGCCTTCTATTCTGAAGACAGCTTGCCCCAATTTCATCATGCCATCGCAAAGTAACGGCGCTCATGCTAGCGGGCTCCTCGCCGTTGCCGAGGATATTGTACAACAAACTCAGCGCATAGTCAAGTACTTGAATGCCAACAACCTTGAGCAGCCTACCTTTGCATCCAATGACACCACCCGTCCCGAGACTCTCGACTATGCCAAGCTTCAGGGAGAGCTGAAGCGATCCTTGGAAGACCTCCAGTATCTGGTCGAAGGCCCGAAGCGACACTTCCGCAATCTCGCCTGCCAGGGATACGAGCTCGCCGCAGTCTCAGTAGCTCTCGACTTTGAGTTCTTCAGTATTGTCCCTGCCGAGGGAAAGATCTCACTGGAAGAATTGGCCGAGCGGGCTGGCGTTGATCTCGACAGAACGACCCGCATTGTTCGCCTCCTCGCGACCGAGTCCATCTTCCGAGAGCCAACGCCTGGATATGTCGCCCACAATCCCAGCTCGTACCTTTTGCACAAAGACGTGGAGATTCGTGCAACGCTTCATTACACGTAAGCTACCAACGAATATGACGGGATGCCTCAACATGCTGTTTACTAATGGCTTCGAGCAGACTTGACGAGATGTTCAAAGCGGCCACTGCCGCCGCAGACAATGTCAAGGTATCACCCAAGAGCTATGACAGTGCCGTAACTCCTTTTACGACCAGGCATGGCCTTCCGATCTTCAACTTCTACGAGAAGGACACCCAGCGTTCTATCCGTTTTGCCAAAGCCATGGCAGGCTGGGCCAAATGTAGAGCCCCTTTTCCTTCCTATCAGTGTTTTGCGCCGCTTCTTTGCTCCCAGATTTGGGATTTGTCTGATCGGAGTGGGATGCTCTAGACTAACGCGTAAAAGTGAACCTCAACATTGATGCTCTGAAAGACTCCTTTCCATGGGGCAATCTGAACGGAACCGTCGTCGATGTTGGCGGTGGCAGCGGCAAGGTCTCCATTACTTTAGCAAACGTAAGAAAGCAACTCTCACATTCTCCCTAATTTTCGTGACCATGTTTTCTCACTCGTCAACACAGAGCTTCCCCAACCTCAATTTCATCGTCCAAGACTCAGCCGACATGCACGTAGCAGGTCAATCACTCCTCACCGACGACACTCGCGGACGCGTCACCTTCATGCAGCACAGCTTCTTCGACCCGCAGCCTGTTGGCGATGCTGCGGCCTTCATTTTGCGTGCGTGTGCGCTCAACTGGTGTGATGCCCGCGTCGTTGACATGTTCCGCGCCCTCGTCCCTGGTCTCGAGCGCTCCAAACCCGGCACGCCGTTGCTTATCAACGACATGATCTTGCCAGAGCAGGGCGTGCTTACGCGCGACGTGGAACGAGGCATGCGTCAGATTGATTTAATCATGCTGGTGGGCTTTGGTGGTAAGCTGCGTACTGCGGATGAGTTCGAGGCTCTGCTGAAGCAGGCGGATGAGAGATATGAGATCCGTTCTGTTCGTCCCGAAGGGCTGATGGGCTTGGTGGAGGCGCACTTACGCCGCTGAAATCAAAGTGTGATGGAAGCCGGGCATGGCGTAGACGAGCCGTGGAAATAGAGACACGGGCACTCGTATAGAGCTGAGAAAGCCGCTGCTTCATCACTTTGGATCAAACTGGGCCTAGACAAGTCTCATCAGGCACATGAACGAGTAAGGACACTGAGTTCAAAGAAAGCCAATTCACAGGAGAGCACTTTGTGATGAAGTCCCTTATCTATGTGGCCTGGCGATAATCATGTAGAGGACACAGCTAGCTCAGTCTTGTGTTTGGGAGGCATCCCGGGGTTCTGCACTCAGCTCCGATGATACTCCGAACGTGAAAACAGATTACAAGACCTTTCATGTCGCATTAGGATGGCTGCCATGCCGCTCTGACATATAGCCAGGCTACAATTCACATCCCAGTCAGTCTCGTTCAGGAAAGTGTCGCGTCGGATACCAACAGCCCCTTGCGTTCAATCATTAGGGGTCTGGATTTAAACTTTCGCCGGATGCATACCGTTGTTCCCACGGCCAACAGCCGTTCTCCCCACCCCACCCATATGCCTGCCTTGATAAGGCGTGGTAAGATGCACTGCTACCTCCCTTGAATACCACCCCGTTCGTCGACGAACCAACGGCCGAGGGACGCATATGGCGACGCGGGCCGGCCCTAGAACCACCTGATGTTTGATTGAGAGACACGGACACGCAAACCCTTCGTCTACTTCCCCCCTGTCGACCGGCCGAATTCAATCCCGACTTTACAAATCTGACCAAGCCTGTCTGAGATTGCTGAAAGTGCCGTAGCGTCGATCAGCCGTGTGTTGACTGTTGACAAGATGGGCATCGGGATAATTCAAGGCCAGTAAGGGCCATTCTGATGAAAGCTTCATCAAAAGGCTTATTAATATCTAAGACTTCAAGACATCAATACCCAAGATGTAGTTGAGAAATCAGGATAAATAGACCTTCAATTCTTTTCTACCACTTTTTACTCATCAACTCACGACATCATACTTCATTCCTTCACGTTTCTTTCATCTGGTAGTCACGATTCACAGTTCATCCGTCAAAACAATTCAATGGCGGTGATTGACGAAGGGAAAGACAGCTCGGGCGACACCAGCCTGGGTGACATCACCACGTCCAAGGAAGGCTCAACGAGTCCGGCAGAAAACGGCTCAAAAGATGAAGAGAAGCAATCACAACAAGCGCCAGACAGCTCCGAGACCACCTTGCAACCGGAGGCTCCTCCGCGTGACATCAGCGGCTGGAAATGGTATCTTACCATCATTTCAATCTTGCTTTCTACCTTCATCTACGCTCTAGACAACACCGTGGTTGCCGACCTGCAGCCAGTCATCATTTTGGAGTTTGGCAACATTCAGAAACTCTCATGGCTCAGTGTTGCCTTTCTTCTCACCGCAACTGCGACCAATCTGGCTTGGGGCCGCCTGTACAGCCAGTTCAACCCAAAGTGGCTGTACATTTTCCACGTTGTTCTTTTTGAGGTCGGCTCTGTCATATGCGGCGCTGCGCCGACCATGGATGTGATGATTCTGGGTCGCGCCATCGCTGGAGCTGGCGGTTCGGGATTGTATGTCGGCTGCATGACACTCATTTCTACCACCACCACCATGGCTGAGCGCCCTCTGTATGTCTCCAGCACCGGTCTTACATGGGGTCTCGGCATCGTTCTCGGCCCCGTCATCGGCGGCGCCTTCAGCGAATCTTCAGTTGGTTGGCGCTGGGCCTTTTACATCAACCTTTTCATCGGCGCCGTGTGCGCACCTTTCTACATCTTCTTGATCCCGAGCAAAGACCCTCGCCCTGGAGCGTCGCTCCGGTCTCGTTTCGTCGAGGTGGACTATGCCGGTTTCACTCTCCAAGCGGGAGCGCTCACCGCCTTGATTCTGGCAGTCAACTTGGGTGGCGTTGTATACCCGTGGGACTCTGGCCGCATCATTGCGTTGTTCGTTGTTACCGGGGTTCTCTTCATTATCCTTGGCGTCCAGCAAGTCTTCAACATCTTCACCACACCCGATCGACGCACCATCCCCATCCAGTTCTTCCGCTCTCGTTCTGTCCTCATCCTGTTTGTAGTCTGCGCTACCGGTGGCGCAGGCTCGTTCGTGCCCATTTACATGGTCCCTATTTTCTTCCAGTTTACCCGCAATGATGGCCCATTGGATGCAGGAGTCCGTCTGCTTCCCTTCATTGTCGTAATGGTAGTTATTGTCTTCAGCAATGGCGCTCTGATGCCCAAGCTGGGATATTACATGCCATGGTATCTGGTGGGCGGCCTTCTGGTTGTTGTGGGAGGCGCGCTCATGTACACTGTGGAGCAAGATACGCCCACAAGCCGCGTGTATGGTTACACGGTGATCATCGGCGCTGGAGTCGGCATGTTTCTACAAGCTTCCTTCTCAGTCGTTCAAACGGTTGTGAAGCCGCTTGATATCCCTCCAGCCATCGGCTTCATCACTCTTGCCCAATTTGTCGGAATTACCCTCTCCTTAGCCATCGCCAATGCCATCCTCCTCAACTCTAGCCAAGACAGGATCGAACAGATCTTGCCCAACACACCCTCAGCTGACATTCAAGCTGCAATCCTGGGTGCCCGCTCAAGCCTTGTGCGTGGTCTCTCTGCAGAGCTCAGGACCCGGGTTCTCGATGCCATTGTCAAAGCCATAGATCAGACATACACGCTGGTTATTGCCGCCGGAGGGCTCACCGCTATTCTGATTCTCATCATGCGGCGTGAGAGGCTCTTCGGTGCAAGTACTGGCATCGCTGCCGCCTGAGAGGTGTTCACCAACATCGTCTTCTTCGAGGAGATGACTCGAGACTTTGCTTTTTCAGGCTGCCTGACCTTTCTCTGGATCCCTTATTTGTCGAGGAAGGTGGGTTTTGGTCATCGCCAATTCTTTTTTTTGACCCAGCAACCCAGCTCAGTACAGACATCATGACAAATGTGGTCTCTGCAGGAAGCGACACGATCGGCTCTCACAGTCGAAGGGATACAGGAACCTTTGTTGTACCACTAGTCTAGACCATAGTTAGATAATCCATCAGACCATTGACTTGAGGATACGACTTCACGCCCCTCCACTTTCTTTCGAAAGCCTTGTGACATTGCTTTCCATCCCGCGCTGAGCGCTACTCGTAGCGCAGATCAAGGCCTTTTCGAGATGCGTATCGATTTTGGCAAATATTGCTTCGGAGCATATTTCGCGAGATACTTTATACTTGCTGACCGCGACGTCGTCACCAGGGAGCACGTCATGAGATGGGTGGAGAGCGGACGTCAAATCACAATTCACTACTTGGAATCCCAGAATAATACTCCCAAATGCAGCCTTCCAGGGCTCGCATTCACAGTAAATGTATCCTAGTTGATGCAACATCTTTGGCGGCCTCTTGCCCTCAGGCAGATTAGAGTCATCACGGCTGCAGGAAAACCTGTGGCAATGCAGATTCTCCAAATCCCTTGCAAAATTTTACGCGGCGTACGGAGTCTAAATAATGGGTCATGTCAGACGACTTTGCTGGCAGCTTTTGCTTCAAAAGGAAAGAAGAAATGTTACAACCCTGGGTCGAGGCAAGGATTTGATCCATCCCATCGGTTTCCGACCAATAAGTAGTCGAGTAACCTCCACGCGGTAAGAACTCGGGATCTCCGTTGACTATGTGCATATGCATAAACAGTATTTTTCCTCGGAGGTTGCATTATTCCCAAGCTGATAACGAAAGGAATGCGGAAGAAACATTCGACATTTTTACCCGGAAAAGAGGCACCGAGTAACATTGCAACAATCTCAACGGTGTTTACTCCTCATTCTTCTGAATGTCCACCCGGGGTCTGAGTCTCAAAAAGCACCGATCTGCCCTGTGGACTATCCCGTAACTGGCCTTGGGATCGGCAAGTGATGGGCTGACCTCGAGCAGGTCAAATGTCCACACCACAAGAGTCGTAACCATGCGCAGCTCTAGATACGCCAGTCGGCGACCCCAACAACTGCGAGGACCCATGCCAAAGGCGATTTGTGGCGCCGCGTTTGCGTTGAACTCTACTGCTCCATCAACTTCCCCGCGTGTGAGCCATCGCTCTGGGTCGAACGCCTTCATGTCTCGCCCCTCATCCCACCCCACTGTCGTCTTGGCCGTCGCATTGCGCCGGCTAGGGTCCACGTCAAAGGATGGCGCGTGGAAGCCCGGGCCGTTGGCGACTATGACCACGTTTGTGCCCTTGGGGATGCGATGGCCGAATACCTCCGTGTCGCGGGTTGCCTGCCGTGCTACGCTGGTGGCATGCAGCCGGAGCGCTTCCTCCAACACAGCTTCAAGATAGGGCACCCGTGTCTTGCTCAGTTCGGTTAGCGTGGGTGTCCGAGATTGATTGTGCGCATCGGTGTAGGCCGTATGCAGCGCATGCCGCAGCTTGGCTTGGATTTCCGGGAGTCGAGTTAAGTAGATGAATGTCCAGGCGAGTGTCGTGCTGGTTGTGTGTAAGCCAGCTATGAACTGCCCTGCAATCTGTTCTCCACATCAGTACCTGACATCGATGGGCTTCCAAGCCTTGGTGTTTGAGAGCGCTCTCAATCTTACCTCGTCCATCAAAATCGGATTCTCGAAATCAGGTTTGCGGCCCTCTTTTTCCGCAGTCCTCTGCTCACGCATCAACATGTATTCCACTGCCGTCTTGGCTTCCCCCGTCTCATCTAACCTCCTAAGAGAGCCTTGGATTTGTTCTCGCACAACTTGTCTCTTCACTGCTACTAGCTTCCTAAACTTCGGTGTCTGGTTGATCCACCATGTCTTCAGCCACGGGAACATAGACTTGGTCACTTCGTCAATGCCTTCAACCGTTTCATAAAGTGCAGAAATGAACTCATGAACCGGTGCCTCGGGAAATTTGGCCTCTCCGTCTGTCCCGATCTCGATGCTTGAGGGGTCTAGCCGATAGAGAGCCTTGAACTGGGGACCCAGAGCAGTGTGCTCAAAGTGCTTGTCAAACACGAAGGAGAGCATGCCGTCGAGAGCGTTGTGATTCAGATCCTCGTTGACGTCAAACGGTCGCCCACTGCCCAAGCGGGCTTTCATCTCCCAGAAGTGGACGAGATGAAGCGCATTGTCGTACATGACGGGGCCGACCGTCCCATTCAGAAAGCTGGGGGTCATGAGATCCTGCAGCCAGGCTCTTGTTTGCTTCCAGGTCTGGCCTCTCTTCATCCGGGCATGAAAGGCGCCCACCGGGCCCAGCCCGTCGGTGATAAAGTCCGACCGGTCGAACTCGGGCCGCCGCATCATGACATCCTGGGCTTCGATGGCGTCGGCGAGAAGTACCCAGGGCTTCGAAAAGGGATCCACAAACACCTGGGATAGGGGTGTCTGCAAGGTGTTCACCTGCTTGAGTAGCCACGCGTTGAGCTCTCTGGTGACGCTGACCTCCCGCAGCATGTCTGGGGCATCCCCCAGGATTTTGTGGGCTGACTCCGGATTGTACGGAATACCCGGAAGGGGCCGGGGTAATAGTAACCGTTTGTATAAGAGATAAAGGACCCCGAGTACGGCAAGAAGGCCGAGTGGCGTTGGCAGCAGCCCGCATCCGAGAAGCTGGATCGCATCTGAAAGAGCCATTGTGATGTATAGCACAAACTACAAAGAAAGATATGGTTCATAGCGTCTATTGATGCAAAGTGAAGATCTGAGAGCTTGGCTTTATCTATTCAGGCGACAACACCATGAGGAAGACCCAGCATGTGTCCCTTTCGTATTCTCTAGACTTCATCGCAATATTGAGCGGTAAGTGCTCCTGATCTTTAGATGGACAAGCAATACATCGCGGTGTTGTCACAGTCGCAAGCTAATGTTAAGGTGCCGTACCTAAGCCGATGATTTTCGGGCGAAAAATATCGGCCGACCATATGAAGACCCTAGACCGTCACGTAGCACCATCGGAACGCGCAAGACAGATATGCGAGTCAGCAACTGGGACTGATGAGGAGGCATATTGAATGCTTACAGCTGGGATACGTGAGTCATGAAAGTGTGCTTCAATGAGGCTTGCTGCAAGACCGCTCTCGTATGATTGTCACCCTTCACCCCTAACTCATCTACCCACGACGGATATTCGTGATGAAAGGAACGTCGTGACCAATGATTGATGAAACTCAGCGATGAATTATTTGACGCCATCAGGGCCGAAACACTACAGTCACAAACATCCAAGGATTGCTGCATGCCTGTCCGTTAAGTCCGGGGGACTCGTCTACTTACCGGGGCAATCGAGTTCGCTTATCATCCCCCACGGCAACCCTTGACGGAAGTCCCTCGACGCCCGCGCCATTCCTGCAAGAGACGGCTGCGTAATCGAACCGATGCAGCACGGCATGTGGAACGAAGGTCGGCTAGATCCTAGTTTGACGACGGACCGGGCCCGGAGAATTGCCGCATTAGTTCCGCCATAAAGCTAAAAGACCCTAGTCCATCAGGATTAGGGGGTAGGGGGAGAAGTGGCTATTGTGGGCGCGATGATACACTTTACTAATTGAGAATAACCTCATGTCAAGACATAAAGACGAATTCGCCCAGCGAGCCTTGAGACAAAATACTTCGCATGCTGGTATGACAGGCATGTATGTAAGCTGCACAGAGGAACTTTGAGTGTTGCAAGGCAGCTGAAGAATAATACAAGCTCTCATCATTGTCTCCAACAGTTTGTTCCGGGCTCTATCTGGCCAGTCGCCGACCACAAGGCTCGATGGATAAGCTGATGATAAAACCCTCCATCACTTTTGCCGTATTACAGCTCTGGTCTTCGCCCAGGAAACTAGATGAAAGTCAAATCAGATGGATGCTTTCCGCATTGCTTCTAGATCCGAGCCAGAAACATCGGACATGCAAAAGTCTGGCCGAAAGCGTGTTGTGTCATCTTGTATTCCGTGTTATACTAGGAAGCAGAAGGTCTGGAGATTTGCCCACAACCTCCTGGAGTGAGACATCGTTCATCAGTCCTAACTCGTGGGCCCGCGTAGTGCAATCGTCGTTATCCATGCAATCATTGCGCTCGGCGCAGGCGACCCGAGGAGTGCGCTTACTACAACTCGCAGGCATTGCAAGCCAACATTTCACCAGTTCAAACGGAGGCTCGCCAAAACGAAGATGTTCCTACAGCACACGACACCCGCATTCAACAGAACTGTAGCAGCGGTTCTGCTCAGAGTATCACAGACCAGGAGAGTAGGATCGACGTGGCTGATTCGATAGCCGAAGTGTTTGGATATTTTGAGGAAAGCGAGTCTAATACTATGGCTGTGGTCTGCGGGGTCAGTGCACTTCACTCCCTTCTCTCATCACATGCTTAAGCTACCCGCGATTTTCTTGGCTCTTCCACCATTCGTGATATATCATTTCTGACAGCTGCACATAGTTAGGGCTGAGAAATCACCAAATCCGAGACAGACAATGCGCGCCTATCCCTCTAGAGTCGTTGGAGGAAGTTGAAGATCAAACAGAAAGAATGCCCGATCGTCAGATTCTTGACTTTCTCGTGCAATACTATGTGATGGAAATCCACTGGTTCGTATCGCGGCGCTGCCAGCTAGTGACAACCTGGAAACCCGACTAACAATTGCCTCTCGTAGGATGGAACAACTTGTGCACCCACCTTGGTTCTTGGCACAGTACCAAGTATGGTGGAACTCGGAACGACCGTCATCAACACTTGACGTCGAGTTCGCAGTGCTACTCCTGAGGATGTGTTCTCACGCTTTGCAGTTTCTCCCCTCGCCGTCTTACACCATCGATAAGATCAGAGGCATGTCCCTGACGGACATTCGGGACTCAATCAACGATGTCGCCGACAAGCTTACTGCAATCTGCATTCGACTCGACGGGAAGGGTTCTCTTCTACGCGTGCAGCATCTGCTCTTTTCGGGATTACGGTACCAGTGCGAAGGGCGAAATAAGATGTTTTGGGAAGCGTTTGGCGACGCGGTTCGAGTCGCACACAGAATTGGACTTGATCGAAGGCCTGCGGCAACAATTACGGGAATGAATGAGTTAGACAAGGAAATGCGTCGCAGGGTGTACTGCAACCTTTTCATATGGGATAGGTACCACGCTTACCTCGACGGCTCATATTTGATGACTCATAGCTAACGTTTACTCAGCCTTTTCTCGAGACAACTTGACATGTCCCCTTTTTTGCCCTCGGGTTTGACCGACGAAAACCTTCCACGGATGCACCTCAGTCCAAATGTCGACGACGCCGACGCCCCTGAAGAGTTCTCAGAACGTTTGATCCAAGCCCGTCTGGCGTCCTTTTGGAGAGACTTCTTACCAAGGCGAGAGTATGACGCGACCGTGGCCGAAGCAACATACGAGAAGTTTTGCAACGGATTTCTCGCAACTTTGCCGCCGGCCTTCGCTCTGGACTCCAGCACGCAATGGGACGAGCGTCTACCTATGCTGCCTCTGCAGAGGCAAAACCTGCATACCACCATTTTCGAGTCGCTCTGCTGCAACTTTCGCCCGGTACTGCTTCAGAACCCAGCCTGCCTCAATAGGCTTCCCGTATACAAGCGAGTTCTTCTATCGTGTCAGAGAAGGGCTCTGGCCGTGGCAGCATTGAGGGTGCTGGAAAGCGTCTCTAAGTTGCACACCATACTAGGCGGCTGCCACACACGGTTCGTGGGCATCATCTTTCCAACATTTGAAGCTGCCGTTCTGCTTGTCGGCCTCTGTACGGATATCGACTTTCCGGGCAAGAGTGAGGATGGCCCTCTCACCACGCTCAGGATAGATCCTCTCGGGACTGGGAAGGCTCGCGTATCTCGGGACCAATGCTTGCGCGCGGTTGATGACGCGCTTGCACGTCTGCGAATGCTTGCGGAAGTGAGCAATATGGCTCAGGTAGGAGCTCAAACCCTAACCCAACTTCTCAGTAAGATGCCAAGACAGCAGACGCCAGACATGGAAACCATACCTGCATGGATCAACCAAATGCTCGAGTTGGGCGTCGAGGAGGCTGTAGGGCAGTGCGATTTCAAAGACATCCCTAACAGCGAGTGTGGTCCGTGGATACAGCAGGTCTCAGAAGAGCTTATATAGACAGTGCTAATATCGATATTGTGATCCGTGGTTGCCAACCACGCGCTGGTAATCTAATAGCAAATCTAGACTATCATGTCGCTGTTGTCGGCTTGGTAGTGATGTCTATATCAACGGCCGAGGCCCGATTCTGGTTACTTGGTGAGTAAACTAGGAGGCAGGAAAATAGGCGCATAAATGTGCACCTCCTGGATTCTTTAGTCTAAAAAGAACGTCAGGCTGCGTAGTCTCGGGCAGAAATGCTGCTGGGATTTGCTTCACCCGCCTTTTCAAAAGACTTTTCCAATTTAGTAATTGTGTTGTTGTGGACTGTCATCAAGCAATACCGTGTCTACCTACAACTTCTAAGTGATCTTCAAACTCCAGTCTCCTCATTTTGTTGGTTAGTTTGTTCTCGATGTTGAAACTGGTGCATGAGCGAACGGCCAGTCTTCGGATAAAGTAATAAGAGGACGATCTATCCATCATTGCAGCCCGCTTCCAGACGATGTGTTGGCTGACGCCAGAACATGTGATTTCAAGAGGACTGTCGGTGCAAAACAACGAGCCCAACGAAGCAAGCAGTTCCAGCAACATACGAGACCCCAGCGAAGATTATTAGTCCAGAATAGGAACCGTGCGATTTCTCAAGAATTGCTCCAGCTATAGGCACACCAGTCAATGCCCTGTAAGTATCAGCCACCCAGCTCATCAAACTCTTACAGAGGAAATAACTCACCCAAGACTAACGACAGTGTACACAGTGGAATAATATCGCCCATAATCTTGAGTGGAACAATATTCGCCCACGCAAACAGGTACCAGGCTGATGTTGCTTCCACTTGCAAAGCCAAAGGCAACACAGAAGACTATGACGGCTGCAACACTGCCACTGGCTGGCAACCATATGCCCAAGATGGCGATAATGCAGAGTACGTTTGTTGCGATCATAGTGTTCATCCGGCCGAACCTGTCGGCGACAAATCCAGGCAACCACCTGCCTGGAACGGAACCGGCATTGAGAAACACAATCATGAGATATGACAGCCTCTTGCCAATGCCGTGAACAAGGGAGTATGACGCAACATACTCCAGTCCAATGAAGAATCCCCACTCGATGAAAAAGACTCCTATGGTCATCAAGAGCACATTGTGTTGTAGCAAGATGCGAAAGTCTGGCAAGATACTTTTGTTCAATGGCAGGGTATCGCGGAAAGATACTCGCGGGCGTACGAGAAGGCAGCCAATCATCAAAAGAACAATGGTCATCAGCCCCATCGAACGAGTTGTCCACGCAAACCCGATCATCTCGCTCAAGCTGTCGAATATGAGGGGGAACATGACGCCTCCAAGACTGCCCCCGGCCATGGCCAGACCAGTTGCTGCTCCGCGCTTGACTTGAAAGTACTGCCCCACCGTCGCAACAGGCACGACAAATATGATGGACGTCGCCGAGCCCGCAACAAGACCAATGACAACCAGGAAATGCCAGTACTCCTCACAGAAACCAATGGAGACAAAGACTGCCACGTACAGCACAATGCTTGCAGCCATGAGCCATGTTGGTCCGTGAACATCAAAAACAGGGCCAATCTGTATGCCACAGAAGAAGACCATGAAATTGAAGAGGCCGAATATCCAGGCAAGCTTTCCTTCATCGACGTCATGAAGTTGGTGGGTTGAAATCCAAGATTGGTAGATTCCAATGCTGTTCATGAGGCCTAGGCCGCCCATGATGGCACAGAAACTTCCAAGAACAACCAAATATGCAGCTACGCCGCCTTCCGGATAGACCTCCTCTAGGGAGTCATCAGTAAGCTCGAGGTCTGAGGTGAGAGCTTCTGACCTGGTTTGATTCTGTGCTTGAGTGCATTTCGGCTCGGCACCCTTTTGGGAATGGCTAGACTGTTTTCTCATCAGTCGACGTTGAGATATGTATTATGCGGGATTGAGTGACACTAACCTTCATCTTTTCGTTTTGCAGTAGCCGTGTAATTGAATAGATGTGCATGATGCAGATGCAGTTGATAAGCAACCAAAGATCAAAGCTGGAGATTTGTGGGCTTTTAATATTATTGCTTTAGACAAATGCGCGGAACTTAAGGTCGGCGAGAGAGAATAGAGACCTAGCTGCAAGAGATCCGTATATTTAATTTGACATATACATCACTCTTCCAACTAAATGGGCGAATCGGCTTCCTTTCACATAGCGTTTCGGCCACTGGAGAGTTCGCCGAATCGGTTTGGCCGACGTCCAATTTTCGCCGTAGCAGCGCGTGCTTCTTCCCCTCATTTCGCCGAACTTGACATCATTCCGGCAAATTCCAACAACACCACCAACGCTGCTTCATAACCAGCATTCGCCGAAATCTCCAGAACCAAAGCAGTCTGGTCTTTGCACCTTAGTAGCATCGCTGTGCATCATTTGACCGCTCCCAATGCCTCCAACGCCGAGGACCACGAGCCTAGCCGCCGAAACCACACGACCTTACCGGTCGCAAAAACGGCATCGGCCATGCGACCGTTGCCGAGAGATGAAGCTGAAATGCCAGACAGAGGGCGAGCCACCGTGTCGAAGGTGTCAACAAAGTGATGTCGAATGCACATACGTTGGAAGACCCCATAAGCGATCACTGGCTCAGAAGCACAGCGCGAGACAGAACTCATCGCCAAGACAACTGGATCGCGCTTCTTCCTCTGTACGAGATGTGACTGATGCGGTGGACGACCTGCCGAGTGCTGCAATTGCAGTCGGTGAGGCTGCTGCTTCTGCTCAGAACCAGCCTTTCATCGCGTTCAGTCAGACCGCTGATGTTTCCCCTTCCGCTGGTGGACAGCCTGACCGGCCTACGACTCAGATCTCTCAGAGTCTTGATAATATGGACGGTCATAGTGCTATGCTCCTCGGAAGCTCTTCAGGGTCAGATCCCTGGCTGCTTCGTCACTTTCGGTTCGATGAACTGGGCTTGCGGAGCTTCCACAAGTTGCATGTCCGAAATGCTGGTGGCGTGCCGACGGCGGACAAGATTCCGGTGCATTTTCTGCTCAGTACAGACGCTCTATACCAAAGTTCAAACGCCGGATTAAAGGCCATAGAGTTGCGGAGGCGACTAGACTGTTTGGTGCCGCAGTCCGCAGGGGCTCGGCTTGTTCGTCTGTGAGTTTGATACATCATATCTTCAACTCCGGTCCATCATTAACCCTGTTTGTGCTCGTCAAGATTTCACAAGTATGTCTTCAAGATGCTTCCCATAGTTTCTCGGACGACAATGGGTTTGGCATCGCAGGATGCCCTCCCTCAGGCAGACATCCTAACAGAAACACCGACGCATCTTTTGGCCGCTTTATATGGCTCGGCTATCCCGTTCGCCCACCAAGACGATCATTTGGTAGCCCTTTTGACTTGTGACCACATCAACCTGGACGAAGTCTGGGAGATTTGTTATGCAAGCATGCAAGAGGAAATTTGCAAGCCCCATCTGCATGTTCTTCAAGCTGCAATCTTGTATCTTCATCGGAACCATGAGAGTCCGCGGCAGTCTGCTGTAACGGATACGGCGTCTATTTGGCCATTCATGGGAACAGTTGTGGGACTAGCACATAATCTAGGCCTACATTTGGAGTGTCGTATGATGGGTTTTCCTGCTCAGGAGAAGAGACTCCGCCGAAGATTGTGGTGGGCAGTCTTTATACAAGACAAATTCCTCTCTCTCCATACAGGACGGCCTCCTTACATTCGGAACGATGAATGGGATGTCGGCGAGCTCGTCAACTTCGACTTTTTACCATGGAACGAGATGGATACTTCGAAGGCGTCTGCATTTCGGGACCTGGCCAGACTATCACTGATCGCAGAGAAACTACAGACGGACTTATAGTAGGTCGACTGCCCTTCAGTTGAACTGAAAAAACTGACATAAAACCAGCTCTTTGAAGTCCTGCCAGAAATTGGCGGAGAACCTGCCAGATTCTATTCAAGCTGCGCGGCCGATCTTCGATGCCTTACATCAATGGCGGGCCTCCGTCTCGATACCAGAGACATTTCCTGAGTCAAGAATCTCACTGGACGACAATCAGGATTCGTACCCTGCTTGCATCTCACTCGCATACCTTTCCTTGGTAGCGTATACGTGGCGAGCCCTCCTTCGTCCCACAGTCCGATCTGCCCCTCCGCCGCAGATCATCGATGTCGACGCCGAGCCCCAGACCTTTCCAGATACGGGGTTTCTGTTTGAGGACCTGAGCTGGAATTTCTCCGACTTTCCAGAGTTGGAGTTGCAACTAGAGGACGGCGCTCCAGACTCGAGTGCAACGATCAAGGAGCTTCACCAAGCGGCGCAGACCTGGGCGGAAACGATGGTTAAGTTTACTCTCTATCTTACTTCAAGCGACTTCAGCCTCTTTTGGTACTCGTGTGAGTTCTAACGATCTAAATCATAAAGTGCTTGTTCCAAGCTAACATCTCGCACAGGGTCCAAATTCAGTTTAGTAGTGGCCTCCAATTTCTTCATGTTGTTACTTGTTCAGGCCCCCAGTGCTGAAACTGGCGTGCGAGCCAGAGAATTACTTCAGAGATGGCGTCAGGTTGTCAGAGATCATGCCAAGGTCTCTCCACTGTTCCTCTTAACTGCAACAGAGTTGGGCCAGGTCTATCAAACAGGCATTTCTGAAACGTTTTGTCTGCCATCTCATGTACAAAGCATTTTGTGAAAAGGTATGAAGCTAGCGCCGGAAAGGCTCGAGGACTGTTGTCATTCGATTGAAATTGCGTGAACACGATTGTGGATAGAAACTTTGATACGAGCAAAAAAGTCGGGGAAATAATTTTTGCCATCATAGCTTCGGCGAAACTACGCTGGAAGCCAATTGCGCACTCGGCGATGTCATTTGGCCGACGCAGTCACACCGTTTGTGTAAGCATGTTAAATAAGAAGGCACCGGGACTACGCATGACCCGTTGCAGTAAGATACTTCTTGATCACAAGAGCTGAAGGCCCCGGTCGCCGCTTGAAATGGATCAGTATATCGATATGAACGAAGACACCTTTGGGCGACGCGATACTGGAACACCTTGCCCGCCATATCACCCTAGGCTTCAGGACAGCGTTGGCAACCAACCCTGTCCTCCTTCTTATCAACAAGCTATCTTTTGTGAAGATATCGCCCAGGGGCCAAGTGAAGAAGAAAAGGAGACACCACACCCACAAGGGCAGTGGATGCGTTGGATCAAGCGCGTGGCAGACTCACTCAAGCCAGCGCCCGCCCCAGTAGGGTGAGTCTTTCTCTGTGTCGTTCCAAACACTGTCCTGAAGCATAATCACTTCGTGGCATATACTGATAGCGGAGGCACCGCAGAAGTGGCAATCAAAAGGTTGTCATCTTCTGGCCTACCACAGCTACCTTCACTGTTGTAGAGTCTGTGTCGCCTGTGCAAGCAGACAGAAGGAGTAAGAAGTCCAGTTCTCTGAAACATACTCAAATGTCCTGGTCTAATGCTTGGTAGACCCCGATATGTGCTTTGGATCATGTTGCCGCGCGTAGCCCAGGTTGTGTTTCGAACGAAAGGTTTCGAAAGGTCGGTACGATGTCTGTATTGCGGAGGGGGCATGGAAGTTGACGAAGAATCCACAACGTAGATGTTGCTAATGGTGGAAATAAAGAATGATCTGCTGAAATTCTATTGGTGCTTGGTGCACCAGATTCTTGATTATTTCCCACCATCTCTAAGTAACAACAGAATGGTTGATCGTTATGGCAGAGCTTGGAGTGTACGGTACATTTCTGCTCATTCGAGCCGATAGTAGTTGGTGGTGCTCTGCATTTGCCCCGTCCCAATACCGCCGCTCTTGCTCAATCTGAGAGATGCCACCTCAACTTGGTCTCTTTTGTTGTTTCGGTAGTTCGGCAAGATGACATCTGGTGCAAAAAACACATGTCCCGGTCCAGCAACTCTCTTTCCGTCGAGGTATATCTCCCACCCGAAGTGCGCCGTTTGGGTCTTGCCCACAGGCGGATTGTCAGCATCTTTACGCATCAGTTTCCCGTTAGCCAACTATGTGATCATCAAGCGAGCACCAAGGGGGCAGGGATGCAGTACCCCAGATGACTTTCAGCTCGAATGCTTGCTTGCCATCGCTTTTAGTGGCAACGAAATAAGCGTGGGCCTCAACAATGCCCGACTGGTTATGCTTGTGAAAAGCTTTGGCGTCAATCTTCTGATTGATCCCTTTGGCGACCTCGGCACTGCTAGAACCAAGCCCGCCGGGGAAATTGAGCCGGCCAACAGCAGTGGTGATTTGGGATTGTAGCTCAAGAGCGGCTTGGGCCTGACTTTCGAACTGTTTCTGAGCCATGTTGAGCTCAGTGAAAGTAGGTACCTTATTGAGGAAAGGTTCTGATGATTCAATTAGTGGAGAGCTAGTTGCCACTTCGAGCACTCTGTAGAGCTGAGGGGCGTTGGAAGTATGCTTGATCTGTTTCATTCAAATACTCATCAAGGAGAGTTCAGCGAGGTGACGTTGAGGAGGTGTGGCTGGCTGATCTCCTCACTACTTGAGACATGGAGCCGCATCTCAGTGGATGGCTCGATTAACCAGACGGACAGAGCGGGATGGATCAACCAGTGGCCGTCTTAATTTGACTTTATTTACGAGCGGAACCGTAGATCTCTAAGTTATCATCTTTTGGTACCCGCAGCGGTAATCCTACCAGATGATACTATTCCATGAGTGGGACTGTAGAACAAACCGCCGCATCGGGACCGTGGATTTCTCATACGGGGTCAACAATCGTGCATCATCGTCATCAGCATTTGCACCGGGTTCGTCTATCTGGCCAGGATAACAAGTACCAACATCCAGGGTAACATAACATGTCAAATCACCCATTCATTCAACCAGCATCTACAACGTTCCAAACATGCCAATTACCCCAGCTTTATCGTCCGTCAAACCCCGGCAATCTTCTCCCCCTCGAGCTCCGCAGTAGCAGCTCGGCAGACCCCACCCAGCCGGCCCGAACACCACGGCAAAAAGAGCAAGGCCACTGATAATCGGATATGCCACGCAAATTGCAACGTTGCTATCACAATTGCACAGCAAAGTACAACTGCAAGATACGCTAACTACAGCTCAATGATACGATCCCGTTGTTGTGTTCTGAGGGGTAAAAACCGGCCTGTTGATCCGCGGCTGTCACCTTCTACAATCGCACAGCTCCTCATTTCGGCTCGCCCCTCATTCGGGGGTTACCCCGCGCGCCGGGAAGCCATCGTGTGATGTCAGTTGGTGATCGAGATTTCCATAGGTTTGTGGTTATATAGCATAGCTAGCTGTAGACAAATTCTGACAGGTGTAGTCACTGAGACATTGCCATTGGCGCACTGCATCCATCACTCGTGACGATGCGGTTCACGACTCTTGCTTCGGCGCTGACGCTCGGCCTCCGCGCCGCAGCGGACTCGCTCCCCGGCCTCCCGACCGTGCCGTACACCACCACCGGCGGCACCCTGGCCCCCGACTTCTTCACCAAAATCATCGTTCACGAGCAATTCGCCGATTCAGTCGACGAAAGAGGCGAGACCCTCATCCCGCCCACTCTCCTCGCCTTCGCGGAAACATTTTCTGAGGACCTTGCCTCCGTGCTCAACCTCTCCATCCCCGTGACGACGGGCGCCGCAGCAGAGCAAGGCTCCATCTTCCTCACCCTCGACGAGGATGCGTCAAAGTTCAAGGATGCAGCGGGCAGAGAGACATCGGAGGGCTACGCGCTGAACGTGACCATTGACGGCGTGCGCATCGCCGGCGCGAGCCCGCTCGGGGCGTGGTGGGGCACCCGGTCGGTGCTGCAGCAGATGGTCCTCGGGGACGGGGCGGTGGAACTGGGGTATGGGGTTGATAGCCCCGGATGGGGGACGCGCGGGATGATGGTGAGTTTTTCGGCTTTTTGCGGCGTTGGAGGCGCCGATGAGTTCTTTTGCTCGTGCCGGCGTTTGCGGACGTCTCAATTATTTCCTGTCTACCTCTATGCTATGCCTCTTACTGTTCTTGTCGTCTCTGTCGTCTCTATTGCCCCTATTTACATCATCTTCTTTATATCTTCTACCTCTCTAACTCTCATAATCGTTCTGAATCCCTCTTCCTCTGACATCTCATACCTCCCTACCACTTCTTCCCTTCCTCATCCCCCCCTTCACTCATCACCAAACCATCAACCAGAATGCTAACACGCCCCTAGCTCGACATCGCCCGGCACTACTACCCGCCCTCCTTCCTGATCGAAATGTGTGCCTACATGTCCTTCTTCAAACAAAACACCTTCCAGCTGCACCTCTCCGACAACCTCTACAACAACGTCGCAATCTACTCCCGCGAGCGCCAGCTCTCCCTCTACGCCGCCTTCCGCCTGCTCTCCGACGACCCGGCCCTGGCAGGGCTCAACAAGCGCGCCAACGAGTCCTACACGCGCGAGGTCTTCGACGACGTCCAGGCAAAATGCGCCGCGCGGGGCGTCACGATTTTGCCCGAGATCGAGGCCCCGGGGCACGCGCTGGTGATCTCGCAGTGGCGGGAGAGTCTGGGGCTGAGCAGCGATCTGAGTCTGTTGAATGTGTCGAACCCTGAGACGATTCCGGTTATGCAGGATATTTGGGGGGTGTTTCTGCCGTGGTTTCATACGAAGACGGTGAGTATTGGGGCGGATGAGTACGTTGACCCGACTTTGAGCGAGGAGTAAGTCAACCCGTGAACCTGTGATCTGAGGATGGCGCTGATGAGGGGCAGGGCGCTGGTGGGCGAGTACACCCGCTTCGTGGACTCGATGAACGACTACATCACAACCACCTCGGGCAAAAAGGTGCGCATCTGGGGCACCTTCTCCCCCTCGTCAGGCGGCGACGTGAACAATTCCGTCTCGATCCAGCACTGGGCCAACTTCGAAGCCAACCCGCTCTGGGACTTTGTGAACAACGGCTACGCGGTGCTCAACTCGGGCGACTACATCTACACCGTCGGCAAGTGGTCCGAGTGGTACGGCCACGAGCTGAGCCTGGACTTCATCTTCCACGGGTCGCCCGACGGGAGCGCGTTCGCGCCGAACGTGTTCGACCGGGAGAACGCGACGAACAACGCGGCGCGGGACAGCGCGGCGCTGCTGGGACATGTGGCGCCGCAGTGGAACGACTTCGGGCCGAACGCGACGACGGTGACGGAGGCGTATTACCAGTGGAGGGACGGGCTGCCGGCGCTGGCGGACAAGCAGTGGGGAGGGGAGGTGGCGGAGGAGGCGTACGCGGGGTTGTTCGCGAAGTTGCAGCCTGCTGCGCCGGGGCAGAATCTTGATAGGAGGATTCCGAGTGTGGGAGACACGATTGTGGAATATGAATTCACTAAGAGCAACGGCAGCACGGTGCAGGATCTATCGGGCAACGGGTACCATGCGAAATCGTCGTGTGCGATGAGTGACGAGGGCGCTGTGTTGAAGCCGTCGTGCAGCATCACGACTCCGCTCACGCAGAAGGGACGGAATTACACGCTCTCGTTCTCGATCAAGCCCACCAGCGCGGCCAAGGGCGCCATCTTCAGCGGTGGAGACAGCGGGCTGTGGTTCGGCAACGGGACGGTGGATGCGGTCATGCTGTTCTCGGGGGAGAGCACGTACGCGCTGAACTACACGTTCCCCGTGGGGGAGTGGACGGAGGCAAAGCTCGTCGGGCAGGGGAGGCAGACATTTTTGGACGTTGGAGGGGATAGGATGGAGTTCTTGACGATCATGGGATGGAACGGGGCGCGGTTTGTGTGGCAGCCGATTGCGGTGGAAGCTCCCCTGGCGACGGTTGGAGGGGGCGGGTTCGAGGGCGTCATTGGGGGGATGAAGCTTGTTGATGGTGCGTAGGATAGATGGGATTCAGACAAGCAGCTGGTTGCACACATCCAGTTGTGTTATCCGTAATACTGCAAAGTATTGTTGTATGCCTCGGCATGTCGCGGCATCCAATTTCCATGAGGCTCATGAGGGCCTGCTCTCCCCAGGTGCTTGAGAACAGAAATTCGCTGTCATGCAGATGGGCGGTGTCTGAGTCGTAATTACGTCGTGAGGTGAGATTTCCGAAGCCTGATTTCCGAACTTGATTTCCAGACTCGTTGGCCGGATCTTGAAACCTGGCTCCTCATTCGCGCATGTGAGAGCAATCACCCAGCAACAATGCCAAGCATCGTGATTACCGCCTGCTAGAAGGTTCTAGCGATAAAGAAACGGCTTCGGATTTACTGTGCGCAGTGTGGTGGTGATCGGCGGTGGTAGGTTGAACCCCGGGCGAGCCGTCGGGTCGATGTCGCATTCAAGGCTCGATGCGGGTGGCATGGCCGCCCCGGGGGAGCGATCGGGGTCTTCGGGGTCTTACGTAGTGAGGAGGCCGGGGGTGGTCGTCCAGGGCGAGGTACGGTGCCATTCGACGGGATGCTCGCCGCAGGGATGAGGGACGGGCAAGGGGCTGAATCAGGGTCCAGGAAGGGTCCTCAGGCGATGCTCATTGCTCCGAGTTGGGCCCCCAAACAGGCTGCAACGGTCTGCTGGTCTGCTGATGGTGACGATGTGAAGCACAGCAACAAAGGCGTTGGCAAGAGAACAACATCGAGGGAGCGGGTTGGCGAGGGTAAAGATGAGATGAGATGACGATGGTTTGGGCTGAAGGCGGGCGGGACGTATTTTCGTCTCATTTTTTTTTGGGTGTTGCATGAATGTGGCACCGAAAAGAATGGGCGAAAGTGACTCGACTGATGATGAATTGCTGCTATTCATAAACTCTTGGTTGTGAAGAGATGAAAGTGTTACCATCCACGGAGAAATGGACCAGAAACGAATGCGCGCTTTGGACCCCTTGGACCCCTCTTGTCCAAGTCTCGCATTAAGTGGGTGGATGGATGAATAGAGACTGGATGACAACCTAACTAACGGCGACGGCGACGGGACGGGAGGAGGCCGCTGAAGAAAAGGGGTCCAAGATGTCGAGCTGCGTGTTAGCGATGAGGGAGACAAACGGGCGCGTGGCTCATGCAATAGCAGAGGACATAATGCCGCCGTCAGGAGTTGGTCAGTGAGTGGTGAGAAGTGGTGATGGAGGATCATGAGGTTGCGGTCGAAATGAAGTGCGTGTCAGAGCTGCAATCGGAACTTGGAAGGCGCATGGGGTACGTACCGGGAAAAATGGGGACATTTGGACCTGCAGCAGGAAGCAACCTGTCCCGAAACGGGTACGTACCTGGCGGTCCTTCCCTTCAGTAGTCTTTGCCGGATCTCTATTGGCCGCACGTGAGAGGCCATGTGCAGACACTGTAGAGTCACGGTACGGGATTACAGCATATTTGCGGGGCCTGTCAGAGTTCACAGGGAAGAGCGACTCCACAATGTCGAGAAGAGGGAAAGAGCGGGTCACGACGAGTCAATTGCCCTGCTGCTTCCCAGCTTCCCGCTGCTGCAATTTATCAGATTCCAAGTTTCCAATAGCCAGTTTTGAGGGGCTGATCCTTCCCTTGGACATTGACTTTCGCAGCCGCACTGTGGAGGGAGTGCTGCATTTGCAGTGCACCTGCTGTTGCTGTCGCTGCTGCTATTGCTGTTGCTGTGATTGTAACAAGTACTGCCTGTCCGTGACTCCCCATTCAGTGGTTGCCGTGTTGAGAGATGCAGTTGCTCTTGCTGTTGCTGGCGTTGCTCTTGCCGCAGTCATTGCGCCGCGGAAGGTGCACCCCAGAGGGATCCTGCCTGTTTGATGGTTGCGCTTGCCCGCCCTGCCAACAGCTGATGGGGCTCAGGAAAGAGCAAAGAATGGCGCCTGCCTGCGGTTGCAGCATCGACTGAGCAGCAATTCCATTCCTTCCTGCCCGTCACGGCATTCCTCGAAATCTTCCATTCCTAAGCTCATCGATCAGCTGCATTCCCGGCATCTCCGATTTGCATCGATGCCAGCTTTTTTCTCTCCTTTCCACCAGCCGGCCGTTCATCAACAAGGGGCGCTACATTGGGGGCTAACCAGGGGCACACCAACCAAGGGCTAACCACCAGGGCGTACAGATGGTGGGGGTCCATTTCAGGGATCCCGGAGCCAGTCCCGTCACCGTCGCACCCTTCTGGTTGGCCGTTGCGCTGCCTTCAGCCGCGAGTCTGCCGTCGGTGCATCGTCAGACTTTCATCAATCATCATCAACCAAGGTCGTCGCTCCAAGGAACGCGATGGGTTCATCGCGATCAAGTCGTCAGGTGGAGGATGACAGTGCCGACAATGGCGAGGCGGTGACCGTTCAACCAGTGATGGGCGGCCGGTGACCATTGGATTGGCACTGCGGCATCCATCCTTCGCTCATGATGCCCACACGACACCGGCACTCAGTGTACAGATACCTCAACTCACACCACAACGCCATCCAACCCTCGCGCTGCCTGCGGATACTGTTACACCGAGCCAGAGGCAGATCCATGATCCCCATACCAAGGTCCATCACCCATGGTCCACCGCCCACAGCGAAAGAGTCTGGCCGCTCTTCAGAACCCACGAAGCTTTGCCCTACGTTACCTGAGTTCGCTGATCACTTCTTCTCGCCATCGAAATCGGCCTCGGATCTCGCTGCCCAAGTCACAAATCACACTTTGCAAAAGGTTGATTGGCCGGGGTCTGCGTGTCTGTGTCTGTGTCTGCCTCCTCCAGCCGCCACACCACCACCACAGACACCCCCCAAGAACCATCTGTGCCATCCCACCACCATCCAACTCGACTGTTTTAGCCTCTGCCTCTGTTCGTTTGTCGTCTTCAGGCCGCGAAACACGCTACAAGTCTCTGCCTTCCAGAACATGTGTGGCTGCGCTAGAGCGCCTCCAGACCCCTAAACCTTGGTCCCAAGAAACCATCGGCCTCGTCCAGCCTCTGCACTATGCAGAACGCCGCCTGACCGGAACACACACTCAAACAGTCCTTAGTGGCCACACTTGCGGCGTGCCGCCAGAGGTTGCAGCGGTTGGGCATCTGAACTCTGCTCACCTTTTCTTTTGGCCTGCCCTGCGGAGTCCGGCTCATCTGTCGCCAAAACATCAGGCTTGGGCTGCAAAGAGACAAGCCGCACACTTTCTTCGACGGCCACTAAAGCCTAGCGCATCTCAGAATCTCCGAGGGACACCCCGGGACACGCAAAACGAAGGCAAACGACAGGCTCAATGGCCCAAACCAACACACACCCAGGTCACGCACGCCGTCCTCCTCCCGCGCAGCGCATCGACGGTGGATGGGATCATGGGAAAAAGGAGGGGCAATTCTGATGGTTGGATACCTAGGCAGGTACCTTGGACGGCCCATACCATGGCGAAGTCGATATGGTCCATGGACCGACGCCGGTGGATGCCATCCTGCCCGAAGAACCGGTTTCCCATCCAGGGCAAGGATAGCCGCTGGCTTGGCCCATGCCGTTCCATGATCCATCTGCCTTCTGCCCGCCTGCTGCCCTGCAACCATGGCCGCACTAACGCACCTTAGGCGAGCTGCAAGACCAAGACCACCTCCATGTCTTGCCTGCCTTTTGCTGCTGCTCAGTGCTTTGCGGGTGCTGCACTCTCACTCGCACTTTGCTAGACACATTGGCCACTGGCCCGACCAGGTCCTGCCCCCCCAACCGTCTCGAACAGCGCCCATCCCGGCTTCCGGGATCCTTGTTCCACCACAGCGGGCAGGAGCGGCATTTCAGTCATGCCCTCCGCCTCACCTCAGATGCTTGCCTGCGTGCTGCTGTCGTTGCTCCTCCTCCTTGACCTGGCCCTGGACAACCTGTGACGACAACACTGAGAACAAAACCTCCCCATTGTTGCTCCTGCCGCCTCCCAGATCCCATCGTCAGACCATGGGCAAGACGAGCTTCATCGCAAACCTCATACGACCCTGAATGAAGCATGAACAAGATATCTGAAGGCGCCCGTGAGTGGGAGACGTTCAAGTACGCAACCACTTGCTGCCATAGCTCTGGACGAGAAGCGCTTTACTGACAAGCGTTGCGTCTCTAGATATGATTCTTTCCACATTCCCAGTGCCGTCTTCAACAGCCCCGACCACCCGATCCCGTTCTCGGCTCTCTCGTCGTCGCCCGACACAGGCCTCACTGCCTTTGCGCAGCTGGGAGCCCTGCGACTGAACGCCTCCCGCGCCCTCATCTCCCTCTTCGACCGCCAGCACCAATACATTGTCGCCGAGGCCACCAGATCCGTGCCTTTGACCGCGAACGCAAAATACCCATCAGTAAACCACCTGTGGCTTTGCGGGACGGCCATCCCGCGCGCCTTTGGAATTTGCGAACATGTTCTCGTCGGGGCAACTCGTGAGGAGGTGCAGGCCGGCGGCCCCGTGACCAGTGACGACGAACTGCCTGTGGCCGTAGTCCCAGACCTTGGCGCTGACCGGCGCTTCTGTAACCGCCCATACATCGACGCGGCTCCGTATAACCGCTTCTACGCAGGTGTTCCGATTCGCTCCCCGAAAGGCATCAACATTGGCGTCTACTGCATTTTCGATGACCGCCCAAGGGCTGGGCTGGATGCCGATTCCGTGCAATTCATGAGAGAAATTTCCCAGACGGTGATGGATTATTTGGAGTCGAGGAGGGTGAACGAGAGCTATCGTCGCAGCGAACGCATGGTCTATGGCCTGGGTGATTTCATTGGAGGCAAAGAGGAGACCCCGCCAACCACCAAACCCCCGTCGCCGAGATCTTCATCAAATGGGTTCGACACCCCCGCGACGTCGCCGCCGGAGGTCGAGCCGCCATCGCCGAAATCTGGACCCGTCGAGGCCATCCGACCGAACATCAACCCAATCAGTCGAGACCCAGCCGCCTCCCCTTCCAAAATCGACTCAAGTGATTCTGTCGAGACCACCGCATCGACCGCGACCATAGCTACCACAACATCAAGCTCTGCGCCCCCGGATCCTCGGTTGACGGAAACCATCAAGATCTTCTCACGGGCCGCCAACGTGATCCGAAAGTCTTTGGAAGTAGATGGAGCACTCTTTCTCGACGCAAGTATTGTGTCATTCGGCGGTCTCGTTAGTGGTCCTCGTAGGGCGAGTGAAGTCGCGGACACTCGCTTTTCCAGTAGTGACGACAGCATGTCCGAGAGATCTGAGGACGCCAACGACAGATGGTGCAAGTGTTTCGGCAGATCTTCCACGGTGGAAAGTGTCATGAATAGCGGCGAGATCCCTCAGTTCGGCCGGAAGACCTTGCGAGAACGGTTCCTTAAGAAATTATTGCGAAGGTACCCCAACGGCAAGGTCTTCAGCTTCGATGAGATGGGACAATGGAACCATGTTGATTCTGAAGGTGACGACACGGACCTTACTCCGACAGAGGATAATGAGCAGTTAACCCGACCTGAGACTCGAGCGGCGCACTCGTACTTTACACGACGGAACGAGGCGAAAACGATTGTAGACATGTTCCCTGGGGCAAGAAGTGTGGCAGTAGTACCGTTGTGGGATCCTTCGAAAGAGCGCTGCTATGCTGGAGGGTTCGTCTGGAGCAAAAGCGCGTCTCGCATTCTCACCGCGGATGCCGACTTGCCGTACTTGCGTGCATTTGGTATGGTTACAATGGCAGAGATTATTCGTCTAGACGCCATCATTGCGGAGAAGGCAAAGACAGATATCCTTGGATCACTCAGCCATGAGCTCAGATCACCGCTTCACGGTGTTGTTGCTGCAGCGGAGCTGCTTCACGATACTCAGCTTGATGCATTCCAAGTGGACGTTATCCACACCATTGAAATCTCGGGCAAAACCCTGCTCGACACAATTGATCACGTAAGTCTTCCATGAATAGACCTCTCAGCATGCCGCTTGCTAACATGATGCAGTTGCTTGATTACAGCAAAGTCAACACCTACCTGCGAGCCTCTAGGTCTCAGAGACGTAACAACGGACCGGGACGCGGGTTGCGCCCGGAGGCATCAGCTTCCATCGAGTCAGGCATGATGACATTGGTCTCCGACGTACACCTTGACTTGCTTGTCGAAGAGGTCATTGAGAGTGTCTTCATCGGCCACAGCTTCCAGCATATGGTTGCTTCTCAGTTGGCACGCCACGGTACTGCTTCCGGGCCGCCTACACCTGCTCAAGAGAAGTTGGACGCCATTGCTTCCAGCGAGGGTCTCGGCCACAAAAGAAAGCCTTCGGAGACTCAGCCTGCCAACTTGAAGGACGTCAAAATTCTCGTCGACATTGATCCGAACTTTTCGTGGGTCTTCCATTCTCAGCCCGGCGCACTCAGACGGATTATCATGAACCTATTCGGTAACGCTCTTAAATACACATCGAGTGGCTTCATCAAGGTCCAACTCAGACAAGAAGAGGTGGTTCATAAGTCGGCGAGGTCAGCATCCATGGTTGTTCTTACCGTAACAGACTCCGGTAAGGGCATCAGCGAGGATTTCCTACGCAACAAGCTCTTTACCCCCTTCTCTCAAGAGGATGCCTTGGCTCCGGGCACGGGTCTTGGGTTGAGTCTGGTACGGCAAATCGTTGCAACACTCGGCGGCACGATCAGCGTCAAGAGTCAACTTGGCCATGGAACTAGCATGACCGTGTCAATGCCACTCGTGCTTTCACGCAAGGCGGCTAGCCGCGGGCGTAAGTTTTCAGCGGACTTGAGCTCCCTGGCCGGCAGGAGACTTTCTGTCCGCGGGTTCAGTCGAGGTCTTGATAGCTCAGAAGAGCTTCGTGCCGGGGGCCACGATCTCCCGGTCGAGAGTCTCCCGCTCAAGTGGCTGGACGTTAGCATCACGGACGACAGTACAGGAGCTGCCTCTGCTCCTGCGGACCTCACACTTTGTAGTGAAGAAGCATTCCGGAAGTTTGACGTGTCTCACAGCAGGGGCAATGAACCTCCACTAGTCGTCGTTTGCGCCAATGCCGAGTCGGCTCAAAAGCTGGCGACCTCGTACAGGCGGTCCCGTCAGCAGACCGTGATGGAGTTCATCGCACAGCCGTAAGTAATGTGGATCACAGAATACGTTCATTGCTAACAGAATCAGCACCGGACCACGAAAAGTCGCGAAGGCCCTTGCCTGTGCTCTTGATCGATGGCAGCAGCGACAGGCCGTAAAGCTTGTGGCTGCGGGTCCGGATGCCATGTCTGGCCCTCTCACGCCGAACAGCGCGATGAGGTCAGAACTGTCCCCAGGGCGTAAGAGGGCCCAATCTGAGAGCATCAAAAGCGTTAGAATGGCTACGACTCCAGATGAAATCATCACGCAATCGCCGCTCGACAACTGGATTGCCCAACCTGATCCAGAGTTCACACTGAAACTCCCCTTCCGCCCCGCCGCGAAGGCCGCTGGCGTCGCATCAACCGCATCCCCAGCATCAACACCTGGCACTGCTACACCTCCTGTGCTTGCGTCTTCGTCAATGGCTAGGACCATAAACCAGCCACAAGAGTTCCTTCTCGTGGATGACAATCCGATCAATCTTAAAGTTTGTGTCCGTTGAAACAAAGCGCATTGCACCATACTAACAGTCTCAGATTCTATCAGCATATATGAAGAAACTGAATAAGAAACATACTACAGCAACAAATGGGCTGGAAGCCCTACAAGCCTACACTGCGCAGCCTAACAGATTCTGCTGCATTCTCATAGGTATGTTGACAGGTGATGCGTCAACACGAGGAGGGTCCGCTGACGGTGGATTTTAGACATTACGATGCCTGTCATGGACGGGCTTGAGGCTACAAGGCGGATTCGAAAGTTCGAAAGAGCTCATCACCTTCCGCCTGCGGTGGTCATCGCCATTACCAGCTTAGGGTCGGCCAGCGCGCGACAGGAGGGCTTTGCTAGCGGCATGGATCTCTTTCTGACGCGGCCAGTGACCATGACGGAGCTGGTGAAGATCCTTAAGCAGAGGAAACTAGTGGATGACGAAATGGAGAAGCAGGTTCTTGGAAAGTGACCTGGCACAGTAGACGATAGGTGTGTTGGCGAGACGGCATTCTGGCTGTCTACATGTTGGGTTGGTCATTTGGCGGGTCTTTGCAAGGCGTTTTGGGGGTTGACGCAGGTATGAATAGTCCCGGACAGGACTTAGAGAGGGGCTCAAAAGGGAGCATTCGATTTTCAACAGGCACGGGACAAGTCTTGACGGAGGATTCGGCGCGGTGAGACTTTTATCAAAAGACAGGCGGTGCTAGCAGGTAGCACCTAGTACGTAGTCAAAATGGAGCAGACACGATTCACAGTCGGCATTCGGGAAACAGAGCCCACTTTGTTCTGGACTTGTCGGGTGGCCCCGGCGACGATGGCAGTGGCATGCATGTGATGGACCAGTCGAAGCCCCTGAGAACAACGCTGACCGCCACTGCATGATAAATATTGCAAAGAGATATCATGATGGATGATGGAGAAAGGAGGTGGAAATGAAGTGAGGCCGATATAAGCTCTCTCGCACGAAGGATGCATTCTAGAAGGCTTCTGGAAGAGTTTACATAGTACGTGTATGAGGCGCTGATTCTGTGCGGCCGCACGGTTTGTGTCATCGGCAGTGGCCGAAGGACGCGTCGCTTATGTGGAAATTGGAGAGAGATGGGGAACCTCGGCTTTTGATCGGCATAATGGGGCGGAGGTGCCAGGGGTGCGTTATCTTTAGCGGTGACGCAGACGGATGGACATTTGCTGCTCAAGTTCAGCGCTGAGGATCGTGAAGGGAAGCCATCAATGTTTTCTGAGAAAGAAATGTGAGGATGATGGGAAAGGGATGGGATAAGGTGATGGGAGACATTGGATGGTGTGGTAGGAGGAGGCACATTGGAGGTGGTGGTGGTATCGGGCCGAACGCTATCGCTACCTTGATGCGGTTTCTGGCTGGCTGATAAGGAATCTCCCGGGGATCCTGATTGACTTGCCTTGTGTTGGTGTCTCTTATCAGTCTGGTTTGTGTGTGCTTACGGAAGATGCCCGGGAGTGGTGTCTCGACTCATGAGGATAGGACGCACGCGCTTCGGTGCGAGGATTCTCGTTGTCGCGATTGTGTATATGCTCATCTGGGTGTTTGGCGATCTCATGTCTTCCGAGATAGGATGGCCGGCACGCTGGGGATTAGGGGAAGCGCGCGTGTGAGAGTGTGAGTATGGATGATGGTGGTTTCGTGGGTGGTGAAAGCAGCAAGCTGGCGAAGCGCCGTTATCTTTGTAGGTGGAGCGGGAGCGCGGTTGCTTTTGAGGTAAGGGTACGTAGTCTGGGTTTGGGGGAGCGCGGTCTGGGTGTGATGTGAGTGGTTGAGAGGACACTCGGGGACTTGGAGACGGCGTTGGGGTGACGGGAGAACCAGTGATCACGCGTGCCGGCATGAGGTGAAGTTTATTTCTGGGAGTTGGGGTTTGTGGGGTTTGAGGGACTGGCGTAGCTGGATTGTGAGGCTTATGGAGATGGTTCTTGGCAGAGGGGATGTTGTCTTTTCTGTTTGAGGGGTTCAACAGATGGTGGTGGTATTTCGATGTTGCTGGTGATGAGTACGCATAAAGTTTGTCTGCCAGCTCCAATCGACCCAGTCCCAACAAGATGGCAGACCAGACGTTCCTTTTAGGTATCACTGCCGTGAAGGCGGACGGCATGGCTTGTACGGGCTTAGGCCCGGGCTCACCGAGCCACACCCTGAGGAACTGTGAGGCGTTAGGATTCGACAGCGATAAGGTGCTGCTGCTGTCAGTGTCGCTTCATTTCTCCTGGGAATACCTTAGCCAGGGTCTCACTATCCCGGGTGCGAACCGCTGGCTCGTCACCCAAGCTTTCCTTCCCCCTCACCAGACCGCGCTACAGATGTGACTGACATGTCGCCCTAGGCCGAAAGGGCTGATCGTCGTTGCAGCTGCTGGGCTCGTTGCAGCGCAGCTCGTCGCGTGTCTGCGGAGAGAGGGGGGGAAGGGGGGATAGGTAGGTCGCATGACATCACGGGCTGTAAAACAAGCCTTTCGCTGCTGTGTCTTCCCTGCTACCGATCCTGCGGACCGCGGTTGGGAGCGCCCGGAGAACTATCTAGGTGTGAGTGTGTGTTACCTCTGTTATCAGCTTGCAGCATCTCAGCTCTCGCGGCTATTCCATCGGAGAGGGAGGGACGTGTACGCCAATCCGCGGGCTGTTTGATATCTATCTCAAGTGACATGCTCATGATTCAGTCAGGCACACAGAAGACAGAAACGGACAGCCAGAGAGACATACACATCCACCCAACCGAAAAGCCCCGGGCGGACACTGCTGATACGCACGAACCACCTAACCCCATAGATCCATTTCTCTCAGTCCACATTCGAACATGACCCCCCTGGGCCGAAGATATCGCTTGTTATGAATGATTGCCTTGACAAGTGCCTAAACCCAGCCCAGCTTCACAGAGCGTTGTTGAAGATAGTCGTGTACCCGCGGTTGCAAGTTTGTGTTAACATCGGCCCGTAGATACAGCTTCGTCTCTTGTCTACGGACTAGCACTCTTCCACGCAGCCAGCCGCACCAGCGAACAGGACATCAAGCCCATCTCGGCCAATTCAACGTGTCTCTATCTATCTGCTCGTCTGTCTGCTCTCGGTCTGCGGGGCGTGGGGGAGAGGCTAGCGTGTTGGAACTGGGTCCCCCCTCACGCACCCCCCCGATCCCGTTGCATTGGGGCGCCGCCGTAGCCCAGGCCCCAAAGATGGATCTCCTCCGTTTCTGTGTCATTGAATTGTGTCCTTGGTGTAGTTGCTGACGGCGTTGTGTGTGTGACTCGACTGGATCGACGGCGGGCAGACCACGGCATAGCTGGGTTTCCATGCTTGCTGTCTCTTTCTCCAAATCTGCCGGGCATACTAAAAGAGTCGCTTAACCCTCTTTTCCCCCCATTTCCCGTTTCTTCCCTTTCCCCAATTGAAGCTCGCGTGAGTGCGGTTTTATCCTTTTTTATTTTGTATCCTTTACTTGTATTTTAATACAGCCGGGCTTCTTGTTCACTCCTTTTAAACCGGCGCTGTTCCCCTGCGCACGGCACCTGTCAAACCGGCCCAATCCTCCCGATCCTGAGCGAACCGGTCGACAGCGGGATTACACATACACACATCCCGACCGCTTCCTCCGACCTCAACGTCGTTCACCGGAACACACACCTCGATACCGAACTCACACTCCAACACCACCCATCATGTCGGATTCCATCCGCTCCGTCTCAATGGGCGAGGCGCCGCCTCGCGTCTCGGCCGACCAGGCCCTCGCCCGCCTGGGCTACAAGGCCGAACTCCCGCGCAACCTCTCCATGCTCTCCATCCTCGGCCTCTCCTTCGCCATCATGGCCGTGCCCTTCGGCCTCTCCACGACCATGTACATCACCCTCACCAACGGCCAGGCCGTCACCGTCCTCTGGGGCTGGGTCCTCGTCTCCATCATCTCCCTCTGCATCGCCGCCTCCCTCGCCGAGATCTGCGCCGTCTACCCGACCGCCGGCGGCGTCTACTACTGGTCCGCGATGCTCGCCCCCGCCGGCTGGGCGCCCATGGTCAGCTTCGTCGACGGCTGGCTGACGTTGGTGGGGAACTGGACCGTCACGCTGAGCATCAACTTCAGCGGCGCGCAGCTCATTTTGAGTGCGATTAGCATCTTCAACGAGGACTTTGTCGCGAACGAGTGGCAGACTGTGCTGTGCTTCTGGGCTGTGATGCTCGTGTGCGCGAGTGTGAACGCGTTTGGGTCGCGGTATCTGGATTTGATCAACAAAGTCTGCATCTACTGGACCGGCGCCTCCGTGCTCATCATCATGGTCACGATCCTGGTCATGGCGCCCAGCAAGCGCTCTGCCGAGTTTGTGTTTTCACACTACGATGCTTCGGCTAGCGGATGGCCCTCCGGGTGGTCCTTCTTCGTCGGTCTGCTTCAAGGTACATCACAATTTGTATAAAGACTATGAGAGAAAATGAAGCTAACATGGTAAAACAGCCGCATACACCCTCACCGGCTACGGCATGGTCGCCTCCATGTGCGAAGAGGTCCAGAACCCCGAACGCGAAGTCCCCCGCGCCATCGTCCTCTCCGTCGCCGCCGCCGGCGTCACCGGCGTCATCTACCTCATCCCCATCCTCTTCGTCCTGCCCGACGTCACCATGCTCCTCGAGGTCGCCAACTCCCAGCCCATCGGCCTGCTCTTCAAGACCGTCACCGGCTCCGCCGCCGGCGGCTTCGGCCTGCTCTTCCTCATCCTCGGCATCCTCATGTTCGCCGGCATCGGCGCCCTCACCGCCGCGTCGCGCTGCACCTACGCCTTCGCCCGCGACGGCGCCATCCCGGGCTACAAGCTCTGGAGCAAGGTCAACCACAAGCTCGACATGCCGCTGTGGGCGCTGTTCCTGTCCACGGCGGTCGACTGCGTGCTGGGGTGCATTTACTTTGGCTCCTCGGCGGCGTTTAATTCGTTCACGGGCGTGGCGACGATTTGCCTGTCGACGAGTTACGGTGTGCCTGTGCTGGTGAACCTGATCCAGCGCAGGAAGGCGGTGGCGAACTCGCCGTACCCGCTCGGCAAGTTCGGCACGCTGATCAACTGCATCTGCATTGTGTGGATCGTGTTCGCGGTGGTTATTTTCTGCATGCCGGTTAGCTTGCCCGTGGACGCGTCGACGATGAACTACGCGAGTGTGGTGTTTGCTGGGTTCGCGTTCATTGCGGTTGTGTGGTACTTTGCGTACGCGAGGAAGAACTTTCACGGCCCACCGGTTGCGAAGGAGGAGTTCCAGCCTGGTGAGGATGGGGTTATGGAGGGAAAGGTGCCGGCTGGGGCTGTTGATTCTGAGACTACGGGTAGCGCGGAGAAGAAGTAAGGGGATGGATGGAGGATTGCGACTTTGTGATTTGTGATACCACTTTTTGAGAATTGCGGCTGAGAGCTCCTATACATTCGTAAGAAATACTAGAAAGACGGCTCCACTTGAATCACAGACTTCCATAGGATCCAGAAATATGATGTACTAATAATCATAATTTGCTCACTATCACAAGCTGATTGCTTCCAGGTAGCTAAGTTGAGTATCTGACGTGATCCACTAATGGTTCCAGTTTCAATTGTGCCGAGAACACAGACCAGGAAATAGAAACTGTTAAAGACGACAACGCCTGGCCACTACTGCTTCGGTCCAAGGTTTTTGCTCGGCGTCTACTAAAAATCAGCACGAGAAGGCTGCGATACGCTCCCTAGCTGGGATTGATGTAGAGTTTTGCTAGTCGGGCAGTGTCATTCAGCTATCCAGGTAGTATTGACACACATATATATGAACAATATCGCCTATTCCTAAAGCGACTATTCCTTTTCCTATTCTTGTTCTTCTTATTATTATTATCGTTATTTATTGTTCACATAATCATCGTTATTATTATCCTTATCAGTACTTTTATTATTCTCTCTATAACTACAGATCATAGGGGACACTGCCCGACTAGCAAACCTCTTGATATACACCACCTCCTTTCCCTCATTTGAGACGGTTGTTGGCATAATATCCATTTTAATATGACCAGTTCAATATGAAGAAGTTCTCATGATAAAGAGGTCTTCTCTTCTAGTAATCCATGCAATATAATTGTCATGCACTCGTGTTGACACCCAATTCCGAGGATTGCCGCATGCCCATTCTGGTGGCAGTAGCACCACCTGGCGATCGTTTTTGATTATCCAGCCTTCGTCGAGCTTGAAAGCATATCCATACCATCCCGATAGGGGTTGAACAGTTTGCGGTGACGAATGGACAATTTGAGATATGGCAGATTCTTTGAGATATGCTGATGCGTAATCAATGCAAACCTTTCCAACGGGCAGTACCAGTGCTTTATCATCATCTGAGAAAGCAAGTGGAATACATTCAAATGAATATACGCCAAGAGTGAGGAAGGAATTTCCAAATTCAATGACATGGATCACCGCACGCGTAAGCAGCGACCAAATCTTGACAACGTCGTTTTGACCTTTTGCTCTGGCGCACGCCTCCACTAGTTTTGAAGAGTCGTTCGAGAAGGCTGTTGAAAAGTGGCCGTGACTTCTGTTGATGTTGAGCCTGTTCTTGTTTTGGTTGTGAACAAGCCATAGCCAGTTGAACCCGCGTTCATCTTCGCTGTGGCTTTTCGTTGTCTCAAAAAGGGACCATAATGAGTCTGGTGAGAGGCCCATTGCGTATACCTCGTGTGAGAATCGATGGGTAACCTCTGTCTCGGCTGTGGCCATAGAATACGTTTTCACCTGCGACCTATACTCCGTGTTTGACTCTTCCGTAGTACAGTATAAAAGTGTTTTCCCATCTTTTGGCATGATCAAAGGACCAATACCATCTGCGACGTGCCCCAAACGTTCGCCTGTGAGAAGCCAGTAAATGGCAGCTCCCTGTGGTCCTGACGCGGCAACTAGCATTGAATCATGTGAAAATGACACGCATGCTGCTGGCTGGGTTGAGAGACCGAAAGTGTCCAGAGGTGTGAGTTCGAGATTCATGGTGAACAAGCCTCCGCTATCGATATTCAAAATGTTGTGGTGGCCGCGAGGGTCAGAAACAAACAAATAACGGTGATCTGGTGAAAACTGAGCCTTATTAATTCGCGCCCCTTCATCAGGGATTTCCAGTGTTTGGATTACTCTGCCACTTGTTGTAGAATAGACCTTCACCCTGCGCCAAAAGGATGCACGGGAAGCTGTCACAACCAAATGATCTGTCGATACCAGAATCTCGCAATATTCGCTTTTTTCAACCCCCTGCGACTCGTCGTATGATTGGCTTTTATCGTTCGCGGTGGAATCAGCTTGAGCCAACGATGCCATAGACCAGATTCCAACGTACTCTTCATTCGTCGTGATCAAATACTGGCCGTCACCGGAAAAGATTAAATTAGGAAGTGCGCTGAGGCTCTTAGGGCGGTGTTGACGTAAAGTCCGAGAAGTGATACTTTTGTGTATGCCTCCATCACGCAGACGCCATATCGTGATCATTTTTCCTGACGTAGATGCGGCAAAGCGAGCGTCGTGGGAGATCGCAATTTGACCCCTGCGATCAGCATCCGGTAACGTATAAATGTGCCCACCGGTCGCGATGTCAAAGACGTCAACATCACCGCTTTCTCGCCTTATGGAAGGAATCATTGACGAGGACGAGAATACTCTCGAGAGATGATCGTCCGGCGTAGACATCAGTCGGCGAAGATGTTGTCCTGTAGCTACACACCAGATGTGCGTCGTGTTTGTGGTTCGAAAATAACCAGCTATAAGCTTGGAATCTTTTGAATAGCCGACAGCTGCCAAAAGATATCGCTGCTGTCTGGGGTCCTCCGACTCTAGGTCCTTCGACTCCAGGTCCTCGGAAACTTGTCCAGCTGATTCCAGGTCATCTGAAACAGAGCACTCCAATCCACTGTCCTCTGAAGGTGCCGATTGTGAGCCCCATGAGCCAGGGTCTTTGAGCCATCGTGGCTCGTTGTCCGTGAATGGGCGCCATATGGCAATTGTGTCATCGGTATGAATGGACGCAAATTCGTCTGAATGATGCGACATATCGATTTGGATCGTCGTCTTTTCCGTACACGAGAATCTCTGCGCTAAATATCCAGTCTTCATATCGAAGATGCAAAAGTGGCAGTCTGAGGCTGCAACAAGTCGTGCCGAGTCCGCCGAAAACACGAGCGATACTATGGCACGGTCGTAGTCGTCGCTTGGATGCTGGGTGCTGAAGCGGTGCACAACGGCACCAGTGGACAACGACCAGACCCCAATACTCGCATCTCCACCACCACAGGCTAAGTATATGGAATCTGGCGATATAGCCGTAGAGTAGACTGGATAACAACCAATTTCAACAGGGTTGATCAGTTTTAATGCGGACCAGTGAGGATCCGGCTTCGAAACGCAGTCAATGCTCGTGGGAATGCAATTGGCAAATGCCTTGCGGATGGTACTTTCGTGGGGAGAGAATTGAAGTGCTGACCAATACAGCTGAAGAGGATACCTAGAGATGTCTGAAATCCAACGGCGAGTAAAAATATCAAAATCTTCGACTAGTTTCACAAGATCTCTGTCGGGGGATGCCTGATCATCATCCAGTTAACCTTCAGTAAGCGGCCAAAAGTTTTGTTGGAAAACTGACCTCGATCAAACGCAGCAGTCTACCCGGGATTTTCATCAAAGCTGAAGACTCGCCAAGTAAACACAAAGCTTCCATCCAGTACAGAAGGTTAACCCGAAGAAACCTGTGGAAGTTATCGTCCTCTCGTATGACATTCCCCGATTGCTCCAAGTGGTCGACCAGGTGACAACAGGAGTACCGTATATGTGGAGGGAATTGTCGACATGCCAGCTGAATGTCCATCCCAGATAAACCATCACCTGGCTGTAGATCACACATATTGTACCGCAAAGCCTTTCCATCTGAGAGCAGTCTGATGCAGTCAAGTCCAATTTGTTTGTGAGTTGCTTTGAAATCAACTCTGAACTGCCCTGCCTCTAAACTCAGCAAGAAATCGCGAAACGATAGATGAAATAGTCTGATTAGTGGGTTTTTGTCCTCAGAGATGTCGAGGACAGATTTGAGAAGACCAGCGATGCGGCGAATGTCGGTTGCTTTGGTGTTGATCAGGCTTGATAAAGACTCAGCGTGCAAAGGCTGCTCGAGGAGGATTATTTTTCCAATAATTTGACGGAAGCTCTGTAGCTGGTGGGAGTTCTCCATTCTGAACCCATATCCATTCTTTGTCAGGTTATGGAGGACAGGCAAGTACGTGGCACTCATGTTACCTCCAATTCCTCGATCTTCAACAATGCGAATTATGTACTCCAATTGCTCCTGCGGGCTTCCAAGTCGAAAATCCCCCACAAAGCGGCAAACTGTTGCAGCAAAGATGAAGAGAGGCCTAGCATGTTTGACAAGGATCTCAAGGGTTTCTTCCGCCGGCCAGTCCATTGGTACCTCCCGAAGAGCATTGCCCGGTACGCGGTTCCACCTGTCTTTGACTTTTGACAATGTAGCCCTCAGGTATGTTTCGATGTCTTTGTCAATGAAGGCCTCTGTAACCTCATGGAGGATTATCTCTTGATATGATCCTTTGATTGGACCAAGAGCAAACTTGATCGCAACATCGGGCCGACTGGTAATGAAGAGTTTGAGGCCGAATGACTCGGGCTTGACTAGTTCAGAGAGCAAAGCAACAAGACTCTCGACATCTCTATCATCTATGCACTCGTCTAGAGCATCGATGATAAGTATTTGTGCCTGTCCGGCTGGCAGAGATGACGTCTGCTGGAAGGGTTCCAAGAGTAGCTGCCGAAATTGCTCCGAAATCTGCTTAGAGGATATATCTTGGGAATTCTTGACGGCCTCTATGATGGGTTGACGAAGGTCCGGTCGTCGTTCGGCCAGTTGTCTAGCAATTGTGCTGAACACAAGACCCGCCGAGCTTCGGTCACTTTCTCCTCTTCGGAAGAAGAAGGAAGCTCCCAGAATATCAAGTTCTGCGCATTTCGCCGCGACGGTGCGAGAAATAGTGGACTTACCAGTGCCGGCCATTCCATTCAGCCAGAAGATCCTGCGGTCGGTCGGGTCCTGGGCCCAGCATCTGATGTCCTCGAGAAGCTCAACTCTGGTACCCGGAAGACATGGCTCTTCATGATGGTTATCTTTAGAGTCATACGCAGCGCCTGTGGCTACTGTCAGTTTGTTCAAGATACCATAATCAATCGACTGGCTGACGCTCGACATTGTCTCGAAGACGTTTTGTACTGCATCGACAATTAAATCAAGCCCTACGATAACACTGTACGTGACTACTTACGTCCAACTTCGACGATCTCCGCGAGTCTCTTCTCATTTTCAACCTTGGTCGGCAAAAGTATTGATAGCAGTGCCTTGGCATAGGCAGCTGCAGTCATAGCTGCGTAGCCTTGCCACTGCTTATTCTTATGAGAGTCAGAGTAGTCACAGATACCTCTGATCACTAAGCACGGAAAGTGATTCATAAGTCCCGCAGCTTCCATCTCGAAGCATAGAACACCTTTATCTGCAGCGAATTTATCTCGAGTATTCGCGTCCTTCATGAGTTGATTGGCAGATGCTATGAGTCCATAGAAGACGGCCGGATTGTCGTCATCTTCTCCTCGTTCTGGCCTAGATACTAGAAGATCTGGCTCGGGCGTTTCGATCGGGGTATTAGGCTCATGGACCACATGACTGAGGAAAAGTCTATCCGTCTCCGATGGCGGTCGATCGTACTTGCGACGCAGCTTTGGCTTCTTCGATAATGCGACATCAATCGCCTGGGGTAGGTTGCTCCCTTCTTCCTCAAAAATGACTCTCAGTTCAGTCACAGCCGCTCTGAGGACATCTGACGGGAGATTTAAAGACCGCGTAACCTTGAACTCCTGGTCCTGGATAGTCTTGCCGAAATCGTACTGAAGTACACCTGTGTGGCCGTCACGAGAAGAACTGACCACAACATCTCCGAGGCGAATGTCGTGTCCCGTTCTTTGACTAGGGGCACCGCCGCCAATTCCGACCATCAGGCCGATGCGAACGTTCGGAAAGGAGCCAAGCATACGCTGGGCAACAATTCCCGCCGTGGATAAACCGTATTCACCGTCGGGTAAGACCGCAATCACCACGCTGTGCTTTCCTATTCGGCCGAGAGTGTATGCATTGTTATCGTGAACTGGGATTGCTTCGGGCCGCTCGTGAGTTTCGTCGAGGAAGGCTCGCGCGGCGGTGTACTCGATGTCGATGGCGCATATCCACCCGACAGTGTATATCGATAAGTCGGTCATGCCTGAGAGCCAGTTGCGTTACATCGATGAATGGGAAGATCCTCGAAGTAGCTCCACGTTCCTTTGAGGGTGCTCGGAACGACACAGGTCAGGAATTAAGGGGAATATTCGACGGTGAATGCGATGAGGCAAGAGGGGACCCAACGAAAATGGAAGAGAAGAGAGGGGTAGAATCGAAACAGCGGCTGGTCTTGTGGAGCTCTCTCTTCGCCTGCCTGATTAGAGCCTGGGCAAGGCTTGCCTTCCGCGCTGGGTCGCGCACGACGTCCCTATCAGACGCACGGCAGCGGATTTGGATCTGACATGCATGGTTCTCCAGCTGAAGGCCAAAAAATGAGTCGCCACGTGATAGCAGCCAGCCTGGTGAGTCGCGAGAGAGACTGCACAATGACTGCGTATATGTCGTCAAAATTTAAAACCGATACCACATTTAATGTGGCCTCTAGCTGCATTGCAACCCTTACCATCGCCATTCCTTGCTTTTCTCCTCGTTGTCTTTGCCCTCACTGTCTTTACACCCATTAGCTCTATCCTTGTTATCTCTACCGTTGCCACTTCTGTCGTCTCTGTCGTCCTCATCTCTGTCATCGTCATCTCTATTGTGATTTTCTCTACTATTGTCATCTTTGCTGCTGATGTCTCTGCTACCGCTGTTATAGCTTATCCTCGATTCAAACTTCATCCCTAGTGATAGCCTCATGTTTCTCAGCCTTTCTTTATGAGCTAGATTCTCAATATCACTTTGTTGCTCACGGCATGGCAAGAAGTGCGTGTGTCGCGCAGATTTGAAATGAATCAAAGTTTCATTTGTAGCCTGTACTTCATGGGATAATCCTATAACAGCTAGAGAACCTGCATTTCGACACTAAAGGTCTCCTGAGGGTGAACGATCTAACAACATGTGCCCTTTATGTTGATAATCTCCTTGTTGTAACGCACAAACCCTATCAGACGAAACACTTCAAACAGGCCATAATCACTCAAAGCTTAACGCGCATCTTACCTAAAGTTTCAACATTCATATACCCTGAGACTTTCTGTATTAACGAAATATAATCACGGAAGACATGGCATGGGGATAATGCACATCAAACGATTACACATTCAATGTTGCTTCCAACATATGATACTCTAAGCCAAATCAAGATCATAATATGACTTCTGTGCCCATTCTTCTCGTCCACTTCGGCGAACAGATAGCTTTTGTATACCTACCATTAAGGCTTGCCCACGTAGCGTGAAAATATTAGTTAAATGGCCTAGAGGGCAATCTGTCCATGGCGGAGTGGGATATTGGCCATTTTGTTCCCGCATGATCAAGGATAAAGCCACAGGCCGCACTCGTACCTTCACTGAGCGCATTGCCAACGACAACGAGTTCTCAGGCCGGATAATGATATCGTGTTTCATGTCGATGTCCGCTGGAGTGTACGCAAGAAAGGTTTCCTGATTTTCATCGCCGCCTTGGGAGAGTATGACGAAATAACCTCCATTAAGAACACAGAAAGTAGAACCTTCGGTGTTTACGCCGTGAGCCTTCATCTTCTCTGTCACCGATGCCTTATCATCACACCAGTATGTCGCATTCGATCCGTATCCGAGAAGATGGCTGAAAAGTGAAAACGACGCGTCGTGGACATCGAAGTCATCGAATGGGGACTGGAGAACGTCAGCGGCTTGTACTTAGCCACCAAAAGCTGACTGCGTACCTGCTTAACAGACTTCAAAAAGTTGCTGATGCTGTGAGTGAATGATTCAACCCATTCGAGAACATCAGTGCCAGTATCGAAGTTGAGAGCCTGGCTTCTCCATTGGATCTCAAGCGATGCCACATTCCTTGGGGTTTCCCAGCTCCGAGATGTCACACGTATGCCAGGGTGTAAGACGCTAAAGCTCCGTAGCCTCAAAGTGCTTCCTTGCAGCCTAGTTTTAGGCCAGTCTGCCATCATGGGGAGACCCCTGGATGCCCAATCTTCGCGTCTGGAATATCCCTTGAGAAGTTCTTTCACAAAGTGAGGAGTTCCGGTTGCTTCAGCACGCCAGTCCGGGGCCCAAGCTGGCAGCTTCTCAGAGTACTGTTGGTGCCAGGTTCGACACAGTAACCAGGAGAATAACCCATTTCGTGCTACCTCGGCGGCAAACTCAATATAGATATCCTCTGTGGACTTTGAATAATCGGGAACAACACGGAAGAGTCTTTCATGCGGCTTGGGCTGAGCCAGATATTCGAGTCCGACTGGATCGACGTAAATATTTCGTTTTGGGTATCTAGGCTCTTTCGCCATGGACACGTCAGATGACAAAGCTGCCAGTGCGAACAGACGATCTCTATCGTCCGCACAGCCAAAGTGACTGAAGGTGTGCATGTTTTCGAGCAAAGTATGGCCGACTTTGGTATCCTCCAAGAGGACCGTACGTCTCCACAAGTTGCGCATCTGAGTCAATGCATCGACAGCCTGCTGGTTGGTTGTTCCGGTATCCGTTCCAAGCCTCGCAAGGATTGCAATGAGTCTGGTCCATGACAACGAAGATGATCCACAGTGCATTGAAACATCATGATTGCGGACGATCTCCTGGATGATCCATCGACGGCTGAACCAAGGTCGTTGAAGCAAGATATCCAAGGACGAGATGATGGCTGCCTTTTCGTTGGTATCAAGTTCTGGGCCAATCGAACGACTCATTCGGCTCAGGACGCGCATAGCTGTCTCCGCGTCATTCGCGTCGCCGAGCCAGACCAGAACACTATTGGCCCTTCGGTAGATGTCCGCCATGAGTGGGATCTGCGAGCTCTTTTCCCGCTTGTCGTTCTGGTTGATGCACACAGCATCTGCCCAGAGAAATCTGGGTCGATCTCTGAGTCTGAAACATCGAAGGGCGTTTGAAAGACTTGACGTGATGTTGAAGACGGTGTCTTGTCTGTTGAGGTGGAGGGTATGGTCGAAAGTTGGCGTACCCCATGTGTAGGATATCGCCTCAAAATAAAGGCCTTCGTCGTCATCGATATGGACTTCCCGAATGTAGCAATGTAAGGGTGCTTCGGGAGTTGCGGCAGGCAAAAGATGGATTACCCGGATATGGCGGTCTGTCGGCAGGGCAGCGTACTCGTAATCCATCGGCGAAGTTTGTGACATTGTTGCATCGAGCGGGCAAAGACACAAGCAAAATGTGGCATTAAAGTCAGAAAACAGAGTTCACAGGGTCGAGGGAGCACAAGTTTGGGTATTGGGATGCTCTGGGCGTGTACGTGCTTTTTCTTGAGTCAACAACAACTTGAGAGACATTGCTCTCAGCGCCGGGATGGCCTCAGTGAAACTCTGTTGGTTCTCTTCTGTTTCATACGTACAATCCCTGTAGGCGACGCGAGATAACGCGGCGAGGATTCGCCATACTTCAGCACCAACAATGTCAGAGATCATCTGGGCCAATTGAGTTCGCCGACCCAAGTTCCAACAGCAACTGAGAGTGGGCACTTACCGTCGCGGAGATGAAGATGAGAGCGGTTGCGAGGTCCACATTGTCGGATGCTACTCAGCGTAGGTGCCCCTCCTTGTGGACTTGGACCTCGTTGGTGGGGTTCCTGAATCGACATGAAGTTGTTGGTGATAGCCGCCACCAATGGGCCCAATTGGCGCGCGGCTGGCAGGCAACTGAAATCCGGCAATGATATTAATAACTTCCCTGCAACGATGTTTCCACTAGTGAATCCTACGTGTGCAGGGTTAGCATCGTCCTGCTAAGAAAGGCCGGCGGATCAGGGCATTTCGAAGGCGCTGCGGACGGATCACGTCACGGCGTAATTGGCGTCTGGTTAGTGAGTGGGTTCCCCAAAGGAAGCGCCAAGGTGGATCGCATTTTGGCCCAAGTTCATATATCACCCGTCAGTCCCTCCAAGCCGGTTAACTCGTTCCACGTTTATCTAAACCTCATTGTGCGAGTTTCGATCCCTTCACTTGAGCTGTTATCAGTCACGCTTGTTCTTTTTTCTCCTTTGGTTACGATTGTACGGCACGGACTTACCTTTCAATTACTTGAAGCAATGGAGCGTCAGGTTGGCCCCAAAGTCTCGCCCGATGGACCAGCTGAGGCCTTGCCCCGCGACCCGCTGCACGGTCGGTACACCGCACTGGTTCCCCTCCAACCATCACACGCGAAGGCTCTGTTCAAACATGTTGGCGGCGAGGAGAATGCCCATTTGTGGACGTATCTGTTCCCAGACCCGTATCTCGAGTATGCGGAGTTCGAGGCCGATGTCAAAAAATGGTCAGCGTCCAAAGACCCTTTGTACTTTACCGTGTTGTCGGGCCCGGCATCAGATCCGTCATCGGAGCCGGTTGGATTCATGACGTACATGTCAATCGTTCCGGCACACAGGCGTATCGAGATCGGATCGATTTGCTTTAGCCAAAAGCTACAGCGAACTCGGCAAGCAACAGAGACCTTCTATCTCCTGATGAAGGAGGCTTTTGACGAGTTGAAATTCGAGCGACTGGAATGGAAGGCAAACCATCTCAACAAGCCGAGTCTTGCGGCTGCAGACCGGCTCGGGTTTGTATTTGAGGGTATTTTCAGGTATGTGTTGATCGCGAGATCAGGAAAACATTAACTGACTTGACTTGTCATAGAAAACACATGGTCATCAAGGGAAGGCGCAGAGACACAGCCTGGTTTAGCATCACAGACGATGAATGGCCCGTCGTCAAGGGTGGACTGGAGTCTTGGTTGAGCAAGGACAACTTCGACGAGCAGGGCAACCAACGGAAGACTTTGAAGCAATGCAGGGATGTTTTCCAAAAGTGAAGACACCAGGTGTGCTTCACTGGTTCTTGGAATTTGTTCGATTACGTGGAGGAAAGACGCCTCTTTGGGTAGATTGGGAAGAAACCAGTAGAATCCTTTTGTCGGAGAACTGTAATTTAAAAACACCCAGGTTCCGTAAATAGTGGCAATAACGGATATTCACCAATGATGGCTTGCATGCTAAGAAGCTCATTTCTTGTCAGCACTGAGAAATATACGGAAATGCACACTTCCTCCACGTGTTGGGGCTTGGCCAAGTCGTCGTGCATCTTCCCCGCATTCTGGGTTCCCCCAAAGCTGGAGAAGATCGGTAGAAGGCGATTCAGGCTAAACTCAGAACCCCCCGATCAGGACTCGCCAGTGAACCGGGGCTTCGGAAAAGCGCCGAATCGTGACTTCACTGAACCGAAAATTGGTCTCCGGCCTTCCGATCCTCGACAACTCCACCTCCGGTTGTGAACCCGACGATGCAAGTTTTCCATGGTTCTTAAGCGGGGTTATCCACAGCCTCGGGATTCTGAAGACATGTTAAAGGCGGGGTGGGTTCTCGTAAGAAGACTACGCAAAGGCTGGGATCCTTTATTCCAAATGCTCTGTTGAGATCAGCCATTCCCAATCGCGTCATCATGAAGTGCAAGCTCTTGTTCTCGACGCTGGCCCTCCTCGGGCTCAGCCAAGCGCAGAACTCCACCTTCCAAAACCCAATCATCAGCGGCTTCAATCCGGATCCAAGTTGTGTCTTCGTTCCTGAACTTGATAATACCTTCTTCTGCGCGACGTCAAGCTTTCTCGCGTTCCCGGGTCTGCCAATCCACGCAAGTCGAGATCTGATCCACTGGAAACATGTCTCGAACGCCTTCAGCCGAGCAGACCAGCTTCCCGGCATGGCCTTTCTACCAAAAGCCACAAGTGGAATCTATGCACCCACTCTTCGCTTCCATCAAGGCACCTTCTATCTACTCTGTACACTAGTTAATCAACAGCTACCAAGAACCAACGATAGTCGATGGGATAACTTCGTTCTCACGGCAACAGACCCCTACAGCTCAGATTCTTGGTCTGATCCTGTTCACTTCAGCTTCCCGGGCTTCGATCCCTCACCGTTTTGGGATGATGACGGCAAGACATACGTCTCAGGCGCCCACACCGCAGCCTACTATCCGGGCATTATGCATGCCCCTCTAGACCTGGAGACTGGTGAGATTGGGGACATCATCATGCCTTGGAACGGCACAGGCGGACGATCCCCTGAAGCACCACATATCTGGAAACGAGACGGCTACTACTACCTACTTCTGGCTGAAGGTGGTACGCGCGAGAATCACATGGTTACGATGGCACGTTCACGCAACTTGACCGGCCCCTACGAGCCTGCACCTGGGAATCCTCTTCTTACTTCAGCGAACAACACAAGCTCGTACTTCCAGGCTGTCGGACATGCAGATCTCTTCCAAGATGCCAAGGGTCAATGGTGGTCTATTGCTCTAGCGGTTCGTGCCGGCGGCACATACGGCCAAGATCCAGGGGCTTACTTCGGAAACCTACCGATGGGTCGCGAGACGGTTCTCACGCCAGTCACATGGAATGAAGGGGAGTTCCCTGTCTTCACGCCTGTCACGGGCGATATGTCCGGCTGGCCGCTACCGCCCGAAGCTATTCCCGAGCAAGGCGAAGGACAACTCAGTGATGCAGACGATACCGTCACCTTCTCTCCTGGCAGCAAACTTCCGATCCACTTCGTACACTGGCGTCTTCCCAAATCAAGGAACTACGCCGTCTCATCCCCGGGACACTGGAATACACTCGCACTCAAGTCATCAGTTCTCAACCTCACAGCGTTTGACGCAGATTTTGCTTTGGGGAGGGGGCAAACCTTTGTCGGGCGCCGCATGGCGCACTCACTGTTCCGGTTCCGCGTGGAGGTGGATTGGTCAAAGTCTCTGACAAAGGAGGAGATGGAGGTTGGCGTCTCAGCAATACAGGATCAGGCGCAACATTTTGACTTGGGTATCGTCATGCTCAAATCCAATGGAAGTCAAGATCTGCGACCACATCTACGTTTCAGGGGTATTTCAGAGACACCCTACCGAGCGATGGAGAACCCTCCAAACCAAGTGTTCCCTCTGCCTGACGGGTGGGCTGGACAGAAGCTTGCTCTTCAGATCGAGGCGATCAACAGCACGCATTTTGCCTTCTCGGCCGGACTTGCTGGGCCAGGAGAAGACCCTAAAATGAAAATATTTGGTCATTGCAAGGGTACCGAATTGGTGCCCTACTACTCCGGTATGTCAAAGTCCACTGCATGTCTTGAATCACGCTGACATAGTTTCAGGGGTCGTCTTGGGAGTCTACGCCACCTCGAACGGGAAGCACGGAGAACAAGCATTCGAGACGTACATATCTAATTGGAGGTACACCGGTGTGCGGCAGCTTAGAAGCCAAGAGGATGTGGACGATGCCGACAGAGCTGGAGCTCGGTGATGATGATGCATCGGTGCAAGCGCTACTGTTCCCTGGGCTGTCGTTGCAACAATCTGTAAATAAGCTTTGCAATGGTTGCTCTTTCCAGTGAATTTTGGCAGGTCGCCAAGAGCCATCGGAATTATTTGTGATAGGTTACAATGTTGCGCTGACACAAACCCAGGGCCAAGGAACTTCTTGTACTCAACTTATCACAGGGCTAAACGTGTTTTTTGCGTGTAATGCACTGACCGTTCAACACGGTGAAACAGTCGTCTCTTGTCGAGCATACCATAGCACACGAGCACAAAGCTTAAAAGTCTGATCCGCGCGACCTTCTCAAAACATCTGGGCTATTACCACCCATCTGGTCCATGAGCCTATCCGGACCCAGTATTGTCGTTCTGCCTAACTCCCCAGATCCGACCCCACCTAATGGATCCTTACATGCTCCATGATCCTAGATTCGACTTTCATGTCTACTTACAGCGGGACGCCCTGATTGCCACATCTGTCACGGTATCCATCGGCCTCTGGGTGAGAAATCCCAGCTGCATCCAGCCAGCCGTCACATGTCGGAACCATGAAAAGACACTCGGCCTTAGGATCAAGAGGAAGAGTTTCGCCAAAGCTGTCCGTAAGTTGCTTTTGGCCGTTGGCATCGTAGCACTTGGTCGGGCCAATAAGGATCTCTTCTTGGGTCAATCCGTACTTGCTGATGAGTGTGTCAACAGCCCCGTTCTGCATAACGCCATTGTCTTGGCGGTCCAGCTGTAAAAGGCTGTAGCCAGTCCACGTTGAGCCCTCTTGAACGCACATGCCGGCGTTTCCGTACTCCGCGCATGACGGTCGTCCTTTAAAGCGATAAATGAACATCCTTTGAGCTTGAAGTGCAAGAGCAACCGCGCGGATCTTGAAGGTGTCAATGACTCTCTCTTGGATGTCGTTCTGGGTGAAGTTCTGATGCACCCCCAAGAATTGGCCTTCGTAGAGGTTGCTGTACATGCCGCCCACAGATTGCAAGAGGTTTGCGTCCAGACTTGTTTGGACAGCCTGCGAAACTGCTTTCTGATATGTTTGTACAACCGTCGCCATGGTACTGCTGATTTGCGTCCATGCGAGGAATTGATCTGTTCCACTGGGGACTTTCAGTTGGGTGTTGATGAAGTTCAATCCCCCTCTAACCGAAGAACCTGCGGTACTTATAGCTCCAGTCAGAGGCACAACCCCCAACACCGTATTGAACATTCTAAATGCGTCCTTCAGAGGGGTGACGTTGTCCTGAGGCTTTGGGTAGAAGTCGGTAACAATCTCGGGAAGAACCATCGACATGATGCTCGAGGCGAAAATGATGGCCGTGTTCACGGAGTTCATGTAGCTATTCCAGTTTTGCATGGCTACTAAGACGTACCTAAAGGAAAAGACACCACCCACCGTTAGTTACTAACCCAAGAAAGTCGGCTCACGAGCGTAGAATGATGACTGACCAAGCAGGAAACGGAACGGGCAGGCATGGTTGGCCCGCGTTGCAAAAAGAATCCAACCCACTATGTATTGATTTGTATCAGCTTCGCCCTCAAATGCATCGTAGCTAGACTGTCAAAATACCAAAAGAAGTTGGGTGCACCGAAGTTTGAAGAAAACAGCTGCACGTTGTTGGACTTTCCTTGGGTCATGTTGAATGCATAGTCCTCAAACCATTTATCGATGCGTAGCGTCTTCCATGTATTGGCAGTCAATGGCTCAGTTTTGCACGTTTTGTCAGGTCCGCTGTCTTGGGGCAAAGGTGACGCCAGAGCTAACGAGAAGCTCAAGGCTTGAATTATCGTGACTATCCGCATAATCGAGACGGTGCTAAGGCGGAACTTCAATGACAGAAATTGTACGATGAACAAAATTCAGAGATTAGCGAATGGTAGTGTTTGTCGTTCGAATGAGTGACGGAGGCTGCGCTGCAAAAGAGTGACTGAAGGTACCACGGATAGGCTCATGTACATACGAAGCTCCTTCCTCAAGCAGTTATAACAGTCACTTGACGTAATCGAGAAAGATTCCCAATGACGGACGATGTCTGGTTTGTTGTTCCTACTTCGGATAAGTACGAGTGCCTCGGACTCAGATTATGGAGCTGCCCCTCAACAAAAATTCCACCCCAAAGCCCCTTATTTTAGGGCCAGCGCTACATACTTCAGTTGAGCCAAGCCTAGGGGTCATGCTTCTCTGATGACCCGTTTCCTGCTCTGTACTATTCATGTTAATAGCTTATCTGATGAGAATTTCTGATTGGTTCTCAGCTTCATTCATTGGTTGAAAGATTTATCCGGCTTGGATGGCATGCGTCAAAGCAACGGGCTAAGGTGGGAACTGAGCACAGCCTCTCTATCCGCGGACATCCGAAACTCCACGATGATTGTGGGGACTGGACGAAAGGAGGCTCCTTTGGCCCTTCACTGCTAAATATGCTATGCTCCAGATGGGGAAGGTATATCCGCATGCCCAGGGCCTCTGTATCGAGATCCATGAATGATGTTATCGGTGGCTTTGGGGACAACGCAACTCTCTTACAGGGTAGGCTATGACTTATTCGACAAAGGGAACGCAACTCAGCCTGGACATTTTGATAATAGGAATGGCTTCGAATGCCGCTTCAGATGAATTGTGGTTGCAAAAACACTGACTTTAGCATATACTTGTTGAAGTCGGACGGAGTGGGCGAGGATCGTCTCTTGTCTTTGAATGGCCCGAAAATCATGCTCGCCAAGGACAGGGGCAAGCGCGCGGGATCTTCAAACGCGGTTGCTATCCTGGTCATAACACGAATTTGAGCCGTCTCGAGCTCGAGTCAGAGCTACTTTGTCGCTCGTGGCGGGGTTGAAATCAACAACCTTGTGGACGGGAAATTTCCGAGACGGAGTGTCTCCGATGCGGCGAAGTTACACAGTCGTTAACATTGTCACAACACCATTGGGGATCTTTTTATTTTCCAAGGCCCTCGATATCTCTTCTGTTAGATGGCCCGTCTTTTTGTGACGACGCATTCGGCACTATCATAGAGCGCTTGTCGCGCCGGGTCGGTACATGGGCATTGTTATCCAGCATAGATATCTGGGACGGCTACGACATCTTCCCAAGCGTTCAACGAATGATATAGAGACGAACATCTACCGAAAGATCGAAAGATACATAGAACCGATTCGACCGAGCCTCGCAAATCCATCCACTCACGTACAACGGCCTGGTGTGCATTTCTTGGCTGTGATGATTTTCTCTTCCAGTCTTCTGATGAGATCCTGGTATCTGGATCAGATGAGCTCCTGACGCTCACTCGCCGCCACGGTGGTTGTCGGCATTCTCGTCGTGGTAAAGAGGCGGGCAAACTGCAGTCTTCTTCTGGAAGATCCAACGCTTGATCCACCAAGGCAAGACAGTGAAAAGCTGGTAAGAGGCGTGAGTCCGATCAGGAACGCCGAAAACGTAATCTAATTCTTCCAGAGACTTTTGCTTCGTTTCAGGTACGAATAACTATGCTGTGTCAGTGATTTGGTGTAACGCACTCAAGTAGCGGACTCACGAATATAAGACCTAAGGCAACTAAGTTCAGTCCAGCATAGAACGAGAAAGCTCCAGTCGCCGTCATTGCAATCAACATTCGAGGGAAGGTAAGGGAGAGAACGGAAGCCCAGAAGTTGTTGGTGGCAACGGCCCACGACATGCCGATCTCGCGATGCGAAAGGGGGAAAACCTCGGCCGAGTACATGAACGGGACCGGGCCTTCGCCGGGAGAATAAAATGCGGCAAAGAGGTAGACAAAGGTGGCAACGGCGGCGATTCTGGCTGTGCTGTTCTCGCTGTCCTTGTCGATGAGATAACAGAGACCAGCCGCTACACCCAAGAAGTCAACGTCATGCAACAACGACAAAGGTTTCCTTCGGAGCATCGACAAGACTTACCAAGCAAGGTCCAAAACATATTCGGGAACGTGAAGAGCAGCAATGTTCGGCGACCAAAGGTGTCGATCGTCCACACGGCAGGCCATGCGAAGGTGAAGTTAATCAAGCCGAAACCGAAGCTAGCCCAGAGAGCCGTGTAATCGCTGATGCCGCTCTCCTTGAAGATGGTCGAGCTGTAAAAGGAAATAATGTTAACTGTCAGAAGGTTAGCATGTACTGATTGAGTCATTGTAGAGATGGTCTGACGACTTACTTCCGCACATCTGCTGTGCAATCATGACGATGCCAGCAGCCCATGTCGCACGCCTAATACGAGGGATCGTGAACAACTCAACAAATCGAGTGAATAAATTGCTGGTAGTCTTGAGGCCAGCCTCGCGCACGAGAGCGACCTCATCCTCCAATAGCGCATGGATGTAGTAGAGATCGCGGGCCGCCTGTAGAGGTGTATTGCGCAGCCGTAGCAGCGAATGCCAAGCGTTGACCGTCTTGCCCTTCTTCAGGTACCAACGAGGGCTCTCAGGGCAGAAGTACGTGCCAATCACAAGCGGCACAGCTGGGATGAAGGCAGAGCCAAACTGTAGTCGCCATGCGATGTCTCCGGTTTTACCAACAGCAAGGTTGGCGCAAGTGCCCAGGAAGATGCCTGTTCGGTTTCGCAATCAAACTTGTCAGCTATTTTTGAAACGAAGAAGACTACACCTGCCTAACCGCGCCAACTCTGTTAGGACTACTCACCAAAGGCCGTCCAAACTTGCCAAGACATGACCAGCCCGCCTCGGATGAGAGTGGGGGAGTTCTCGGCGGAGAATACCGGAACTGTAACCTCCTTCAAACCCATTCCGATTCCGAGGAGCATTCTGTCAAAAAGAGTTATCAGCGAATGATCGATTGAGTTGTGATCCGGTCGCCGACGGAAACTCACCTGCACACTGCCAGTTGGCCCCAAGTCTGCGATACGGCCATACCGAACGGAGCGAGTACAGAAAAGATGGCAGCGACGAAGATGACGCCACGGCGGCCCAGGAGCTCGTTCATGGGGTCGGATATCCAGCCGGCACTGTAAACCCAGTTTTAGTCGAAGCTTAATGGATACGCGTAAAGCTTGTTTGACGGTACTCACAACAGACATATGGTGATGTACGGCATGGAGTTGACGAAGCCGATAATCCAGCTATTCTTTGCGCAATCACCCTCGTTGGCAACAGGACCGCAGGCAGAGCCAGCAGAGTCGGGAATGCCAAGGGCAGTAGGGAAGGCGAGGTTGGCGCCGTTGGATCCGGTCTGTTTCTCAGTGAGCCGATCCACGTAGAAACGTTTGTAGGATTCTAAACATACCTGATCCCATCCTTGAATAGCTGCAGCAATCGAGTTGAGGATGATGGTGTAGTACAAGGCCCACGGGTGCTTCCATCTGTGGGTGACTTCCTCTCGAAGAGCAATTTTCTCGCTCTCGTCAAGTTCATCCAGAGTCTCGAAGAGGGCCGGGTTCTGCGCCACCAGGGCGCCTTTCTGGAGAAGCGGGAGGATGTCGTCAGGCAAGCCTTGAGTCTTCTGATATACAGCAACCTGCTCCATGAGTTGAGCCTTGGGAATTCCCTTCAGAGGGTTGCGGATCTCCCCCTCGAGATTCTGGGTGAGCTCGGCGATGCTCTGCTTCTTCTCGGCCCCATCATGGTGAAAGACATTGTCCTTGTGGACGCTGTGATATGCATGAGTGAGCTGTCTGTGGTGTTCAACTGAAAACAAGGGTCGTAACTCACGGTGAATCGGTGTCAAGTCTCTTCTCCGACATCTTGTTTTTACTCAAACGTCAATAGTGATAAGTTGCTACAGACGAAGCTGAAAGTGCTGGCAAGTATAGGCGGTCCAAGCCAAAGTAAGAGTCTTCCAGGCCCAACGTGAAGAGCACCAGTCTCAACGGTGAGCAAAATAGGGTCGTCCCGTATGAAGCCGGCGGGATGTAGCGGGGGTGATTAGATTAAATAACCATATTACCCGCAGACGGTATGCCTGACTGGTCTCTAGTAGGCGTTCTCTAGAACCGCGGGGAACGTTGCCCATCCATCGCGTGTACTCATCCGTACTTTCGAATGAGCGGGCGTCTGGCGAATATGTCACCGGGATGTGGAGGGCCCTGAAGTCGTAAAAGGTACACCAGCATCAAAGAAACTTCTGTCTGGCGAACAATGAGGCAGACTAACCAGCCTATCTCAGCAAGATGCGAGCATCCAAATAGAGCCCGTCTCTACGCAAAACTGCGGGGTTACCGCTGTCCCTCTATGCAGCTAATGTTACAGTACAGCATAGCAGCCTGTCGGTGTCGCCTTCAAAGGGTGTATCAAGGCTTGGCCTGGTTGGTCGCATGGCCGTTGGATGATCCCACCCTGACAAGAGAAAGCTTAGGTAGCTTGGTGAAGCTTAGCTGTCTGAAGTACCGGAAAGTACGTGCGCCTCGTCAAATGTCTGCCTTTGAGTGTGTGCAAGATGACGATTGCTGCCGCGTTGGGCCGTGAGTGCGTGGGCAGCGCATTACGCGAATGTGCCCTTGGGCTGTCGAGGCGGCACGCAGGGGTCCGATCACGTTAACCCCCGCCATTGTCAGTAGGGCATACGGTTGAGGTCGGTCGACTCAACCTGTGGGCTTCTCCGCACCAAGCTTCCCCGGATTGTAAATGTGGACTCGTCCGGTAAAGATCATCGCTGGGCTGATTTAGTTGATTTGGTTGTAAGAACGACCAACGGAGATATGAAAGCCTGGTGAGAAGAGCGGTTCCTTTTAGGGCCTAACAGTGCCCACAATTGATTTGCAAGACACATATGCTGGCAGAAATGCTGTCAGATTGATGGACCCGTTTGCCTGGTTTAAGATTCGTCGTGCTACCGACCTCAATTCTGAAGGCATCCAAGAGCTGCGATGGTTCTAGCATTCGTCAAATGATGGCCGGCTCCCGCATCGGATGGCACTCTGCGTAATGTCTCATGCAACCCATCCGTGCCGTGCATCGTATGACTGAGCGTGGCACTCGGCTGGGGATAGCCAACACCAGATCGCAAGACATGGTCTTCAATCGGACCCAACTTCTTCAGCCCCTACGAACTGGTGGGTTGGATGGTAGTCATCACTCTCGTGACCTAATTGCATGCAGTCCACCAAGCTCGTCATGTTCGTGTCGGCCCACTATCATCGATCTCAATCCTGCGCCAAAGAAACACCAAGAGACTTCCCTCGGCGGCATCCAGCCAATTAATCTACGTTAATTGTCAGTGGGGAACGGACATGCAGCTTGGAAAATGCAAGAATTAGAGGGCCAAGCTCCAGCTGCCAATCCGAGTGTTCCGACGGGGGCCTAACGGGTGCCGAAGATACCGGATGCTGACGCTGACAAAGCGCCGCGATTGGACCTTTTGTTGCAACGCAGCTGCACACGACGAGCTTCCTCTCTCGAGCTTATCCCTTAGCTGCGCCGTTCCATCACGAGTGCTGCGAGCTGCGAAAGATGGCGGGCACATCGTCTACTCACGTGCGGGCGTCGATGTCCGGACTGCTGGTCTGCTTCTTCGGCATCTTACTCGCGTACTCCGTCCGGGCGGGGCCGGAGCAGGGGCCGGATGCTCGGTGCCCGGAGTATGTCGCACGTCATGGTATTTGAGCCCGTAAAGTTCTTGCTTATCGTAGGATTCTCATGCCGAAAGGATACGTGACAGCTAATGATGGTTGCCAGCACCGCTGTTATGGCTGCACTCGGATGACCCGTTCAAGCCGAGCGACCTTCTCACCCATGTCCGCCACACTACGCCGACGGTCGATAGGAAGCCAATCGGTGACCTCCCGTCGCTCGATCTCGACAATTTGGAGATTCTGAATGCGTATGGGAACAAAGACCATCTTGCGCTTGTATCCAACGATGATCCATTGACCTATCCGAAATGGCTTTACGGAGAAGCCCCGGACGAGATCGGTCGCATCCACAACTCCACGCCGTGTGTCGTAGTTCTGGTCGAGAAGAACGAGCGCGAGCTGGATGCGTTCTACTTTTATTTCTACTCATTCAACGAAGGCCCGAACATCACTCAAGTGTTGGAGCCTCTCAATCGCTTAGTCAAAGGCCCGAAGGTAGCTTCAGGAATGCACTTTGGGGATCACATTGGAGACTGGTGGGTCATATCATATACGCTTACCGAGCCAGACTGACGACTTTAAGGGAGCACAACATGATACGCTTTAGAGATGGTAAGCCGAAAGGTATTTACTTCAGCCAGCATGTAGATGGCGCAGCGTATGATTGGGATGATTCAAAACTCACAAAAATTGACGAACGGGTATGTAAACCCATCAAGCTTCGTTTCTTTCAGTGCATTGATCTGATGTATCATAGCCCGTTGTTTACAGTGCGCGTGGATCGCATGCCAACTATGCATCGTCAGGGTAAGGCATCATTCCTCGTGGGACAATAGACCTCTCAGCTGACCAAACATCTCAGGCTTCAAGTTCATAATGCAGCTTTAGTAGACTACTGTGACGAAGGTCAGAAGTGGGATCCCGTCCTGTCAGCCTACTTCTACCGTTTTCATGCCGATTCCTTCACGATCACCAGGATAGAACCGCCCGAGCAGTCGTTCCCGAAGCTTGCCTCGGATGCAAACTTGACGTCACTCTTCTACTACACCGGCCGCTGGGGTGATCTACAATGGCTTGATTCCGACCCGCGACAGGAGACAGTGCCTCGCTTCGGACTCAAGCGCTTCGAATCCGGGCCAACTGGACCAAGACATAAGCACCTCGTGCGAAAGGGACTCAAGCCAGATCACAGACGGAAGATGGGATGGACTGAGTGGGCGGTGGGCATTTACATGGCCTGGTACCCATGCTGCTTGAAAGGCTGGAAGAAGTGGGTTCTGTTCGGAGGCATCGCTGTGATTTTGTCCGCCATCATTATTGGAGCTGTGCTTGGTGTCAGAAGATATAGAAGAAGGAAGTACCAGAGACTACAGGCGGAGGATATACCCTTAGATGACTGGGTACTAGAGGAAGATTCTTTACTTTCATCATCAGATGAAGACGATGAGATTGGGAAGGCCGGGAAAAACAAGTCGAAGTAGAGAAGAGCAGAACGAATTAGACAAGACTTACACGATCAAGTATAACGTGTTAGAGATGACTGGCATATTCTTCCAGAATTATTAGATAGTCTCGTTCAAAGTCAAGTTTCGTGCGAGAAATAACGCTCATTAAGGAAAAGTCTGCAGATGTTGTAGGACCCAACATGGCCGGTTTTCTCTAGAACTTCCACCTTCCCACCGATCTCTGTGTTCTGCGCGAGGAAGCATAATGTTGTGTGAAAGTATTAATGAGATAGTTGGTTTTAGCTACTATCAATTCTGAAAGCAATAAATGTCTGTTATTTCACGACCTCCAATACCCTCCCTTTCTTTGTCACCCCTATCGTCCTCGTCGTCTCTATCGTCCTCGTCGTCTCCATCGTCCTTGTCGTTAGTTTTCATTTCCTACATCCTAGGTATCTTTGTCTCCCTAACTGTTTCTATTAGCTTTGTTGTCTCTGTTGCATGTTTCATTCCGATGTGATTTCATCCACACATTCCAATTTGAATATGACGGGAAAGATTATGCAGCAAGCAACAACAGCAAAAGTCTGCCCACAAAGCAAACTCCGACATATTGAACAGGAGCCACATCAATATCGTGAATTCAGATATAGGCAAGTTTGATATCGCCCACATCGGGACGATCCGACAAGAGTGGATCATGATTGCCGAACACTTTGACCTTGGCGCCAAGAATTCTTCACGAACCTTACCGATCGCAAAAACGTAAGTCAGCGGCGTTCAAACAAAGACCATGTCCGTGTCTATATTGCCTCAAATATGTTTTCTTCATCCGTTAGTGAGATTGACAACCATCATATTCGGATTACTCGAACCTCTACGCCGACTCTCCAACGGGATGGTAAATTCATCCGAGACGGAGTCCTCACCTTCCCAAATGCATACAGAATGGCAGTCTGATCTAAGAGATAGCTCCCTCCGGGAAGTCAAACGGTATTTCCGTCCTATGGGCTGGCCAGTACTGTTGATCGCCAGAACGTTAAGACGTCGTCAGTGAAACTCAAAGCGGGGATTCCCTAGTCCCTGAAACTGCAGCACCACCCTATGACCGGTTTTATGGGTGAACAGATGTCGAAACCCGGGACGGTCGGACGCATCGTTTGAAACGGCAAACTTTCTACCATGATGTATTTTAGACACGTGCTTGGCGTTTCTACCTCTGCATCTCTAATTACGGGCAATTTATCCTCATCAAAAGAGATTCAGAAATTCACAGCATACTGCAGATAAGATGGCGACGGCATTTTTGATGGGAGGTTACAACTTCAACCCGGACAAGGACATTCCGGATTTGACCGGGAAGGTCATCATAGTTACAGGCGGAAATGCCGGCCTCGGCTTGGAGACGATTCGGCAAATCTCCAAACATAACCCCGCGCACATTTACCTGGCGGGTCGCTCAAAGGAAAGGGGCGAGAAGGCCATCGAGGAGCTGAAGAAGGGAGGGGCCAGCGTGTCGCCCATTTCGTATCTGCCCCTGGATCTCTCATCATTTGAGAGTGTAAAGGCCGCAGCTAAGCAGTTCAAAGAGGAGTCTCAGCGCCTTGACCTGCTAATTAACAATGCCGGCATTATGTCGACGCCCGACGGCCTCACCAAGGAGGGCTATGAGATCCAGTTCGGCACCAACCACATGGGCCACGCCCTCTTCACCCAGCTCCTCCTTCCCGTCATGAAGAAGACTGCAAACGAGAATCCAGACGTGAGGATCGTCTTCCTCTCCTCCGGCGCTGAAGGCTGGGCACCCAAAGGCACGTACGAATTCGACAAGCTCAAGACCAAGATGCCCGAGATCGCAAGCCGCTACCGCTACGGCATCTCCAAGGTGGCCAACATCCACTACGCTGCGGCGCTCGCCGAGCGCAACCCCGAGCTCAAGGTCACGAGCGTCCACCCGGGCGTCGTGGAGACCAACCTCGCCCAGTCCATCATGAACAACTCCAACTTCCTCGTCGGCATGGTCGTGTACCTCGGCGTCAAGGTCGTGGCGGTGAGCCCGCAGAAGGGCGCGCTCAACCAGCTCTGGGCCTCGTTCAGCCCGGACGTGAAGAGCGGGACGTTCTACCACCCGGTGGGCGTGACCGGTAAAGGTACCCGATTGAGCGAGAACAAGGAGAAGCGGGATGCGTTGTGGAATTGGACCGAAGAAGAGCTACGGAGCCATCTATAGAGAATTCTAGGATGAACTTCGGTAACTGCCCGGGGCCTTGAGGTGGGCAGAAATAACGTGTACGACTTTACATGCGAATGAAGTCACCCGGCAGTCCAGTCTTTTCGTATTGCTTTTTTCTGCCTTGTAACTCCTAGCGCAGTGCGGAGTCGAAATAAAGTGTTCAAAGACCGGCTCGTTTCAAATATGTTGGCTCCCGTGGCTGGAATTGGTTTGCACCTCGCTGCATGATCTCCCAAGACGGTTTGATTTTGCCGGTAAGATTGCGCCGTGAGGTGTTTAGCGCGCCTGAGTAGGCTAGGACCAACGTTAGCTCACCCACACGAATCGGCCAACTAGCAAACTGCCAGAAGAGAAATAGACAGGGTTGGGCGGGCTTGTCGGGACCCGACAACCATGTTTGCAGGTGCCCACATTACGAGGGGAGTTGCATTGTAAATCCGGTTCACCGTTCGTTGGTTCCCCTTCTTTTGATAGAAGGCTCGCCGTCTCAGGACTCGTCTAAACTTGTAACAAAATGACCTGGTCTATCGAATTTCCTAGTATGAAGTGGGATTTGCCCTTGCTTGCCATCAAGCAAGGCCTTTTGAGCCTCACATCCCCCGAGGGCAAGTTTACGCGTCAGCCCGTATCCGCTTAGAGAGCCTCCTATTCCCCACAAGGCGAGTCGGCCGTCGGAAGTCCTAGCGTCTCTGTCTTTTGCAATTAGGGCTTTTAAGGTTAATCACACCACTTTAGGTGAGCCGACAGCTCCGAGTAAGATTGATTAACATGGCTCTGGAATATATGGCAGCAGGCCTCTGCTGGAAGGGATGTTATTGCGAGATCTTTTTTGGGTTGGCCCCGGAACTCATTCCGGCGGTCGGACGCTCGCCGACGAAAATCATGGAGATCATCCCAACTCCTTTTCTGTTTCCCTCGATAGTTGCATGAATCCTGCTGGAGACGTCGGTGGGATAAGGTGGGATATCATTCCCCTTTCTTTTTCCTATTTTTCACACAGGGCGAGCCGCAAAATCCAGTGGAGCATACAGCCTTGCCTTGCCTTCTGGGGCAGAACATGGATGGGATCGGGTAGATCGGCAGGGTAAGCCCAAGCCAAGAAAAAGCCAAGATGCCATTGAGATTGAGCTGCCTGAAGCGGCAGTCCTTCCCAGCGCCCACGATTCGAGAGCACAGCAATGTTTCTTGCCAAGCCTTTCAAAAGTCTTGGGCAAAAAGCTTCGTAGCCACGCTGCAGAAGTGCGGGAACGGTCCATCTGTGCGTCTAGACCACCTCAACAACTTGCAGATGGTTCGTCCCAAGGACCTGGCCGTGATCTCATCGCCGAGCCCGCTTCTCAGAACTTCTGCTCGCCGATATCCCAGCAAGGAGGGCCAGCTCACGCGCTCCACGTGCGCCACGGGAGTGCAGAATTTGAAGCTCGAACCATTTAATGAAAGTGGAGCGAGTCTCCTCAACGGGGGGTCAGCAGCATGGAACCTCCGGCTGCAGGTCCAGATTGGAGGGCTCGCTCTCTAAATCATCGTCTCCTCTGATGAGCCGGGGCATGTTTACAGCGATGAGCCGACCATCCGAAAGAGGCATGGCATTCTAGCTGCTGACAGAGGACGTATGACTGGGCAGACAAACGGCCCAGGATGGAGTGAATCTCCCTCCTTATAAGTAACCTTAAACTTCCCCCTTCTCGAACTGTTTCTAGATAGCTTCATCGTGCTCTTCACACTCACCTTCATTCACTCTTTTCACCACACTCCTTTCAAAACCAACCTCAGTCTCTCTTTAAGAAAGCAAGGACTTTCTGTACATAACTTGAAGTTTATCCTTGTGTTGACCACATCCCATCCACCACCGAAACGATGCGCTTCCTTCCCATGATCGCGGGCTTCAGCGCCCTGGCCGCCGCCGCCCCCGCTGAGCTCGACACCCGCGCCTCGTGCACCTTCACCGACGCCAAGACGGCCATGTCCAAGAAGACGTCCTGCACCGACATCGTGCTCAACAACGTCAAGGTCCCCGCCGGCGAGACCCTCGACCTCACCGGCCTGAAAGACGGCACCAAGGTCACCTTCCAGGGCACCACCACCTTCGGCTACAAGGAGTGGGAGGGCCCCCTCATCTCCGTCGGCGGCAAGAAGATCACCGTCACCGGCGCCTCCGGCAGTCTCATCTCCTGCGAGGGTGAGCGCTGGTGGGACGGCAAGGGCGGAAACGGCGGCAAGAAGAAGCCCAAGTTCTTCAAGGTCAAGATGAACGACGGTACCATCAACGGCCTCAAGATCAAGAACACCCCCGTCCACGGTTTCTCCATCAGTGGAGTCACCAACCTCAAGGTGTAAGTTTTCATGTTCAACTACGCTTTATGTCCCATGATCACTGACACGAGTATGCAGCAACAACGTTGAGATCAACAACAAGGACGGCGACTCCAAGGGCGGCCACAACACCGACGCCTTCGACGTCGGCCAGTCCACCGGCGTGACCATTTCCGGCGCCAAGGTCTACAACCAGGACGACTGCCTCGCCATTAACTCTGGCACCAACATCGTCTTTGAGAATGGCTACTGCTACGGCTCCCACGGCCTGTCCATCGGCTCCGTCGGCGGACGCACCGACAACACGGTCAAGAACATCGTCATCCGCGACTCGACCATCGAGAAGGCCGACAACGGCATCCGCATCAAGACCATCGCTAAGAAGACCGGCTCCGTGAGCGGCGTCACCTTCGAGAACATCACCCTCAAGAACATCAACAAGAAGGGCATCGTGATCCAGCAGGACTACGAGAACGGCAGCCCCACTGGCACCCCCACCGCTGGCATCCCTATCACCGATGTCACCGTCAAGAACGTCAAGGGCACCGTCGCCTCCAAGGGCACCAACGTCTACATCCTGTGCGCCAAGGGCGCCTGCTCCAACTGGAAGTGGTCTGGTGTCTCCGTCACCGGCGGCAAGACCTCCTCCGAGTGCTCCGGCATCCCCTCCGGCTCCGGCGCCAAGTGCTAAAGGATTTCCTCAGTGAGGGTTTAGGCTGGTAGTGGTTGATGTCTGATGAGATCAGCTAGAAGCTGAAGACTTTGCCGCGCGTGGTGGCCGCGTGGTAGACGGCATCATGGCCGTTTCTGCGTCTCTTGAGAGATCGTGGGCTTGGCTAGTCATCGTTCGATTCTTGCATATCTTTCCATGGAATACATATTTCACATAATTCATCTTTTGGTCTCCATATCGCGTGAAATGCTTCGTTGAAACTTAGTTTGAGTGATTTATTGATTTGACTCGTGGGAAAAAAAGGGGTTTAATCTGTGCGACGAACTTGGATCATCGCGGTTCAGGGTGTAACCTGAGTTGATGTGGGCCGTGCCACGAGGTCTTGATGTCGGGCGAAGAGACTAAATGAGCGACATACGTCCGAAACCGAGTTTATTGTAGACCATTTGGAAAGTGATGCAGTTAGGGGCCTTGATGGCGAAAAATGTACCGATGGAATGCGCTCTTTCGCAGAGTGAGGCTATCAGAGAGCCAGGGAGTAGATAATCCTGGGCAGAAAAGTACAGGCTTTAAGCGGGGCCTTCACTCAGATGTTGAGGCCATTCTCACAACCCACATTAGAGAAGGGATTTGAATTCTTCTCAACAACTCAGTGATTGCAGTGTATTGACGTTGCGGGTGACTGGACCCAGGTTAGCCAGAGGCGCGGAGATGAAGCGAGAATTAACATGATGTTCCCTGTCGGGGCAGCTGAGACCTGGCTAGCTGCCTTGTTTGGCGTCATTTAAGCTTTTGACAAGATGATGCCAAGACTTACATTGAGATGACACCGCCCATTTCCCCGCTTAAGATGCGCTTGATAGCAACGTAGCTCATAGTCATGGGATTGGAAGCCATGGGTGAGTTACTTAAACATTTCGTAAGTGTTTCCCGCGAAACTGCTGCCAAGAGACTAAGAATGTTTGGTTTGATGATTCACAGAGTCATGCGCAGTGAGTTTCGCACCTGGTGGTGAACCTCATCTTGTGATTGATTCTTCGTCTCACAAAACGAAAACAGAATATGAGGTGAGTCCAGAAGAGAAGTCTTTTGAGAAAGTTTCACACACGCAGGTGGGGAGATTGAGTGGGTGAATACCGGATAAGAAACGAAGTACAGTTCTCAAAGAGGCCGTCTAATTATCCTGTGCTAGAGCGACTACTTTTCCTGCGTACTTAATTACTTTCATCGAAGACGACGACGGTAGTAGCGACAGCGGTAAGGACGATAATAAAGTAGAGTATGCAACCACAGGAACAGTAGTCATTCTAGCACAGGAAAAATAAGAGGTCTCTTCTCAAAAGAATTGTGGATGGGAGAGAAGATGCATGGTTCAACTCCAAATCTTAAGGCTTGCGGCTGACGCATCTCGGCCGAGAAGGGTCCAAATGAAGATCTCAGATATCCACCTCAAGACTGTTCTGTCTCATCAATGGGTAAAGTGCTCCATAATGTGCATAATTATGACGCTTAAAAGCACAAATACTCTCGGTTATCACCAAGAAAAGTCAGCCTCGTCTCCAACCCGCGTCATAAGCCCCAGCACAACCCGCGAGCCGGCCCGCTCACGTGTCTCCACACCTCGGTGAGCCCTCGGTGAGGATCGATCGGTCGCGCCAACATGATCGATCGCCCTCCACACCTGCAGCACGCCCATTTCATGCTTCTCATCCAAGTTTTCATCTTGCCTCATTTTATTGATCAGAAGTTAAAGAGGGGAGACAAAGCCGCAAGGGTGATGTAATGCGGCGCTCATTGCCCGTCGCGCGACAGACCTGAGGTGGGATATGTGGAGAGGCTGAAGTCATCCCGCAGTGGGTTTGTTGCCTGTGCGTGGAGGTTTTCCTCCGGGCTTGGGTTTGATGTAAGACGAGACCAACATGATGTCATACGAGGCAACGGCGATGGTGATTTATATGCCTGCGATGAGCCTCGAATTTGGGGATTAATAGCAGAACAAAGCAAATCAAACAACTATCAAGGCAACCGACCAAACGAAACCAATTTTTAATACCCAAATTACAAACCAATCACATATCACCATCAAAATGTCTGCGCAACAGAACAAGGCTCCCTCCGCCGGCACTAAGGTACGACTACACCTTGCAATGCGTCTTAGCTTATTTTCATCATGAATAACAATACTAACAAGCGCAGGTCCAACCCGGCGCCTCCGCCCCTACAACCTCCGAGCCCACGGGCCCCGTCCCCGCCGGCTCCCTCGCCGCCGAGTCCGCCGCCAACAACGGCTCTTTCGCCGCCAACAACGGCTCTTTCGCCGCCAACCCCTCAGCTTCCTCCACCAGCACCGGCGCTGCTCCCGGGAGCGGCGCCGCATCGGTGCCCGGTCAAGCCGGCGCAGCGCCGACATACGTGAACAACCAGTACACGCGCGACCCGAACGGCCCGCACGGCAAGAACATTACGGAGGGCTTCGACGACAAGAACACTAAGGACGGCGTGCAGGCCGCGATGAAGGCGGAGATTGGAAGCGAGAACGACCCCGGCCGCGTGGCGGAGCAGCACTTGAAGCTGAGCCAGACTAAGGGCGCGAGGGACGCGGGGCCGAGGCAGGGTGAGGTTGGGGGCGAGACTGTGTATGAGAAGTTGAAGAGCGATGTGCAGGCTTAGAGGGGTTGGTTGTATAATGATTGTATGAGTAGGATACCCGAATGGGTGGATGAATGAGAAGCGATTTCACGTTTCAATGCATTGGAGTCTGTCTTTATGTTGGGTGATGCTGTGGTGAAAGGTTAAGTGCACGCTAAGGAAGGTGATGAGGTCTTTAAGTACCAAGAACTCACCACATGGAGGGAGTCGTCTATGAGTCGAATTTTCTTAAAGCAATTCTGAGCGACAGAGAACGCATCTTGCGGGATGCATGGTTTCGCAATACCAGTGCAAGCTTCTTCAGCCTATGTCCAGCATTCGCATTCAACAATGGGCGCTTGGTCTAGGGGTATGATTTTCGCTTCGCATCTTCGTCTACGTGGCGATGCGCCTTGTGAAAGGTCGTGGGTTCAATTCCCACAGTGTCCAACGTTTTGCCACCTGTGACAATGAGACATATCTTTTGACTCAGCGATGGACGTTTTGAACTTTTGGCTGCTGATGGGATGGATCTGTTCGTCGCAGAGGGTTTGTGACTTTGCCTTTGACTAAGCTTAAGCTTGAGGTTGAAGGTGGATACCTGCTAACGGTCGCCTCGTTGATTGGCCACACAGAAACCATGCCTTCCGTTGACCTTCAGGGGACGGGACGATCGTGGAATTCAATGACTGAATCGGACATTTCTTCAGCATACTTCTTCTCTGGGGGCCGACAGAATATTCCAATTGTTCCATTGCGTCAGGGGAAGGTTGCTCATTTGCTGTATCAACGAGGCTCAGCTCGTCAAGATGGCCTCCAGGGCTGGTTGATGCTTGCCCTGGTCCCATTGCCTCCCGTTCAACGGCAACACTCACTTCAACATGCCACCACAAACGACTGGGTACAAGACACATCCAACTTTGACAGTCACCCATCCGGCATGCCAATCGCCAAATGGAGACATGACAAGAGCCGCCAATGCATCTCCAACAACTCACCGTTCGGCTCGGGCTTCCGCATGCGAGTGGAGCCGGTACAGAATACGGTTGCCTAATTTCTTGTCCGCCGCCCTTAAACCGCATGCCATGCCGCCGCAGCGCCGCGTCTGGGGAACCATCCCGTCGATTCATTCTACGCTTGTTCACTCGAGCGAGGCGCAGACCCGGGCTAATTCATTGATCAACATCATTCTCCGGGCAGAAAAGGCGTCCCGTTGGTCGGCGTTGTCAGAAGCAGCTCTGTTGGTCGTACCCCTGACGCCGCCACACACCGAGTCAGGACGAACCGCCGTAACGGACACGAGCCTGGGTTCTCCCAGCCAAACTCCCGCTCGCGCCAAGTCAAATATCGGATCTTTTTTTCTGTTATTCAGCGGGAACAAGTGAAGGGCCGATGCGCCGGTGGGAATACGAACAGAGCCAGCCTTGATGGGGAAAATCTCCAGAAAGGCGGTCCCGGCTAAGGCCACCACCTTCCCGTCAACAACTACCACCAACACAGCAGCCGCCGCGACACCACCATATTACCACCAACTATCGTCGACCGCGCTGAACTACTGGGAGGAAGACCGGTTCCACAGACTCCATGCGCCGCCGCCCATGAGCAGCGCGCCCGCCGCAGAGAGCTACCAGCTCGAGTCCCTGCACTCCGCCGAGGTCGACGCCGGCAAGCCGCCCTCGCCGTCCCCGTCCGCCGCGTCCATCGACCCGTCGCAGGTGCGCTGGCTCGAGAACCAGCGCAGCCGCAAGTGGGAGGTGTGCAAGATTGTGTTTAGGGCCTGCGGCACGCTCTTCAGCGCCATCGTGCTGGGTATTTGTCTGGCGTGGTACTCGTACAGGCCGAATCTTGCCGTGAACGTTTGGCCTGGGATTCTGTTGGTCGGGGTATGTCGTCCCTCTGGTTGCTGGGAGTTGGTGTGAAACTTACACGATATCACACAGGCCGTGCCATCCTTCTTCTGGGACCTGGCCGAGTTCCTAACACTGTGCGCCCGCTACGGCCGCGGCATCACGCCAAAGGCCCTCATCGGCCTCGAGCTCGTCGTCTCCGTCGTCTCTGCCGTGGCGGCGGGATGGGTCGGGTTGCAGCTCAGCTGGATGGACGGCGACCCGGCGAACAACCCGGCCAGCCTCGCCCTCAGCGCCTGCACCCTGACGGGCATCAACGCGTGCGTCCCCTGAAGCTACTTCGCCCCGACAACACTAACACTAATCCAGCTTCATCCGCTTCTGCCTCTTCATCCGCGCCTGCGTCGAGCGCAGCCGCGAGATCCGCCGCCGCAGACCGCGCGTCATGTACATCCCCGAAACAGGCCAGACAGTCTACGTCGTCGCGAAGCCCTTCCCCAAGCTGCCGACCTGGCAGTCCCAGAACTCCGTCAGGGCGCCGCGCTCGCCGATGCAGCCGTCGAGCCCTCTCGGGAACACCGAAACCGTTGCTGCATTCCCCGATTTCACCGAGTCGCCGCGCCCGGAGACGCCACCGCCGCCACTGCCCGAACGCCCGGGACACCAGCACGCCGCCGCGCTCCCGTCCGCCATCAAACGCAAGCCCGTCCGCGGGCTGCCGCCGCGGACAACGCCGGGCGACCGTGACCGGCACCTGCGGCCGAGCATGAGGCCGCCGCCGGACGATTACGTGCCGGACGAGGCGGAGCTGGAGAGGATGCGGCGGGGGGATGCGCAGCCGCAGCTTATCCTGCCCGGGGATGTGGACTTGAAGTTTGCGACGGGGGCGAATGGGATGACGCCTGCTGCTGGGGACTCGAGGGAGGGCAAGTTTCGGTTGAATAAGAATCTGGTTCTGGGCGAGAGTTCGAGGGGAGGGGCTGGTGGTTCGAGGACGAGGTCGATGTGAGGAGAGGAAGAGGAAGATACCCCCGTGAGGACTTTTACTGGTTTTACGCATGGCGTTGGGGATTGTCAAAATTGCATGGCATGGTGTCATCATATTTGCTATATTTTTGGGATATTACGATTATGAATACATGGGCATATTGAGCCGTCTTTGAAGAATTGATGTTCGAGAGAATTGTCGTTGCTCGATCAGTAGTCTCAATTCCTATGGAAACTCCAAAGTGAAGCAGTACTTGACTTTCAATCAGGCGATGGACATGCGCCTCAACGTCACGTTTCACCTGTGAAATCCCATCCCCCAGTGACATCAAAATCAAAAAAGTCACCGTATTTCCCAGTGGCACAGCAGGTTCCCGGGGGCGCCGCGCCCCGTCGCAGCATGCTTCAGGCCCTGCAGGAAACGACGCGCCCCACCGGGCGCCTCCCGCCAGAACGGCAACGTCGCGCTGTGAATGGACCGTCCGCCCTGGGAGGGATTCAATCGAGCATCTTGACCCCTGTCGCCGTCCCCTTCGGCTTCTCCCCTCGGCCTCTCATCGCTGCCCCTGTTGCGCTCCCAATGTTTCCCGTATCAACACCACCGCTTGCGACGACTTCACAATTTCCGCGTAATTCGACCCTCAACCCCGTCCGATAACGAGACCTCTGCACTACAGAATTGAACATCAACATCGACAGAGCCGCTGAAAGACACCTCCGCATGGCGCCCATGACGCGCCAATCCCAATCGCCATAGGCGAACGAACCTCGTTGAGACCCGATGCAGACCGCCGCCTCCTCCGACGGACCGCAACGATGGACAACACACCCCTCCACCCAGCCATAACCACCCTCGCCCCAGATCCGAGCGGCACCCGTCACGGCTCCTTCCTCGCCGCCATCCCGCACAACCGCTCCATGTACCGCACCACGCTCTGCCTGCGCCTCGCCTCGCTCCTCCTCGCGCTCATCATCCTCGGCGGCGTCCTCGGCTCCATGCGCGCAACCGACGACATGTACGTCAGCAACTGGGCCATGGGCAGCCCGACAGCCGCGCTCGCGATGCTCTGGAGCGGCGGCGACCTCGTGGCGCTGGTTGTACGGGACCGCGGCGTGCGGTGGACGAAGAGTAAGGATCGGCCGCGGAGCACGCGGTTCAGCTGGGGCAGCCCGGGAGGCCATGTGGCGGCGCATTTGCTGATTTGGGCGGCGACGGCGGCGACGATGGGGGTGGTGATTAGTGGATGGCTGTCGTATATGGATTTGGATCCGACGTATTGGCAGGTTGATGAGAGGCAGACGCATACCATGACGGCGCTGATATTCTTCATGTTCTGGCTGATGTGAGTTTCCCTCCTTTGGGCGTCTGGAAGTTTTTGCTGATAATGGGGTTACAGGGTCGTGCACTTTGCGCTGTTCGTCTTCGCGTGCGTCGAGGTCGACAACATCCGGCGGCAGTACTCGGACGTGGTGTTCGTGCCGAGGGGGGAGCTATGCGAGATGGTTCCCGTGCCGCCGACGAGCGCGTGGGAGATCTTCGTGCCGAGGAGGATGATGCTGAGTTATTTTGCGAACCATTATGTGAGGTTCGTGCCTGGGGCGGACGGGAGTGTGACGGTGGCGAGGGATTATAGCAGTCGGCAGGCGAGGTTTTGAGCTCCCCCGATGAAGAGGATGACATGGAAAGAGATTTACGGCTTACGCGAAGCTGAGAGCAATACCAACCGACGAGACACCGCCTGGCGGCTACCGGCGACGATGACAGCCGACCGGGCGTATGCGAGGGAACAAACTTCAGAGAGTTCACTATGCGGCAAAGTCGGCGATTGACCTCTGCCGTCGACCTACAACATGCTGGCGGGCTGAACGAAAGGAGGCAACCAGCAGCTCGTCAGCACATGGACGCTCAGTGAAGCATCAGGACTCGACAACGACGGTGGTGCCCATCAGGGATTCGCAGGCCGAGGGATTGTCAAGAATTAGCTGAAGTGGCTTTTCGGCCCTGATGGATGGCAGGGTCCATCGTGCCCGAGTTGGGAGCGCATTCGAGGAACCCCTCGCAGCGAAGGCCCATCACTGCTAGTCAGAGCGATTACGCTGTTGAAAAATGTTGGCTCATGGTCAACATGAGGGCGATCGGGCACAACAAACAGCTTCGTTGGGAAGGGCGGGTTGATTGTCTGCGTCGACACCGATAGAGGACAAACTCAACCATACCCAGACCGGACCGTTGTTGAGGAATCCTTTGCAGCAAGGATACACCACTGTAGGCCACGAAGATAAGGATGTTGGGAAGTGTGGCGGCATGATCAACTTAAGGACGATCCAGGTCAATGAGGATGCTTGCCTCCACGATCGTCCAGCCCTGAGTAGTCGTCAGAGCCCCAAAGGACACCTCAACTAACAAACGAAGGAAGACCTGTTCCGCGCCCTTATTGCTGGGCGACTGAATATGCGTACATCACCGCAGAGTTAACAATGTGGACTAGGAAGAGGGTTACACAACAAGCCTGCTACGATGGCCTCATCTAAACGGCCGTGGCCATACGTCAATACGGCGTTCGCTTCACGGAAGGGGTCTCGAGTAACTTCGCAGCTACTACAAACGGTCAGGTCTACATTGACCGAATATGGAGAGACCATAGAACAACACAGCAGGAAATCCCCTCAACAGAAGAGAAGGCGACATATTTGCATACGGAACGGGGACGGGAAGCGTCTCATATGGACGGCAGAGCTGATTTCAGTCATCAGCTGAAATGATACCCAAGGATATACGGAATATTGGCCACATAAACATTTGAAATAGTATTACAATCGAGCATACGCTTCACCTAATATCTTTCGTCCATCACCGCCTGCTGACAGTCCTGCCCAATCACGTCACAGGTAAAGTCAGGCGGAGCTTCACGTGACGTGACGTCAAGCCCCATTGGTCTGCTCCTGCTGCAAGTTGCAGCCAGCAGGACAACTGGCAATGCTGATTAGATAAGGATAGCCACATGCTGAGGGGCAACACTGTGAAGGGTTCACTCGCCAACAGACTCAGTCGCAGCCGTCGACATTGAAGTGATTCACAGCCCATCGTGTCATTGGCCGCCTTGGTATTCACCGTGTCTGCAGCCGAGTCCTTTGCATGCATTGGTATTGGTAAAAATACCCGGCGCTTGACGTGGTTGTTTGCTCGAGGAAAAGCAGCAGTACCTTGTAGTCCTCAGAGGCAAGGAGGGTACGTATCTTTTGAGACGCAGGTTGGTGCCTTATCGCCTCGCTACCCTATCGGTTATCAGCTTTTTCAAAAATTTGAGTCCTCCTGCCCCACTACCAACTCGTCAGAACAGCGACCCCTCCCCACCTTTCAGCACTGGGAACCTGAAATCAGCGCTCTCCAGGCTGTGTTTCGCACCGCCGCTCCACGCCCAAAGGACTTTTTTTTGCTTTGTCGCTTGGTCCCGTCGCCCAGTCAGAGAAACCGTCGAATTTTTTCTCTCTCCTTCTCCTTCACGCCTCTTCCTCCTCCCCCATCCTCTCCTTAGAAGTCGACTTCATCGCCGACTTGACGCTGCGTGGCATTTTCCCATCGTAGTCGACCGCATCATCAGAAAACACACAAGGGTCCCGTGTTTCTCTTTTTTTCCCCTCTTGCTTTTCTGCCGGACGACCACGTTCCCCGCCATCGCTTAAAAAAGTAGACGACGACCCCGCCATCGTCATCCATCACCAAAAAACCCCCTCCTCCTCCATCACAACACCGCCATCATGGTTTCCGCCTCCAAGGAGAAGAGACTCGCCGCCAAGGGCGAGAGTAAGCTCGCCAAGAAGCGCGCTGAGAAGAAGGCCGAGAAGGAGGGCGCCTCCAAGAATGCCAGCACCACCGCATCCTCGGTGAACGGCGACGGCGAGGACGGCCCCGCCACCTCTGCCGATAAGATGGACGAGGTCAGCCGTCTCGCCGCCCAGATGGACAAGCACGGCATCTCCGACCGTGTCACCACCGGTGTCCTGGCCTCCGTCCCCAGCAGCAGAGACGTCAAGATCACCAGTGCATCCCTCGTCTTCCACGGCCGCGTCCTCTTCACCGACACCACCCTCGAGCTCACCTACGGCCGCCGCTACGGTCTCCTCGGTGAGAACGGTTGCGGAAAGTCCACCCTGCTCAAGGCCATCGCCCACCGCGAGTACCCCATCCCCGAACACGTCGACATCTACCTTCTCAACGAGGGTGCTCCCCCCACCGATATGGGTGCCCTTGAGTGGGTCGTCACCGAGGCCGAGCGTGAGATGGAGCGCCTGGACAAGAAGGCTGAGCAGATTCTGGAGGAGAGCGGCCCTGAGGACCCCGTCCTCATGGACCTGTACGAGGTATGTGATGCCCTGCTCGCTAACAACGACAAATGACCGGCCAGCTAACGATCCCACAGCACATGGACAAGATGGACCCCTCCACGTTCGCTACCCGTGCCTCCCTCATTCTGACCGGTCTGGGTTTCAACAAGACCACCATCCACAAGAAGACCAAGGACATGTCTGGTGGTTGGAGAATGCGTGTCGCCCTCGCCAAGGCCCTCTTCGTCAAGCCCTCTCTGCTGTTGCTCGACGACCCCACTGCCCATTTGGATCTCGAGGCTTGCGTGTGGCTCGAGGAGTACCTCAAGAAGTGGGAGCGTACCCTCATCCTGGTTTCCCACTCCATGGACTTCCTCAACGGCGTGTGCACCACCATGCTTGACATGCGCATGAAGCAGCTCCTCTACTACGGAGGTAACTACGACTCGTACAGCAAGACGAGGACCGAGCAGGAGACCAACCAGATGAAGGCCTACCAGAAGCAGCAAGACGAAATCGTCCACATCAAGAAGTTCATCGCTTCCGCCGGTACCTACGCCAACTTGGTCCGTCAGGCAAAGTCCCGCCAGAAGATCCTCGACAAGATGGAGGCCGACGGCTTCATCCAGCCCGTCATCCCCGACAAGGTCTTCACCTTCCGTTTCGCCGACGTCGAGAAGCTGCCCCCTCCCGTCCTGTCCTTCGACAACGTCACCTTCTCCTACTCTGGCGACGCCAAGGACGACCTGTACCGCAACATCGACCTCGGTTTCGACATGGACTCCCGTACCGCTCTCGTCGGCCCCAACGGTGTTGGCAAGTCCACCCTGCTGCGCCTGATGACCGGCAAGCTCTCCCCCACCAACGGTTCCGTCACCCGCCACACCCACTTGAAGCTCGGCCTGTACTCCCAGCACTCTGCGGAGCAACTCGACCTCACCAAGTCGGCGCTGGACTTCGTCCGTGAGAAGTATGCCGAAAAGTCCCAGGATTATCAGTACTGGCGTCAGCAGCTCGGCCGCTACGGTCTCACCGGCGAGGCCCAGACCTCCCTGATCGGCACCCTGTCCGACGGACAGAAGTCGCGTATCGTCTTCGCCCTGCTCGCCATCGAGAGCCCCAACATGCTGCTGCTCGACGAGCCTACCAACGGTCTGGATATCCCCACCATTGACTCCTTGGCCGACGCCATCAACGCCTTCAGCGGTGGTGTCATCGTCGTTTCCCACGACTTCAGGTATGTTTTTAACTTCAATCCCTTTTCTACGCATTGTGCTAACCGCATTACAGACTGTTGGACAAGATCGCCAAGCAGATTCTGGTGTGCGAGAACAAGACCATCAAGCCTTGGGACGGCACGATAGGCGAGTACAAGAACTACCTCCGCAAGAAGATGATCACGGCCGGCGCTGTCTAAGAAGAGATTGTTTCCTACGGTTTTTACGACATCCAAAAACGGAGGGGTTCAGGGGCCGGGTGCTGCATTTCCCCCCCAATCTTCTCTCTTCCTCCTCACAAAGCGGGCGGTTTCTGTTTCTTGTTTTTCATGAAAGTCATATTAGAACAAGGAAAACAAAAGGAGGGTAGGGTTCACGACTTGAAATGACTGCTACTCTTTTGTTTTTCCGGAAGTGTGCCACTGCCGCTGCTGCCACGACCGCTCACGACCCAGGCCGGGCAACTAGGGAGATGAGAATTGAAGATGAGGCGGAGGGCATGGGAAGTAAGGAATTGGGGGCAGGGAATTGAAAGATTGGCAAAACCGCGGTTCTTTCCAAAAAGGGCGGCTGCCGCCTCTGCATTGGCAAATGGGATAGACAGATATCTGCAGTTGCGACCTTTTTTCTTTTATTCTTGAGATTGGGGTTCTTGTTTAGACGACGAGGACAATAGAGGCTTCGGCCATTGATTGCGAATGCACATTGTGCGACCTGATTACGTGACTTAAAATGTGATTCGGCAATTGCTGTGACAAGGCATATGTCTGTTTGGTGAAGCTATCACGGGGTTTACCAGGAGGCACGAGACACGAAAGCTGAATTCCGATATGCGCCGACATGGGAGACCTCAACAAAACGGCAATCTGTGAGGTGACGTGTTAAATGTTTGCACAGATGGCTACAGCGGCAAATGTTTCCAGTGAGCGAAGTGAGTCAGTGGCCGGCGTCAGCGTCTCCGCCCCCGAGGAGAACTTTTTTTCCTGCTGCTGACGCTGTGTTGTGACGAAATTTTAGGTGATGCAAGGCGGAGGAGGTTTGATGCACGTGATTTCACGGGGAGACGAGGCCCGGGTGATGACGGGCAGGGGTTGCGGGGGACACTACCAACGCGGTTGCGGAGGTGCGCCAGTGAAGCGGTGGGCGTAGGATGTGTGGGGGAAGGGTCTGCTGTTGGATTTGGAGGACGACCAGTTTCGGTGTTCTGTTGTGTGTTGCGTATTACCTCGGAGATTGGGATACTTGGAATGCAGGCGGCGAGATGTCTTTGCGATTGACGGAGTTGGGCAGGGCGATGTGTGACGGTGTGAAGATGCCGATGGAGTTGTGCAGGGCGGAGAGCGATTGATGCACTAACAATTTCCCAGTAGCGCAGATTTCGGATCTCAAGGGGTCCTCCCACCCCAAGATCCTACCCCCGAACCAACCGCCCTGAAAGGATGGCGTTTCTGGGCCGGGGTGTGCCTGACGTTGTTGGTCGCGGGTTGCTGAGGAATGCGAGCGGTGCGGTTTGCGGTGACCATGACCATCGTGACGGGGAGCGAACGGGACTGGGGAGGGTGATCAACGGGAAATCGGAAGTGAATTGGGATGCGAGGGAAAAGGGGCCCAGGAGGTGAGATGAGCTGCTGGGGAATCTGGTTGATGGGGTTGTGGTTTTTGTTGGTGGAGTGGGTTTTGGGTCGGTCATTTTGTCGCGCCCCCTCACTGCAGAACTTGCTGTAGGTTCGGCGCTGGGAGCAGGTTTTTTGGGGGCGTTGCGTTGTCGTCCACTGTGCATGCAACCATCGCCATCAGCACAAGACGGATCAATGGATCGTGGGTTTTGGGATTGAAGTGCTTGCTGCTGGGATCCGAAGTTGATGATGAAGGGGATCAAAAAGGTAAAAATGAGTGCCAAGACGTGTTGCGACTGTGTCGTATCACGAGTCAATTTGGAGCGTCGACGTGCTCGTATGGCGAGATTTGAGTTTCTGTGATTGCCGAGGTCTTGGGTGTGAGGTAAGATTGAGGCCATTCCCAGCGGCTTTTCCGGGGCAGTCGGGACTTTTGGACGGTGTGGGTGTGCGCGGTGATGAGGGTCTTTTGCGGTGGCGGAAGTGATGATCGAGTGTCTTTTGTCCGAATCGATTCTGTGACGGTCTCTCGACGTTTCTGCAAGCTTTGGGGGACTGTGATGTGCGATTTGGCATGGGCATTGGCGGTCGAGAATTTGTCTGAAGGGACGGGACGATGGCAGATGGACGGTCAGGAGTTTGGGGGAACTGGGAGAGGCGGCTGAAATGCCTCAGGGAGATGCTGTACTTGGGAAGTAGCTTCTCGGGTTGAACAGGCGGGAAGGAACTTGAGAGTACAAGACGTTCCGTCTGGACTGATGTGGGCGGTAGGCTGGACTGGGCCGGCCGGGGCAGGGAAGGTGAAGGGGCGCGAAGCAACCCAAGAGGCTCAGACGTGTGCCGGGATTGGCGGGAGGGCAGGACGCTAAGCCCGACGGAGCAGGGTGGTGGGGTGGGGAGGTGCCTGGTTGCTTTTCTGGCTCCAGTGTCCTGCCTGCTGGGAAAGAGCTGGGAAGGTCCCGGGCCAAGCAAAAACCGCAGCTGCAGGAAGGAGGAGCTGGGGGTGGTGGGAGAGACGTCCCTTCCAGAAATGGGTGAATCGCGACGGGATCCTCACGGGAGCTGGGAACTGACAGGCAGGAAGGAGCAGTCGCACCTGCTTCGTGAAGAGGAGAGAGTGAGAGGAAGGAAGGAGGGACAGGCTGGTTATGCAGTTGCTGCTTCCTCACCACATATGTTGTCCACAGGGCAAGGAAAGAGGTAGGAAATAATTGAGGTTCCTACCTACCTAAGAAAGAGGTGTCGGCACACACCGCATCATTGAGGAGGCAGGTGCAACAGACAAGGAAGGGAAAAACGAGGTTCAATCGCGGTGCATCGACGAGGGCGAGGCGAGGCGCACGCAAGGCGGGAGGTTCGTCGTCGCCCTCGGCCACACACTCCCGTCGTCAGTCAGTCGCAGTCGCAGTCGTCCACACTGGACGTCCAGTCCACGTCCAAGGAAAGGCCAATCCACCCATCCCATCAGTGTCATCTCCCTCCCCCGTTATCCGCGCTCTCGCCCTCGCTTTCTGTTGTTTCCTGTTCCCATCATCTCATCCCCCCATCCCCTTCCTTCCCACTTTCACTTCCTTCCCCTCCATCCCATTCCTTTTCTTTTCCACCATCTTGACTTGGCCTTGGTGATCGAGCTGCACCATCGTCATCACCAACCACCACCGCCACTACCACCACCACATCGGGGCAGTTTGCAGGGTCTACGGCACTCGAATCCATAGCGCATCCCGTCGCTGAGCTTGACAATCCGTCGATATCTTACCGCCAGCACTGCTTGTCCACCCCGTCGCAGCACAGCACGTCCATCAATAGATATTGCAGTGTGCACCCGCGGATAGCCAAGCTGAAGCTGGGCAGCTCCAATCAATCCAATCTCCAATCCAACGTCAGAGGGCCAGACTCACGCACCCAGCGCGTATCCGTACCTCACCTCACCTCACCACGAGTACCTTACCTGCACCTGCCTCTCTTTCTCGCCTTAGCTCCGAGATCCGCACACACGCACACCAACGCCCAGGTTGCCCACCTCACACGCATTGGATCTCGACACCGACTCCAACCCTCATTGCCACCCGCTTTCTTGCTGCGCCTAGGGTACAATTATCTCGCAACCTCCCAATTCCCTCACCCCGACCCTTCGCAATAGCATCACCCATCCTGACCTCGCCGAACCGGCGCAACAATCGCCTGCCCGCCATCCCTGCACCGGCAACGACGCCAACCAAACACCACACCACCACGTACCTTTTTTTCGCGATCCGCCTCACCTGGCCTGGTCACGTCCTCGTCGAAACCCCCAACGCGTAATCCCATCCTGCTGTCCACCACCCGCCAACTGCACATGGGTCCGCGATCCTCGTTGCAGCAGTAATTCTCCCCCTCTTTCCCTTTCCCTCCCCTTCCTCCCCTTCCTTGCTCCCAACATCGCATCGTCGTGCGCAGTTCGTTCTAGGTGCCTCCGCCGCATCGCATCACCTTCACAATGGAGCCCTCCAAAGACTTCCGCTCGACGGTGCTGCAAGCGCCTTCCCGCCACGACGACCGCGACGAACGGGATGACCGCGATCGCCGCAGCCACCACCGCGATATCATGAATCCAGCACCCGGCGGCGCGCGCCATTCGGGCTTCAGCTTGCGATCGCCAACCCAGTCCGAGTTCCATCACCCGCAGCACTCGTCCTACTCCTCGCCCAAAGCATCGTCGCACTCCCACCCGCACCACTCCCCGCGATCCCACCAGTCCGGCCTGTCGCATCCGAATCCCCTCTACTCGTCGACGTCGTCTGCCGGCGGTCCTCTTGCGCCCTCGCTGCCGGCACTGGGAGGCAGCGGCAGCCCCGGAGCCGGGCATCACCAGGCGCCTCCGTTGTCGCCGCTGCACCCCCCCAGCGGATACTACCCGCCGCCCGAGTCGCATGCGTCGCGCGAGAAGCCGGCCACGAGCAGCTACTACGACCCGCTGACGGATACCACAAGAGAGAGGAGGGTTTCGGACGCGGGATCGTGGCATAACAGCGCGGCCAAGACGTCGCCTTCCAAGGTAAGAGGAGCTCGATTTATTTGTGTCTGTCAGTCAGTTTTGCTGTGGTTGCCCGTCCTCGTTCGTAACAGTAGTCGCGCTGCGCTAAGATGCGATGCGATGCAATGCGACACGCGTGCTATCGCCGTATTAAAAGCACCTTGTCCTTCGTCACTTGCACCAGCGGATGTACATCACGTATCATGTATCACTCTTCCTTTGTAAGGCGACAGTTGCAGGTAGGCAAACATCCAGCTTGCTGGTGGTGGTGCCGCCGTCTGTGCAGCTGATCGTCCAGTGGCTGTCTGCTTGCTGATGCTACCGGCGCTGCTCTGTGCTGTCGTTGGTGTTGGTGTTGGTGCTGACGCCTTTGTAATCTCTGCTGTCTTTGCCCCATCCGGATCTTGGTAGACGATGGCGCGGGAGACCAGCAGTAGAGACATGGAGGCGAGAGCATCAGTATCAGCATCAGCAGAGGGATTGCCTGGATGCCTCATTGTTCACGGCTTGCTTCAATGACACCACGTCCTTCCCCGTTTTTTTCCTTATCGTGGGCTGCACCTTGAAAAAGTAGCACCTGCTGTTGGGGAAAAGGTGGTGCACTTGCCCTCTGACGCTCTGTTCGTCTCTCCCCCATTCCCCAGTCCCCAGTCGTGTAGGTTGTCGCCTCGTCAGCCGTCACCGATCAACGCACCCGTCCAGTGTTCCAGGCGTGTCAGTCCTTTTTGGTAGCGGCAGCAAAGTCGCCAGATCCATCCCTTCCACCTCATCAGTGTGAGAGACGAGTGCTGGGACCTTGCGTCTGGGACCGCGAACCAGGACCACCAAGAACCTGGACGACGCCGCCTCCCCCTTCGCTTCCCCGATCTTCGTCGTTCATTCCCGTCACCACTTCACCCAATCCACCTCTCCTCTCCTCACCACATCCATCACTGGACCCGGGCAGACCTCAGACCAGTAACAGCAGTGCTGCACTACTTCACTACACTACACGTCCACCACCAGCAACACGGGAGGAGGAGCGTGTGCGGTGCCCCCTTCGCAGCCCGTCGCCCATCTCCAACTTTACCCGAATGAAAATTCCCAACCCAACCCAAACTGGTCCAGCCCAGGACTCAACCCAAAATTCTATTTCTCTTCCTCCCTAATCAAACCAATCCATCGTGGCCTTTTGCCATCCTGCACACTGCGTCTTCCATCTTCCCTTGAATCACCCACCACCCGACTAATCCATTTTTTCTCTTCACCACCACGCAGACCCGCGATCCTTACGGTAATTACTCGCAAACCGAGCCGGCCTCTCGCGACTCCCACCCCTACTACAAGAACGGTGCAGGCTACACGTCTCCATCGGCCGCAAACTTCCCCCCGAGGAGTCCGCGATCAACCACCCATTCCCATCACCAGTCCCATCAACCGCCTGCCGGTTCCATCAGCCCGTCAAACAGGGCCACGCCGCACATGACGTCCCCCAGCCTGCGGCACGCTGCCTCCCCCAGCGTGCACGCTTCTTCCTCAAATGGCGGCCCCGTCACGTCCCTGCCGCCTCTCGGCAAGCCCGAGCCTTCTCCCTTGAAAGCACCTGCTCCCGCCAGCGTAAGTTTCTTATCAATTGACACGCTTGACACGGTCGCGTTCTAACTGTCGCAGACTCCTAGCCGCTCCGCCGACCCCATGTCCTTCTCCAACATCCTCTCGAGCTCCGAACCCATCTCGAAGCCAAAGTCTAAATCGCCTCCGCCCGTCGAGCAAAAAGACAAAGAAAAGGAAAAGGAGAAGGAGAAGGAGGTCGTCAAGTCCGACCCGAAGCCCGACCGTGAGAAGCCTCGCTCTGTCGACCCGCCCGTCAAAACCGAGCGCGAAGCCGAGATTGAGCTCCGTCCCGAGCCCAAGGAGCGATCCAGCACGCCCCTCGCCCGCAGGGAGAAGAAGGAGAGAGTACCCAGAAAGTCAAAGTCAAGGGCTTCCGATATCAGAGATGCCGAGTCTACCCCCAAGACCAGCCGTCGCTCGTCCTCCAAGCTGGAGACCCCGACGCCTCGCGTCCCTGCCAAGCGTCAAGCCAACGGCCAGCCCAAGCAGAAGACGTTGTCCGCAGAGAAGGAGAAGAAGGTGCAGGCTTTGATTGCCCAGCTCGACGCGGAGACCGACGACCTTGACGATGCTGATTTCGCCGAGGAGCATGCACAGTTCCAGCAACGCGGCAACAAGCGCCGCAGACTTATGCAGACAAACGACAGCGCCCAGCGTGACCAGCGACGCGAGGAGTTCGCCACGGATATGACCCGTCGGCTGACTGTCCATGCCGACCTGGGTAAGCGCCGCTACGATGACATCTACTACGAGGAGGCCATGAACGAGGTCAGGGAACGAGAGCTCTTTGCCGAGAAGGAGCGCAAGAAGGACATGCAGCGAAAGCGACGCCGCGAGAAATCCATGGCCGTCACAATGGAGCAGCAGAAGCTTGCCCTCGAACGCGCCCGCCTTGCCGAAGACGAGACCGAGAAGCAGAAGCACCTGAGGGATGCCGAGCGTGCGAACAAGAAGGCGCAGCAGACAAAACTCATTCTGCAGAAGGGCATCAAGGGACCCGCTCGCAACCTTGTGGAGCTCAACCTCGAGGGCGGTACGATGGCCACCTTCCAAGCATCCGACATGGAGCCTGGCACGAAGCCGAAGGGTAAGGGCCGCAGCGGGCCCAGGCCGAAGAAGTCCAAAGAGCAGAAGCAGGCCGAGAAGGATTCTGCCGAGGCCGCACAGGCTGCCATCGACGCCGGCGAAGAGCTGCCTGCCAAGGAAGAGGGCAAGATCCGCATCAAGTTCAACAAGAAGTCCAAGGATAAGGATAAGGAAAAGAACAAGGACAAGGATCTGGACGAGGCCGACATGGAGATGCTCGACGGCGAACTCGACGGCGACGAAGAAACCATCGTGGAGCCCGTCGAGGAGAAGAAGGGCAAGAAGGAAAAGAAGAAGAAGGAGAAGAAGGAAGACAAGCCCGAGGAGCCGCCCAATAAGGACGCCAAGTTCGAGACCAAGGGCTTCCTTCAGATCTATGACCAGATTTGGCGCGACCTGGCCCGCAAAGATGTCACCAAGACGTACAAGCTCGCAGCGGAGTCTTACCAGACCAAGGCTTCCAACCTCAAGAAGACTGCAATTCTCGCTTCCAAGGAGGCCAAGAGGTGGCAGCTGCGTACGAACAAGGGCACCAAGGACCAGCAGGCTCGCGCCAAGCGTGTCATGCGTGACATGATGGGCTTCTGGAAGCGCAACGAGCGTGAGGAGCGTGATCTCAGGAAGGCTGCTGAGAAGCAGGAGATTGAGAACGCCCGCAAGGAAGAAGCCGAGCGTGAAGCCGCCCGTCAAAAGAGGAAGCTCAACTTCCTTATCTCTCAGACCGAGCTCTACTCTCACTTCATCGGCAAGAAGATCAAGACGGACGAAGTCGAGCGCAGCACCGACAACCCCGAGGTTGCTGCCGGCGAGAAGAAGGCCGGGACCGATGAGAACAAGATGGACGTTGATGAGCCGACCGGACCGTTGGGCGCTAAGGTTACCAACTTCGAGAACCTCGACTTTGACGAGGAGAGCGAGGAGAACCTGCGCGCGGCTGCCATGGCGAATGCTCAGAACGCCATTGCAGAGGCGCAGAGGAAGGCCAGAGAGTTCAACGAGCCCCAGGGTCCCGACATGGACGAGGAGGGCGAGATGAACTTCCAGAACCCTGCCGGTATGGGCGACGTCGAGATCGAGCAGCCCAAGCTCATCAACGCCCAGCTCAAGGAGTACCAGCTCAAGGGTCTCAACTGGCTCGCCAACTTGTACGAGCAGGGCATCAACGGTATTCTTGCAGACGAGATGGGTCTCGGAAAGACTGTCCAGTCCATTTCCGTCATGGCCTACCTCGCCGAAAAGTACGACATCTGGGGTCCCTTCCTCGTCGTCGCACCCGCCTCCACCCTTCACAACTGGGAGCAGGAAATCCGCAAGTTCGTGCCGGAGTTTAAGATTCTCCCGTACTGGGGTTCTGCAGGCGACAGAAAGGTGCTTCGAAAGTTCTGGGATCGCAAGCACTCAACGTACAAGAAGGAGGCATCCTTCCACGTTTGCGTCACGTCGTACCAGCTTGTCGTGTCTGATGTTGCCTACTTCCAGAAGATGAAGTGGCAGTACATGATTCTCGACGAGGCCCAGGCCATCAAGAGTTCTCAAAGTTCCAGATGGAAGAGCTTGCTAGGCTTCCACTGCCGAAACCGTCTTCTGCTTACCGGTACTCCCATCCAGAACAACATGCAGGAACTGTGGGCTTTGCTCCATTTCATCATGCCGTCACTCTTCGACTCTCACGACGAGTTCAGCGAATGGTTCTCCAAGGACATCGAGTCGCACGCTCAGAGTAATACCAAGCTCAACGAGGACCAGCTCAAGCGTCTGCACATGATTTTGAAGCCATTCATGTTGCGTCGTGTCAAGAAGCATGTGCAGAAGGAGCTCGGAGACAAGATTGAAGAAGACGTCTACTGCGACCTCACCTACAGACAGAGAGCCATCTACAGCAACCTTCGGAACCAGATCAGCATTATGGACCTAATCGAGAAGGCTACTGCTGGCGACAGCGACGATTCCGGTACTCTCATGAACCTCGTCATGCAGTTCCGAAAGGTCTGCAACCACCCCGATCTGTTTGAGAGAGCCGACACCACCTCTCCGTTCTCCTTTGGGTACTTCGCCGAGACAGCTTCATTTATCAGAGAAGGTAATGAGGTCAATGTCGGCTACTCGACGCGCAACACCATCGAGTACGACTTGCCTCGGCTCCTCTGGAGAGGAGATGGCCGCGTCAATAAGAGCGACATCAATAACCCCAAGGCGGGATGGCGAAACAAGAACCTGCAGCACATGATGAACATCTTCACCCCGGAGCACATCAAAGACAGCATGGAGGGCTCTGACAACTTTTCATTCCTGCGCTTTGCCGACACCAGCCCGAACGAGGTGTACAAGGCCAGCCACCAGGACATCTTCACTCGCGCAGTCGAGCTGTCCCAGAAGAAGAACCGTCTGGGCCACATGAATGTTGCCTATGATGAGCCTGAGGATATCAACTTCACGCCTGCCCACGCGCTATTCCAGATTAAGGAGCGCAGAAACAGGCAGCCTATGGTCGACATCACCAAGGAGGGTATCCTGGCCAACCTGATGAACGTCGCCCGCAGCGAGTACTCCGAGAGTGGATTGGGCCGTCTGGAGCAAGCTGGTCGTCCTCGCGCCTCAGCGCCCCCTATTGAGGTCAGCTGCTGCAGCCGTGGCGCTGACATTGAGCGGGAGAACATCATGTTCAATATGCCCATGCGCAAGAGCTTGTTCGGCCCCACCATCCACGAAGAGCGGGCCATGGTCACGGAGAAGATCCCGATCGAGCGATTCCCGCCCCACAAGTTGTTGCCTGCCCCCGACAGTGAGAAGAGAAAGTTCACCAACATCGCCGTGCCATCCATGCGTCGCTTCGTCACGGACAGTGGCAAGCTTGCGGTGCTCGACAGGCTACTTACTAAGCTTAAGGCCGAGGGACATCGCGTGCTGCTCTACTTCCAGATGACTCGCATGATCGATCTGATGGAGGAGTATCTGACCTACCGAAACTACAAGTACTGCCGTCTCGACGGTTCCACCAAGCTCGAGGACAGAAGAGACACGGTCGCCGACTTCCAGACTCGCCCCGAGATCTTCATCTTCCTGCTGTCCACCCGTGCCGGTGGTCTCGGTATCAACCTGACGTCTGCCGATACCGTCATTTTCTACGACTCCGATTGGAACCCTACAATCGACTCGCAGGCCATGGACAGAGCACACAGACTGGGTCAGACTCGCCAGGTTACGGTGTACCGTCTGATCACCCGCGGCACCATCGAAGAACGTATCCGCAAGCGTGCTATGCAGAAGGAGGAGGTGCAGCGTGTCGTCATCACGGGTGGCGGCGCTTCTGTCGATTTCTCTGGTCGCCGCGCTCCTGAGAACCGCAACCGTGATATTGCCATGTGGCTTGCGGACGACGACCAGGCCGAGATGATAGAGCGTCGCGAGAGAGAGCTTCTCGAGAGCGGCGAGCTCGAAAAGCCGCAGAAGAAGAAGGGTGGCAAGCGCAAGCGCGTGGTCAACGAGAACCTTAGTTTGGACGAAATGTACCACGAGGGTGAGTTTTCTCCCTTACCTTTGGATCTTCAGCATGCTAACAGACTTCCAGGCGAGGGCAACTTCGACGATCGCAACGCAGCCAACGGTACTTCAGGTACGGCCACGCCCGTAGTAGAGCCCGACGTCAAGGGAGCGAAGAAGCGGCGCGTGGGCGGCAAGAAGGCCAAGACCTTGAAGCAACGACTCGCCGTCGCGGACGGCCAGGTCTGAGACACCACCTGACACGATAGAGAGACGGAACATTCGCTTTTTGCAAGACAACAAGAATACGGGAAGGGATTTGTGGATTTGTAGCAATATGAAATCGGACGGAAACTATTAAGCTGGGCGCACACATGCCTGGCGTCGGAGGGGCGGGGTTTACTATGCGGATTTGCATCAAGAGACGAACAGTGGCGGCCGAAAGCTTGCTGCGTCTTGACTGTTTTAGACTTTATTACAAAAGCTTCTTTGTCTGTATTCTTTCATCATTATCTTTCCGAGGCCTCGGGTTTTGGCGGTTGTTTCCGCCCTAGACGTTTGTCTTTAGAGGTTCGTTTTTGACGCCTCGATGGGATCTTATTTGAGGCTGAGGTTGAAGGCGGGCTTTTGGGTGTACGAGGCGTGGGATGTATTATTACTTTTAGACAGTGAAAGTCGCCTCGACAGTTTAAGTGAAGATTATGCGTGCCTTGTGGTGATAAGATGACGTGATGAGGATGGGGTGGATGGATTGAGGGAAAGTGTCTCGTCATGATTGCTGCATGGGGCTTCTTTCATGGGAGATGTTGGTCTCGTTAGGGATGGTGTGTTCCAGAAGGCGAGGGTACAGTCTCGGCGCGCCGTTTGACACCGTGGCACTACGGTAGGAAGAATATTTGCTTTGCGACATCGGAGAGAGCAAGCCCGATGTTTTCGGTCTTCCTGGTGGGGTGGGTGCGGTGATGGATTGCCTAGTGATGGGGAAAGTCTTTGCTTTATGATGTCTTGTGTGGTGATGGATGTGTGTTTAGCGCACTGGGACGAGAGCGGAATGTTGGTTGTGTGGATGGGGGAAGCAAGGCAGAAGCGGTGTTTGGCCTGAGATGAGGCATGCTCTGTGGGATTTGTGATGTTTCTGATGAAGACGAGATGTTTCTGTCGGGTTGAATGCGCTTGTCTATGGGAGGTAGATGATGGTTATTGTGGAGACTCGGGCTGTTAACCTGGAGGTTGAAGATCATAGAGAGGGTCAGAAAGGGGGAGGGTGTAGATGCTAGTGTATAGGTCTTTGGTTTATTGAGAGTGAAGTGAGTTCTATAGGCCGTGCTGCATTTACTATTCCTATTACTCTCTCTGTTAGCCTCTCGGCCGGTCTCGCGGACCTTCTCTTCCAATGGTCATTACAACCTCCTTCGTCTTTTGATCAAGTTGAGTATTCTGGGTGGCATGCTATTTTTAAGCTTGGAACGGGAACGGAGTCACACATGTACGACGGAGCCAGCAAGGATGTATGCCTGCAGTGGAAAACTATGATTAGAAGAACCACGGCCAGAGAAGCCAGGTTCAAGACGGTCCTTGACTCTACGTGAAAATGGAACGTTGCTGAAGAGATATGCTTTTGCAAAGACTGAGAAGTTACCAACGCCTGCTTCTAACCGAGTCCAATGTTTGTTGTCGCTCTGCCCAAATGTTTGGCGTCCTCTACGCTTGTACATCATCACCACTTCGGAGGTTAACGTGTTACGGTCCTTCTTCCCCTCAAAGGCCAACGGAAGAATCTTAGAGCTTTTAGCCCTGTCCGACTTCGTTGCGTCGCCTGCGAGCTGTTGCTATCGTCCACCGTCAGACCTTTTTCTAGCTGTCTCGCCTCTATATTATTCGACTGTGTTGCCTTTGGAACAGAATAACTATCCCGGCTACCGCGATTTCTGTGGCTAGCTATCGATTGCTTATCTTGCGTTGTCTTAGTACTGGTGTTTGCCTCGAGATGGGGTTTTCTGAGTTCGTCCCATAGTCTTTTTCGCAAGTACTCCTGGTGTTGCTTCGTTGCTCGGAGTGTTTCGTCGGGAATTTGGGCGATGGCGTCGCGAATTTCGTCCCGGCGTGCGCGCTCGCGCTCGACTTTCTCTGGGGTAAAGGGGTTGTCTGACTTGACTGAAAGGCAAAAGTGAGTTTCCGGTTTAACATGCCATGTAGACATTTCGGAGGAACTTACTGTCATCCAAGTAGCTGTCCGAAAGAGAGCGAATCTTCTGTTCGCATACCTCCACAAGCGAGATGCCATAGATGCCGAGACTCATCGTAGCCTGAAGGCTTTCTGACGATCCAATACGCTCCTCGTATTGTCTAAACACATCATATTCGTCCAGCATGGTGTTGTTCAGGATTGCATCGACAGGCAAACCCTTGATGACGTGGAAATCACAGCGAACTGGTGATTCGCCGTAGGCGAACTGCCATTCTGCTTGAGCGATCCCTTTTGTGCGCACCCGTGAACCGTCGAGAAACTCAACCAAGGTGCGGTGGCGCTCTCTCCGACGGACTTTTAGACCCAACCTTCGGGCATGCTTGAGTGATATGGCCATAACATCCGAGCCCGTGTCAGGCACTGCGAGACATTCGCTGCCGTTGATGTAGCCGCCCAGAACGTCCTGTTCAGCCCCGATGAGGTTAAGCGATGGCTGTGCTAGGCGGTAGGACATTTTCTTGATTCTGTGAGCGTAGTCTGTCATTGTCCTGGTTGCTTTGAGAAACACGCTGCCCAGGACGAGGTCCCGAGTTGCCCCGGGCAAGATGCTGCAAAGAAGGCCGTGCTTTTCCCTTTCCCCGTCGAAGCTGAAGGCCAGCTGGACCTGCCCGGGGGACATCACCTTGCTTCCGTTAGGCAGAGTCATCAGGTCTTGTGTGCCGGCGATGGGCTTCAGTCCCATTAACGTCGCTTTCTTCTCGGATATCAAGTTGAAGCAACATCCTGTGTCTGGGACAGCCACTACTCCCGTCTCGTTGAGGTTTCCGTCTACTTCCAACCTTACTCCTTGCAGCATCGAACCCTTTTCTCTTGAAGCCACATGTCTTTGCGTAGATGAAGGGTGTCTTGTGACGGTCGAGGACTGCGTGTGATTGATAGTGCCAACTGTGTGTCGGATCCAGTCGGGTTTATGTATAGCGTCAAGTACCTCTGAAATCTGCAAAATTATTGCAGCCATCTATGTTCTCGTCTTCGTTTCCATGGTGGCCAGGGAAAGGAATAGCGACGGAGTCATCATTGTCTTCATTTGTTCCAAGCTGATGAAGACGCGGGAATCATCGTCGGGTGAAAAGCTCTTTGTGCCAAAATCAGGCGACAGCGCGTCGCCGGAAGTGATCGTCATGGTGTTTTCAGGTTCGCAAGGTTGTAATAAGCTTTGAAATACATGTCTGGTAGTACCGATATCAATCAGCCGCCGAGAAGCACAAAGGCGAGGCAAGTGGCCTGAGATCATACCAAGAACCCTTCCAGCCTAGAATCATATTGTTCCAGGGCAATCAACTGTGGAGTTGAGGATGGGGTTACTACGCCCTGGTCGCGGATTTGTGACCCTGTGACAACTCCTTACTTCACGAAAGATGGCGTTAGGTTCTCAAAAAGACAAGATACTATTTAAGAAGAGGCAGTAAAATTTTAATCCACTCCGAATGATGCCTTTCGACCCGGGGGAGGATGAGTGGGAGGGCTGTGAGTCAGATCCGTCGATGTTCATCTATGTGTATTAATAGTGCGCAGGGGTTTCAGGCTGTATTGTAGCCAAGGCAGACCGGGCACCGAAAGAGCCCAACGATGCCCAAATCTCGAAGCCCCAGGAATGTGATTGGAGGAACCATGAGAAGATTCGAGTTTGTCAGGCCTTGATAAGCAGGATGACACACGTGATTTGAAGTTTTGTCACGCGTGGTTCAACTGAATCAGACTGGAAGCTGTTTCTACCAGTCGCTAGTCAAATGAACGGCCATTGAAACCGTCAAACAATGTACACCGATGGAGTTTTCGAAAGGCATGGGGGGTATCTGGCAGCGGCATCATGGCTTGCGCGAGACATCGACAACGAAACGCTTATTTTCCGAAAGTTTAACGCTCTGTCCGCCGCAAATCTGCTCTACATGCAAAGCGAGATCCTTGAGCTGGAAAGGCGTCTTGACGAAATGCATTTGGTTACAGTACAAAGCAACGATATGGATTTAAAAGATGCGGCGAGCACGTGGGAAACGCTCAGTGAACAGGCCCAAGTCGGGAATGCCCACTTTCGGCAAGATGCGAAGGAAAGAATGAATCTCATAAAAGAGCTACGCGAAAGGCTTCGCGAATACCGTAATCAAACCTCCCTTTATATGTGAACTTGATAGTTGTTGCAAGTTACTAAGCTCTAGACATAGATGAAATGCTACTGTTACAAAGCCAGATCGCGCAGTTAAAGCATCCTGAAGATCGCCCACTAGCCGCCGTGCGACATTTCTTCGAAAACCCTCATCACATCCTTGGTGGGAAGGCAAAAGAATTTCTGAAAGATTCCACTGATCTAGTGACTCTGAAGAATGCCAACGATATGGACTACTTGTCCAAATTTCTTCAACGCCACTGGGTAACAGAGGTATGTTGAATTTCACCCTGCTGCCTTGGGTCACAGTGAGTCTGTCTGACAGAGTCTTCAACATAGAAACAATTATCTGGAGACGGCGTCAATTATTTTGCCCGCTTCAATCAGCGCTCGATAACCGTCACCGTCAACTTGGTGACTCTAGTCACATCAGTAATCTTTCTGCTGGGACCGATAATGGCGTTGAACTTCGTTCAGGACCGCACACCAAAACTCATCCTGATTTCAGTTTTTGCTATCCTCTTCGCGTCGAATATCGGCCTCATCACGACGGCAAAGCGAGCAGAGATATTTGATGCTACAGCTGCGTAGGTTCACTTCTTTTGACATCTTTCCATTCAGTACAAGCCATGCTGCGTAAACGAAAATGCCCATGGACATCAAGTATACTAATGCTGAATCGCGCCAGATACGCCGCTGTTTTGGTCGTGTTTGTTAGTAATGGCGAGCTGTCTAGTCAGGGAACTTCCGCGTAGCATAGCACGTCGAGAAGGTTGTCGCCTGTCTTTCTGTCGTCGTCGTCGTCGTTGTCGTCGTCGTCGTCGTCGGTATCGTCCTTACCGTTATCCCTACGGTCGCCGTTCTTCATAGTCGCAACACAGGGATCATAGCCGAACAGACAGAGGAAAATAAGGCGGTCTTGCCTGCCCGCGTGCTCATTGGATACATGGGTATAGGCCAGTTCCCCCGCCTTCACTCTTTGTACTGTGTTCCCGAAGACGGTATCACTGTGTAGGTAAACCGCCCAATCCCGCGGCAAGGGACGGGCTTCTTGCCATCGGCCTTTTGGCTTCTTGGTGTCCCAACTCCAATAAGATGAAATATCCAGATGGTTTACTCGTCTATATAAACGTCTCCAATTCCCCAGCCAAACTCCATCGCCAGTGCAGCAGAATCTCCAAGAAGCGCATTGTTTGACGATTTCTCTTTTTTACACATCACTTTGTTAACCGAATCCAAACACCATGTCGATTACATTCACGCAGACGACTACTGCCACCCTCGACGCCCCGCAGATCCGAGAGCTTAGTCCAGGCTTCGGGGTGGAAGTCCAAGGGCTCCAATTTACGCCGCGCGTGAAGTTGGAGAACTTCAAACTCATACAAGAACTCGTCACTAAGGTGAGCTATCATCCAAGTCTAATCATTCTATTCCATGGCTAAGAATCATATAGTACGGTGTCGTCGTCCTTCGCAAGACTGGACTGACTGATGAAACTCACATCGCGCTTGCCCGTATGTTCGGCGAGCTCGACGACGTCAAGCCCTACAACAAGGCCGGTCGCGCCAACCGGCTCAAGTACGACGAGCTGTTCGATGTAGGCAACATGGAGGCCGACGGCTCACTTGTTGACCCTGCAAGTCCGCGGGCGCAGGCCAATCGAGGAAACTCCTTCTTTCACGTGGACTCGAGCTTCAACCCACGACGAGCGGGGTACTCGCTTCTGCTGTCGCATGAGCTGCCGCCGCCGGGTGCGGGGGGCAACACGGAGTTTTGCGATACCAGGAGGGCGTGGGATGACCTCGATGACGACTTCAAGAAGGAGCTCCTGGAGAAGAACTACGTTGCGTGTCATTCGATCCTCCATTCGAAGAAGTTGGCCGCGCCGGAGCATTTCGCGAATATCGAACCGGCGGATTATCCAATGGGACGGCACAGACTCGTACAGAATCACGAGAGGTCCGGCCGGATGAACTTGTATCTTGCAATGCACATTCATCACATCGAAGGCCTTGGGCCGAAGGAGTCACAAGAGCTGTTCAAGAAGCTCTTTGAGCATGCGACACAAGACAAGTACCGCGTCATGGTTGAGTGGAAAGATGTCGGAGACCTAGTCATTTGGGATAACACGGCGACGATGCATCGCGCAGTTGGAGGGGAGTTCGCTTACAAGTACAAGAGAGACATGAGGCGGGCGACTGTGCATGATGACAGTAGCCAGGCTTGGGGACTGAACGAGCATACTGATGTTAGGCAGGGGTTGCCGTGAAGGGTCTGTGGAGCTTTGAGTTTGACTACTTGGCATGATAGCTTTCACGATGTACAAATGATACGATCTCTTGTGTCTTCGAAATCTTTATCGTTGCGGCCCGCGACCGTCCGCATCCGCCCGCTACCGTCCCTTGCCGCCCGTTGCCGACGGACGTGCTTGGACCCCACTACTTATTACCGACTCGGACCGGCGACATCCAAATTCTGAGCTGAGTGGAATTCATTACTACTTTGAAAATTTCAGAGCATTCCAAGAATGACACTTGGCACGGGAAAGAGATCTTATCGGGCTTGCGTCAGGTGTCGCAGTCGCAAGTCAAAGTGTAACTTGTAAGAGAGCCTTCGGGGAAGCCGGGTTGTAAACGCCGCTAATCTGAATCTTAGTGAAGGGGTAGGAGAGCCCATGAAGCCTCCATGTGTATCATGTTACTACTCCGGAAGTAAATGTATCATACCGGATCGTGGACGGTCTCGGAAGTATGCAGTTGAGCGTGCCGATGGTGCCTCAATTCAACAGGCCGAAACTCCCAGCCCATCGCCAAGACTTGCATCGTCAGCGGTTAATGATGATGGATTGATTCAGAGAGGGCGAGAGGGGGAAGAAGCTAGTGATGAGGATATGCATGAAGTAGACGAGAACACTGAGATGGGACTGAGGAATCCGTCCGATGCACTGCATATCCTGACGCGATCTGGCCCTGCTACGTTGGGGGAGAATCGTCCCCGGGGAGGCCACCAGTACGTTCTTGACCCCGAGGATGCGGAACCTGGACCAGCTGGGTCTGAAGCAGACTCAGCAGGTGGCAGGGGTTGCCATGTTGCGAAACCAAGACATGGCTCTTTCGGGGAACGGAGGTCCATTCTGGATGAGTACGAGTTGACACAAATTGGCGTCCTTCATTCAGACGATGTCCTCGAGCTTCTCACAATGTAAGTTCAGAGATATGGCGTCATCCGTGACCTGCTGACTTGAAAGATACGTACGAGAATACCATCCCTACTGCCCCTTAGTGCCAGCTTATCTTCTTGGACCGTCAGCTTTGGAACGCATCCGCAGGGTTGACTTCTTCCTCTTGACGGTCATCCTCACAATTGCATCAAGAGACTCCACGAAACACTCCGTTATTCATCGTTATTGTTGGAATCATGCCCAGAGCCTGTTGCTCAAGGTTCTTCTGGCAGTTCCGTGGACACAAACTCCTCGAACTGTCGAAGGTCTCTTGCTGCTATCCGAATGGCTGCCTCATGTTGAGAGCGGATATCTGACCTCTGGCAATCCGAAGGATGTCTTCAGAGAGGGGAGAACAACTTGGTCTCTGGTTGGCCAGGCCGTAAGACTGGGATACGCTCTTCGTCTGGATCGCGCAGCTTTCAGGGGTAACGGCAACAGCACGTCTCAGAACCAGGACCAGAATCGGCTGATATGGATGTGTGCGTATGTTTCTCATGATGATTAGAGAGATTACTGACTATCAACAGTCACTTACATCGCTGATCGACAAATATCTGTCCGTCTTGGCCAATCCTTCTGGTCCCGAGGTCCCTCTCTGTCGTCCAACTTCACCGCCAAAGACTTCCCGACCCTCCATCCCACACCTGGATTAATAGACGAGAACTATGCTTTGATCCTGCAAGCTAATCTGGAACTCACCCAAATCTTACACAACGCACATGCAGTTCTGTACTCTTCAACTGAGAGGACACTATCGATGATCCATGAGGGAGATTATCCTCGATATCTGGACGACTTCATGGAATCGGCGACGCATTGGGATTCGCGATGGAAAGACATGCAAGTTTCACCGAATATAAAGCATGCGCTACGCTTGCTGTATGAGTACGTGTGCTTGTACATCAACGCCTTTTCGTTCCATGCTGTTTTGACGCGAGCGTCGAGGCCACGAGCATCAGAGAGGTACAGGCTTGCCAGAACACAGCCTCTTGATTCGTGTTTCAACGGGGGAATCATGTCCTCACCGGATGCGAGATACATAATAGGAGCGATCAGCGCCGCGAGAAGTTTGCTTGGTGTCATGAACGAACTGGACCCGAAGCACACTCTTCGGTATTTACCGTCGCGGTATCACTTGTGAGTCACTTCCTCTTAGGCTCAACACGCGAGAAACAACAACCTCGCTAATCTATGACATTAGATACGGCTTGTATGCTGCTGTCTTCTTGCATAAGGCTCTAGATGCAGATGCAATCCAGGGAACCACTCAGAAAGAAGAGGTCACAAGTCTAGCGCAGCGGTTCATCGCTGCTCAGAAGGAGGTGTCATCGACAGAGTCGCACATCTGCCATGGATACAGCGATCTTTTGAAAAAGCTGTGGAGTTCCAATGGATCAAAACGTGTGCCCGCTACTCAAAATGACACTACCTCATCGACAACCCTGGTGGCTGACACGTTCCCGAAGGCGCTTCTGCAGGACCCCCCTTATCCTGTCGCCGACAGTGTTGTTACTTTGGGTTGCGGAGACCGTATGTCTACATCAAACGTTTCTGACCTAGCGGCTCTCGAGGGCGGTACACCGGACTTTACGTCCTTCGAGAGCTACCTCTTCGGGTCGCTGTGGCCGGAGTTGGCGAGTGTTGGTGACTCTGGTGAGCAGGGATGTCTTGATCAAGATGTTCAATTCGGTTTCAACTTTGGCAGCGTTTTGTGATGTCGTATTTCTGCGGCCGATGGCGGGGGGCACAGGAGCTTGAGGGCTGGTCGTATTGTCGGTCACAATCTTGGCTATTATGTTCAGAATATGTTGGCGGCAAGGTTGCAGCGCTGCCTACAGATGAGCTTGAGCTCTGCCGACTAGGCAGAGTGCTTATCTGTCAATCAAATGTCATTTCATCCTTTTATCGTCGTCGTCCCTTTCATCTTCCACGTTGCCTTCCCCCATAAGCGTTCCTGTCATGTTCTTTTTCATCGACCCTATTGTCCTCATCATCGACATCCATGCCATAACGTTCTGTATGGAAAAGCTCACGCAATCCTTCCTTATTGCGGTAGACGGACGATATCCAGAGTGAAACCACTAGATATGCATACAACTGACTCAATGTGTCACAACTGGGATCATCAAGTCCAATAAGCTTCGGATTGGCGCGCGTTTACTCTGTTGGTCGTTGGTGTTGGTGCGGTCGAGGACCCTTGTCGTACGGCTGAACTTGGAACCAACGGGGAGGACTGCGCCGCCTCCGGGCCGCTGTCGATGCAACCCACACGAACTTGGAAGTGGAATAAACCTCTGGGGATTAGATAGCCGGGCGGGCATGCGATTCCCAATCGAGACATCCGGCCGCTGCAAAACGTTGGATTTGATGGATTTGATGGGGGTGTGCAGGCTGTGTTCTGGTGGACCGTGGACAATGAAAAGGAGACCACCTGCCCAAGAACCGCACGGCATACCCCTGCGTAACTCTTTCTATCCTTCTTACCGTTATCATAACACTCATTCAATTAGCAATGAAGATCACCGTATGTGTAGCCATAATTTTAGTAAAACCACAGCCTAATTTCAACGCAGGAATATCGTCATTTTGAGGAGGACCCCGCAGCTGTCTCTGCGGCAACTCAATCATCCTCAACGTCCTCAGCCAACTTTACACCTCGAACTTTCTCGCCTGCTTCCCTCGACCCAGAAGATGAGGAGGGACATTTAAGCCCTGGACCAACCAACTCCGACCATTCGTCAGCATCGTCATCCGACACCGAACGGAACCTGTCACCGACTCCTGCAAGAGATGGTATGTTCATTTTCCGTGGGTCAACGCCCTCGGATCAAGACACGAAGACACCGGAGACTACGAGAGGAACTCCGTTTTCTCCGGCAGGTCGGCCCCAAAGCAGGGCTATCGCTCTCGACTCAGCATCCAGGTCGTCGACCAGTCCTGTTAGAACACCTTCCGTGTCGAGTGTCACTCCATCCACTGCTTCTACTGATGGTGGACACATTCATCGTCAACCCAGTTCATTGAGGGCCAATCGTACACGAAGTACTGCAGAGATTGAGGCAATCGGGCCTCTTTTGAACGAACTCACGCTCGATGGCGACTCTGGGGAGTTAGGAATGGCGGAACTTCGACAGGCTCTCCCGTCTGTCTCCGTCACAACGGCAAACCAAGGGCCAGAAGCAAGTTCCCCCGTGTTCGGGCTTCGACAAACGTCCTTGAGCCCACGCCCGCCTCGTCGATCCCGCAGGGTATCAAGAACAAATCAAGCCCCTCACGACGTGAAAGACGAAGAGCTGCCTCATGATCGCTTTCACCATCCGGACGTGCAAAACGCGTTTTTAGAAGCGAAGACGCTCATGTCTCGATTGGCTCGGGTTCTAGGAAGCAGTCCACTCCACGTTGATCCGGACTCCGCCATCAAGAGGCTGCATAAGCGGGCCAAAGATCTGTCCCGGTTTCAATGCCCCCCGACTCGTACTGTCGGCTTTGTTGGCGATTCTGGTGTCGGTAAGAAATTGCCCATCTAACGGAACACCGCCTGCAGCTAACACACATCAGGTAAAAGCAGTCTATTGAACTCTCTTCTACATCAAGAGGGCCTGGCAAGAACGGTAGGCATCAATTCTGGAAAGAGGCTAAGATATTCACTAATTATTTTACAGAGCAATAGTGGAGCGGCCTGTACTTGTGTTGTCACGGAGTATCATTACGACATGAGGGATGATTTCCAAGTTGACGTGGAGCTGTTTACTCAAGACGATTTGATGGAACAAGTCACTCATCTATTGCAATCGTACCGCAGATTCCACTTACATGCAGAAGAGATGACTGTAGCAGATGGGCTGGAGGAGGCTAAGGAGCACGCCAGTGTTGCTCGGGACACTTTTCGAGCCCTGTTCCGAGGGCGACTTGGAAACGAAGCCTTCCTTACAACAGAACCGGAAGGCTTTGTGTTGTGGACTTTCAGACGTTGGCTTGAGGATGGCGTTCCAGAACTCGGAGGAAGTCACAACAGAAGCTCCAAGGAAAGCTGCTCAGACTTCTTAATACAACTTACATCCGAGGCGCCTGGGTCACAAGGCCCGGCAATCTGGCCTTTCGTACGAAAAATCAAGTAAGGCGATTCTTTGCTACAAGAGGTGGTGAGGGATCCTTGCTCAAAGGCCACAGGGTATTTCTCGACGCGCACATACTCAGCAAGGGACTGGTTCTCGTAGACCTTCCTGGTAAGTACACCATCAGAATTGTGATTACACATAGGATAACTCATGCCCTGATCAAGGACTTCGAGACTTGAACTCTGCGCGAAGAAGCATTACAGAACGATACCTACTCGAGTGCGACGAGGTGTTTGCTGTATGCAATATTGGCCGCGCAACGACAGATGTAGGCGTGGCGAGCGTGTTTGAACTTGCGCGAAGAGCCGGTCTGAGTAACGTGGGAATCGTCTGCACTAGATCAGATGTAAGGCTGTACTGAAACCCAATCGTGATTGAGTGTTGCTAATACTGAATGCTCAGGATATTCAAGCGTCGGAGGCAAAGAACGACTGGAAGGGTCAGCGAGCGAAACGTATACAGCAGCTGAGCGCCGAAGTTGCGACTGCCAGGGGCCAAATTGATGAAATCAAACGTTTGTTGGACGAGTACGATGATGAAGATCTCACAGAAGAAGAGGAGGACGAGGTGTATGACCTCCATCGGGACTTAAGAAAGGAAGAGTACGACTTCCCTACCTAATGCGATCCAGATTGCTGATGACATGGTTTAGGAAATTTTATGAACAGAAACTATATGAGTAAGTAGATTAACAGGACGGTAGCGAGTCGTTGTTTTCGCTAACCTGTCGAACTTAGTCTCAAAACCTTCTTGGTCGAGACTCGAAACGCAGAGGTTACGAAGAAGCTTCAAGCTAGCTATCGAGACAAGGTCCGGGGTGGGATTGTTCATGTTTTCTGCATCAGCAACACGGAGTACTGGTCCAAGACCATGTTACCGAAAGACGAGGCAATCCCCTCTTTACAGCTGAGCGGAATCATTGCTCTGCGGAAGCACTGTCTCTCCATCATCGCGGAGAGTCAGTTGAGACTTGCCACCAAATTTGTCACCAATGACATCCCTGCTTTGCTTGGAGAGGCCGGATTATGGGTTGAGTCTGGAGCCGGAAGTGCCAATGCGGAACAGAAGTCAGCTGTTCGCAGAACTCTAGACAAGATAGAGCGTCAACTGAGAGAGGTAAGCTGAAAGGCCGACATCGCTGGCTCGTGTTTTACTGATTGGTTAGTAGAATTTGACAGGCCGCGGCTCAGATCTCAGACGTGTGGGTAGAGCAACCAGAGAGCATTTCCAGAACCAGGTGTACGATGGTAGGGTCACTTTAGTCTCCTGATCATCCCGGTCTAAGGGGCTTATTGGAGCTATCTAGATCAACGAACAGATCGATGGAGAAGAACAGCCGTAAACGCAACGCGAGAATGGTACGGTGTGAGTAGACTGAGCCAGTCTGTGAAGTATTTTGACTAATAATGATTGTAGTGGGCGCATCGTGAGTCTAGATTCTGTCGCAATGCCTTGGCTCTCCGCTAATAAAACCAATCAGAGACTTACAGTGCTTTTTGCCGTAACTACGGAAATTATTGCACTCCCGCCGTAGGGCCTCATGATTGGAATCAGGACATCATTGCCAAGATGGTCGGAGATTTGAGTCCACAATGGAAGCGGATGCTTTCGTCTGTCCAGGGTAGACTCAATACAGATGTTGAAAATCTTGAGGATGAGATGGATGCGGCCTTGGAACTACTCTGTAAGGGCCTCAATAGTTTTCCCTTTTTAGGAATGACATGTGCTGATCGCTTGCCTGCTAGCTGCGGAACTCGAAGCTTTCCCAGAAGTCAACGAGGTAATTGGGGAGGTATTGCTTGCGCGTACCAGTCAAATTCTATCCAGGATGGAGTCTTCGAGGGAGACGTTCCAGGATGACGTTCGGTGAGGTATTCTCAACCAAGCCCTGGCTCTATGCTAACTGTTCTGAAAGTGCCCTGGAAGTAGATGCCCTTACAGGAATCCGGACCTCGATCGTCGGTCAGGCAATGGAAGAATCTTACAGGCGCTGTAACATGGAGTATGGTATGATATTTTGGGTCTCTGTTCCGGCGCCTCTCCATGTGGCTAATACTCGAAGCAGGCAGGGGAAGCGACCAACGACGAAAGGGGATCATCAACGGTACGGTGCAGAGCCAAGACTTCTTTGTGAATCACATGCGAGAGTTCCGAAGAAGATGGAAGACTTTGACAGATGAGTTCCAGAAGGAGCTCCAGGACTCGATTAAAGATGAGCTTGGTCTCATGAGCACATCTTTCGACATCATTAGGGACGAGAATGTTGCAACGGAAAGCGAGGAAAACCCGGAACTTAGACAATGCCTGGAGATTGAAATCGGTCGGGCCAAGGAGCAGCTGGAACGCATCAGGGATATCATGACTTCTCAGTAATATCTCGGCTCTTATGACGACACATAGTTATCCCCAAACATGTATTGATTTTGAGTCTGCTGAGCGACCGGGCGGCGCACTACCGCCCCAGGACCTCTCGTTCTTGTCGTTCCTTTTGTCTCTATCATGGCTTTCTTTTTCATGGACCCTCTGATTTCTGACTCAATTGCCCTATGTCTGGGTTGAGACGCTCTTGTCTCCGAGATGCCCGTTAATATGACCACAATCTTCAATTTCCGAAATCGAACAGAAGACCCGTACTCAGCCCGAGGAGTTACAGGCATCCTAATTATCGCTGTTATATGTGCAGGCTTGCCACCGCGAAGATGTGCTTCAGGGTCTCGCATGGTCGGGTGCTCCTACGCGCACGTGAAAGTTTTGGGCGACAATGATGGGAGCCTCATTCTGTAAGTACGGTCGAGATGCTGTAGCCAATGGGATGCATATTTGGAAATCTTAAGCGAGGCCAAGGTACGGAAATGATCCCTTTCCTGGGCAGGCTCTTGGCCCAGTAGGCAACATTCCCAGAGATGGTGAACGGGTTCTTACTTGGTACGAGTATTGTCCGAGCATCCGTTGAAGTGGCTCAAAATTTACAACACCGTGACGAGGAGGAGAGCTTCTCCAGATCTCTTCCTATTGACTGCACCTGGGTCATCTGCGAGAAGCAATAGTCCAGATGCGCGTCGCCCAAACAAGACCGTTGTCAGACGATGTGACATTGATCGAATTAAGAAGACTACACCCATGAAAGTTGCTCCAGGGCCCGCCGCAGTGCATTGCACCCTGTTTTGAATCGCCAAGGCGCTTCGCGGAATTCGTAGCGTGATGCATTTTCAGCTTTCAGCCACATTTCTTGGCATCGAATCAGAGGAGTGGTGGAGCTATCGCAACCCATTCCAATCAGCGGTACGGAAATTGTCACGAGGGCGGGCTGTTGACTCAGTAAAATGTTCCGGGTCCGACTCTTTAAGAGTGATCTGGCCCGGTAGGAGTTTGAACGAAATCCGTGAATGTTAGCAGCAAGATCGCCCATTGCACAGCAAACAGCGTCTGTCGCCGACGGCCTCAGTGACCATGTCTCAGGAAATTCACACGGGAGTCTGGATTGACTGGAGCCATGGTAGAGTTCTAGGCGCCACGATCACCATGTCCGCCCGCGACGGGGCTCTTCTGCTTGCCTTCATCGCAACATTCGTCACCGTGGTCGCAACGAGGCTCTGGAGGATTGTCACATTTGCATGCCATCAGATCCTTGCATCTGGGGGTGAACATGATGGATTGTACTACCAACGACAACTCATTCTCCGAAACACACCGACACCGATGGCCGCCACTGGGTTGTTTCTCCGTCAGGCTTGGAATTGGCGGGGCCACGCGAACTACCCACTCCTCAGAACACTTCCATGGGCCATTGGCGGAGTTTTGTATGTTGCGGTCTTTGCAGTTGCAGCCATATTCTCGTCTCGTATCTCGGATGGTGCCACACAATTCCGATTATTGGCTGCGGGCGATTGTGGTGCATTTGAACCGGCGGACAGGGACGCTCTCCAACAGAAATCAACCTACGACAACTCCATGGCTTCAGTCTATGCTCGACAGTGCTACACAAACTCTTCAGCGGCCTCGTGCAACAGTCTACCGGTCTCTTCGATACGCTGGACGGGAACATCTGTCGAATGCCCTTTTGCGGACGACATCTGCGCGGGATCCACCGGAGCCAGCGCTTTCAAAATGGAGTCGGAGGTGATCAATTCACAATCGCATTTGGGTATCAACGGGGCTGATAAATATCGCGTCGATTACCGAAGAGAAACCGTGTGTGCTCCACTCATCACAGGGTCCAGGTTCGCCCGAGATGTGAACGGAAGCGAAGCAGAGACTTTGGGGTGGGAAGACAACGTTCTGACCAAGTATCTGTATGGGAACCTGGAATCTCGGAATTATACGCATATCTACAACAAGTATGGACAGAATATGCACATTGGATATGGCACTGGAGTCTACGTCTCATTCGCTCACAGAACCGACAACTACTGGAAACCGATAGATGCGTTGGCCCTCGACCACAGAGATATCACACTGATGTTTATCGCACCCAACTCCGTCCTTCATCTGCATCAAAATGACGATCCTGTTTTTGGAGCCAATATTCCTGTGGTTACTGAGGATGGTACCACTTACTATCAGCCCGACCGATACGTAAGCCCTATTGCTTGTGCCGACAGGCATGAGATTTGCAATCCCAATAACGGCATCTGCACTTCTCTGGTAGGGAGTGGCGAGATTATGTCAAGCGCGCGAGAAGAGCGTTTGGAGCTCGACCCGGTACAACTGGCAACTGTAGAGCGACTGTTATTCCATCTTTCGATATCATCATTTTACCATTTGATATGGACACGTACACAGAGCTTTCTCGAGGCACAAGAGTTGGTGGCGGAATTGACGCAGCTCAAATTGCCTTCCGACCAGTGGAAGAGGGAGATGGGACGCCTTTTCGCCGATGCTCTGTCCAAGCTTCAGCACCAAGTGACGGAGTACGCCACGGGACCTTCAATCGCTGTGCCAGGATCGATCTTCAAAGCTTGGAGCGCCAGCGCAAACAGCTCGGAAGCCGACGAGCAGGTGCAAGATGCACATGAAGCAATGTGCAAATCCCAAATTACTAGGGATGCCCAGGGCACACTTAACTTTTCTATCTTGGGACTATCGCTTCTACTAGCCGTGGGATTCGTGATTATTGGGCTGTCGTTTGTCCTGGAACCCACGACGATCTTCTTGCAGAAGAAATCAGGATACGGAGCGACAAAAGCTAAGAGATGGGAGCGAGATGAAAATCTGCAAGTCATGCGCATGCTGTTTGAGTTGAGATATGCGGGCAGATGGAAGGGAAGAACGGACTCTTTCCCAACTACTATCTCTAAGGATCGATTCAGATATGACGCGGATTACCTTGGCGAAGAGCAAATGTACCAGGAAATCCGGCACAAGGCAGGCGGGGTCAAGTCTTGAGATGCGAGGAGAAGAGCGTTCAATTGGGCTGCAGCAGATAATCCAGGGCATCAAGCCTCAAGTGTTGCTCTCAATCGTGTTCAGAACTTAGTAGCCACCAATCAACAATTTCAAGAAAGCGACCCCAGAAAAATTCGTTAGAAATGAATTTGATATCTCAAGACAGCAGCGCTCAAATGACAATCATCCGCGCTTAGCAGGTGGAATCCGGGGGCCCGTCAGTGCTACACTCGATGACGCCGTTCGCCAGCTTAACCGATCCTTCTCTCGTGACTAGGTTGTAATTGTTAGCAAATTGACTCGGAGAATGAACCAGTACGGGCTACGGCGAGAGATGACAGGGCAGATTTGCAAGGCCCGTTGATAAAAGAAGAGCTGGCAAAGGCCAATTGTTTTCGGCAACATGAATGTACAATTAGTGGTAATAAGAACTTACTGCTGGGTGTTGTAATTACAGCGACCTCCTTGGGACTGTTCTCAGGGTCGATGCAAGTTTTGAAGCGGTATGTAAACTTTGTGCCTCCGGGAATGCCCAGCTCAGTCGGCCGGTTGTTGATAGCAAACTCAATATCGCCCTTCCTGATAGGCGAAGGAACTCCAGTGCCGTAGCAGACTAGATCAACAGCCGAAGCGGCGCCAAGGAAGGACGCGATGGCGGCGAAAACGAATGAGGACTTCATGTTGTCGTGAATGTGAATGGGTATCAACGTTCCAAAGCGAGAGTGGTGCGAAAGAGTGGTTGAGGTAGCTGACTGATCTCACCAATCGTTGAGGCCGACATGCACGTCTTTAATAATTTCGACATTATTAAAAATAGTAGATTCCTAAGGTAAAATTCCACGTAGAGACACCTCTTACGACGGGTCACGGTCCTCATTGCGGCCGTCGAAAAGTCAATGTCTTTGAGTCATGATTGCATTTTAGCAACTTGTAACCGCTTGGCACGCCGCGAACTCCACATCACTTTGCTCCCGCAACCGATGGGCGCATTAAGCCTCTGAGGATAGGTATAGCCCAGACCAGTTGTCGTTTTAAAATGAGTTCAAGAGTCACTGAAAATTGCCTCAAGCTGAGAGATGAGCCACGCGGGACCACTTTGGCGTTCTCGTTGAAGATTTAAGCCAGGGGAGCTGCACCAAACTACACGAAGTCACGTATCACGCATACTTACTACATGTAGGCACCTTTGTGTCGGAATTTACGGATATTACGAGGATAAAAATTACAGTGGTAGAAGTTTCCCGCGGTATGGTTTCTGTTGATCTTAGTCCTTCTGGTGATTAAATACGAGTAATGTGGTGGTAGTTGCACGCAACCCCTGAAGGTGTTAGAGTCCTTCCCCAGTTTCATTTTGACAGCCCCGACGGAGACTTCTGGACGCCCTTCTACCTTGCTTTAGATGAACACGTCTCAGCCATTTCATTCGGACCCCAATCGTCCAAACTCTATTGAGCTTATTGCCTGCCCACCCCGGGTCGTCCTGCTTGTCCCTCCCGCGTTGCGCACCGGCTCCGCTTGGTTCCCCTGTCTTGGCCACTCGGTTTTGTACTAAGCTTAAGCCCCCATGGTTGAGACGTCGCATGAGTTAGTCGTTCCCTAGACCGTCTACGGAAAGTTCGCGGTGTCCGTCATTTCGGACAGAAGTAGACCAGGCAGGCTGCACAGAATCGAATTGGAGCCCGGAGTCGAGACCGAATGGCTTGCGCCTCATATCACGCGTCCCTCTGCGCACAGGTTGAGGTGGTCCGACTACACATTGGCCAACTCAGTCTCCCTGGCTATCCCGCTTCATGAGCGAAGCTTTTCGGCGCCTCTGGAAGATGCTCATCTCAACTGCCTGGTCCATTGGCTGCCCTTCAGCTATCGGCAGAGCTTTTAAATAGTCGTCGTCTGAGAGGTCCAGTTCATATTGACGGAAGACTCTTACTAACCGGGCGGATAACTACTTTACTACCTAGGTCTAAGAGTTCAGATTAATGATTTGTTATTCCTATATCCCTTTCGTCCCAGTCGTCCCTGTAGTCCTTGTAGTCCTTGTTATCCTTTTCGTCCTTATCGTCCTTATCATCCTTATTATCCTTGTCGTCCTTGTCGTCCTTATCGTCCTTATCGTCCTTATCGTCCTTGTCGTCCTTGTCGTCCTTGTCGTCCTTGTTGTCCTTGTTGTCCTTATCGTCCTTATCGTTCTCGTTTTCATTGTTGTTGCTATCGCTCTCGTTACTGTCTATATTGTTGTTGATTTCTACTACTCGCCCAGATAGCTAGGATCGAACTGCTCATAGAGCAGGTTGACGCATAGGTTGATATCAGCCAACTTTATAAACATAGCTTCTTAGTCTGGGATTAGTGTTGTGAAGCACTGAGGTGTGAGCGTGATATTCCTTTTTGGGGGGATGCGCTGTAAACCATAGTATGCCTGCCGTGGGTTAATCTACAATCGAAAAAGTGAGCTGAGCGATCGGGAAGTCAGCGAAAACTTTCATGTACACGCGGGCGGCAGCGATGCGCTTCATGTTTCGCTTGGTCTAGGTGGTATTGTCGTGCCTCTTCTGTGGCGTGTTCTTTGCTGCCTGGGCATTCTCCGCTAAGCGGCCGACGTGGACAGTGGTGTCAGTGAGGTGGCGCTCGCGAGTCGGGTTTGGCGGGTAGACCTGGGTGTTGGTATTCCAATTGCGGAATACTGCTTTGAAGACTGTGTCGCGTGCCCGCTTATAGCTCAGGTCGTCGGCCATGGGATCATCAAGTCTGTTAACGCGCCATAGGACGGGCAGGAGGTCATCGGCGATCCCCTTTCCCCAGTCTAGCGGATCGTCAATGGACTCTGCCAACTAAGCAGAATTGAGGTGATGGACGGCGGTGACCGTTGAGTTGTTGTGGAGGCGAGTCGCGCTTTGAGCTTGTAATCTGAACCCGGCGTTGGTGTCGAGTCGTCTGCCCATCTTATGGTCGTATAAATAGTAGGGATCTGTCCAATTATTTTGAATACTCTCAACCTCAGCTTCCGCCTGCATCGACGGGGAAAGGCCGGAGCAGCACTGGTAGGCGTTGTGGTCCGTTGTGCTGATGAAGTGTATGATAAGTGATGACAGATATCGGCTTCGCCAGCATCAAGCTTGAGGGTACGCTCCGCGAGGCTGAGGCTATCGACAGCATCAATCATTTCAATAAAGGATACAGACGAAAACAAGATTAAACCTCCCGGTATTCCTCTCTATTCTGTAGGTGCCGGTGTAGAATGGAGTGGACAACTCGAGACGTCATGCCAACGATTACAGTGGTGCCTTTGATTCTCAAGATGGCTTCATCGCTGTCCATTCCAGATTGATTCAGATACCTAGCAGCCAGAACCTCGCTCTATATAAGAGGCCAAGTTGCTGACCAAAGCTGACAAAATGGGCGAGGAAGAAAGAGAACACAGAACGACACATCAGGCTGTAACAGCAGCGAGATGTGCCAACGGCGCGTTTTCCCGTTCCTCTGATTTCTCCGCCTAGAGATGGGCAGAAACGTCCAAGACCGAGCTAACGCCGAGGAAGGCTTCCTCCTGCAATTGGAGCGTCAGCTTCTCAGTCATAACATAGGCAGGACGCTTTGTGCGTTGATGCCTGAGCCACTCTTCCTAGGTAGAATCGGCGGATTTGCCAACCTTGTAGAACAATAACAACGAGAGACAATACGGGAGAGAAGAAGACCTCGTGTACGGATACATGGGACTCGTGAGCGATCTCCCGGAGAACATAATCGTTCATTGTGACCTCGGGTTCGAGGGCGTCTACGATAGATTGATGAGGGGACGAGGTGTCAATCTCACAGTGCTCTGTAGCTCGTCCAACGTGGCGTCTGGGAAGTTCTGGATGCCCAGGGGCAGGGACAATCGCTTGGAGATTGAAGCTGATGGACACCCGTCGATTGAGAGCAGCGGGCTGGTCAGCAGCGGGGGCCTGCTGCAAGTCAAGGGGTTCATGATAACGCTGGTGAGTGTAAATGCAGCGGTTCTAGTGCTGAAGCCGGTGCGTCAAAGGCACAATTACGCAAAGGTAGAGATAGGGGCGGATGATGATTCGTGGTTCGGAATAGTCTATGGCCGGCGTTATCTGTCTCAGGAACAACTTGGGCGCCACACGAATGTGGAGGTGCTCTGCTTGAAGGTGAAGGGGTCAGGGGTGGAATCGATTATGTTGTTGGTGGGACAGCGGTCGGGGAATCGGTTCCATCGAGAACAGACAATATTTCTCGCAGCAGATGGACCATCCGACGTGGTTCAAAGTACGTGGGAAGTTGGATTTGAGTCCAAATAGACTGCGCACAAGCGAACAATGCCAGAGACTATGCCGCCAGTTCTAGTGCTCTTTCAGTCCCTCAATGGTGTTTTGCCATTTCTGGCAGAACATGTTTTCACTCGAGTCGTCAAAGCTGCCAGAAAAGATGTGGACGATGGAGAGAGGGGTCACCGCACATGGGATGCTCCCGACGAGGCCTCAGTGCTTTTCCGTGGAGGGCCTTTGAAAGGCCGGGCGCTTACGCATGCCAAGACAGGACCCCCGAAGCTGAGCCCTGATGTAACCTATGTAAGCGCCGATAACATCAGGCTGTCAGTTTTTCTCCCCCATAATGGAGAAGATGTCAGATTGTTCAACTCTTTGATTGGTCTTGAAGCCTCCCGATGCGGGGATCAAGATCCTTCCGTTGTTCCTCTCGTTTTCCCCTTGCTTGGCCGTGTAAGGCTGCAACGCAGATTTAGAAGGATTGCGTAGCTTTCTGCGAACCAACTTCATTTAAGAAGCTTATCATCTCTTCAAACTCCACCCCCATAGAAGACATTATTACCTTATGACTTTTGACTCTTTGAACAAAGTCATCAGAGACCGGGAATGTTATTGACATCCATGCGCCTGTGGATGGCTGGGTTGGTACTTCCAATGATCGAGGAAGTATTGAAATTCTCTGGGACTGTTGCTTCACTGTTCTTCTCTGTTGCTGGGTTGCTACACATCCCAATGCCTCATCTCCTTCGGACAGGGGGTATCATCACTTTATCGATAAATTTCACCTGGCTATGCTAGGTCTGCTGGGACCCGACTTTCTTTTCTTGACTGCAGTGGGGCAGTTGTCAAATGCACGGAGGAGTGTAAAAGTATGTTACAATGCCTAAGTCGTGCGAAGTACGGACCTAGGCTCCCCTGACCGAGTTTGTAGTTATTCAATCGCGATGCGGAGATGTGTAACAGGGTTACCTGGACGTACCGGCATGCTTTCTACGTTGATATGGGCGGCTTATTTCTGAGAAGCCCAGACTTCCAAGAGGGGTTCCCAATCACTGCCGAAGAGCTTTATTATCTTGTAAAACATGGGCACGTAGACTTCCCGGACATGGAATCTATGAAAGTGGCCAAGATCGACACCGCAGACACCCTGTCCAGGTACTGATTCCTCTCTTTTCTCTCACAAGTCCATGACATAGCGTTTGGGAGCCCTGAGGCGGAATGCAGTAGCTGAAAATGTGCTTCCAGAGTTCTCACTGTTCTCCAAGTCATATGGTTCGGTGTTGGTCAGATCTCACGGATACACAAGGGGCTTCCAATGACCACCTTGGAACTCACAGCACTATCGTTCGTCTCGGTTACAATCTTCACTTCGGTATGCTGGTACTGGAAACCCTCCGTCAGCCAGCCAAAGTACATAGATACCAAGAACGGAAAGTTAGTCAAAGAGATCCGTGCCAAAGCCAGGTCAGAGGTATGCTTATAACCGCTCCGGAGCAGATAAACACTAATTATTTGTCCAAAAGACGCACCCTAACCTCCCCGTCGACGACAACGACTGGTACAGAACTCCTATTCATTTCGTGAGCGGGAACCCTTGGCTGTTCGGTGCTCACATCGCGTACTATTATCGTTTCTTGTATCTGATGCGTTTGAAATTACTCTCCCGTCGTATGAAGAAGCGACTATGGGATCGAGTTCCGCCAGATATTTGGTTTCCTGCGCACCCAATTTTCTTGCCACTCGTCTTTTTGGTTCTCGGCTTTTTTGGCGCGTCATTTCTCCTAGCCTGGAATTTTTACTTCCCAACTCGTTCAGAGCAACTTTCTTGGAGAATCTTTGCCTCATATCACGCTTTCTTCATCTTACAAGGCGGGTTGTACTACATGGTCGATGTCTACAAGTGGCATCAGCGTCATAACGCCAAGTACGCAACCTCCTCACAACAACCCAATGATCATGAGCTATCGGCGCTTCCAACCACCCGCAATGATCTGGAAACAGCTGTCCCACAAACGCCGCCAAGATTGAAACAGCGCATATACAATAGGCTGCACCGCTGGGCGACGGCGTGGAGAAATTTGTCGGTTGAAGATGACCCAGATATGGCGATACCACTACGTGTTAGTGTGCCAATGTCTGTGCTTCTCTTTTTGTATGTCGCTGGCCGCTTTTTTGTGTACATCGAAGATTTCTATTCTCTTCGCCGACAGCCGTCCGGCGTTTATCTGACGGTCAATCGGTTCATGCCATTTTCTGGATGAGGTTTTCAATGATGACCTTATCCTGATTGTCACCCCATTGAATCTCCGTTACCTTCAACGGCACGAGTTTATCCAGGGATAGGCAAGACACGCAAGACGCGCAGAAACTCTGGATCAGAAGTCATAGAAGATCAATCGACAAGCAGGTGTTGAGCTGTTGTTGATACAGAGCCTGGAGCAGCTTTCATGAAAGATCTCTCATTTGATTGTAATTCCACTGTGGATCATTGATTGATTGACAAACAGCCAATCAGGGCGCGTCCTGACGCGTTCGCTTCTCTGAGCTGATCGTGAAGTCCAATGTAATTTAGATCCATGTCCTCTGGCAGCTGGGCCTCAGGGATCGCGTCTTCAACTCGTTCCGTCTCGAACTCGGGAGCCCGACTTGGATTTTGAGCCTCACCAATCCAGCCAGAACGCTCAAAATGCCCCCCTCTCGAACGCCGAAATCCCATGCGGCTAAGAGCGCAGCCGATGTCGCCGTCTACGGACCCAGGCCGGGCATCAAGACGGAGCCATCCGCTCATTCAGGTGCCGCCGACTGGCCCAGAAACTGTGGCAGCACATGCTTTTGCAAACGAACAGAGACCAGAAAAACCGTTTTCCTTATTCTCAGACGATTACAACCAGGTTCTCAGTGAGTGGGGACACGACATGATGGGTCCTGATCCTCTCAGAGCCATACGCGAATTCAGCAAACGCCAGACTGAGCTGTCACACGCTGCCGCGGTTGCACCGAAAAGCCCGCAACAGGCAACCCGCACTTCCGATCCAGACAATTTCAGGATGGAATCCCCCGTTCCAGTGAAAACCGAGCGACAATCCGACGAAGAGGCCACAAGCCGTACAGCAGCCCAAGACACTGAAGCTGAAGGACGCCACTCAGCCCGTTTTGTAGATGGGGCAAAGAAAGAGGCGGTCAGGCCACATCTGAAGCTTCGCGTTGCACTGCCTGCTGACAAAATGGGTTTAGCAATCTTTCAGGAGAACCTATGACACTAGGGTCACGGCAACTTTGCGCGAAATCTTAGAGGCCACCGTTCATAGTCCATCCAGTCCCATGAGGGTGATCCCGTCTTCTGGCTCGGTGTAGCCCTCGGGTGCCCTCATCCACTTCTTAGGAATGGACATAGATGTACGTCTTGACATAGCTTGGGTCACATGACATACGGTTATAAACAGACTGGTTTGGCTTTGCTTCCAAATAGGGGGGCGGCGAGGGCATGCCAAAAAGGCGTATGTGGTGCGGCAACTCTTGCACCAACGGGTTGGCCCGTGGCTTCTTCAAATCAAGACCCATTCGCTCCGCCTTGCGCCGTAGAACTTCAAGATAGTGCATGTTTTGAGTTCTTCTGGCTTGCATTCAGCAGACCAAAAACTGGCTCGACGGGGTTGAAGTCATAATCTCCGGCTTTGAGGCTCTTTAATAAAGTCTGGTTATTTGAGAAAACAGCGGCGCGAACGAAATGCGATCAACGGAAGAATAAGGTACCTGGAATAAAAGTTGGCGCGTAAAAGTTGACCAACGTTGGTCAACCCGTGGCAACGAAGATTTAGCTTTGTGTGAGTGGACCACGGCACTTCGGTCCTCACACCCTGGCGGACAAGCTCCATCTCCGATAGCCTCAAGATCATCATAAACATGAAGCTGCTCTTCTCTTCATCGGACAAACTCAGAAAAAACAACTCATGCCTTCGCAGCACTATTGAACTTCAGCCTCAGCGTCCATCTCACCTACCAAACACCATCATGTCTGCAGGACCATCACATGTACAAACCATGGAAAACTCTACCATCTCACCCAAAGACACTTTATTCTTCCAGGAAGCCATTGCCCTCGCCGATCAAACTCTCAAAATCTCCTCCAGTGGGCCTTTATGCCCAGTTACGAAGAAGACGGCTAACAAACTCAAGGAGTCTTCTCAAGCAGGCCTGTTCCCAGCATCCAGGAAAGACGAGCTCTACACTACAGAGGACTATCGCCGCCACGTGCGCGACGACACAAAAGATCTGCTGGAGTATTTCGCAGACGAAGCTAAGTACCACGATCTCATTACCGAGCTTTGCCAGATCTTTCGCGAGCATTATGTCCTCAGGTACATGGGCTGTCATGTGGATGGCTTGCCGGTGGCGCTTCACAAGCTGTGCGGTGCGAAGAGTAACAACCACTGTGTGGATTACATACGCACGCGAACGAATCCAACCTGGGATGAGCTAGTGCGAGGAATGAAGGAGGAAAGGGTACTTATTTCTGATTATGAAGCTGCGTTCTATAAGTATAAGAAAGAGTTGGAAAGGGAGAAAAGCTCGACGCCTGCAAGCTGGAAATCCACGTATGTGAATCTGAATGTTCCAGCAGTGGAGCCGTGGTATTCGACTGCACCCGGGCCGTGGGATCTCCCACCCTCTGAAATACCATATCCGGAGCTATGTGGTTCATTCGTACCTGTAGCATGGGACTCATCGGCGCCTGGGTCGTGGGATTCAGCAGTGCCTGAACCCAAGGATTCAACATTAATGGGGCTGAGTGATTCTATATCACTTGAGGCTTCGGATTCCCCAGCGCCAGGACTTTTGAGTATACTCAAGGATCGGGACCCAATGGCCAAGAACCAGAATCCGTTGCTGTCTCCAATAGAAGCATCGGCATCTGATGTTCTACCGACAACCAGTCCTTATGAAATAAACGATGCCTTGGAACCAACAACTAACCAGCAGAATCCGACCCCGCCTCCCACTGAGGAGCCAAGTCCCCCACCTGTCCGTCCGCTCCGCCCACTGACCCCGTCAACAGACATCATCAAACGAATCGCACACCTATTCTGCGAGGACGGATGGGTTCGCAGTAACGAGCACGGACAAGGGCATGCCGATTTCCTCCAAATCATCAAAGAAAACACGCCCAGCGGCCGCAGGCAAAGGGACTTCAACCGCTACACGGACAAGCTCCTGCGTGGAGAGTACGACGAAATGGCCGGCCACCTCCGCCGTGACAGGAACCGTCTCAAGACACGGCTGCACCGCGCAGAGGACGCGAGCCTGCGATCGGTCTTCAGCGACGCGATCAACAAGAAGGAGAAGTCCCTGTTCTTGGTGAACAAGTACGTATTCAATGGTTACGATGACCCGTTCTGGAGGGTGTACCCGACAAAGGAGGCGGTAGAGATGAGCGTGTTCCAGGATTACTGGGAGCAAAGGCCCAGACGTCGCACTGACGATGAAGATGACCCCTTTGGAATACCTGATATGGGTCTCGGGCCATTTAGTTGGTGAGCAACGTGTGGTAATTACACCGGACGGGACTCCTTCATGTAGCTGGAGAAGATCGGTAGTTACGAATATGAAGGCCATGTCTTTCAATATGAGTCCAGGCATTATTGGCAAGTCATCGTGCCTTGGAAAGGTTAAGCCCGGATCTTCCAGGTCAGTTCTGAGGCATGTTTCATACGAAGCGTGTTGAATCTTGGTCCCGGAGTTTGTCGGTGGCAAGCGGTAGACCAAGTTCGCGTATCAACACGTTTTTATCTCTGAAGTTCTATTGCTCTGTAACTCTTGCTTCTAAGGGCTATCTAGCTTCTATTATAGTTGCTAGCCCGCTGTGGTTTGTTGTTAGCATTTATCCAAGTCAAATGGGAGAAAACACGTACAACTGCCACAGACACCATGGTACTGATGGTTGGCGCGCATGCTAAATCTGTAGGCCTGTAGCTCGTTCATATCATCTTCCTGCCAGTCAAAGTAGTCCGAACAAAGGTCAACCTCGACGATAGGTGTGAGATCCTCTTGATCCCGTGACAGGATAGGTTGAGTTTGGTCTCGGGGGTCGACTTCAGTGTTGCGGATGCCCGGGCCGCAAGCAAAATCGCAGGTGTCGCGTCCGTTATGTTGGTTGACGAGGGACAGTCGCAATCTGTGGCGCAAATAGTAGACTACCCAGCGTGTGTTGAGGCGACCTTGGCGTCTGAGCTCGGCCGCGTCCATGTCCATGACGCACTGATTGTGAACTCTATTGATATCGCAAAGGTAGTCGGGATCGTAGCGGATGTCGGTGTCGGAAGGGAGGCGACCGCTCTTCGAGTCAAACATGGGAAACTCAACTGTGTCGGAATTCACGTTGAAATCGGGCCTGGTGTAGACCCGGGCGCCGGCTCGGCGTTCCTCACGCACCGGTGTTGGAGGCGTATCGTAGATCAGGTGACCGACCGGCACCTTGACTCTAGAATATGTGCGGCGGCGGGGGGTTTGAGCAGGTGGGAGCGTTTCGTCGTTTGAGTTCCAGTTGTGGAAGACAAGTCCCCAAACCAACTTGCGGGCTTGCTCGAGCTCGATGCCGTCGTTGTTGAGGTTCTGTAGAAGTCGGTTTCTGTCCCAGAGCAGGCGGATCAGATCGTCGCCCAACCTTTGCTCCCCGGGCGTCAAGTGCGTGTATGATGCAACCAACTAGGCCGAATTCAGGCGGTAACGAGGTTTCAAGTCCTGTTTGGACCGGTTAGGCGGGTTCGTAGCCATGCTGGAGTGGTATGTCGATATGTTGTTGGAAAAGGCCAGAAAAACAAATGAAGTGGCGTGAAGGACGAGGACGAAGAGGACGACAAGGACGACGAGAAAGACGAGGACAACGAGGACGACAGCAAACACTGGACGAGGGCAGGAAGAACGGGGCCCAGCGCCTCGCATGCGTTCCTGCTGGTGCCGAGGAGCGCTTCTAGGAAGGAGCGACGTTCTTAAGATAGAAAGAGCGGATGGGAGGTCTTAGTCCTGTTTCTTCCTGCCCTTATTTGTGTTATTATCCTTAGGCTTGATGGCTCCTGCCCACCCCCGTCGTCCTCGTCTTCCTCATCGTCCTCGTCGTCCTCGTCCTTGTTCTTGATGCCCTTGAGCTTTTATACCCTTATTGTTTATGTCTTTGTCCTCGTCCTTTGTCGTCCCTATCTCTTGTACCGGAGGTCATCCTGATGGTTATATCCTCTCCATACGACTGTTCACAGAGCCGTCTCAAGCATACTTACACAACGCCGATGTCATCACCGCAGAGACCGTCGATTCTACGGATGCCACCACTCCCAACTACCGAAGTTCGACATTGCCCGTCAGTCGTAGACAACGCTGTGCAGAGAGCTATTTTCGACAATGCCACCAGCTTTGCGAACCAACTCCTGGGAGGCACGCGGGTCCTCAGCAATGGCACACGCGAGGCAGCCAATATGGTTCTTGAGCATGCTGCCAGAGGTCATGACCAGGTAGCTACAGGCACGGCTGAGTCTGTTGGTGAGGCCGCTCGGTTCACCTCACATGCCCGCACTCGTCTGGAGGCCTATCTGCGATTACAAGACAACAACGATGCTCTGATGCGAGAACGGGACCAAATCCGGCAGAGGTCCTTAGTGGACGGGTATGGAGACTACCTCAGCCGCCTCCTTCGGTGCATTCGGTCCGGGACGTTGCGAGTGTGGCCTGCCCTACAGACATCACGAACACTACCACACCTCATGACCTTTTTACAAAAGGCAACTGGGGCAAGATCTCGGAGTTGGTGGATAGCGAAGAACGCGCAGCCATGATGTGGGAGCTTGACCCCAGTGAGGGCAGGGGCGCATGCCCCGACCAAGCAATGATGGAGTACCTGACGAACGTCGCGTGGCAATTTGCGCAGAACTCTGATCCTCCTCTGCGCGGAGAGTAGCTGGAATTTATTGTACGATCGTACGGGCAGAGGTGCCAAAGAGCACATACCGACCTGCAGCCCCTCCTAAAGAAGAGAGATAGAGAAGGCCTCCACAATATGCTAAGCGCAACGGACGGCGCGATCGACGGGACCTTCCACAGGGGCGCAGAGGACGATGCGAGAGCGGCCTTACACTACACCGTCAAGTTTTCCTACGATTTTTACCTAACGATGAGAGGATTCGACGTCTTACCGACGTAGAACGCGATCGACTACGGAACTCATGCCGAGCGATGTCAACAGGGACCACGAGAACCTGGAGCCGCGACAGTCTAGCTGAGACGATCACAACATCCCCTCCACGCCCAACAGTACTCCCAACCCCAACTCAAACGCAACACATCCAGCTTGCCGCCACACCTGTCTCCCAGTGTCCGGACTCTAACGCCGAGGACGGGGTTATTGCAAGCGCCACCACCTGTGCTGAAAGGCTTCTTTCAGGGTCTCGAGTAATCAGCAATAGTACACGGATTGCTGCCGCTGTCCTGAAAGAGCAGGCAGATTGGGGACATCGCGAGCTTGCAAATGGATCCCTAGATAACGCACAGAGGGCCATCCGATTTATCCAATGTGCACACACGAGGCTGGAGTCCTACCTAGCACTCAAGGAGACGAACGCCCGGCTAGCAGCATCCCATGCAACAGCAGTTGAGGAACGCAATCAGTTGCAGCGACAGCTATATCAGCTAAACCACGTCGCTGCAATCGATGCATACGCCGACTATGTCGGCCGGCTTCTCCGTGCAGTCCGGAACAGGGTGCAGACGGCTGTCCGCAACAAGCAAATATCGCCAAAGATTGCAAAGGCCGGGTTCCCACATGCCGACTTCCTGGATAGGGATTGGGCAGGTATCGCGGTTCGCCTGCGAAAAGAAGCCGTGGCAATTGCGAAGTGGGCTGTTGACACAAGTGTTGACAAGGGCGCCAGGCCCAAACCTGACATGTTAACGTATTTAAGCGATCTCAGCTGGCAGTATGGCCAGGATTTCAACGAACGCCTGCGGGTAGAGACACTTGCCTGGATGGTGAAAACCTACGGCGACCGCTGCGAGGAAGCCTCTAAATTTAAGCCGCTCGTGAAGATGAAAGATTGGGTTGGGCTACACAATCTAATTGAGAGCGCGCGAGGTGCTGTTCTTACAGCCTTCAGCCGACCAGCTGACCGAATGGTCATGGAAGCGCTATCTTGTGCAACCAGCTTCTGTCAGCAATGGTATTTCTGCCGACCGACACGCCGCAATAACAATCAGCGGCACCTTCCCACTAGACACGCCACGGATGAGGCCGATCGCTTGTCAAGTCGCGGGGGGTGGAGCAGCAGCACGCTCGACGGCGACAAGAACGACGACCAAGACGAGGACGAGAACGACGGAGAAGAAGGGCGACGACAGACGATGACGGACGACGTCGCAGAAGGAGGATAACGACGGACGAGAACAGGGACAAGAATGATGATAGTGAAGGAGATCATGGCAATAGCAGTAACAGCGCCAGGGGTAGAAACAGCAGAAACCGTACCTAGCATCACACACAAGTAGATGACTCGAGTCAGCTCGAAGATATCCAGATTTCACCATATCCAGGCTGCTGGCATTAAAGGCGTTCAGAAACGCCGCGAACTTAACTTCATCTATTGAGATTCCCAAAATCATCAGGAAAAGATTTAAAAACTATGTTGTCGGAAACGCAAAAATGTATCCCGACCTACCCAGGGATCGAACCTAGAATCTTCAGAGTATGACTTGGAGCAGCCGAAATCTGACGCGATGCCATTTCGCCAGCAGGCCAATTGGATGCAATTTCGGGCGAGATTTGGGGCTCATATACGGCGGGCAGGGATCTGCTCGTTTGGTGTTAGTGGTTGTGCGGGGCGAAGAGGAACCCTTACAGGTGCGGGCAGTCTGGGGAATCTTAGCTGTTGGTGAGTTGGTTGGTTGCGTGAGCAGATGCTATCGCAACATTTAAGCAGCAGGAAATCTTGGTGGACTTGATTTGACATGAGGTGGGATACAATTGTATATTGTCTGCTGGAGTTTTTCAGGGAAGAAACTTAGTTGCGGGTAGGCAGTCAAGTTCAATCCAGTGATTGAAGTCTGAATCAGCGCTGAAGTTGGGGCGCACCTCTGAGTGCCCATACCTAGAAGACAGGGAACCGCAAACTTCTTAGGCGTCGAATGCGACCTTTGAAAACTCCTGCGAAATATGTTCCGAAGAGGCAATCTTCGCCTACATGCCGCCATCTATGCAAGTATGTTGAATACGGGGTCGTCATAGTAGGGGAGAGTTTTCGGAACGCCCACCGCGAACCCGACGACCCCCTCCACTATCCGACGAACGCCTGTCGGCCCCGCTTCGAGGAATGGTTTCCTCGATGATTGCGTCTGAGTATCGGACGAATTTTCGGTTTTCCGTCTTCGCCGAATCCTTGAAGTATATCTAAGAGTGCTAGTGATATCTAGTGCCAAGTCTGCCCATGCTCTGCCCATGCTAAACCACAGCACCCTTTCCCCTTCGTCGCTGTTAACCCCAAGCTGCTGCAAGTCAATATGCCTACCAACAAAGCTGCCTGGCTCACTGAGCCGAAATCATATCCCTTCCAAATCAAGGATGCCCCGTTTCCTACGGCTGGACCGGGAGAGGTTGTTATTAGGAATGTTGTCACTGCTTTAGTGAGTTGCGCTTCTTCACTGGTCCATTGCGCAAGGTTCCGGCTGATGTGAAGGCAGAACCCCGCCGAGTGGAAAATACAGTAAGACTGCTCGCAACAGCACGTGAAACGGAAGGCTGATTATAGATCAGAGATCTCGGAGTGATTGTGCAGAAATATCCAACCATCCTAGGAGCGGATGCGGCTGGACACATCGAAGATGTTGGCGAGGGTGTTACTCATCTGCAAAAGGGCCAGCGGGTGATAGGGTGCGTCCACAATCCGACGAGCCATCGTCCCCTTGATTGACCGATTTTCACTGATGACTGACTGTAGATATTGTACCGGTCTTGGACTTCAAAATCATGAGTTCGGAACCTTCCAGCTCTACAGCAAAGCCGCCGCAAACCTCGTCTCGCCGATTCCCGACGACATGAGCTTCGAGGCGGCGTCGGTGCTTCCCCTCGCCATCGCAACTGCTTCAGTGGGCCTTTATAAGAAGAAGTATCTCAGCCTACCTCTCCCAAGTCTGAAGCCATCGCCGACAGGAAAGACGCTGCTGGTATGGGGTGGAGCCTCATCAGTTGGCGGCACGGCGGTGCAGCTTGCGGTTGCCTCGGGATTGAGGGTCATCACGACGGCTTCAAAAGCCAACTTTGAAAAGGTAAAAGAGTTAGGAGCTGATACCGTTCTCGACTACCACTCTGCAACTATCGTCGATGATGCCATCAGGGTGTTGTCTGGGACGGACGTTGCGGGAGTTTACGATGCGATCTCCTCTCCTCAATCTTTGCAACCCATCGGCGCTATCCTCGACAAGCTTGGGGCGCACAAAGTGATAACGGTGCTACCTGTTGAGGGAGACTTTGGTCAAAATGCGATCATATCGTTCGGTAAGTGATTACGAAAAGTTGTGCTGGTTACTCTGACAGTTTTCACAGAGACGGCCTTTCAAATCACTGAAAATCCTCAGGAAGTCGGCGATCCGGTTTGGAGAGAATTTGTGCCTGGAGCGCTCAAGAACGGTCAGCTGAAGGCCAAGCCGGACCCCGAGGTGGTGGGAAAGGGGCTGGAGTCGATTCAGGCTGGGCTTGAGCGGCTCAAGAAAGGGGTCTCGGCGACGAAGCTGGTGATTCAATACTGAGGTGGGGCTCGTCTGAGGAGGAAAGATCTGTGTGTACGTTATGCAGTAAGTTTGAAATGCCAAAAGATTAAAAACTTCAAACGGGGTTGCAGGATTCTGTCTGTGCCGTGCATGCATGCATGCTTCGGGATGCAGTCAGCGGGATCAGCTGGTCCTCCATCAGTGCTCTGGAGAAGTTCGGTGAAGGCTTCACCTTGAGCTCACCTGAAGCTCACCTCCGAGTATGCGCACGTGCCAATGGTCGATGCGAAAAACAGGCGGCGGGATTGGCTCGGAAGACACCGACCGACCTCGAAAACCGGAAATAACTGGGGCAACTGAGGCCGGACTTCGGCTGTTCTGTTGATCCATAACGTCACGCCGCATTCATCCAGATCCGTGCGCGTGCCCCACCATGACGCTATCCTCCTTACAGCTAGCGCGATGACAGCTTGCCTGCAGGCAGCACCAAAGACGGGCAAGAGCTGGGCGGGCAGGGTCCAGACTCCCTCCGAGGAAGCCGGCAGCGCCGCAGTCGCAGTCGCAGACAGCAGTCGCAGGCTGCCAAGGCAGCAAGCACTACAGCGTCACCACCAGCGAACGGGAAGGCAGCACCACCCGTCGGGTCGGATGGTTGTTGGAGGGGTTCTTGACTCCTTCCCCGTCCATATTCGGCGCCCAAAATCAAGCCGGCGGACGGAGCCTGAACCTGACTGCGCTGCGCTCGGCCGCTTCGGTTCCAGACATGGAAGCCATGACCATGACCAGACCATGACCAGACCAAACCCATGACTCTCGCCAGTGTCTCTATCGTTCCATCTTCCATGCGGATGTCTCTGGCATCGTCCGTCTTTTGTTTCCTCCTCACCTTAACAACTACTTTTAAGTTTGCCTTTGCCTAACCGCAGGTACCTTAACTACCTTTACTTACCTGGCCTGACCTTATTGTACTCTCTCGACTTGAAGACGACGTTGGTGTCCTCCACCAAGCAGCATCCCAGCTTGCCGTCCAGCTGCCCGTCTCACATGTCCTTCGCACACGACACCACGAAGACGACTCCTCATCAAACCGCCACGAAGCTCTCCACCGACCCCTATCTACCTGCGATCTTCGCCGCTTGACGTCAGACCTACGAGAAACATCCAACTCCTCTTCCGCATGCCTTTCGAGCCTGCGATACTCCCCCAAACCGACCGAAACCTCCAACATTACCCCGCGATCATGGCGACCGACGTACACAAGAAGGCAGGCGATGCCGTCCCAGCTCCAGGTCCAAATGCTGGCTTGCTCAGGAAACCAAGCGACGCACATCCGGCGGGTCGCATCAAGCATAACAAGCTGATGCAAATCCTCCGTGGAGTCTCCTTCGCCGTCTATTTCGCAGCATGCTGCGCAAGGTACGAAGCTCCCGACCCGACCCTGCTCTGCGACGAAGGAAAACCATAGCTGACGTGAAGCTTGCGCCAGTATATTCATCACCCAGCTGATGGGCTGCGGCCTGTACCTGGTCAACCGCGAGCTCTACTACGCCTACATGGCCCTGACGAAACAGTCCTTCGCCCTCACCACGACCGCGATGACGCACATCTGGGGCCCCACGAAGATCCGGATAAGTGGCGATGCATCGGTAGCGGGCCAAATACGGCAGACTCCCGGCGGTGGCGTCGAGTTCGACTTCCCCGAGCGCTTGATCCTGATCGCGAACCACCAGATCTATACCGACTGGCTGTACCTCTGGTGGGTGGCGTACGCCAACGAGCCGGGCATGCATGGTCACATCTACATCATCTTGAAGGAGTCGCTCAAGTACATCCCCCTCGTCGGCTGGGGCATGATGTTCTACGGCTTCATCTTCATGTCGCGCAAGATGTCTACCGACCAGCCGCGTCTGGCGCACCGCCTCGGCAAGCTGAAGATGGAGCACACTACACCCAGTGGCAAGAAGCACCGCGATCCGATGTGGCTGCTTCTCTTCCCGGAGGGCACAAATTTGTCAGGCAACGGCCGCAGGAAGTCGGCGGCATGGGCGGAGCAGACGGGCCTCAAGGATCCCGAGCACCTCCTGCTTCCGCGCAGCACCGGCATGTACTTTTGCCTGAAGGAGTTGCAGGGGACTCTGGACTACGTCTACGACTGCACTGTCGCATACGAAGGCGTCCCGTAAGTTTTTGCATCGGCCGGTCCCATCTGAGACATGAGCTAACAACATTCCAGTCGTGGCAAGTACGGCGAGTCCTACTTCACCCTTGGGAGCACCTACTTCCAGGGTCGACCCCCGAAATCGGTCAACTTCCACTGGCGCCGCTTCCGCGTCGCCGACATGCCCCTACACGACCGGAAGGAATTCGACGCCTGGGTGCGCGAGAGGTGGTACGAGAAGGACGCCCTCATGGAGGAGTACCTCGTCAACGGCCGCTTCCCACCAAGCGAGGACAACAAGAAGGGTTACGTCGAGACAGAGGTCCGCCTGAAGCACTGGTGGGAGCTGTCGCAAGTCTTTGTTGTTGTCGGAGCCGCCGGGCTCATTTTTAGGATGTTCATCAACACGATGCAGCGATGGGCGGCGGCCTTCTAGGCTGAGCGATTAGGTTGACGTTATGACGTGATGCTTTACTTCTATTCTGGAAGCTGGATATACGGTGGTTCGGCAATGAATTGGGTACACTTTCATGATTCCCCCGGTGGCTGGTGATTAGCGAGCGATTTCTCATAATGGTGGTTTGGTACATGGTTCGGTTTGGATAGGTACGGTGTATGGCCTGCTTGCATTAACGGCTCTCGTAGCGTCGTTTGACGATACGCATATGCGGCTTGTTGGATTAGAGAATATTATATACAAATAAGCTGAGATACTATTGAGTAAGAATGGTCCTGAGTGCATGTACTCACCCTCTTTTCCTTCGGCTTTTCTCCCGGGGTCACTTCACTAGTACTAAATTCCAACGACTGCTAGCCTGCTGCATACCTCACCCGAGGTACTTGCTTAATATATCTTACGGGCGTTTAGAATAGTCCAATGCGAACGAAAGACTGCAGCCAAGGCAACTTTGGAACCGATTGGTTGCCTCGTCGAAGCGCCCATCAAATGAGACGCATCAAATCAGAGCCTTCCCCTCTTTTGACGAGCAGATCAGGCTCCGAACACGCCCTGGGGCTTTTCTCTTTGATTTTGACAACATTAAAAAGCTTACCGGGCCAGAAACGAAGCAGCTGTACTTGACGCGGTAACTAACATGAGGAAGCTTTTTCGAAGATACCATGGCCGAGAATCGCAAGCTATTGGGGGTGCATCACCGGTCGGTCTAGAGGGTGCCAACGAACCGGCATCCACGGGTGCTTCAACCCAGCCAGCTGCGTCCAATGTCTCCCAGCAAGTGACGCCTCCCTCGGGATTAAGACTACTCCATGACCCAGATGGGGACAGAGCTGCCGTGGAGTAACTCTGCCTGTTCCAAGTTGGGTGCGGTTCACGCGCTGACAATCCGCAAAGTATCGTCTTCATTCATGGTTTGATGGGGCACAGAGAAAACAGCTGGACCGCCGACAACATGACCGAGCCGTGGCCCAAGATGCTTCTGCCTTCGGAGTTGCCTAATGCTCGAATTTTAGCATACGGATACGATGCACGAGTCACGAGCCCAAAGGAAATGGTCTCAGTCAGCCGCATCAGAGATCATGCATCGACCTTTCTCACACGGCTCGCCAACTACCGGGAGAAGGATGACAAGGAGGTTAGTACATGGTATTGAAGCTCTGATATCAGAAGGGAGAAGCTAAGCCAAGCAGGAGCGCCCACTCATATTCGTGTGCCACAGTCTGGGAGGTTTGCTGTGTAAAGCAGTGAGTCAAGCCCCCGACATCTGCTGTTGATTCCGGCCGTAGCCTGGTCTCTACCTCGTGCTCATCAAGGCTGGAATGCTGATTGCGACATCCTGGCCAGGCTCTCGTCCGTTCCCATCACAGGCCTGAACCACACCTCAGCAGCGTGGCTGAGTCAACTCGCGGAATCCTGTTTCTTGGGACTCCTCATCACGGATCGGCCCTCGCAGTATGGGCAGATCGCTTTTCTCGATCAGTAGGAATACTGAAGCAAACAAACCCCAACATCGTTGATTTGCTTCGCCCGGACTCGGAGGTTTTGGCCGAAATCCAAGACAGCTTTCACACGATGCTGCAACAAGTTGACATTGAGATTACCTGTTTCTTTGAGGAACTACCTCTGGTTGGCATCGGCCTGGTAATTAGAGCTCTAGGATTCAGGTGTCGTGGATTGCCCATGACTAACATACCCTGGACAGGTCGTGCCCCAAGATTCCGCAATCATTCCCGGGAAAGGCTGTTTGGGGATACATGGAAATCACCGCTCGATGGCAAAGTTCACTGGGCCGGTGGACCCTGGCTTCGTTGACGTCTGTGGTGAGCTTCGACGCTTCACCAAGTCTATGAATCGATCCAAACCGATCACCAGTTCGCCACTGAATCCCCTGGTATCAAGCTCTGGCCAAACTGGTACTACTACAGACCAGCAGCATCAGGCTGGCAACGGTGGTGTCGCTCATTGTACGTAGCATTACATGTATATCAAAATGATTAGACTAATTGGGAATCGTAGTTATTGTACCTTATAGAAAGAACAAAAACTTTGTTGGCCGATCTGACGTCTTCGAACGTCTAAAACGAACGTTCTGCCATGGACCTCAGTACGATATAAACGACGCGGAGCCGAGAGCTTGCATCTACGGTCTTGGAGGGGTTGGGTGAGTTAACCCGCAGGTATTTTGAGACTATCATGCGCTAATCCCTTAAAGAAAAACACAGATAGCTCTGTCTTATGTGCATTGGCTGCGGAAATCGCGTCCTGATATGTCGATTTTGTGGGTGTACGCCAGTAATGAGGATCGCTTCAAGCAAGCGTTCGCAAACATTGCAGAGACACTCGGTATACCCAATCGCCAAAGTCCATCAGTAAACATCTTGACGTTGGTCAAGGACTGGCTCGAACGAAGTGACCATGGGTGCTGGTTCATGGTGATCGATAATGCCGACAACCTGGAATTATTCTGTCCTCCGCCGTCCTTGTCCCAGCCTGGGTCAGAGTCAAATGGAGGCTTGGCGCGGTTCATCCCAGACTGCGACCATGGCTCCGTACTCATCACGACCAGAGATAAGCAGACTGGGGTTAGGCTGTCGAAAGGCCACCAGCCTTTGGAAATAGAGGCCATGAGCAGCGACGAGTCTGCAGAAATGATTCGAAAGTCTACTCGGGACAGCAGTTCCCAGCTCATCGACGCGGATATCCTGGCGCTTTCCAACCGCCTAGAGAACCTGCCGCTGGCACTAGCCCAGGCTGCCGCTTTCATCCAGGAAAACAGCATAAGCATAGCACGCTACCTTGAGATACTGGCGGAAAGCGACGATGCTTTGCTCGGATTGCTGAGTCAGGACTTCGAGGCTGTAGGACGGGAGTCTGGGATTCCGCACGCAATCATGGCAACGTGGGCGGTATCCTTTAATGAGATCCAAAGACGGGACCCGCTGGCAGATCAGTTGCTGTCATTCATCACGTCATTCGACCGGCAGGCCATTCCACGACAGCTTCTAACGGCGTATATACAAAGCCTGCCTGCGAAGGACGCAAGTATGCTCCTTGATAACGACAAATGTGTCGCAATGAGGGGGGCGTTGGAAAATGAGAAGGAACACAGGGAGATCACGCATTCAAGCATGATCAGAAAGAAAGTTGACCGCGGCTCATGTCCTAGTGTCAGAAATGAAGGTAAAAGTAAAATATCTTCAGTTGATCTCGAGAAAGCACTTGGACTTCTCAAGGCGTTCTGTTTTGTCTCTGAGAGCAAAGACCAGAGCATCGACATGCATCGGCTCATACATCTGGCTACCAAACGCTCGCTGGATGAGAAAGATATGTCGGCACATTTTGCCGGGAAGGCCCTCCAGGCACTTTCTATGGTATTTCCCACCGACGCCCCGGTCAACTTCGAACTGTGTAGCAAAATGATACCCCACGCTGGTTCTGTGCTGGGAAGCAAAATCGAAGACACACCCCAAAATAATTCGTCCAAGGCCTTACTAAGAGGGAATGTCGCATGCTTCTACGGTAGTTTCGGGCAGCACAACATTGCCGTAGAGCACCTGGAGATATCTCTCAGAGAAGCCAAATACGAGCTCGACGAGAAGCACCCCCATGTTTTGGGGAACATGCAACTATTGGCTTCTTCGCTTGGGGAGCTTGGGCGAACAGAGGAGGCGAAACGAATCATCTCCAAAGTCATGGTCTTGCAGGGGGAGATGTACCCACATAACCATCCTGCGATAATTCAGTCCTTGGGGATATATGCCTCTCTATACCATGCTGAGAAGAACCTTGAGGTGGCGAAAGGCTTGCTTAAAACAGCGTTCCATCGCTGCGAGACCGTTCCTGGTGGTGTTCATGTCTTGCAAGCAAAGATAGTGTCGGACCTGGGGAAGGTCTTGATTGAATTTGGCGAATCAACCATGGCATACGAGATATGTGCCCGGGCCGTCGACCTCACTCGCAGGCTTTACGGCTCGAGTCATCCAGTCTTACTAAGAAGTGTGGCAAATCAGGCACATTTACTCCGGCAGCAAGGAGATTACTTGCAAGCGGAAGAGATCTGCCTTCAGGCTCTGCAAGATACCCATATTGGGTTTCAAACCAGGGAGTTATACGTGGAGCTTGTTCGATGTAAGAGCGAGTTAGGCATGAGTCTTTGTCATCAGTGCAAATTCGAAGAGGCTGAGAGAGCTCTTGTGGGGGCGTTAGAGATCTTAACGGACCACGTTGACGGGGGGAAAGGCCCCATGACAGTACAAATAATGGGAAATCGGGCGCTGATACAGGAGAAGGGAGGGAGACTGGTCGAAGCCGAGAGCACTATGAAGCAGGTTGTGCATTTGTCAACTCATATGGCCGAACACGAATACCCGCGATTGCCTCTCTACAGAGCAGATCTTGCTCGAATTCAACGCTCAGGGGTACAAGAGTTTGAATCAGCGCAGTCGGATCAAGGAGAAAGCCTTGGGGTCATCGATAAGAAATGGAAGCCTCTTCCACAGCTACGAAGTGTTCTGTGGCCTTCCAACCCCTTCTCTATCTAGTCTACCGTATTTGGAATTCAGAGAAGGGTGTAACTATATTTGCAACCATAGCCACAACACCGAGTTTGTTTTCCGAAACTCCCAAAAGTTCCATGGAATAGCCTATGGGATCATCCGCGCCTTATCCCTGAACAGCGCCAAGCACGACTTTCACGCACAAGGGAAAACAGAATGCCTCCGTGGTACTACTACCATCTTTGGATCTGTGGAAAGATGATAATGAATGGATATCCCGAGAAACGCTGTGACGCGAGAACTGGATCCATGTCGTCATTCGGATCCCAACCTGTATGCAAAGGATTCCAGGTAGCTGGAGCGCTGCGCACTCGCTTGGTTGGACTCTGCAGCACCGGGGATGATATCGACCTGCAATCAATAGACCCCCTCAGAGACACAATCGGAGCAACTCAGAAAGCCGCAACATATGGTCATGTCGGGACTTTGAAGGTTTTGAGAGACCAAGGGTTCAACATACATCTACAAGATCATAGCTAACAGACAGCACTTCACTAGGCAACGTGAATCGGAGAAGCCGGCGCCGTCAGATATCTGCTCAGCCTTCCGGATACAGAGAGCGGTATTTCCGACTGCAATGGACCTACGTCTCTCCATTTTGCAGTCGAAGGTGGCCGTACCGAGATCGCGAAAACGTTGCTTCAACTCCCAAGTGAAGCTCTTCACCGGCGAACGCAAGTCGGTCGTGGTCGAGAAATCACGGATTTGCCACCGAATCTAAAGGGCTTGGAAGTCGACACGGCAGTTGAATATGGCGAGACGGCGCTCCATCTGACTGCTTAGTACGGAGCCCCGAAGACGGTCAAATTGCTGTTAGACCACGGGGCTGATGCGACTATCGCTGAAATTCACGGCGTATGAGACCAGTCATGTCTTAATTTTGCCATTCAAGGAACTCAAGCACTGCAAGACAATCAAGGCAGAGGACGGTACAAAGATGTATTGAGGCTGCTAATGCCCGTGGCTCGGAAACACATCCTGTTGAATGGAGCCTGTGTGTGAGAATCGGGTGTGAACGAATGCGGCGATAATGGCATTTTCAGATCGCCGGGAATTGCAATTTAACTGCCAAGGGAACTAGAGATTCACAAGCGACGCCAAGAACTCCGTGGTTGACTTCATCGAGTTGGCGTGAACTTGAACGACTCGCGTAAAGCTCCAGTTGGGACGAACGTGCGCTCAGCTTTGAGATCGATCCGATTCGGCCCGGAACTTCCAGGTCTCTAATTTATTCGTTGCGTCTACAGTCCGTTGCGTTGACAGCGTCCGCCCCCAAGTTTGACCCGGAAGGGAAATTTTCCGCTAGCCTAGAAACCCCTTAAAACCCCCTAAACTTCACACTTTAATAACTCTATGCGTACGCAATATGCGTAAATAAAAAATATATTAATCGATAGCCCCCAATTAGGTGATTATAATAATATCTTTTTTATTTATACGTATTGCGTACGCATAGAGTTATTAAAGTATGAAGTTTAGGGGGTTTTAAGGGGGTTTCTAAGTTAGCGGATACTTAATATAACGCTAAAAAGAAAAAACGAAACCCCTAGCGCGTTACGTTGAACTATCCGCTTAAAAAACCCCTCAAAATTAGCCTTAACTTCATACTTAAATAATTCTATACATACGTAATACGTGAAAATAAAAAAGATATTATTATAATCACCTAACTAAGGGCTATTAATTAATATATTTTTTATTTATGCGCATTGCGTACGCATAGAGGTATTAGTGAACGAAGTTTAGGGCAATTTGGTGGTTTTTTGGTAAAAAGCCCCTTTTTTTGCCTTTTTCGGGCTAAAAACTGCGGGGTGGACGCTGTCAACGCAACGGACTGTAAGGTCCTTTAGGCTTGGCCACTTATCCACGACTAGACCTCAGGGCGCAGCCGTGCTTTACACGGCCTGGATAAGAAAACTTAATATTATTGAGAGACGACGTGTATGTACTTTAGAATCAACTCCGGTTTCATTCTGGAGACATATGGACGTGAATTTCCCTAAGGGGGTTCCAGCTAACTAGAGAATCCCTGTAAGTATCTCGGGAAAAATTGTTTTGGGCCCTGACATTGGGGTAATTACATATAAACTTTTTGCCGGCATGCTGGTAAGTATCGGATAACGAGTCTAGTGTATCAGCGATATTATACAACGAGTCAAACCCCATGAACCTCCCGCTAGGCTGCGAAGTCCAAGCTTCAGTTTTCGCAAATAAAAAGCGGATAACGCCAGACGTTCAGACGAAGTTGTAATACCATCTCTCACCAATAGCTCCCAGCTTGCTTCTCCTTGTTATCCAATCCTTCCTGCCGAATTATCAACCAACACTCATTAGGTATGATCAGTTCCACTCCTACTTCCAAAGTCGTCATGTAAACTAATCAAAGGACCAGTTAAAGTCACAATGCAGCCCTTCACCTTCGTCCTGACCGCCGTCTTCGCCGCCACGGTAACGGCACAGGGTTGCCATTTTTGGGTTCAAGAGAAGTCGACCGGAAACAACGTGTTGCAGAAGTGTCTCCAAAAGAACGAGGGGACGACCGCCTTGATCAATGGCGCAGCAAGTGTGTACCTCCAGGCCGACTCAAACTGCCGCGTGACGGTGGGCAATACTGGATACAACACAGCGCCTGTGGGATTCACCGCGCACTACGACGGCCCTTGCTAATGTATGTTTCCACTCGTCTGGTATTGTGTCGCTGAGGTTATGCTGACGTTGGTTGACACAGTGCAACGCCTGGACCCATGTCGCGGGAATTTCTGATGTACTTGCGACGTTCGTTTGTATTGCTTTTCACCATGTACATTCATTTGCGAAGCGAACGGTGTTAAGGGGTGAAAGATTCGGGTTTGGCAGGGCGAACCTGCTGCCGGACAGAAGCTCAGATACTCAATGTGCTTCAGCTGGCGAAATTTCCAAAGTTCACGGCCGTTGATGTCGAAAGTTTCCCTCGTGACAAGCCTGGATGTTGGCAGACTCCATCCGCTATTTTTGAGCCACAAACCCAACTAAGGCAGCCGCTGATATGCCGTCGGAATGTCAACAGAATCATAACAGAGATAAATAAGCTAACGCCTAACATGTGAAGTTTCTTAATTTTCAGATACGCCCCTTTAGAAATCCTCACTTCTCCTCTAATATACTCTTATTTCTATTTTATAGTCTTTATATTAGTATCTATTAATAAATCTTTTGAATGCATCTAACTGAACTAAGCCTGAGGTAAAGAGGGTATGTGTTATTATAACCTGTTATATATAAATAACAGTTGACTAACCTATTTAGGTACTAGGTAGCTAAGATAGGATATTTATACTCTATAGGATTATAGGAATAATAGGGACTTACTTAGGAATAGAAGAACTATAGTATAGGTTATATAATAATAAGGAATAAGTATAGATAAGGGACTTATAATAAGTACTTAATAAATATTAGAATAAGTATTTATCCTATTTTAGAATAAGTATTTATAATAATAAGGGAGATAATACTTATAAATAGTAGAACTATTTATATAAAAGGACTTATAAATAAAATAATTTTAAATTTTAGTTTATAGTTAGACTTTTATAGTTCTTTAATAATTAATTTAGTATTTATCCTTATAAATACTTTTAGCTTACTTTTACTATAAATTACTTATTAAGATTAAGACTAATTATTTTAGCCTCTAAAGATTTAATCTATAACTAGCTTATAATTTATAATTTAGATTATAACCTTAGTATATTATTATAATATATTAATCCCTAGCTTCTATTAATAGACCTTACTATTAGATAGCTAATTATAACACTTTAATTACTCTTATTTAATAAGTTAATTATTAATACCTACTAATAGTAAAACGATAAGTATATTTTTATATACCTCTACTAAGTTATTTATTCTAAGGACCTCCTCTTCTTTATAGTAACTAATTTAAAACTTAATTAAAGAACTTAAAAGAGCCTTTATAATAATAGACTTTAATAATAAAGTAACCCTAAAGAAAGATACTTATAAATACCTTTAAACTAAAGTTAAAAAAGAAGATAATAATATTATTAAGGTTTAAACTATATATAATAATACTACTATAAAACTTTAAAGCTTTAAAGAAATAATATAATAACTAGGAAATAGCTTTTAATATATTATAAACCTAGAAAATAAAGTTATTTAATTTAGAGGATAAAATAGTAATACTAATATTAAAGAACTTTAGAAAGAAATCTATACTTTATATATAACTACTAATATTATTATAACTTCTACTAAAAGATAATAAAAGCTTAAACTTAATACCCTAATTATTTATAATAATACTTTTAGATAATTTAAGTTATTCTTAATTTAAGTTAAGAACTATTAGAACTTCTACTATAGAGACTTTACTAATTAGACTAAGAAAGTTATCTATACTACTACTTATTTATAAAGATAAGTTCTTAAATAGTTTAAACCTATCTAAGAAGAATTCCTTAAGTATAAAACTTTAAATAAATACTCTACTAAGACCTATAATATCTATAGTAACTTTAAGGGATTTAAAGATACTTTCTACTCTCTCTTTTAAAACCTTAATAAGAAATAATAAACTAAAAGAGATTTTATATAGTTATAATAAATAAAATTAACTAAAGAATATACTACTATATTTAGATAACTTAGTATCTAATTTAACTTTACTAAAAAAACTAAGATTTTTATATTTTATTAAGGACTTAAAAATAAAGTTAAAAATAAAATTATTAAGATTAACTATCTTAGAGACTTTCTTTAATATATTAACCTTATTATTAAGATTAATAATTAACTTTTTAAATACTATAAAGAAAAAAGTAAAAAATAATAAAGACTAAACTTTAGATATAAGTATTAATAGTAGCTTTAATAGAAGTTTAACCCCTAGTAGAATAATAATAAACTTTATAATAACTAGAATAATACTTACTAGAGTACTATTTATAAATAGTATAGTAGACCTATAGATCTTAATATAATAACTAAACTTAATAATAAGAAACTTTAGAACCTTAAATATTATAACTATAATAAATAAAGATATATTACTAGAGATTATAAATAGCTTAAGAAACTTCCTTAGAAGTTAATAACTAAATAACCTTAATAGGTTAATATTATTACTAAAACTCTATATATATCCTAATTCTAAATTAAATACTATAATAATAACTACTAGATTTATTTTAAAGATAAGGAAATATTAAGATACTACCTAAGGGATAGTAACCTTAAATAGTTTAGATATAATATAATTACACTAGATATATATCTAAAAACCTTAGTAATAATATATATTAGTAATAATAAGATCTATAGAAAAACCTAAGAATAACTTAATAAAATACTATAAGTATAGTAACTTAAACTAATTCCTAGTTCTATTCTAAAAATAACTAATATCTAAAATTAAACTAATTATAAGCTTTTAAATTAGACTACTTATATAATACTAAAAGAATAAATAAGGGAAAAATCTAATAATAAACTAGATTACTAATATAACCTCTTAGAAAAATAGTAACTATTTAATCTTATAAATAATTAGACTTTTAGAGAAAGAGAAGGTTCTTTTTATAACTTAGATAAACTTTATAATATTATATACTAATATATTTAAGTAGAGATCTCTTATAAGCTTACCCTTAGTATAAATAATACTAGCTCTAAAGAGGAATCTAAGAAAGATAATATACTTAAGCAAATTATATATAAATAAATTAACCTATATAATAATAAATAGTTTATTAAACTTTATAGTATACCTAATATAAAGCTAAGAATATATTATATTTTATAACTTAAAACTAAGGATTACCCCTACTTTAGAATTACTAACCCTAACTATTAATACCTCTTTTAGGTATAATATTTCTTTAACTATTATAAAATCTATATAGGAGATAAATATAACTACTATTTCTAACCTAAGTAATATAATAATAATCCCCTATAAAATATCTATACTATATATATCTTTACTAGATAAGAACTTAGAAAGTTTAATAGTAATATTACTATATTTACCTCTAACTAATAATTTCCTATAAAATACCTCTATAATAAATAAATAAAGTAGGATAAATATTAATATAATAAATACTAAATCTACTATAAAGAAAAAATATATACTTAGAGAATTATAAAGAATAAACCCTAACCTCCTCAGGTTAGATATTATAAAAATAGCTTTATAAAAGTATAATAAAAAGAGAAGTAAATTACTTATTTAAAATACTTAGAGTAGTTAAAAAACTAAACTTACTTATTAATATAGAACTATAATAAGTTATAAGGAAAAGGTTTATCTATTAAATATTATAAAGATATTAAGGTAATATAGAACTTAAAGTTACTATTAATTAATAGATAATACTTATACTAATTAATAGTAAAGCTAAAATAAATTTTATTACTCTCTAAGCTATTAATAAATTAAAAATATTATAGGGAAGAAAAAAATAACTATATTAGTTATATATAGTAGAAGGAGAAAAATTTAAGTATAAAGGAGGTATTATTTATAATAAAACTATACCTCTTAAGATAAGCTATTTAAATTAAAAAGAAAGAATCTAATTTAATATTACTAACTTAGGAATATATAATATAATACTAAGACTACTCTAATTATAAATAAGTAACTTATAGATAGATTAGAATAAAAGCTAACTTTATTAGGACTATAATAACTTAGTTTTTAAATAGCTTTATTAAAAATAAGCTTTAAATAAGCTAATATAGTAAAGAACTATAAGATAATATATCTACTACTTTAAAATAAAGTAAACTATATTATAATTATTAATAATAATAGATCTTAAATAAAAGAATAATTTATTTCTATCTATCTTAGAAGAATATAGAGTTTATAAGAAACTCTTTATAACTAAATTAGAGATTAAACTACCTAAATATATTAGTTTTAATTATAAAATCCCTCTTAAAGAAGAGAAGGAATTATAATTTAATAAGATCTATAAACTTAACTTAATAGAGATAGAAGCCTTAGATAAATACCTTAAAGAAAACCTTAAAAAAGGTTATATTAGATTTTTAATATTACTAATAGGAAGCTTTATCTTATTTATACCTAAGAAGAATAAAAAACTATAGCTATATATTAATTATTATATACTTAATAAAATAATAATTAAAAATTACTACTTATTACTTTTTATAAATAAAATAAGATAACTTTTATATAGAGCTAATTAGTTTATAGCTTTTAATCTTAAAGGGGCTTATAATTTAATCTAAATAAAATAAAGTAAAAAATAGAAGACTACTTTCTAAATATAAAAAGGATATTTTAAATACCTTATTATACTTTTTAGTCTTATTAATATACCTATAATATTTTAGAATATAATTAATATAATATTATATAAATATATTAATATCTATATAGTTATCTATTTAGATAATATCTTTATCTTTTTATTTATACTTAAGAAGTATAAAGAAGATATTTATTATATTTTATAAACTTTTTAGGAAACTAAACTCTTAGTTAAACCTAAAAAAAGTAAATTTTATATATAGAAAGTAGAATACCTTAGATTTATTATTACCCTTAGAAAGGTTTATATATTAAGAAATAAAGTTAAAGTTATTAAAGAATAGCTAATACTTAATAACTTTAAGGAAGTTTAAGGATTTCTAAGTTTTATTAACTTCTATTATAAATTTATTAAAGACTATAGTAAAATTAATATAGTTCTTATTAGCTTTAACTATAAAGATATACCCTTTATATAGGAAGAACTATAATAAATAATATTTTAGAAAATTAAGGACTTTATTACTAATAAACCTATCTTAATTATCTTAAATTTAATAAAATAGTTTAAAGTAGAACCTAATATATCTAATTATATAATTAGAGTATAACTATCTTAATAAGACTTAAAAGGATAACTATACCTCTATACCTTCTTCTCTTATAAGCTCTATAAACTTAAACTTAACTACTAAATCTATAATAAAAAATTTATAGTAATTATTAAAGTTTTTAAAGAATAGAGACTTAAGCTTTTAAGAACTATTTATAAAGTATTTATATACTTAGATTATAAGAATCTTTTATACTTTATAACTTTAAAAATACTTAATAAATAATAGATTAAATAGTTAGAATTTTTATTTAAATTTAATTTCTAAATTATCTATTAGAAAGGATTAGAAAATAGTAGAGCTAATACTTTTAGTTAATAATTAAACTATAATATCTTAATACCTAAAGAAACCTAAGTAATTCTTAAATAATAAGATAATAGAGACTTAATACTAATAGCTAAACTCTTAATAATAGCTAGATAATTTAGTACTAGCTTACTTAGTAAATTAGATAATAAAGTAATTATAGAATTTTATATATACTTTATATATAGTTACTAAGGAATTATAAAAACTTAGAAATAACTATAATAATAATATAGAGAAAAGGTTATAAGAGAATATATAGTAAAAGTAATTAAAGATTATAAGGTATACTAAAAAAGTAAACCTACTTAATATTAACCTTATAATATACTATAACCTTTACTTATACTATAAACTACTTAGTAATTTATATCCCTTAACTTTATTATTAAATTACTAAAGTCTTAAGAACCCTTTATAGGAGTATATTTTAATAGTATTTTTATTATTATAAACTAACTTATAAAATATACCTACTTTATCCTATATAAAGAAGTAAGTAATACTAAAGAATATATATATACCTTCCTTAAGTATATTATTACTAACTATAGAATACCTAAGGAAATTATATTAGACTAAGATAAGATCTTTACTTCTAAGTTTTAGAAGTTAATTATATTATAACTTAATATTAAATAATTAATATCTACTATATTCTACCTATAGACTGATAGATAAATAGAATATATTAACTAAATCTTTAAAATATACCTCTACGCCTATATTAATTATAATTAAAATAATTAGGTTATATTACTACTAATTATTTAGTTTACTTATAATAGTATAATTAGAGAAAGTACTAAGGAATCCCCTTTCTACTTTAATTATAGTTTTAAACTAACTACTTATAGAGAACCTTAAGTAGGCCTAGCTATAGTTAAAGCTATTACCTTAATATAATAAATTAAAGATATTTAAGATAATATATATAAAGAATTTAAATTTATTTAATAGTAAATATTAAAATTTAGTAATAAATAAAGGATTAAAAGACTAACTTTAAAAGAGAGAGATAATACCTACTTTATATAGTAAAATATTAAAATAAAATAACTAAGTAATAAACTTAATTATAAAAAACTTAGACTTTTTAAAATCTTATAAGTTATTTTATTAATTAATTATAAACTTAAATTCTTAGAAATTATAAAATACTACTTAGTATTTTATATTTCACTTCTTAAATTAGTACTATAAAGATTATAAATAAATAACCTTATTATTATAGAAGATAATAAACTAGAGTATAAAGTAGAGAAATTATTAGACTATTAGTATAAAGATAATAAATAGGAATACCTTATTAAATAGAAAAACTATAGATATAAAGATAATATATAGAAACCTAATAATAACCTACTTAACTATTAAGATAAGATTAATAAATATATTAGAATACTTAATTATATTAATCCTAAAGATAGACTAAGTTTATTTATAACTTTAGAAGAATTTAAGGAATATATAAAATATATTAATAAAAAAGAAAGATAAATATAAGAAGAAATATAATAGAAATAAAGAGAAACTAAGAAATAAAGAATATAACTCCTATTAGTATAGGTATAACTAAGAGGATACTTTAGATTAATATAATAAGAAAGTATATCTATTTAATTAGGAATACTAGAATATAACTAAAACCCTCCTAATAAGAAGTTTAGAGTAATAGGATTCTAATTAAATAAAGTATCTATATTTAAAATACCTTAAGTACTTATTAACTATACCTCTAATAAGAAACTTAATATATCTTCTAAAGACTTAATAATAGCTATTTTACCCTTCTTAAATATTATTTATTTCTATTCTTATAATTACTCTAACTTTACTAGTAATTTATTTAACTCTAATTAAACTTTTTAATAAACTTTAGCTTTTTACTATAAAGTAGTAGCCCTCTTATAAAATTTTATCTCTTTAGTTACTTCTACTTAGTTTAGATAATTAAACTTTACTACTAAGCGATTTACTACTTACTAAAGTTAATAAAAGAAACTATATTACTACTAAAAAACTTATAGATATAAATTATATCCTTAGAAGTATTATATAGGATACTTAAGTAATAATAAATCCTATAGATATTAAAATCTAAAAGAAATAAATATTATATATTACGTAAATAATAATTTAAATAAGGTATATTATTCTTAATACTTTTATTAATAAATTAAAGAATCTAAAATAAATAATAATAAGTTAAAGCACCTAAAGATTTTAGTTTCTAAATATAACTTAATATAGTGTTAATATTATAGGAAAATTAAGAAATATAATTAATAGATCCTTAATTTAAAACTAATAACTTACTTATATTAAGTTTTAAGGATAAAACCTTTAGAGAGAGGACCTAATATTATAACCTATTATATATAAATAATAATTAACTAACCTACTTAGGTACTAAGTAGCTAAGATAGGATATTTATACTCTATAGGATTATAAGAATAATAAGGACTTATTTAGGAATAGAAGAACTATAGTATAAATTATATAATAATAAGGAATAAATATAGATAAAGGACCTATAATAAGTACTTAATAGATACTAAAATAAGTATTTATCCTATTTTAGAATAAGTATTTATAATAATAAGGGAGATAGTACTTATAAATAATAGGACTATTTATATAAAAAGACTTATAAATAAAATAACTTTAAACTTTAGTTTATAGTTAAACTTCTATAGCTCTTTAATAATTAACTTAATATTTATTTTTATAGATACTCTTAGCTTACTTTTACTATAAATTACTTATTAAGACTAAGACTAATTACTTTAGTTTCTGAAGATCTAATCTATAACTAGCTTATAACCTATAACTTAGACTATAACCTTAATATACTATTATAATATATTAATCCCCAGCTTCTATTAGTAGACCCTACTATTAGATAGCTAACTATAATATATATATATATATATATTTAACATCTATAGTACAATTACCCTATTCTTATACTATATAGCGTACTCTAATAGTAGATCTATAAGATATCGATATATTAATTCTTTTTAGGCTATAGTGCGTCAAACGCTCCAGGGGCGACAGTCTCAATGCCTCACACATCAGCAAAGAGGGAGTCAAGCCAATACTTATTGCAGCCGCATATAACGAAAGCTTCGATGCCTATAAGGGACGCCAGTGTGAGCAGGCAGGACGGGATGAGTACGATAATAGGGTTCTTATAGTAGAAGGCTTTGTTATCGATACGATTGAGACGACGATGCCTTAGCCAAGAGGTGACGCTGGCCAAAAAAAACTTCTGGACAGGCACGGTATCGAACAAAAATGTGGAGGTCAGCCTGGGAGATCGCAGCTTAAAGCTCTTTACGACGCCTTAGTCTTTAATAGAACTAGGCCCAGAAGGGTTAAATCGAACGACAGTACGCAGTCCAAGCGACTGCTTGGTCTGCTACGGGACGCAGAGATGCTCGGTACCATATCTCATGAGGATGTTAGCACATGGTCAGGATATAACACAGAAATTGACTTCAGGCTGTTGGCCGAGTAGTATCTAAACCTACAAAAGACAAATCCTGGCGCTCTCGATGAGAATAGGACAATGTTTGTGGGAGAGGTTAATGCAAGCAGAGGGATCGAAGCGACCGGGTTCAAATCTGTTGGAAACTACGTTGGCAGGACAACCCGTGGTGGGAAGGCGGGAGACGTTATCGCCGTTCTTTATGGCAGCCAATTTCCAGTCGTGCTTCGACAACTGGGAATTGAGAAAGAACTCCGGTATCAATTCATCGGACCCTGTTATGTCAAAGGACTCATGTTTGGAGAGGCGGTTGATGCGTCAGAGGTACAGGGTAGAAGGGCAAGTAGGCTGGCTTTGGTTTGAGCGTTGGATTTTGTATGAGACCGAATATATGCTGCCAGTTATAGAATTGGTGCGTAACTACCGTCATTAAAGGTCCGAAACCAATTTTGTCGTAACTTTGTGTCCCAGGGGGGATTGCCTATCAAGATGCAAGCCAGGCCTGATATACGGCAGTAGATGACTCCGTCCAATCTTCGCGATGCTAGCTCAACTTACCTAGCATATGATCCTCATTGTTGCAATATCTTTCTTTTGTGGAACGCCTTTTTCTATTTGTTGTGGTTCGCGGACGTGCTAAGTTGGCTAATGCAAGGCAACCTTTGGCTCCGTACCGCTAGTGCAACAGTAGACGCTGCGTCCTTTTCACCCTCATGCAACCATGCACAGTCCCACGCAATTCGTCGCGATGATTGATAGGACGGAAGGGATGACTACCAATAGGAAACGCGAAGCACTGTCTTTTTACCGGCACAAGACAGTCGGCAAAGCCCGAGTCTGAACCAGCGGGACGGAGATCAAGACTGATCACAATTACCACATAAAGTCCCCCACCCCACGCCGCCTCCGCCATTCTGCTTTTTACATACCTCGCTCTAGCATGTGCTACCAGATCGTTGAGCTGTATGGTGCATGTCGTTGTCTTTACTACCAGCATGCAATCGACCGGTGTGCTTCTTACGGTCGGTCGGGTCACAGTATTCAAAAGCGCACGATTTTGGTCGGCTCTACATGCCACGATCACTCCATTAGCCACTCCAACAGCGCTGGAGATTCGAAAGTTGCAGGACCAGCAGCTAAGCAAAATAGTTTTATACAAACATATTGCCAGCGTGCGAACGAACTGGGATAGTACAATTGCTCATAGAAGGACTGTATTCGCAGAACCCAAACCTATCAGGTTATCATTTTGATTTCATTCCCTCACTACTATGGATTGTGGTCAGGTTCTGGGAGATAGGGGTGCGGGGATTGAAAGCTCTACAGCCATGTCACAATTCGACAATGGTAAGTACATATTTCTTAGGCGAATCACAGAAGTAATCAAGGGAACCTTTGCTAAGATATTTGGTATGCCTCAGTCTACTGTGCTCTTCCTATTGCGACGAACGAGCTTCGTATTCTGAGCGTGCACCCCGCCTCAACTATCGAATCGCCAGTCATCGCCGACCTTTTCATTGAGAACTTCCAGAGTCGGCAAAACTCCTATGAAGCCCTTTCATACACTTGGGGTGATTCATCCAACACCGAAATAATCACTGTCAACGGTGTAGAAATCCATGTTACCAGAAATCTGCGACTGGCGCTACAGACCTTGAGACACCAATCCCGAAACCCAAGCAAAGCCGTTCAGCTTTGGGTTGATAGTATCTGTATCAACCAAGATAACGTGGCCGAGCGAAATACCCAAGTGTCCCAGATGGGAAAGATCTACTCCCAAGCTGCACACGTAGCTATCTGGCTGGGGGATGCATCGAAAACATCAGAGGCTGCGATGAAGCTTCTCAACGACTGTTACAAACTTGAATTGGATGTCGAAATCATTGAGAGGGTCGTCAGTGACGAGCTTGGCGGCCGAGCACTGACGGAGCTTCTGCAACGGCGGTATTGGAAACGCATGTGGATATTTCAAGAGATTGTGTTGTCTCAGTCAGCGACAGTGTACTGTGGCCAGCGTAGCGCTAGATGGGACGTCTTCAAACGGCTCGACATGATCTCCAGTAGACCGTCCTTGTGGCCAGGAATGGAAATTCGTAAAGGCTGGGTTTTGGATCTTCGTCGAGCGTTTTTCAGCATTGCCCAGTTCTGCATAGGAAGAGAGGAGGCTGGAGACATGACAAATGTCCTCCAGCCCACGAGGAATCTGGAATCATCTGATCCTCGCGACAAGCTTTATGCTCTACTAGGCGTGTGCGATGCCGACTCGTTACCGCCGCCAGACTATTCCAAACCCGCCAGAGACGTGTTTATCGACTACACAAAAACCTTTATTCGTCAGGATAACGACTTATCTATCCTTTTGACCGCAGGACCGTGGAATCCCGAGAATGGAGAGGATATCGATCTACCGTCGTGGACGCCTGACTATCGAGGTATGAAAGGTATGGATATTCGATATTTCGCAGCCAGTCACTTGGGATACTTCAATGCGGCAAAGAGCGAACCCCCCAGTCAAGAAACATCGATGCACCACTCGAATCCAGGATCCATTCCTATCGACGGTATCATATTGGATGTCGTCAAGACCACTGTCAACTTAGGAGGAGGGGAGACCAGCCGTCAAATGGTTCTCAAACAGATAGACCCACGTGCCTTAGATGATCACCCAACTGGCAAATCTCAGTTTGAAGTATTCTTCGAAACGATGATATTCGACAACATCACATTACACGGCGGCAACAGATCAGACAGTTCGATAAGAAAGGAAAACCTCACACGACTAGCAGTTGGCTTTATTCAAGAGCTCCAGCTATTCTACCAAGAAAACAGAGTCCACCAAAAGAACGAGGCGAAGACTCAAATGGGATTCGAGATGCCATCATCGGAACTGTTTACTGCCGCCGCCGAGGAGCACTACAGGCTTTCTACGACGGATCCTGAAGATCTTCATTGGCGCCGAGAAGAATACGTGATGAGGACCGAGGAGGTTACTCAAGGTAGTCTGACCAGCATTTTTGCGACGGCAAGCAATTACATTGGAAGAGGCTTGAAGACCATCAGAAATGGCGATATCGTCGCAGTCATATTCGGATGCAAGCTCCCAGTCGTTCTCAGACAATGCGGGGGGCCGTCGACATTCCAGTTCATCAGCCCTTGCTATGTCAGTGGCATAATGGATGGGGAAGCAATGGACGGCCTAGACTATGAGTGCTTTCCAGACGCAACCAAGTCCAACGCTTTGCAGGTTAGGCGATTACATTTAGTATGAGTCTTGCCATTCCGGCAGACAGTGAGTACAGGTTGTGACAGCAACGAGGACGACGATAGCAACAAAGGTAACGATAGCAAAGACGACGAAGGCGACGAGCTGAACAAAAACGAGAATTGAAGAGAAATGCAGATACCATAATACAATAAAAATAATAACAGAACCATATTCCTGTATCCAGTACTCCGCTGGGTGAGCAAAACCGCCCAGTATGAGTGCGTAAGCCACAAGGGGACTCTACCACTAGGCAGTCTTAGACTTTGCTGAGTCTACTCTATGCAACCTTTCTATCCCGGCTCTTGCGCCATCCCTTTTCTTCCGTTTTCCGTCGAAGTAGCGATACATGTGTGGACTGTAGATGCCTCCCATCAGCACACTACAAAATCTAGGCTCTTGGAGCCAGAACTTCAAACCTTTCCATCCCCATCCCAAATTCTCATTCACGCCGGTACCAGCTGTACGATCGGCCCAAGCTGTCCATTCAAGCCCGTTCACGACCGCAGGCATGACATTTCTCTTCTTAGCTAGGGCTGTTGTCCATGCATGCTGCCTATCAATGGAACGTGCTATGTCTTCCGCGGAGGGCAAGGGTGAAGCTCCTTTCCAAATCTGAATAATCGCCATAGCTGCTAGGTCATACAGTTGAAACGCACCAGTTGCAAAGGCTACGCAACCCATGAACGCAAGAGACTCCGGATATTTCTCAGACAGAACATTCTTGTAGAGTCTCGGAAGTGGTTTGCCCCTCGCTCCCTTCGCAGCAACCCATTCTGGGTTCGGCGTATTTGCTGGGTTATCCTTCGGATCAAGGATGCTGAAGTCAGCCTTATATCCAGTGCAATAAACGATGGCATCTACTTGAAGAACCCTTCCGTCAGTGAGATCAACCTCGTCGCCGGTCACTTTACCAATGCCAGCTACAGATTCAACGTCTCCACGTTCCAGTGCGGGAATGATCTCGTCTGAAACCACCGGACTGGTTGTTTTCAAAGACGGTGCTGGAGAGAGGTTCCACTCCGGTCGAATTTTGAAGTTGTTGTCTTGCAGTCCCTTCACCACCCTGTTGAAAAAGCTCTCGCTCGCCTTTGGGAAGAAGTATTCTAAGAAAGCCTGAACTTTTGTGAAGCGAACATTGATTGTGTGGTCGATAGGTCTCCCGTTGTTGACGCGAGGAATCTAGAGCAACTGTTAGTCGATCGCAAGCTGGAGCACATGAATAGTCTGACTTACAACATAAGCGCCTTCTCTATGAGAGAGGTAAATCTTCTTCGCGTGTCCGATGAGGGATACCGCCGTATCAGCACCGCTATTCCCAAAACCGACAACGAGTACACGTTTCCCATCAAATTCCTCTGGTCTGATAGAATACCTTAGCAAAATGGCCACGGACACAAGGCCGGCTTTCTTGCAAACCTCTTGAACGACTTTGAGTGTACTTGTTGGCCAGGGAAAGATTGGATGCCCTTGATGTCGGGGTAGTTGGGCGTCTGGTTCATGCCTGTTGCGATAATGACCCTGTCAAAGATCTCGGTTGGGAAGCCATCGATCTTGATGACCCATTTCTTCGTACGTTCCTCATGATGCACATATCTCACTTGCATATTGAGACGTATGAAAGGACGTAGCTTGAAGTGGTCTGTGTAGCTTTCGAGGTAATCTTCAACTTGCTTGGCTGAGCATTGGCTTGATACGTCTGATGAAATTTGAGTCTGACTAACATTGGTGGAAAAACAATCGTACGCTTACCTTTTGGAAACGGAAAGTCTGTAAAGCATCCCTGTTGAAGTCTGATTAGCGGGAGCTATAAAGTGCTATTCTCTAGAATAACAAACCCTCTCTTTAGAAATGTTGACGATTGTTGCTATGGCGTGTTATCGATGAACTTGGGTATTAAGAATGGCAAACCTAGAGGTCGTACTTGGGAGGACAGAGGTCTTGTTGCCATCTGGGGTGTACTTCCAGAGGCCACCAACGTATGAGCTTTTCTCAAAGCCAATCGCCTCGAAGCCCTCTTCAAGACAGTTCTTCAAGGCGACGAGGCCCAATGACCCTAATATCGTCAGCGGGACGAGTAGGTAGAACGAAGACGTGGACTAACCCATCCCAATCACGGCAATTCGGTTGCCTCTATCCATCTTGTCGACTTCAAGGTGCGATGTCATCAACCTCGATGGTGCATCGCAATGTGTCAAAAGTTGTGCGATTGCCTGACAACTTGTAGCCGCCGTTCCAACACCCCTGGAATGCGTACTTTCAGCTGCCCAGGACGATGACGACTCAGATAGCCTGATTCGCATCCATTAGTGCTGTGTGGCGTCCGCTAATCCACCCTTGACAGTGAAAATGCAAGTTACTGGCGAGAAATTCAGGGTTGGATCTGGCGGCGCGGGGCTGTGTAATTGGATGTCTTACAATCAGCTGTTGACGAATTACCGTGTCTGTTGGGGTCAGATAATAGGCGGCGGTTCAGTCGGGATTACGTTGCCAGGGTTGGCGCTGCCTTCGTAAATCCGCCTGTTCTGCCGAGTGGCTGCGAAGTAATATCCGAGGAGCAGTAAAAGTCACTGATCGAATCACTACATTATCTTAGGGACAAAAGGCCGTGGCTCAGCTGAGACGTTCCTCCACGCCGAACACGACCGGGTATAGTGAGCAGCGTAGCACCCCGTTTAAGCCTAATTAATCAATTAATTAATTAACTAATTAAATTAGAGGCTTTTTACTATTTAAATAGATAAACCTATAGTACTAGAAACTTAGTTAACTTAATTAAGCTAATATTACCTAGAATAATATAAATCTAACCTCTAAACTAATTAGAATTTTTAAAAGCTTTTTTAAAAAAATAAAAAAAAGCTTACTTAGATATTTTAGTCCCTAGTTTTATTTTAATTACTTAAGGTTATAATCTTTATAACCTTTATACTTAAAATAGATAACTTAAGTTAGTTTTAAACTAATATCTCTATAATTATTTATATAGTAGACTTATTACTAACTTATTAGGTCTTATTATAATATATCTCTAAAAAAAAAAAGGTTAAATAGTTATTAATATTAGTTTAGTAATACCTTTAAACTAATAAGTAGTAGAATAAAGTTAAGTACTTCTTAATAATAGAATTAATACTATTAGGAATTACTAGAAATACTAGAAATATATTTTTTACCTTATTATTAGATTAATATATTTCTAGTCCCTCTATTAGAAGTTAAAAAAAACCTATTTTTAACCTCTATACTAACCCTTAAAAATAACCCTTTTTTAATATTACTATTAATATTATTAATATTACTATTACTATTACTATTATTATATTTCTATACTTTAAAGACCTATTTATATATACTTCTTAATATCTTTTTTAACCTCTTACTAATTATTATAATACCTCTATTAACTTATAATTAATATATTAATTACTTTATTAATTATAAACTATTAACTCCTTATAGGATTACTACTTAGATTTATATATTACTTACTACTATTAGTAATATATTAACTATTAACTTAACTATATATAATACTCTTAAAACCCTACCTTATATTATATAGAGGGATTAGTAGTTTATTAATATTAATATTATTATAAAAAAAAGTTCTTAAAGCTATACTTCTTAAATTATAAATAAAGGTACCTTTATCTATAAGATCCTTATTAATAATAAGAAGGGTAATACTTATTAAGTTTATTAATACTATAATAAGATAGAGACTCTTAATAAGTTATATAATATTAAAACTATAACTATTACTACTTAATATCTTAAGAATAAGTATAAGATCTTCTAAAGTTACCTAGAGGGTAGTAATATATCTCTTAATAAGGTTAATAACTTTAGGCCTCTATCTAAATACTATTAATCTATTCCTATTACTATACTTAAGAAAAAGACTACTTAGATTAAAGAGTTAGTTATAAGCTTCTTTATTAATACTAATAACTCTATATCTCTAAGAAATAATAAATTAAGGAGGAGATATAAAAAGCTTTTATAAAGGTTTATATATTATTTAACTTATAAACTTCACCTAATTAATATGCTATTATTACTATCTTTAGTTATTTTATTAATAAGTTAAGTAAATAAATATAATACCTCTTAGGTCTTTATTACTAGCTTAATACTTATATTAGTAAGAATATTACTACTATAATATATATAATTATAAGAGACTAATACCTATTTAATAAGATTAATATTATAATCTCTAATAATACTAATATTAATAACACTTATATTAAAGCTTTATATTTATCTATTTTATAGTTATATATAGAAATAGATATCTAGTATTATTAAATTTAATACTATAGCTATATCCTTAACTTTATTAATTATATTATTATTTATAGGGTTAATAAAGAGGTATTTAAATAAGAGTCTAATTATCTTATTAATACTAATAAGATCTAAGAGGACCTAGCTTATTAGAAGATTAGGGGACTTATTAATAAGTTTTAGAATATTATTAAATATATTAGATTATTACTATAATACTTAGAAACCTTTTTATCTATTAGTAATAAAGCTAATAATAATAAATATATCTTTACTCTATAAGAGAAGTTATTATAAGAGCTAAATCTAATATTAAGTAATACTACTTAATAAAACTTAATATATAATATAATCTACTATACCCTACTTAAATATAGTTAGATTACTAGTTATATATATTACTCCTTAGGTCTTAAGAATAAGGATAATTATATCCTTAATAAAGATATCCTAACTAATAAGGATTAATAAATCCTTATTAAATTAAATAAAATACTTAAGTTTCTTTATTTATAGACTAAATAATATAAAAATTAAAGTAAAAATAATAAATATAGTTAATTCTAAGAGATCTTAGTAGGCTTTAAATCTTTCTTAAATTAGTTTAAAAATTAATATAAGTTCTATAATACTCTTATTATAGAAGAGATTAACTTTATAACTATATAAATATCCTAAAGTCTTTTATTATAGTAATCTTAATTAATAAAGGTATTATATTAATCTAATTAAATATTAATCTTATAAACCTTATTAATTAATAATATCCCTATTTATTTATAGTCTAAATATATTACTATATTACTATACCTCCTTTAGACTACTAACTTTAATTCTTATATATTTATATACCTATTAATTATTAATAACTAATAAGTACTTAATAACTACTATAAAAAGCTTAGAGAATCTCTTTTCTATATTACTATTATAATATTATACTTTAGTAGAGGTTTATAATAGCTTAAAAAGTATTAAAATACCTAAGAGATTTATAAATAGTTTTATACTACTAAAGAAGGTTTTTAAGAGTACTAAGAGTAGTAGTATACTAAAATAACTACTTATACTAATAAGTAAACCTATTTAAAACCTCTATAAAGGTTATTTATATTAATTATAATACTTCTAAAATCTAAAAACTCTAATTATAATTAATAATTAGATAATAGCCTTTATAATACTACTATTAATAAGATTAATAAGTTAGAGAAGTATTTTAATTTTATAGTTACTTAATCTATTAATAATCTTATTTAGTAGTAGATTTTATATTAATAAATTTTCCTAATACTTAATAAGTTAGTTCTTAATATCTTTACTATTCTAATAATAGTAACTAATTATAAGAAGATATTTAGTCTTATTAAACTAATACTAATATTATAGAAGTTATTAATAAAGCTATTACTACTTAAGAAGATATAATACTTCTAAAACTAAATTTAAAATAGTAATATTACTATTAATAGGTATTACTTTAAATAAAAGGGTTAATAGGGAGTAGGATAATATTATAATACTAAATAGGTATATTTCTAATATATTAAGATATTATAAGAGTTTCACTAACTTCCTAAATAGGTAATATCAGTTAAATTAAATTAAGTCTATTAAGTTAAGTAAGCTTTTAGTGAAAATCTAGTTAAATAGTTAAGCCTAACCCCTAGGCTTAACTTATTTAATTAGTATATAGCGCTAATAGTGAGCCAAGTGTACTATGCAGGACATGGAATAATAGAATTAGTACTATAAGTACCCGCTTGAGTTGCGCATCTATAATATAGTTCGTATAGTTGGCTAAGCTTAGTCGCTCGTTTGAAGACCACCTCAATTCAGTTTCTGCTTGATTCTATAGAAAATGTTCTTTTGTCTGAGAAATGTAGTGTCATTCAGGTACTGGGGTTTATCAGTTGACACCAGTAAAAATTGCAAAGATGCATTGATTCGCACACCATACTTTCCATACCTGAAATCTTACGAAGTCTGTGTCTTTGTCAGATGAAAAGTCCCAAACCAAAGATGTCTGTTGCTTCCCTAAGTTCCCCTTAGGACGACTCCATCCGCATCTAGTTGCCCGCGATAGAGCCACCCTTGATCATCGTATAGCTTCACGAACCACAGTGTTCCAATTGAGTCCACAAACCCATGTATCTCAAAGTTACCACGTGAATCCTCATTTTCATGAAAAAATGTGGAATGTTCCGAGTTCGGAAGCGGCTTTTCTGGGATGTTCATTGAGAATGACTCTTGCCTGTTCTTCCACCATGTAAGGTATTCGTAATGACCAGCCCACGCCCCACACATCATTTTTCTCATGGATAGAACGTTAAGATTACCGGAAAGATTTGGACTTGTAGCCAAGAGAGACGGACGGCGGCTGATGTTGAGAATGAGACCGCTCATGTTGTTCCGGATGAACTCTGCCGCTCGCTTGCCGTGAAGCATCGCAAGGTCAATAGGAGTAGAACCTATATTATCTTCCACACAAACGCTAGCACCTTTCTCTATCAGCAAATTGGCGATTGTGAAATGGGAGTGTGCGGTTGCGTAGTGTAGTGCAGTGCGCCCGTTGATATCCAGCAGATTGATTCTCACACGGAATCGCAGCAGGGCCTTCACGACAGATAGATGCCCAAGAGCTGACGCGACCTCAAGAGATTCAGCTATGCTGTTCGAAGCTACTGTTTCGTTTGAGTTGGTCAATTTTGCTTGAATACCATCCGTGTCGTTGTTGTAGGCCATCATGACGAGGCTGTCGTCGCGCAGGGGTTCAAGAGCCGGATTGGCCGTGGGTTTGTTGTCGCTGCCTGCCGTCTGAATCTGAAAGCAGCCTCGACGAACTAGAGTACGCACGATGCTATCCTCAGCCGATTCTTTGGCGAGATCAAAGAGTGTTTGTTGGTTGGTTTCCCAGGCGCCCTGTAAGGAAGCGCCGACGTCCAAAAGCCATTCTACCATATTGAGGTCTCCCACCAAAATGGCAACCATTATGGCTGTCACGCAGCCTTTGGTCTTCTGATGAATATCCGCACCATTTTCAAGCAGAAGCTTCGCCATCTCCACGTCTCCTTTGGCGACAGCGATTTGAAGTAGATTGTTTTCCCGTAAAGCCGAGTCCGGGCCTCTTATGACAGCTCCGCCTTTGAAAAGCTCAACAGCAACTTCTAGGTTTTGACTGGCAACAGCGAAATAAAGGGGTTTCCGGGATGAGCCATCCGTCATGTTCGGGCTTGCACCTTTTTCTAACAGCTTTTTGACCATGTTCGAAGAGCAAAAGGCGCGGATTAAAGGAGTGGATCCATCCGGAAAGAGGGTATTTGCCAAAATTCCGTTGGTCAGGAGGATGTCAACCAATTGCACAGCACCATGCTCGACAGCCACTTGCAGTGGAGGTTTGCCATTCTCGCCGTTTGTGTCCAATTGCGCTCCCAGTCGTGCTAGATGAGATAATATCTCACTATGCTCATAGAAGCAGGCCAGCCAAGCTGCTGAGGAACCCAATCTTGTGAGAGCATTGATATCTGCTCCATGGTCCAGTAGCTCCTGGACAATGTTGAGATTTCCTCTCTTGACTGCGTGATGAAGCGCCGTGTATCCATTGTCATCAGTTACCGTCAAGTCGGCATTGGCATTTAGCAACGCTCTGACGATGGTTGTTGAAGATAGTGCTGCTGCGGCATTGATTGGCGCGCCAAATTTGCCTCCTGCTTGACATACGTCAACATGACGGTCAAGGAGATGCATAACGAGCTCCTCATGATTTCTAGCGACGGCGGCTTGTAAAGGGCAGCCGAACAAGCCACCTTGGCCATTGAAATCAAGTCCCTGATCCTCAAGCTACTTCACCACGTCAATGAGGCCGAGGAATGACGCAAAGTAAATCGGAGTCTGGAACTCTTGAATCGAGAGCCCCTCGCGAATGGCAGAGGTTATTTCTCCCAAAGACGCCGTCTCTGAGATTGTCTCCTCCCCATACATGGTCTCATCGACCAGTTCTTCGTCGGGCACGATGTCATCGGCCATCTCTTCGTCAGGCACGGCCTCAAAAGTAATGACTGAGTAGCTTTCGCTCATATCATCTTTGTCGTAATGAGTATCGGGCTCCGCCATTTCAGCCTCCATAAGCGGCGTCCATACCTTCCAGCTGGAGGTGGTGGGATCAAAGGCTTTCTGGGTACGCTTCATGATGTCTGGTGTCGGGGCGGGCTTCTCGTGGTAGCTGTGAAAGTACCATGCCCAGGCGGCGTAGGACAAAAACGGGTACATTCTTACGGGATGAGACATGTCCTCAAATGTCTTTGGCCGTGATTGCATACTCGAATGTCTCGATCGCGTAGTCTTTGCTGGCCGCTGTGCCTTTGCCCAGGTACTCTCTGATGTCGGGTACGTCTCTGCTGACCACCAACAGGCGCGATTTTGTCTTCTCCAGGCTTTTCAGTAGTTCATGGAGAAACAGATTTCTCGGCTCGCTGTGATGATACTGAGCACCCATGTCTATAGTCGTACACTCGTCGAAACCATCGATAACGAACGTAAGCTCGTCGACGGCTTCGCCCACTGTGACAAACAAATCCCACAGCCCAAGTTGAGTCAGGGTCTGTTCCTTGCCCCGCGCCTTGTAGATGGCCTCCATGATAGATATAGTCATTTCATGCTGTTCGAGAACTTGCTCAAGCCAAGAACGGAGAATGGCATATGGGTCGCGAGTGAGCTGGTTGTCTGCGGCGCAGAAAAAGTAGGAGACAGAACCTTTCTCCTTGCGTTTTAGATGCTGAATAACTGAAGCTGTCAGAATGGTTTTGCCAAAGCCCGGAGGTCCATGAATCCAAAGCAGTCGAGGGGATTGTGAATTGTCATCGGCACTCCAAGCCTGAAACTCTGGTAATTCCACTACCCATTCGCAAGTGCCGTCATGGTGATTGTAGAGACTTGTTTCGTACGTGTTCTTCGTGTCAATTCCGCCAATCCATGCAGATAGTCGACGTCGGCGGGCCTCGTTGGAAACTTGGGAGCTTTGTAAAGTTTCTTGGATACTTTTGACAATGTCATCCAACTTTGAGCCCGCGATCTCGTCTTGTACCAAACGCACGAGCTTGTACACGTCTTCTTCATCTTTCTCAACCAGAAGCATCGGCGGTGCTACGACCTTACTGGAAGTGTAGAGTGTGCTCTTGAAGATGCGCCCTACACCGAAGGTTAGACACGGTGTCGAATTGAAGTCACGCGCGGATAGACTTACTTAATGTACTCTTTCCATAATAACGACTGGCAAGCGCGAGAAACTTCAATGCAGACCCGTACAACTTAATAAGCGCACCCGCCAGTTCTTTGGTGAGACTCGAGGTGCGGAGAAGAACCTTAGTTTCGAGCTCCGTGTACCGAGCGACGATGCGAGATACGCTCTCAATGCCTTCCAACATGTTACCGAAGGTTTCGCAATCGTTGAGAGAAGCCTGTACCGATTCGTTATTAAGTAGGTATTCAACATTTCACATTCCGTCAGGAGGGTACTGGGGGATTTTACCTGTAAGAGGAATCTAATGGCCATCCAAGGAAGTGCTGCATGTCCAGGGTCATACTGTACGGCGGCATCTCCGACTTGCTTAAATTTGTCGAGCCAGTTAACGACCTTGTTCAGGGTGTCTCTGACGAGAATCTTCTCTCCGGCGTCATTGACATAGAACACCCATTGCTTTTCTTCGCAGTACTTCGTCTTTTCTTCTACGGCTGCAAGCACGTCCGTAGGCTTTATACGCGATTCGCTTCCAGAGGTTCTGAATTGATTCTTGTCCTCGTCGGGTAAAGTCTCTAGAGCTTGTTGCCAGAGACTGGGGGACAACGCTTCCTGTCAGCATTATTAGTGAGACATTCCAGTGATGAGACACTTTAGAATGGCTTCACCTGGTCATATCCGCCACCCATTTCGTCTTAGGCTGCTAGACAACCAAGATTGTGGGATTTCTGAGCTCTAGGGCAGATTAGAGGAGCGATGCGAAGAGTGAGGCGACACAGATTGGAAATCATTAATGCGTCTGACAGCGGTTTTTAAAGGGCTGTTCTCTGGCAGCCTGGTCTACCCTCCCTTTCGTGCGCAAGGATCTGTAGTCATTTATGACCAAATGCACGTCGGGTAGCAAATACACAGAGACTTGACCGTATCGGGAAAAGCCCCAATACTGCTTTGCTATGTCGCCTCGCCCAATCGCTCAATAACAGGCAGGAGGGCGCCTAATTTGCCTCGGGATGCACATCTGATTGAGTGGATAGCTCTAGTGTTGTACAGCTGAACGTATGTCATGGTTGTCACACTGCGATTGGTCGCTTCCCAGATGGTCAGGGGCTAATACGGTGACTTGTACACCATTGGCTTTCTATGGTCGTCATCTGACTATCTCTGTGTAAATCCTTTGGCCATGTATTCTTCATCCATCAGCCGGAATGATTGTCTCCGGCCTGAAACGAAAACCCGTCATCGAAGCCTGCGCCGACGGAGATCAGCCGCCACCGGGAAACCTTGGCCAGAAGGCCTCATGAATGCTCATTGAGGAAGTGGGACGGTCGGCTCAGTTGGGCCAGGGATCTCAGGTCCGCCAGGGTTGACGGATGTGAGAATCGGATCGATGCTGATGATCTTGTCCTCCTCGGCACTGAGGACCTCGCGGAATTTGAGCAGGGAGGTTGTGGTAAAGTCATTGGTAGTAATGACAGCTCCATGGATGAAAGTGAACTTGTTGTTGACCACAACGTTTCCTCTAGATTCTAGCTTGGCTAGGAACTTGTCAAGGTCTGCTTGCTGTTGAAGACGGAGTTAGGATTCCTCTATGTTTTGTTGCGCATTTCCAAGGCAGGTACAAAAAGTCAACCTACAGGTCGAAGAATGATAATATATCGGCCAGCAAAGACACTGGCGATGAGTGAAGCAAAGGCAAACACGCCGGCGAAACGCATGTTGACTGGTGTATCAAGCTGTTAAAACCTTTTTGTTCGTTGGTTGGATTGAAGGCGGCTGGTAAACCTGGATCGATTGTTTTGCTGAAATTGTTGCTCCCTGCCCGTGGCACCCAAGCTCTTTATAATCATCAGTTCCATCCCTTCGTGCTCCCTTTCCCACCCAGTGACAAAACACAAGTTCCGTCATACGGACCAAAAATTACACCTCGTGGCTCCTGTTGACATTCACCATTCGCGGAAGGGTTTCGGGCGTCTGCCAAGGTGTCACCCAAGACAGCCGGATTAAATGCAAGCTTAGCCATAATCTCTTCTCACTTTCCTTACTAAGTGATCAAACACAATGTTTTCCCCTCAGTAAAGAGAAAACTCAAAACTGCATGTGGTAATTTCGTGTGTCTTGGATCTCGCATAAACGGCAGATCGACATTGACTGCTCATTTGGGACATTCCAAGACCTCACGATGCGGAGACGTGTATTCTTAAATGGGAATATCGCGACCGGAAAGGGTATACTTGGCAAATGTTTTCAGATTTACCGCATACAGCCGCTAAGTCATCGTAAATTAGGTCAAGTCTATTCCTCTCAAAATAGAAACCTCATATGCGCCGGTATTGCGTCAACGGGCTCTAATCTTCGTCCATCGGCTCCGACGGCTCGGCACGTCACGCCATCCCGTTCTGGCATTTGACGCTCATTCCCATCGTCTATGAGGGCTGACTAGCCTCGGAACAGCATTTTCGGGCACGCGAGTGTCTTGAAACTTCATTGCTTTGAGGATGGGGTACATCATGACAGACGGACTTCGCTTCCAGTCTTCGCGCTCTCTTTGACAGCCTCAATGATGCGAAGCACATCGCGTGCCTCGCTTGCCGGGACAGGAACGTCCTCATCCTTTCCGGTCTCAACAGCCTTGGCGAAGGCCTCGAAGAGCTTAAGGTAAGTCTTTGGCTCGACGGTCAACTTCGTCCTCTCCTCGATCTTGCCGCCCTCCTTGACGATGAGCAACCTGCCGCCGTTGATGGGGTCTTCGACGCCGAAACCAGGCTCATTCGGCTTCTTGCCCGCCTTCAGCTGGTCCTCCTGGGGGTCAAGCGCAGTCTTGTGGAATGATGCCTTGGTGCCGCGCACCCAGAATCGCGGCTGGATGCTCTCGACGCTCATGACGCCGATGCGCACGCTCACAATGAGACCGTTCTTGTATGCGAGCTGGGCGTGCACACTGTCGGGATCCTCGGGATCGAACTTGCCCTCACGCTGGTTGATGAGCTTGCCGTAGACGGTTTCAGGCAGACCAAAGAGGTGGTAAGCTTGGTCGATAAGATGAGAGCCGAGGTCATAAAGCGCGCCGCCGCCACCGGCCATGCCCAGCTCTCCCTTCCAGGAGCCAGGCTTTTCAGCACGGTAACGATCAAAGTGTGTGTCGAACTCGTAGACGCGGCCAAACACACCGTCATCAACCATCTTCTTAACGGTCAGGAAGTCGCTGTCCCAGCGACGGTTCTGGTAGACGCAGATGAGACGGTTGTTCTCCTTGGCGATCTGGATGAGCTCCTCGGCCTCAGCGACGGTCGGCACGAAGGGCTTCTCGACAATAACATGCTTGCCAGCCTGCAACGCCTGCTTAGAGAAGCTGAAGTGGGTGTTGGGCGGGGTAAGAATGTTGATGATGTCCACCTCAGGGTCCTGGAGCATGGGCTCCAGGGAGGTGTGATGCTTCAAGGTGGGGTAGCCATTAGGGGCGGATGATGATGCCGTAGGCTTGCGCTGCACGATGCTGTGCAGGTTGAACTGAGGAGTGAGGTTGATGAAGGGGATGTGGAAGACCTTGGCGGAAAGGCTGCGATGGCAAGTCAGCACGTGGTTCTCCTCGGTGAATGCGCCACAGTGAGGCTATTCCGGAAGCATGCAAGGGTCTTGCAGCAAGGATATGCGATCATCGGTCGCAGGGAGGCTCAACTCACCCGTATCCAATGATTCCAACGTTGTACTTCTTATCGGCAGACATTTTGAACGCTTTGCTGTGCTTTTGAGTCTGAGAACTTGACGCTTCGCAGCTCAAGCTCTGCGCGACCTACGAGCTTTATAGGTATCGTCGACTCGTGTTGTTGAGCATGAACAGAGCTGATGAGGGGCAGCGTGGAGGCGTGGAGGAGCACGGTGGAGTGACGGGCCAAGATTACCGCATTGCGTCACTAGGGACATGCTCGGCGCTTTTCTCAATGGACGACGGAGAAAATTGCCCCATTTTCGGAGTGCTCGTCAGGTTACAGACCCGGACGCTAACACCAGTTTGACACACCGGGATGACCAAGCATGAAGAACTGTTAAAGTTACCCAATTGGGTGACCTTGGAATACATGTCGGTGAGCCGACAAAGTTCACCGGGATCCATGGACTATCAGTCACACTCACCGATACACAGAAGCGAAGGCTCAACTGTCTGGTGGAGAAATAGGGAGGGATGAGCTGTAAATCCACCTGCCACTGAATAAACACGGAAACTGGGACTCATACGTGTCTGTTAGTCTCGCCAGCTCTCGACGAGAACGCAGAACTGTTAAAATTGCCTAAATAGGTTACCTCCCTGAACCGGTCGACGCCGCGCGTTCACCGATTCCTACGGTCCGCGTTTACGCCTACTTCTTGCAATCCTCGAATTCACCGAATAAAAATTCTTCATGACAATAAAACAGTCCATCAATCTCTCCATTTAAACGCAATTTTTACCAGTTGTCGCCAATGAATGGGAAAAATCGGTTCCCGGTCATGTAAATACCCTTCGGCTGCTCCCGGAGCGACACGAAGTCTTCGACATAAAAGTAAAGCCTGCAAAGAGCGTAGAGAGCCGATATCAGGATATTTGGAATGATGACAAGAAGAGGCACGGCCATTGAAGGATCTCGACCGACAGAGTTATTCACCTGCTTCTGAATCAGAGACCGTAACCGATCGACAATGCGTTTCGAAGGACGTGAGTCTTTCCTCTCTAGATCTTCTTGACGCCGGGCGAGAAGCTGTGCCTCGGGGTCTGCACCATGTACGTCACCAGCAGCGTGCATTCTTTCTTGGGTTCGATGCCATTTCTGGTCCTCGTAAAGCCAGTGCAAGGCGCCGTAGAGGGAGAAAAACATGTGGTACGGTGCCGCGATCCTCCATATCAACTGTTCGGTGGATGTCGGGAAGTGGAAGTTCCATCCAATCATGAAAGAAGCGCTGAAGCCGACGATGAAGACACCTCCTAACGGGTAGTACAGGAGCTCCATCGGCCGCCACAAGTCGGATGGGAATCTGTCCCAGAGTTCTGTCGTGATCGGACGGCCGTATGGATGCAGATGCATCCAATCGCCAAGGCGCTTGTAGAAGCACCAATATGCGTCTATTCTGAAGACGCGAGGTGTGATGTCGTCCATTGGCGTACGATGCCAGGAGGTCGGAAGCCTTGGATGGGTCTGCTTCTGATCAGCATCTGCTCGATCCTTGGACGAGTGAAAAATACTTACATGAGCACGGGCATAATTACGAATTTCCCCAACGGTGTATTGGTGTCCGTCGCGTACTTTGGTCTCGATGTACCGGGGGTACTGGATGCAAGGTTTGGGGTACCAGCAAATGAACGTGGCCACCATCGCAAAGGTGAATGACAGCGCGGTCAGCTCCAGAGCGGTGATTGGAAGGCCTTGTGAGATCCGGTCCATCTCTTGAACGAAGAACCAAAGGGCTTGCCACAGGGTGATCAGTCTGCATAGTTGGTATGAGTTACGCCTTGGCTTTGGATGCACCTAGTGCCGACTTGCCCTCACCTTGAAAGGGTATCGACAGAATTACGCTCAGCGATGTCCATGGAATCCATGTCTGGAAACTCGACAAAATTGTTCTTAACAAGATAGTGCAACTGTTCGGCGTCAATCGGGAAGCCATCTGAAAAGTCGGGAGTTTTAAGGAAGATTCCCCCCATATCAACGAAAAATGCCTGCGTGTACGTCCATTTCTTTCCGTTGCATAAATGCTCGTCTTTCCGAAATTGCTGCGTTAAAAGTTAGACCTTCGCCTCATGAGTCCTTCAGATGACGGTTTGTCGCACCTTCACACTTCTACGGGCGCTAGAGAGCTGTCCCACTGCCAATCCAAACAGAAAGTCAGGACCCAACAGCCCTATCATGGCCAGATTGACCTTGTCAAAAAGTCCATGGTACCATTTGTCTTTTGGTGAGAGTGCATTGGGGTGCGTTGATACCCAGACGCAAAGAACGATGGTCAACAAGCTCGACCACAGAATGTCGATGCTTCCTCTGTCTCTGCCTGCAGCCACCCACCCATGAACTGATTCGTGAATTTGGCTTTGGTTGAATGTATTGCGAGTTGCTAAGTTCCGAAGTAGAGAATTACTGAGATCCATAAGGCATTAGTATCGCGTTCCGTTACATAGAATTGTTGTGGTACGACTGATCGCGAAATGAAAGGTGGAATCAAGCGACACCGTTGAAAGCAGCGAAAATGACATTATACGGTGATTCCAAAACAACGGGATTCAAATGAGGTAAGGGGTACTTTTTAAAGGAGGCCTCGTCTGCACAGCCAACAACCTTTGGGGGCCAAAGTCTCATCCCCATGGACAGCAATGCCCGATTCTCGCAGTGGGAAGTGTTGGCGCGATCATCCGCAGATGCCTGTTTCATGTCCCTCTTCACATGCAGGCAAGGGGTGGAGGCGAGGGAGGATTCACTTCGAACGGTGATGTCGCCATGAACCTGATCCTATCTGCGGTTATGTACAAATACTTGATAACCCTCCGCGGGCAGCCGGTGCAGGTAAGAAAGAAAGGTACATGTACAAGAATTTGCTCTATTAAGCCGATTGAACCAGGTTGGCAACTTCGATCTGGCCAATGAAGTCTCTTCCTCAGTCTGTTGGTTGTCTGCACCCTGGACGACCTCGAAGCGCCCGAGCCCAACGAATAACCGCCCACTAACTCGGCCGGCTCCACTGAGTCGTAAAAAGTTGCATGTCGCTTCGGAATGACTTCTTATTCGGGCAAATCGGCAAGGCTATTTTCAGATCATCAAGCTGCATTGGGGTAAATACATTCACATACAGCCAACGGCACTACCACGTCGACAATCATCAGACCTCCGCCTCATATCTCATGTTGAGCCGTAATGGAGACTCTACTAGGCTCCCCACTACTGAGTGGTTCAAATGCTGCTCTTTCGCAGACAGCTGCTGCGGGCGGGGATATTGCGCGGACATCACTCCTCAGCTCATGAATTGGCATGCTAGAAGGACTCGAAATGTCACGCGGGGCTTCCAGGATCGCAGGTAGGCTTACTTTGGATTGCTCTGTGCGACTGATTCACCACATGCTCGTCTGACGGCTTCTCCATTTTGGAGACAGAAACGGCTTGCAGCAGCAGATGAAACGGCAGAATCAATCAAGACATGTAGTTCGACACTCATCCGAGAACCAGAGATACAGATCGTTGGGTAGATGGAGATTAAGAAGAAGAATGGACTTACAACAAGACCATTTGCTATCTGCTTGCAAGCTAGACCTGCCCTGCTCCGCCGCAAGTCTCAGCCATCATGCAGACTATTTTGTGGCTTCACAGAGGAACCTGTCAAATGAAGTCGCTTGTGTATGTCTCAGATGATTCATCGCCCGCAGATCGCTAAAACTAAAACGCGAAGACAAAAGCGGAAGGGATTCTGGACATAAAATGGTCAACAGCCTTCTCATACATCATTCAATCACAGAGTCTCATTGAGTAGACCGCCTAACCTCTACACCTGACAGCAAAGAAACTACTAAAATATCAATCGCCATCATGAGTTCATCTACAGAGTCCATCGTCTCGTTCTACGACATCATTCTGGATCCAGCTGCGTATCCCGGATCTCCGAATCCGTGGAAGACGCGATACGCTCTCAATTTCGCCAAAGTCCCCTATCGCACGACTTGGGTGCCCCTCAATGCCGTCGCTGAGACACGAAAGTCTCTTCAACTCCCCGCAAACCGCAAACACATGGATGGGAGCGACTTTCCCACGCTTCCCATCATCCGCGATCCTCGCTCTCCTCCTGCCGGCAGTAAGGAAGTAGTACTTGGCGACACATTCGACATCGCGCTGCACCTACAAAAGACCTACCTCTCTTCTCCGTCTACGTCCTCATCCCAACAGCTCTTCCCCGCAGATGGAAGTGGAACGGTAGCACTTCATCGCGCCTTCAACAAGTTCGCCGATGAGTTGTTCTCCCAGTATGGAGCTCCGCTTGCTGGGTGCTACATGCCTTTCGACCCACGGACCGAAGAAGCCGACAAGAAAGCAATGATGGACCGCTTTCCAGGAAAGACGAAGTGGGAAGAATTTGAAATTCCCCGAGGGTCGGATGTCAGGAAGAAGTTTCTTGAAGATTTCGAGGAAGCACTGGACACGAAACTTGGACCATGCTTTGCCGCTGCTGCAGATGATGGTAAGGGTCCCTTCATGGACGGCCGGAAGACCCCAATGTATGCCGATTTCATAATCGGCGGCTGGCTGCAGATGATGAGAGGCTGCCTTCCCGAGTGGGAAGAGCTAAGGGATAAGTGGTCTGGCGGAAAATGGGGTAGACTGTTTGACGCGCTGGAGGAGTGGGCGAGAGTCGATGGACGAGATGGCGTGGTTCCGGCACGGCGATAGAGAATGTCGGTGGATCTGAAAAGCCAAAGTGCATATTGCAAGGTTCACATGATATGGTCTTTAGTGGAATTCTGTATCTTTCATCCGGTTCCATGAAATGATAAGTTGCAAATTTGGGACGAACCTTCATTTCTGCATGATTTATTCGAAGCGTCTTGCAATCCCGGCGGATAGCTATTTCATCAGGTTAATCTCACAATCTTTGAGTTATTTCATATTACTGATTTCGTTATCCCGATTATTATCGTTATTCCTATTACTATCGTCCCCGTCATCCTCGTCATCCTCGCCATCAGTCGTCACTATCATCGTCTATGCGTGCTCCCCGCCAGAATAGCTAGAAATATCCGCCCGGATAGTGAAACTCTATTCGAAAACCATACAATCGTCGCAAAATGCTGGCCTGTGAAATTTGGCCGAATTGCAAGGATAGAAGACGGAAAGACTTATGAAATGGAAGCACAATGCTCTCAGACCCCGCTTCGCATACACCAAGACATTAGAGCCAGGCCCAATTTGCACTTAATGTTGCTAGGAAGATGTGACAACATAGGTGGTCTGTCCAGTACATCAGGGCCCCACGCCCTCAAACGGCAACACCGTTCCTATTGTCCTATCTGATGATGGATCGGACTAGACAGAATCTAGAGAAGATACGATGAAAGGCTCAAAGACATTGGGGGTGGTGTTCGCGGAAAAATGGTGAATGCTCCGCTTTCGGACGGCAGAGGCATGCGACTGCGCATCCTAATATTTGCATCATATTTGCATGATATACTACAAGTCACTTCCACACCCTGATTGCACTCGACTGGCGCCTAATGTGACTGCATTCTGTGGAGTCTCCGACATGTGCGGATGGTGCTGTGTGTCAGACTCAGCCTGGAATTTATGTACGCCGTAAAGCTTGTGGAGCAGAGAAGGAGGAGGGGTATACCGAACATGCAAGTAAGGTCGCACAAGCAAGGGGCTTTCGGGTGTAGTTATGATAAGTACCATCTAGCTCCGCGCTCAGTTAGCTTCTACGGTTCTGCTCTGATTCTCTTCCTTCCCGTCAGCCATTCTCGAAAATTCCCGCTATTTTCATATGGGGATACTCAACTCCAGCAGGTGACAAGGACGCACAATGTTCAGACTGCTCCTTGAGCCACTTTTCATCCTCGCCGTATCTGGGCAGGAGGTCACATGTTCTGCACTAAATGGCGATATTGGCGACAAAACAACGTGGGTTCCTTGTAACAAACTTGGACTTCAACAATCGGGTGTATTCTCCAGCTGTTGCATCTTGGATGGGCCGAATGAGTCGCGGGATGCCTGCGACAAGAGTGGTCTCTGCATCGATTCCGAAGGAAAGTATCGTACAGGGCTCTGCACCGACAAAACCTGGAATTCTAAGGCTTGTGTCCAAGAATGCGTCAATGAAGAGGTATTCCAAAGTAACAGATTTCTGTTGGGATTTAAAGGCTGATCCATAAGCAGGCTGGGGCCAATGTGTCCAGCATGGAGTTTCTAACTCCTTGCGACTGGAATACGTCCACTTTCTGCTGTGGAAAAGACGACAGGTCATGCTGCAACACCGACCGAGCTGCCAGGATAGCTACAGAGGAGTCAGTTTGCACGCCCTCTACTGCTGATTCCGATACCAATGATAGCAACAAATGGGCCTTCAAGCCTTCTGCTATCGGCATCGGAGTTGCGGTTGGTCTCATTGTTATGGTCGAAGCTCTCTCTGCACAGTGGCTTTGGAGACAAAATAGATGGATGAAGCTCCAGATCGTCGAGGCTTCAGAGACAAGCCCGTCTACAGAACTTCGGGCCCTGATGCAGAATTGTGACAAATTACAGCCAGACCTCTCTCATGATTGAACAGCTGCATTTGTCTTGAGATTTCTTAAATATGGATTTCGCAATGCTAGGCGGGCATCTTAAGATTTATGTTCCTACAGCGTCTGCTATGTTTCAAGACTTTCCTCAAATGTATGCATCAGCTAGCCAAAGCGGCCTTCGACCGGTAGCTTGCGTAGAGACTGTCGATGGTGTTTGCAATCTTGTTGGTCTTGTACGTTTTCCTTTGGCCGCTGTGTCGTACCATTAACAAGTCCTATCCTACTTCAATAACATCCTTCGTTCCTTCAAACATATTTTAGGGAAAGATAGTGGCCTATCTAGTAACTCTGTTGGCCTAAAGGTTACCTGTATGAAAAGAGTTCTAATTTGTCGACCACTCTCCTAGCCCTTGGCCTCTCTAGACCTTCCAGTCTCTAATTCTGGTTCATGGCTATTACGTGAGTGCCTTTGTTTGAGCTCAGGAATCCAGAGAGCCATATCCTTCAAAGCCGAGTCCTGTGATCCTCCTCTTAGAAGCTTTACCGAGATCTGCTTAGCAGACTTCTCCATGCCATCTGCTGTCATCAAACGTCCTTCATTGGATTTCATGATGGGTGGTATCTTTTCATGTCCCAGAGATTGTCCATCTGAGGTGATGAAGTAGTTTGCGTAGTAGATGAGTGGTAAAGGGTTGCTTTTCCATACCATTTCCCGGTTCCTGTTCTTTTGCGTGCGAGCGATGGCCCAACCTAAAACAATGAGTTCGGCCATCAACATAGATGATGGAAAGAGTAGCCAGCGCCATCGGACTGTAATATATGTAATCTCCTCAAGTCCTCGACCGTGGAAACTGTAGAGTTCTCCACTTCCGAGACCTGAAAGGCTGGATCTGAATTCGGTTGTTATCCAGGCTGCGAAGTCCGTTATTCGCTTGTCGATACTTTCTTTGCTTGACCTCCCACTCTCCCACAGCAGCTCCAGCCACCATTTTCCGCCACAGTCAAGCACTGCGGTCTCAGATCTTGAGGTTTCTCGGCTGCAGCTGCCGTTGAAAATTTCTTCATTCAGGAAAGAGGCCAAAGTGGATCTGAAAGTGGCGGCCATTTTAAATACGCAAGGCTTCGGTACGACTTCGACGGGATGATTTGGTGCGCTCGAAGGTGATAGAATGCGGACTTCTGAGTCGCTAGCCAGTTGGCTCATCCGACCAAAAACGGTGGTGGTTTCGATATCTTCGTACCCATAGAGTGCATTGTCTACTCGACATGGGGACTGCACCGCGGTGAGATCCCAAGAAGCTGGCAACGCATCAACTGGCCCCCCAAAAGATACGTTCTTTTCCCTTTCCAAGTAGCTGATTGCGTCTGGGTACATAGGTGTTTGATGAAGTGCGTCCTCACGCAGTGTGTCATTGAAGACGTGTGCTCCAAAATACTGCAGACATGGCCACAGAGAGCATGTCCCCGCGAAGATTTGCGGAAGAATTGATTCGGCAAGCTGGCCTGTCGTGTGGTTGGGATATGTTCCCCTAGTTCTTGACATGAACGTAAAATTGGTCATAGCAGCCCAATATTGCGGAAGTCGGGTTCCGGTACCATTTGTTGCCCATGAAGTGTCGTGGTCAGTTTTGACAATGAAAATATTGGGATCGCCCGCACCGTTGACTGAGAGGCCATTCGGCAATTGGAAGGAAGAATCACTGAGTTCAGTTACCAAGTGAGTGAGATCATGGCATCCCCCGCAAATACCGACCGACGCGTGCGTGGCTTCTTTACGGTCTCGCTGAAATCGGGGCACAAATATGCATCGCCCAGTATCGCATGTTGCCTCGATCCTGCCGTCGTTGCTCTGGGGATTTCCGAGGGCGGAGTAGATCATTCCCCGTATGCTGGCTTTGAAGTGCGCCTTACCCGAGTTGTCGACGTCTACATCCCCATCGCCCGGCGCTTCCACTCTCCGAGAAATTGGAATCCACGCAGCTGTACCTGGAGGCACAATGTCTATTCTCCTCGCGATACCCACTCCCTGCTGGACGAAAGGCCCGATAGCAAAAAAAGAGATAATGATGATAAGCGGTGGTAAGCAAGCAAGATCACGTAGGGCAACTAGCGGGATCAGCTTCAAAGCACCCAAAGTCCCGCGGCTCGCGTCGTCAAAAGCTTTGATGTGGTGAAGAGAACGTGCCGGAGAGCGCTTCGACCAAAACCATATCCACTTGAATTGTGATATGATTTCGAAACTGACGCCCACTAGGAGTTCTCTATAAACTGTAGAGAGGACTGCGAGGACAGAGTTGATATTTAGGGATGTCAGCCACATAAGGTCTGTTGTCGGTCTTCCGTCGGCGTAAAGGAGAATCGACAGAATGCCGATCATGAGAGTCGCCGCGCCAGCGAGATTGAGAACCTCCGATGTCCACAGTCGTACGATTGATGGCTTCTCTGGCGTTCTGTCACATTCGGCCTTCGTCTGAGATTCTCCTTGATTCATCTCGCTTGGAATCATGACAGGCTGATTTGGCGTCCATGACGTGGATGGTATCGGCTGTTCAGCATCAGAGCTTGCTCTTTAATGCTCTAAGATGCCCAAGTCAGATAGCTCATTACTTTCGTCTTCAACAAAGGAAGCTGACTTGTCGATCAAAGGCTCCTCAAAACTAGTACGGACATTACTTTTTCCAAAGTTGCGAACCATTGTAACGAATGAGTATACTGGGATTAAGTGTTGACGTGGGAGTTGATACTGAACAAAATAGACAGAACGTGTTAGGGATTGATTGTCATCTTGACGATGAGCAGACTTCTTATGACATCGGAAGAGGCTTGCCGACGAGGTGGCTAGGTGCATGCATGCTGCTTATGCTGACCTGCAGTCTTCCGTGAAAGCTTGGCCTCTAGGTAGGTATCCTGCGCAGCCTGCTCTGTCACACCAGGGATGGAAATGAGAATTGAGACCTCATTCGTCACACTGCATTGCCAGTATGTCAACGCTCTCGTCAACTTGTCTGTCTCACGCGGAAACACCAACCTATATGCTATTTTCTGACTGAACATTTCTTGCGCCACTAAACTTGCAGAATTTGAAAATCAGGCCATTCTCTCGTAAAATACGATAATGATACAGTGTCAGAAAACGATGTTACGGACGGTCTAGCAATGGGCCATATAATGTCGGGGTTAACTTTTCACAGAATGAACTTCTCCCCAGCTGATGCCCAGCAAGGGCTTTCTTTCATTCATCCAATGTGATCGGCAAATGCACGCAATAGGGGGAGAAATCAGGCAAAGGGCGTAGTTTTAAGAAACGTTTGGCAGTACTGTGGGTGCTGGACAGTTCAGGAGGTGGGAAGCTGACCAACCATCTTCCAATACGGATGCGATGCTTTACAGCCTGCCTTGCGCTTGGTCAAATCGGGTAGGAAAGTCTTGAATGCCAAGGCGAGTAAAATGAAGTGGAGGTTGGAACAACTGTCATGACACTCGACTGAGCCCAGCCTGCTTTTTTTACTCCAACCCCAGCAATAGAAGGAAGAACACGGTTGTTGGCAAACGTTAGGCATAAATGTTTTCATTTTAAATATCTGGCTGGACCAACTAATGTAACTTGGCGACATGGAATCAGAACAAATATGAATAAGTCGTGAAATAGCAACTGAATGAAAAGACCTGAATAGAGCATGTCACTCATGGAGAGTATGGGTACAATCTCCAGGAGCAGAAGCCTCCTACGCCGTCTCCATGGGGGTTTCCGGCTTACGCGCGTACACGATGTGTCTGATTGATGTTAGCCCAGAGCCCAGGTGGTTCTACAAGTACACCTACAGGTCGAAGACCGGTTGCGTCCTGAAGTTCTTGAGGGCCTTGTGGAACTCGCTGCTTAAAACCAAGATCTCGGCCATTTCCCAGCCCAAGACTTCTTTCAAAAGGAATATCCCAAACCCCTCGACGGATTTATCAAGAAATTCCAGTGCACCCGAGCCGACTTGTTTCAAGACGAGGTCATTAGCCCAGGCCCCAACAGGAATTGGCCACTTCCTTTCGACGATATCAACAAATCCTGCCGCTTTGAGGCTTTTAGCTATGCCATGATCACGACACTGAAGTCCCACTTTCCCGAGCCGGCCACAAGCTTCAAGAAGGTTTCCAGAAAAGGACTTAAAGGCATGCTCATCATCAAGCTCCTGGATCTGCGATCGGAGCTCAATATCATGCTCTTTGACCTCAATATAGCCACCAGGTGCTATGCATTTAAAGGCCTGTTTATAAAGATCCGTCCAGTTAGATATACAACCTTCAAGGTTACGAATGTGAATAAAGTGAAAATAGTTATCAGGCCACGTCCACGGCTGCTCGATATCGTCGATCTGGAACTTGCAGTTGGTAGGGACCCATTTAGGCTGGATGGGAGATACGTCAACCCCGAAAACCTCGGCGGAGGGGAATTCGTCGGCGAAATCGCTGCTTGCGTTGAGCATATCTTCACATTTTGCCAAGCATGTAGAAACTCACATAGCCCAAATCCCGGTCCCAGTGCCAAGGTCGAGAACCCTCTATGAACAGCGTGAGCCCCGGGATCTATACAAACCATTCCTTAGAAGGGTGTTCACCTGCGGGTTGTCACCGATTGGGGACAGGAAGAGCCTGTCCCTGAGGAACAAGGTCATAATCCAATGACTGTGTCGAAGCTTAGGGTTTGTGGGCAACATCAATAAGACCAAAAAGCCTTCTTACTTGATCTCAAGACCTTCATTCTGTCTCTCGTCATTTGGTCCCCAGTAGTCGACCTTCTGGGTATACGTTCGACCTTGTATGCGACGGTACTCGTAGATGCTTTCGCTCAAGGACGCATTTGAGGACGAAAGGATGCTGGAGCTGGTCAGTGTCTTCAGCTTCGCCAGTTTTATGTCGGACTAACCTTCCTGTCTCCGCTTCGGACTGAGTTTCGGGTCCCTCCTCCAGGGCGGGGTCCTGCCATGAGCTGTGGTCAGCACAAGTTCGCCGCCTGGTCTGCCGATACATCCCCGGCCTTTCTTTAGAAGGGGCATTGAAAACTCACAATCGTAATCGGCCCTTCAGCGCGTTCCACGCCGGCGGTGTCGGCCGGCGTCGGCGAGCCAGTTGGGGGCGTGGTGGGGTTTGCAGTCGCCAACATCACGGTCACTCTTGAAGATTCTTTTGGTTTATGACATGAGGGAAAAAATCAAAACGCTGTAGACCTGGCTGTGGGCTTCCCCTCCCTTTTCTAATGATCTCTGGTTGTCTGTTGGTTCTGCCTGCATATGCACTTGCATACAGGTGGACCGGCCAAGGTTTCGAGTGCGAGGCCGGTCTCCCCGGACGAATAACGCACTTCGCCAGTCAACTCTACAGCGGCTTTTAGACTGGTTTCGGAAGAGTTGAGGCACAACGGCCCGCAGTGAACGACCACATTTGGGGCAATTTGCAAGGGGGTCTTGTCAGGGCGCGACTTATCAGCTGATTTTGGCGGATAAATGACAAGCGAGCACAAAACCAACCTCTCGCCTAACTTTGCTTGGCATCTGCTATTAGTGAATTAGGAGCCATACCACCAATATCTTTATGAGCTGAAAAGTCTTCACCTCTCTCCTCTGGAGCCCTCCTGCGACGGCCTCACAGCCTCTGGGGGACACCGCCCTGCAGCCGGCCCCTCCGGTCGGTCGCCCTGCACAGTCGGCTTAAGATCATCTCCATAAACAGCCGTGAAGTTATCCCACCAACCTGAAAGTGTTCAAGCCATCACAGTCTTTCCTCTATCCCTGGTCAGTCGAGACCGAATCTTGACCCGCAAAGCTCGATGAGCCAGTTGCTAAAGCACGGCCGGTCCATGTTTCGCCTCCTGCTGCCGACCAAGTGCCACACTCAGTGCAAAGACAAGAGCTTGTTCCGTATGCAGGGAAATTATCACGGAGAACGCTTCCATGATCGGTTTATTACCTCCGATAGTGACCGGATTCACAGTCTGGTTGTTTTCCCGTGGAATGTCGGCTGGAGCGGCTTGTTGTTGGAAGCGATAGAGTTAATTGTTGACCTGGAAAACCTCAGCCGGACGTGTCAAGGGGTTCGGTGAGAGACCAGTTGCCGCGACGACGCCCCGAAATTTCCCGACAATGAAGAAATCTTTTAAAAAGATCACGTTGGCATATATTGTTCCTAACAATCTATCATATCTCTTGTGGTATGAAATACTTGGCACTCTGTCGTTGTCAACTCGCTCTCCTTCCAGTATACGTCAGATCACCCGCGACGACGGGATACTAACCCTATGATATACTCTTCCAACAAGCCTGTTATGTAGTGAACCTTTTATTTAGGATATGAGAACAATCTAACTGGTTCTAAATCTGGGGCTGAAACTCAACAACATTGCCGTCCGGGTCCGCCACCATCAAATACCGAGGCATAGCCTTAAGAATCTCGTCATTCTCCATCTTGGTCAGGTTCAACAACCCGAATGCTCGGGCAAGAGGTTTCGGAAAGGTTTGTGGCAGCTCTCCAGCTTTGCGTATAATCGTCACGTTATTATCTTTCATTCTCTTTTGCGTCGCGGCAACATCAGGGACAACAAAGCCCAAATGCGAAAGTGTCCCACTCGGGTCTCGCTTGCCAGCTTGATTACTTCGATACACCAATTCGATGAGACCTTCCATATTGCTTCGTTGGCGGTGGAGTTCTGAACTCGGTTGCCATCCGGTTCCATTTCTGCCGCCATGGCTGTAGCCGAGATAGACGATGCCAAACCATTCAGTCGCCTCAATATGATGGATGACTCGCATGCCAAGCATACGAGTGTAGAAGTCGAGACTGGCCTCGAGATCGTTAACTAGTAGCGAGATGTGGTTCATCGTGTAGGCGGCGGTTGCATGGTCTGGGGCAACATCCTGGCCGTGGGAGAACCGAGGATAGGTCTGGTTGCTACCCGTCGGGGGAGGCGTACATGATCTTCCGGAGCTGAATAATTGGGCCAATATCACGAGAAAGAGGAAGTTGAAATTCGGTAGGCGCATGTTCAGAGGTGTTCTCTGGGAATGTACTGAACGTGAAAGCTAACGTAGGGGGCCTGCAGGAACATGACAGATGGAAGAAAGTCAACGTCCATTGAATTTGGTGCTTGCCACATTCCTTTTGAAGGGGTTGAATAAAATTCCATGGCCGAGGCAAAGTACATCTCGCAGCGGTGTGTTCTTGCAGCCTTTGGCGGAACACGGGCATGATTGAGACCTGTCCAGTAATACTCAGCTTGTAGAGGCCACCGCATGCTGTGTTACCCTTCGGACGCAGGTCCTGTTTGCTGCAACATCTCTCGTATTCAGCTCGCAAACAGAGATTTGGTCATGACCCTTGCCCCTAATTCATGTAGGGCATCTTTTCGCGCAAAGCCCAGGCAAAGCTGCACCGTATGCCATGGACTTGAAATTAAGTCAATGGCAAGCCACACGTTTGTCCTGAATATAGGCAGAGCAACCCCCCCCCTTGAATCTCGCTTATCTGCGTGACATGTTGCATTTGACTTGTTCCTGCCACGTATGATACTGTTGAAATGGACCATTCATAGTAGGAGATACTTCGTCCCCAACGACACCCATACGATGTATGTGTTTCTGTCAAGCCGAGTCATGGCGCCCTGTCGAGATCGTATGTACCCGCCAAGCGGCAGGCGATAAGAGCTGTAGATGTTTCAGCGTAGCTCCAAACGGCTGAATTCTGGACGTTCGGTCTTTGAATATCGTCGTGTCTCACCAAGTACATCTAGCGCCCGCTCGCATCTATGTTACGGCGACGAGGGCAGTAACAAATGTCAATGTCGGATACTGAGACCCGGCCAGCCTGTCGTACTCATCCGTCGCGTCCTTCGGATGTGTCACCGCGGTCCGCTCGTTTGGTACTATCCGCGGTATTTGTCCTGTAGACCAAGAAGGTTTCGTGTATCGCATGGACCTGCAGAGGACTGACACGAGTAGCACCTCCGCATGTTGAATAGCTGATGTGAAGTCCTCGGCAGTTACTCTCTTCTGTAGCGTTACTTGGGATCATACTTATCGGAGAGAACACCGGTCTGAATAGTGATTGATCACTAGTATGAATACCTTAGTCACAGGTGGGAGCCGAAATCTTCGTGATGCCTACTGCGAGATTCAAACTATGGGCGAGAATCATCTGTTGCTAAGACTACGTGACACAAGCTAGTCAGACTAAACATGAGAGAGCCATTCCAAGACGGATATATGTTCGCGAACCGCTTTCGGCGTTGCCGCGTCCCCCAGGAGTTTGACGTAGCTCAATACATCCGAACTACAGCTTCACGCATTTTCGCCACCTCCAACCGATGCAACTGACAACGGCAATCCACACCAACTAGCATCCGATCCGACGATATTGCGAAGGATTCGCCTCTTCGACTTCCGAGCTGAAGTCTCGATTTGCTGATAGCACAGCCTACTTTCTTTGAGTCGTTGAAGACATCGACTAACGGCGGTATCCGATGGTTTAGTCGATGTTGAGCAGAACTCAAAGCACGGGGCCACCGAAGCTAGGATGACAGGTCCGGCAAAGTACCCGGAACCAGTTCGAAGGACGAGAAACTCTGAAGCTGCATCCGCGGAAAACCCGACTCTTCTATGGACTATCCCGGTGGAATGCCACGGGCGACAACTCAACATGGGCTCATCGCACGACAAACCCGTAGCCAATAATGCCTTCTAATCAGTAATCCTCTACAGAGGCGCTTCAAATTCCCTCAAAAGAGTCATGGGAATTGGAAGAATACTATTCCCTTCGTGCGAAATTACTAGTAATCGGACGAGCCTAAAAGCTTATGTCCAGATTGGGTCTATCGCGTGCTCCCTGAATGGCTGATGGAAGCGACACATGCAGTCACAGGATGTGTGTACTACTATGCTACGCAGTAAGAGCGGGAATGGTACCGGATAACGTTCATGTAGGAACAGTCAGCCTGCCCGGTAGACAAGTCATCCGAATGACCACGGGCACGCCGTTAATACGTTGGAGGCTGTGTAATAATAGCAAACTTCGCATCTTGCATACAAGATAGATCTCCTGTCATGAGGGTTGCAAAAGCCTTGAGTGGAAGATTTCAGGGCACGGTGAGCCGAAACGAAACCAAAGGCAGTGCCGGCCAGACTTTTAGGAGACGACGCAGGGTGGTTTCGCACCTTATTCCCGTTAGCCTCCATCGTAGCCTGAGATCTATCGTACTTCAGGGAAAACTAAATTTTCGGGCGAGATCCGGCCTTCTAGAATGCAGTCCACGTGGGAAGACGCCTAGACCGTAAATAATTGCCACCGTCAGCATACTACATGTTTAACGGGCGCAATTGTGGATTTGGCCAAGACTCCACGATGTTTCTGTTGCAAGTGTTAAGAGTCTAATATGATCGGTCGATCGTTTAATCACGTGGGGAATTTCCCCAGGCTGATCAACGTCTGACCCTCACTTGGCAGAAGAAATTATCCGAACGGCTAAGACTGTCACCCACAATCACCATGGGGAAATGGAACCGGGGAAGTTGAAGGCCCATAATGATTTCTCATCAAAGTCGAGCGGCTATATGACTAACCGCTGCCTCGGTTACGGTCTCGCGTTGCTGTGCATCATGAGACCGTTGCAGAGAAAAAAACATGAAGCAGTCAAAATGCTGGAACCGCGTATGCTAGGATCGCTGGTAGGGACAGGCAGAGTCCAGCAGTTCGTAAGGGAGTACGGGAATTGACGGCGACTGGCGGAAGGGAAGGGCACGGCCGTTTCTCCAACTCGTGGCATCACGTCGTGCTCGGACATTTTGAAGCTGCCCAGAGTTCAACCTGTACGAGTGAACCAATTAAATACTTTGAATGGTGCCGCCCCTTGCACAAGTCTGCAGGATTGACCTTGCTTGAATAAGCCCTCGCAGCTCTTAGCAGAGTGAGTTAGTCAGTCCGGTCCGCGGGTCGCCGAGCTGATGAGAGCCCGTCCCGTCAACACATACTTTAGCCTGGAACGCTTTGGAACGGGGATGGAACATGCACATTTCTCTGCCTACTCAGACATCTTCCCATAGGCTGAGATGGTACACCACCAGAGGCCGAACTCTAATCATCGAAAATTATGAAAGATCAGGTGTTTACCAGTGCGCTGCGTGTGAAGCGCAACTCGGCGGCGCGGGATGTTTGCCGATGGTCCTCCGAAAAGGAAGGAAACGTTCATGTCCCCCCACAGGAGCCGCTGAATCAATTCTGCTGCCCTTGACTCGACCGTATCTTATCGTCTGACCGGGATGAGGAATCTTGGCACCGGAGAATAGAGGACGTGCCGTTAGCTCCCCCATCCATAGCCTGTCAACTTGAGCTGGGGTATATCTCGGACTCTGATCTCCTGTTATATCGCCCACAAGCCCGCCTTGCCCCCGGAGCTGAGCACTTCGTCATATAACCCCACCGGCAGCCCGCCCACGATTGCCGGATGACATCGTCACGCAGCTGCGCAACGTCGCCTACCAATTCAACATTGCGGAGATGAACGAGTCGATAGACCATTACGACTCGGATAACTCGCCTTACTCGATTCGCCCATTGCCACCGGTCCTTCGTCATGGCCTTGCCGCTGTGGCGGCGATGGGGTTCTTCTCCTTCTTCACCAGTCTCGGCTTATTAACGTTCCTGACGTACAAGCTGATAACATGGCACAACGGACCACCGAGGGAAGAAAAAAAGGACCCTATAGCAAAAGTAGAATCGCCACCACCGACGGAGGCTGCGTTTATCATCCCGAACGAATGGTCGGCATCTCAACAAGAGTTATCAGAGAAGCCGACGAAAGAGACATGGTTACAACGAGCGATCAACGAGCCGCCAAACCAGTTTTTGGTTCTAATATTCAACCTTCTACTGGCCGATACACAGCAGGCACTGGCTTTCTTGTTGAACGTCGAGTGGCTTACAAGAAACGCGATCGAGGTGGGGACGAAAACTTGCTGGACGCAAGGATGGTTTATTTCGACAGGCGACCTCGCCTCCTCCGTCTTCATCACGGCCATCGCTATGCACACATACATTTCTATCGTCAGAGCGAAGATGCTGCCAACATGGGCATTTCACACCGCCATTGTAATGATGTGGGGCTTCGTGTACGGCACCGGAATCCTCGGCGTGATTGTCACGGAGAACGGCAAGAATGACGGCGGTTTGTACGTTAGAGCAGGGGCATGGGTAAGTTGTTGGACCAAGACCGAAACCGAGTCAGGGGACTACATGCTGACATGGTCACAGTGCTGGATCAACTCGAAGTATCAGGACATACGACTCACCTTACACTATCTGTGGATCTTCATTTCTTTGATTGTTACTACCATTATTTACTTTATAATCTTTCTTCATCTGCAAAAAGTGGCGCGAAGGAGCGGTGGGGTTGTCCCGTGTTGTGGCTCCCCCGCACCCGAGCCAGCTTGCTGCGGCTCATCAACATCCGGAGAGACATCAACCTGCAGTGGAACGACCTGTGTTGGATCGGACTCTGGAAGAGCATCATCTTGCAGGAGCGGAAGCACCTCAACAAGTAACAACAGTACACGAATGTCACGGCTGCAAAGTTTTCGGATCGTATGTCTCACCACAATTCTCAGACGACTACCAGGTATTCCGGATTATGCCCGGCAGCACACCTTTTTGCTATATCCCCTGGTGTACGTCGTGTGTACTACTCCGCTAGCCGCAGGGCGTCTTGCCTCTATGGCAGGGCACGAAGTATCCTTGGGCTACTTTTGCTTTGCAGGAGCAATGATCGCCTGCAATGGCTGGTTAGACGTGGTCCTCTACTCTTCGACGCGAAGGTCAATCGTCTTCTCTTGTGATGGCCCACCTTCGCAGGAGACTGGTCTGGAAACATTTTCCTTCATGTGTTCCCAGCCCCCAAAGTTCGGTAACACGACTATTGTGGTTGGCGGCATTGGTCGCCCTAGGCAGAGACGGCGCGATAAATGGAGCGAGAAGATTGCCCTGAAAGGCACAAAATCAGGCAGTTTCAAAGGCCTCGGGGTTGACGCAAACACAAGTACAGACAGCATGAGAGGATTCGGTATGGGAGACGGCTCAGTTATGGGAATGGCTATTCAGTGCGAAACGGTCACGACAGTATCTGTGGAGGTCAACAAGACCCCGCAGGTCACACGACCAAAGCTTGCGGCGTTAGGCAGGAAAGGGAGTGATTCGAGTTCATTCAGTGCGACATCTACGGCCATGTCATCAAGGTCTTCTAGGATTTAAGCCGGTGGTGATTACGGACTCATACGAGCTCACGGGAGCTTGACGTCAGGCAGCATCTGGGAGACGGTTTACGAATGATTAGAGCTTCATGACTGGGGAACGGACCACACGGCCTTGTCAGCTTCTCTGAAAGCTGGCCATGACATATACCCTGAATAGGCATTCACTGTACATACTAGGAATGGGGGGGGTATTTGACTTGGACTATCAACTACAATTTCATCCTCAGCTTCAGTGAAGTGACACTGCACTTCAGCCTGGTGGTGTGCGCTCAGCCTTCGGTCCTATCCGAGCCGCACACAGAGTTCGCAATCTCAAACCCGATGACAGGTTGGGGAGGCTTGACTCGGCGACCTCCTTCGGCCGTCTGGCCAGAAATGGTAGAACTCTAAATGAAGTTGCCCAATTGCGACCACGAGGGCAAGGCCGCTCTAACCGATGGACAGGACTTCGTTCCGCGACCCTTGTGTGCTGACTACCGTGGCACCCCGTCAATCCACGGAGCGGAACCTGCGCAAGGGACCCTGACCCAACGCTTCCAGGAACGAGGGACACACACATGGCCAAGAAGTTTGTTTGCCAGTTGCGAAGCTCCGAAACTATCGGCGTTTGGAGGAAGCGAGCGATCATTGGCCACAGAGTCCGTTCTCCCGAGAGAAAGTTGCTGCTCTGGTTTCGAATATCTCCATTCTTGAATTGCATCTCGTTCTCGTCATTAAGTCTCGACGGATTTACAAAGGCCGCAATAACCTCGACGGGCTTGGCGCTCATCTGTTCAATCATCTGATACTCCTTTCAATAGTAAATCAAACTACGAGTTCCTGAAACATTGACTGATCCTTAATAGTTGGTGTAAAGTCATAATTCGGAGGGCATATCCAATCGTGAAATGTCTTCAAGATAGGAAACAGGTCGCCAGCCAAGATGCCCCTTCGCACAGGCAAAGACATCTTTGCTCTATGTGGCGATGCCATTGTGGAACGTGCAGAAACTCTATAACCCGGGCCCAGACAAACGGTACAGACGATCTATGAGATCTGAGTTCGTGCCACCGGCTGTCTCGTCTTTAGGCTAAAAGAGTAAACGGGATGGTTCGTTGTCGGATAAAGATGCATTTGGTAGACATTTTACAGCAGGATGGAAATATCCGCCAGCTGCCATTCTGAGTTCATCAACCCCATGGTCACTATGTTTGAGGCTGTGCTGTGGTGTTTTCGATATGAGTTTGCCAACGTCTTGGCATCGTGATGGTCGGCCAAGATGCTTTTTGGTTCAAAGGGGCTTGTTGCACTTCCCAGTACCTACGGACGACTAGTCATAGATGCGCCATTGTAATGTCTTGGCGTCTCAACTTGTAGTGTGTAAGAGCAAAGCCCCCCACGTCCATAATTAACCCAATTGAGATTTTACAGTCATTTCCGCGGGGTATGACTCTGTGTGCAGAGCCTTTCCCATGGATGAGTTCCACGTGGGCAAAATCCCACGGGAGCTATGGTAGAGTTTCCATGGAACTTGTACAAGGCAACAACTATGACTTGCACAGAAGAGAGGTGAAGATTGACTCGATTTGAACTATGCTGGTTGGGTAAAATGTGGAATGGGTATCTGGGTATCTTCCACAATGGATCACTCAACTCTCCAGCAAACCATGCAAATTACTGCCTCTCCCTCGTCTCAACAGCGACATCCCTCTTCTCATCGAGCATCTCATCCGCCACGACATTAATTCTGCCAAGCTGAGCATCCTTTCCATCAAAGAGCAGAGCAATCTGCTCCAAGCTGGGTCCCTTGGTCTTCGGGGAGTTAGCATCGGCTCCCACAGGGTTAGAGGGCTCATCCTTACCTCGGGAAAGAACAGGTACACGACCACGAACTGCACAAGAATCCAGCCAACGTAGAAGAAGTAAAACTTCCAAGACATGGCCGCAATGCCGACAGGGTTGACATAGGTATTGAAGGCCCCGCAAATACCCGCAACCAGACTGAACATGGCCATGCCCTTGGCGCGGATGTGGTAAGGCAGGATCTCGACGACTAAGCGGCGTTAGCAACTCTTGGTCCCGCATGCCTGGTCCCTGGCTTTCGCGTGCTTACTGTAGAGCATCTGGGCTCCCGTCCACCCCAGGTTGTGGACACCGCTGTAGAGGTAGATGAATGCGACTGTAGTGTAGCTCGCGTGGCGGTTGCCGGTCTCTACGTAGGCTCCCGTGGTGGCGGTGATGACAGCGAAGACAACCCACATGAGAGCCATGCTGATCAACATCAAGGGCCTGCGGCCGACTCGCGCAGGCAAGAAGGCAAAGGCGAATGAACATGCGAAACTGAACATTTGGGAGGTTGCTGTGATGAGGGTCGTCTCAATCTGCTTGCTGATGCCAGCGCTCTTGAGCATGCTGCCGAGGTAGTACCTGTGCATTGTGAGCTATGGGTCCATCAGAGCGGCTCGGGTAACTCACGAGACCAGGCCGTTGCCTGACCACTGCTTGCAGATACCGCACCAGATAATGATGAACGAACGGTAGCGGTTACCCTTGGTCGCGAATAGTGCCTTAAGATGGAAGGGATTCTTGTTCTGAGTCATTTCGGCTTCAATCGTCTCCTTGATCTCGTTGTACTCGTGTTGAACAACCGCATCGTTGGGATCGCCGGCGCCGTGGTACTTGGTCAGGATGTCCAGGGCAGTCTGCTCTCTGCCTTTGCTGCAGAGCCATCTTGGCGACCTACGTTCAAAGGTTAACCACGCCGAGTCAAGAGCAGATTTCTTGGCGAACCTACTCGGGGAGGAAAAAGAGGCCGATTAAAACCATCGCGCTTGGGCCGGCCTGTACAACTGTGGGCGCTCGCCACGCCCTACACCCAAGTTAGTAGCCGCTGAGAACTCTGTATGTCGTACACGTTGATACACACCAAGAATCTGGGATACGGAAGCTGCCAAAGGCAACCCATGCAGCCAAGATGGCTCCGACAGAGTAGGTTGTGGAACTGAGTGCCGTGGCCGTGGCGCGGTGCGCCGGGTATGCCAGTTCGGTCATTAGAATAGTCGAAACGGTGCTGCAGATGACACCGCCCATGCCAAGGAGAAGACGGCCCGCGATAAATGCCCCGACATTCATAGTTGCCGCGCAGATCACGGCACCAACGATGCAGAGAACACATCCCACCGCGATGGCGATACGACGACCCGTCCGGTCAGAAAGAATCGGGATCAACAGGACACCCATGATGTTGCCAACCCAGTAAGACGCGCTGAGGGCTCCGAGGAGGCTGTCGCGCGGGTGGTTGAAGTCTGTTGTTTAGTCCGTCAGTTGTGTTGAATGAGCAGTCGGTAGAGTTTCGGCAACGAACCATCTTGCCATTGGTTGATCTGTTGCAAATTGTTGATGAGACTGCCATCAAAACCGTGCGCGACGTCTCCCCAGAGCAGGAAGAACAGGCCAAAGTTGAGCGGCCTCAGCCCGGAGTCCTTGAGCCAAGAGACCGTCTTGGTGTTGGTAGGCGTGGTGGCCTCCAACGCCTGACGGTCGTCATTGTTATTGATCTTCTTGTCCTTCCAGACCATCTTCTGTTTCTTCTTCTTCTTCAGCCTCTTGAATCTTCAAAGAAGGATGAGCAAACGCAACCCTGCAAAGCAACGGCTCAAAGTTCGGACGTATCTCGATGTTTATAACCAATTTGCACAATGTAACATTCCGCTCATCATTACCGCCTGAACGGCTCGGCTCCCCAAAGTCTTGTTTGCTCAATTTCTCGGACGGGTCCCATTCCCAGCCTCCCCCGATGCGCCTCATTGGGCAGAACAAAGAAGCACATGCCTGCAAACGCGGGGGAACTGGAGAAAACGGGGGAAAACCTGCGGGGATGGCATGGTTCGACGGCCTCGACCTAGCCGGACCAACAGGCTGTCCAGCTACTCACTAACTCGTGCCAGGTAGGATCGGGCGTCGTCAGAACCGCCGGGTCATACAAAGGTGTCGGTGGTCGGGGCAAGCTTCGGGTGGCGGGAGCGGCGTCGGTCGATCGGGGGAATCGTCGCGCGGCCATCCGTCCATCGCATTTGGCTCGGCCCCCTCTTCCCCGAACCCAGGAGTAAGGGTTTCCATACGTCACTGTGGTGAAAATGGAGGGGTGCTCGCGGGCCTCTCCACGCGGGGTTCCCATTCCCATGTTGCATATTTGACTTTGGAAAGTCTGCTTATCGGCTTTCGAGAGAATGATGTCCCAACTGAAACTTTTGTCACAGTCAGAGCTGGCGCTCGATGCGCGAAGGGAGCACCGAATCAACGCAAACTCGTTCCAACAGGATGCGCTGACAACCTTCAACGGGTGGCAGTATGCCTGCTTTTACCGCCATAAGGATGCGACGAGTAATGTCCTCTTCGTCAGCTTGGCGCGGCGACCCATCAGGGATACACTCGGCGATTGGGAGACATTGACATTTGAGGACTATGAACAAACGGCGGATGATGGACACAACACCATCTCGATAGGCGTATGTGAGGGAGACGGCACGATCCACGTCGCCTTCGACCACCACTGCGATCCGTGAGTTGCTCGATCACATGATCTCATAAACGGCAACGCTGATACCATTGCGTTGAGATTGCACTTTCGCATGTCAGTACCAGGCGTTGCGACGAGCCCAGAGACACACAAGTGGGAAGCATCGCTGTTCAGCCCAACACACAATCAACTGCCGGGATACACGCGCACCGGCCAATTGGCGATTGAAAAGATCTTCCTGGAAACGACGTACCCTCGCTTCATTCGCGTCGACAATGATCTTTTGTTGAGCTATCGCATCGGCATGTAAGTTGAGATGCCCAATCTCGCGAAGATGAAACCTGCAGCTGACGCGGACGCACGAAATGCAGAGCCGGTGCAGGCTCCGATCACCTCTTCAAGTACAGCAGCAAGGACCGAACCTACTCCTACATTGGCCAATTTCTCACCGGCGTCAAAAACAACCCGTACATCAACGGCATTTCTTATGCCAACGGCCGCGTGCACGTGTCTGGGACATACCGGGGGTTCGTATGGTACGAAGGCGTGGACGACCCGGAAGCGCGCCTGCACACGGTGCAGGCTGGACCAAATGGTCCAGAGAACAACTACAGCCTCTTCTACGTCTCGAGCGACGATCTCGGCAAGACGTTCAACAACAGCAGAGGCGAGCGGCTGGCGAATCTCGAGGTCGGCGAGACTGTCTTCCCAGACGCGGATGGCCTGATCGTGTTCGACATCCCGCAGAACAGCGGCATCCTGAACCAGGAGGCCCAAGCAGCCGACGAGGACGGCGGGTTCCACGTCTTGAATCGCGAAAACGAAGTCTGGATGCACTACTACCGCAGCCCCGAGGGCCACTGGAGCAGGTACGCGTTGCCTGACGCGCTGCCGACGCGGACGGGGGCCCGGGGAGATGTCATTGCTTTACCCGGGAAAAGGACGGTGGTGTTCGCTCTGCCGGGCAATCGAGATAACAAACTCACGGTTGTGGGCGCCAGGCTGCCTGAGACTGCGGCGGCGGATGATGCGACGGTGCGGTTGGAGTATCGCTGCCTGTGGCAGGGGGATGGGTTTTCCGGGGAGCCGCAGCTCGAGACATTTGTGTCTGGGTCAAGGCAGGTGGTTTCAATATACACGCGAACCGAGGAGAAGCAAAGAAAGGTTGTGGTGTTGGATTTTGCGCTGGAGGATGGCCTGTGAAGCGGCCATGGCGCGGGAACAAGATGCCTCAGACAAACGAGACGGCGGGCAGATGCAGGAGAACGCGCGTGGAATTGCATTATTTGCTTGGTTTAATGAAACAGACATTTGCTACACGCAACATGACGTCGCACGATAAAGCAGAAGAAGAAACTCCAGGTTCAAGTTTGGGCATTCATTGTTTGCCGGAGAAGCGCAAACGGTGCGAAGCGGTGTGCTATCTGTTATCTAAAGGAAGCACAGCCAGAAGCAAAAATCCGCTATTGTGGCTGTTCTAGCGAGACATGGGAGAAGATCGTCATGTCAGGGGTCTTGTTGAAAACTTTTTTCCCTCACATGCCAACAACGCTCACTGACTGAAGTCAAATGGCTCTGCAGAGGCAGCCCAAAGCCCTGACCATATTTTTGATGAAGCTTCATCTCATCTTGCAGATGGACGAACGATTCGAATCTGTACTATGCAGTAGATTCGTATGCATGTCAATCAACATTCGATGCAGACAGTATCTCGACACCGGGCACTCACATCTTCTCCAACGTGACGTGCTTCGAAGACCCAGAGAAAGGAACAACTCATTGGCAGAGACAACACCAGCCGCAAAATCGGCAGACATCTCAGTGCCCAATGGCCAAAAATGCGGCCGATGGGCTTTCCAGTCTCATCGCGGAGAAATCCCATGCCACTCAACTGGCCAGCGCAGTGCCCCTCTTCTCACGCTTCACCACCAATGACACCACACAAACCATCGGATCCTTGTCCAGCACGGCTCGGGCGCTGCCCAGCCACCGGGAGTTCCAGAAGCCCTGATAGGCCGGGTTCGTGAGCCCATCCCGCGGTCGAGGGCCTCTCCCCGTCTTCTCTCTCCAACTCCCCTGGTCACCCCCGGCACGTCGTCCGGGATTTGCTGTTGGGCCCCGTTCCGCCAATGCGGCGCTACTGTGCCTAACCTCGTGTTGGACACCTGACAAGGCCTAGTCAGGGCCAATTATAGCGCAAAAGCGGCCAATCCAGAGCCCCTGGCAGCCCTAAAGTCTGTTTCTTGGTGTTTTCCAGAGAATTTGCCTTCGCCCTGGTCTTCACTGTGCCACAGCGGGCGATGGAGTGATGCCTCCACGTCTTTTTGCTTTACCCCGGTAGGTTGCCTGACAATGGAAGAAGAAGAAGCATCTGGCCTCCGTCTATCGTGGCCAGCGGCCGGATCACCACAGAGACAGCTGGCCATTCGTCTTTCTGCGTGCCCCAGCCATCCCGAATCCCACTCCGAGAGGGCATGCTTACGTCTTCATGCCCATGTTCACCCTCTAAGAAGGCCTCTCGCTTCAGCCACCCAAGCCCGTATCCGAACTCTGCCTTCCTCTCCGGGGTGGCTGTCGCGGACTCGACGGCGGTCCCCGTACGGGGAGGGGAAGGGGTAACCTCTCGCCTACGCCAAGGGTGGCAGAACAGTATGGCGTGCAGAAAGAAGCATCACCTGCAGACCGTGAAGTAATACGGTGAGTGCCGCGTTCCTGCGCGGTCAGGAGACTAGAGAGACGTGGGTACTGCACGGAGTAAGCTTGGGGTTCTGCATCCCAATCAATTTTTTAAATAGAATTACCGCCTTTTTGGCTTGCTGCTTGTTACCCCATATACAAGAACCCGAGCCATCCCACCCGCCCGCGAGAAGGGATCGTACACTTTTTTTGTGACTCAACTATCACCAACCCACACAACCACACTCGCTCGCGTCCAGCCCGGCCGTCGTATCTATCGAATTCCATGGCCACTTTACGTTCGTTACAATAACTAAGCACTTATACCCGTCACTCGCTATATATCCCAATCACCTGGGAAGAAACATGAAGATCCCGAACGTCCCGAGAAACGACGTGGTAAAGATCGGCACCGATCCCGTCGCCGTCGACTTTTCCGGAAACACCGCCGCCTCCACCCCGAGCACCAAGACCCTGATCATCGTCTCGACCGTCCTCGGCTCTCTCATCCTCGCCGTCGCCGCCGTCACCATTTACCTCGTCGTCGCCCGCGCCCGCCGGAAGAAGCAGCTCGCGCACGAATACAACACGGCCATCCTCCGCAACCCGAACCTGACCTGGGAGGAATATGCCCGCCGCACGAAGCTGAGCCATTCCAGGATTCTGTTGGAGGAAGAGCTGCAGCGGAGTATCATGATCCGCAAGTCATTACAGAGCCGGACGGACGTCTCCACCGTTACTCCCGTGTCGCCGCCCGCCCGCACACGATCGCGCACCTGGCACGCGAGGACTAGCTCAAGGACGAGTGTTGAAGATGAAGAGGAGGGGGAAGGATTGTTGATGTCTCTACGCGGAGACTGGACTGAGCACGAGGCAAGAGTCGAGAAGACGTGGCAGATCCTACATAAGAAGTACCCCACACGGCGGGTTACACTGCCGGTCGAGGAAGACGCCGGACCGGTCCGTCCGCCGACGATACGACTCAAGACCCCGCCTTTGCTGTCTCACCCGATGTTCCGGGGATGGAATGGGGAGAGCGAGACGAAGCATTCAAGTTTGCCGACCGAGCTGGCCAAGATCAAGCCGGCTCAGATCTGATGAGGTGGTCAGAAGTAATGTTTCATGTTTATAATAATGTCTATAACGCGTCGATGAATGGGGGATCTGGCTTAGTCCCAGCCCAGCGTGGCGTTCAGGTACAGGTATATGGTTGATTGGCGTCATGAAGGCATTCTGTGTTGGGGTTCCATCGTTCCCTGGGAGTTCAATGGTCACTAGATACCTAGCATAATTCGATCTATTCGTCACTAAGATACAAATTCTCAGCCTTTCCCCCTGAGAAAGAACTAAGGTATGCTGACCCAGCCCGTTTTAGCTGGTCACTGTCACAGTTAGTCATCAGCGTCTCAGCAGGGTCGATTGATTGTAGTAAGGCCATCACCATCAAAAATACAATACCTAGTCGACAGTGATTCATCCTCAAACACTCTTGCTCAGTTTGTCAGATCTTCAACTTTCCTGGGGTCCCATGTATCTTCAGGGGTACTGTACGTGTGGTAGGTAAATCACCCTAACGTCAACCATAGCTCAGCGGTTTCATCAGTAGCAGACGAGCTCTATTCCCCTAACAGATCATTTGTCCAAGACCTCAACTCCATTGTGAAGCCAGCCGTATCCCTCATCGTTAGAATAAAGATTTTTGAGCCAACACTATTGAATTATGACAGAGACACAAGCAGTAATATTATGATTAATAACTGACGTTCTGCAGCTAGACAAAGGGCTTAGTGGGTAAGAGATCTAACGTAGTCTCAAAAGCAACCCCTGTTCATTTTCATTCACATAAAGCATAGGTGTCTAGTGTGTCTATTATCAAAGGAGACCGTCTATTGTTCCTGTGCTACAGCGACTACTTTCCCTGTAGCCATACTCTACTAACCGTACTGTCGTTGTTGCTTCTGTCCTAACCGTTATATCTATTATGATAGTTGCTATCATTATAGCTATCTTCATCCTCATCGTTGTCCTCATCGTCGTCCTCATCGTCGCTATCGCTACTATCGTTCTAAATATGAAAAATCAAATACGTGGGAAATATAGCCGCAGAGACGCAGGAAAATTAGATGGTCTCTATCAAAGAACAAAAACACCACCGACGGAACCACGATGTACCTGTCAGAATGACAAGGGACAATACATGTAATCCTGGAAGTTGATGGAAGTCACGGCGATGAAGGAATAGTTGCAGTAACAGTGGCAACAATGCCAGCGTCATCCACGAAAAGAAAAACCACAAAGAAAATGCATGGCAGATACGAAGAACACCATGGAATGATTTGATGCCACGTTCCCGACACGGACGGAATGTGGAAGGGTGAATGGTACGGTCACTCCTCTGAATTTCTACTCTGAATTTAAATTAAACTCTCCCTCTGTATTTCACCTTCTGGGTGCCCTAACTTTATCATTCGGCTGACGTCCGTCTGACATTCTGAAGTCTTCCCACTTCCACTGGTGTGTCAGAATCAGAGCTCCTTCTCGTTTTCCTTCTACTTCGGACTCGCCGCGTCACTCGACGACGACGACGACGACAACGACGACGATCCACCACAATGGAGAGGCTGCCACAAGAGATCATTGACCAGATCATCGACTACTCACCTTGGCTGACCGGGCGCCGTAGTGCTCCGAAGTTCGTGACGGTTTCCAAGAGATTCCAACTCTCTATTGAGCGGCATACTTTCAGGGAAATTGACATCAATCATGTCGAACTGGAGCGTTTCGCAGAACTTTTCACCCACCCGCACCGCCGCAATCTTCTCAAGCATCTCGGGTTTAAAATCAAGCTTCTGCTTTGTCGGAAATATCCCGAAGCAACCGAGAGAGAGGCCAACAACAAAGTTGCGACGGATGCCATTTTCAAACTTCTAAAGTGCTTATGTCGCTGGAAAAAGAACTGCAGCATCGGGCTATTCATCACATCTCGTCCTTATCAACTAGGATTTTCCGGCACCAAGCTTGATTACCAGTACGACTATCTCGAAATCCTTTACCCCGAGCAGCTGCCGCAAGTCGACTGCATTCGGTGGCTCTTGTTGAATAACCCGGAGTATCGCAAGAAACCGGGTTTCCGCGAGTTCTCGCCATTGTCGTATCTGGCACTAGCAACCAGACTTCCCTGTCTCAAAGGCGTCTTTCTGAGTTACACCGAGCCTGGCGAATTCTTGGCCTTCCGTCAGAGCTTGCGGGAGGATTTGGTTCAAGCCATCAACAAGACACCTTCGATGGCCAATGTTTACTTTAACATTCACGGACCTGACTACACCGGTCATGACCCGCCGAGCCTGGTGCCAAACCAGGAAGAAGACCGGCTTTCTCTTGCTCTACGCCGGTTAGCTGACAGCGTCAAAAGATTTCGATACAGTGGTCCGTTGGATCCTTGTTTCTTTTGGCCTAGTAGTCTCGCGAGAAACCCGCAGCCGTTCTGGCAGGAAGTCACCCTCATGTCCATCACCCTCAACCCTGCAGCCCCCTCTGGAACGTGGTACACCGGCAACGGCCCCCAGAATGGCCAGGAAGCTTTCGCACTTCATCTCAAAGATCAGAGTCCTCCTGGCTATGGGACAGAAGAACAGACCGTCTCGGCCCTTGAATACCTATCGGAATTGACCAAGAAGATGAAGCCAGAAGTTGCAAAGCGGAATTTTCAAAGAATGAAAGCCCCTGAACGATTCAATGCGAACCCTGATACGGTCATGCCGCTGCTTAGATCAGTCACCAGGGCCATCGCCCAGATGAGATCCTTGCAGCTCTTCAAGCTACGAGATGCCGATAGCCTCAGCACGTGGTATTCGACGAACTCCTTGAAAGTGGAATACTTCCTCCCAGGTGTGCTGGACCGAGAGTACAGAGAAGAACTAGATGGGCTTCCTTTAAACAAGCCTCGAGTTCTACTGCGCGCCCGGGGCCTGGCAGAGTCTGGATGCTGTGGAAGTGAACTAGAAGATATGTTCCGGAAGGTCTCAATCACAAACCACCACCAGGAAGCGATTGTGACATGGATCTAGCGCACTATTTTCGTCACATTTGATGGAATATCGGCTCCAGTGACGACCTTTCACGATGCACGTCTCGTGGTAACAAGTCTTGGTTCGGAAAGCAGTGAGTCTCTTACAGCATTGTCAAAATTGTGAACCATGGGGAAGAAGGAAAACGGAGCAGGAATTGAAATGATTGATGTGCACAAAGCAAATGTATTATCATTATTCCAGACCACAGTCATATCTCTTTGCACTCAATCAACAAAGGTTATCCCCTTGTCTACTCAGTCTACCAAGACATGCTGCTTACCCGGTGGTGATAACTCAGCAAGTGACCCCATCATTTGTTTGCTAAACAGGCTGGCCCCTTCTGCATTCCGTTTGTCACCGCCTACACACTTCTTGGCTTTTTCTTTTTGGGCTAATGCATGCGTGTTCCCGCATCACCACAAGAAATATGAGCCTGCCACAGCTTGTTCAAGTATTTCACCAGCCCTCCCCCGACACAAACTTCGACCTTCCAACATCCACGCTTTCCTCTTGGGTTTCCTCTTGGCTTCTGTCAAACTTCACCACACCACATCCTCCCGCCGACCATGGATCGACTTCCGCAGGAGATCGTCGACGACATCATCAGTCACCGTTTCATAGACGAGATCATCCACCCGTACAGACCCAAGCTCCGGCTTATTTCCCGGTTTGCAACGGTCTCCCGCAGATTCCAGTATGCCATCGAGCGCCTGCTTTTCCGTACCATCGAGATCAGCAACCTCAATAACGACATCCAAATGTTCGAGTCTCTTTTCTCCACCAGTCCCTACCGCCGCGACTTCATCAAGCGTGTGACGTTGCGCATTCAGCTGGATAAATACCTCCAGCGTATCATCCGAATTTATTACAAAGCGCTCGATATGGACCAAGCAGGCAGTGAAGCGTTCAGAGCGGTCTCTGAGACGCTGCTGATCCTCTCGGCTTGGACGGATCGCCAGGCCATCCGCTTGACCATCTGCTGCCAGACATGGGGAAAGGTCGTGCATGGGGAAAGGTCGTGCCGGGAGGCATACCCGTCAAGGGCCAACATCGCTGTCAAGAATTCACGGTCATCGAGCTGCCGGATCTTGATACGCTGCCAGCGGCGCCGTGCATCCGGTCCCTCGAGATAACCTGCATTGATGCCTCTCCACAGGTACACCCTTTCAGCGTCGTCACCATCGCCAAGGCGTGCCCGAAGCTTGATGACCTCATTCTCGCCCACGCCGACCCGTACAGCTATCACGAGCTTGAGTTCCTCGACGAATGGGAGCACCCAGACTCCGAGATCGCTTTCCAGCTTCCGACCCACAACTTTGCCAAGGTCTACATCGACCCCCCGGTCTGCTTCTGGCTCGCGCAGCTGATGGACTTCGTGACCGCCAGATACCACGCAAGCTTCTGCGTCACAATGCACAATGTGCTCAACAACTTCGCGAGGCTGGACTACCGCGGCATCCTGGAGCCGTCCTTCTTCTGGCCTTACGGTCCCTCGGAGCAGCCTGCACCTTTCTGGCAGGGCATGACGTACATGTGCCTGCAGTTCGAGCCAGTCAAAATCTCCGGAGAGTGGTACTTCAAGACCGGCCGCCAGATAGGCCAGTGCCCCGTGCAGTTTTGGCGGACTCTGGAAGAAGACGTCATGATGCCCCTCATCGAGACGATGTGCAAGGCCTTGGATCAGATGCCCAGTCTGAAGACATTTCAGATGTCCTGCGAAGTAATCCAGATGAGTCGCGGCGGTTATTGGCGGCTTTCGTACGCGGCGCCTGGCGTTCCGTCCAACTTCGACAAGCATGTCGAGATCCCGCCGAACATGGCTCGCGTGTCCGGCGGCAGTGGGGGCGCGGTTGGCGGCGATGCCGACCTTGGAAGTGGCCATGATGATGGTTTTAAGAGCAGTGGCGATGGTGCTGAAGCGAGCAAGTCGTCTCAAGGCACCGACGACAGCTCCCTGGATCAGGTTCGTTCGTTTCGGAGATGGTTGCTTGATGCTGGAGACTGGAAGCCCTCCGCTGAGATTTTGGAGGCTCTGCAACGGGTGGGAAGAGGAATTCATGGTCAGGATGCTTTGATCTCGTTCGTCCCTTTCGGCATGTTCTGGTAAATGAGAAGGAGCAGTGTTGTTGGTCACCCGAAATTCGGCTCTAAGCCCGAAGTTCATACGTGTACACTTAAGTTAGTCGACAATGAATCCGCAATCATAACTGTTATGTCAGATCGCTGTCTGATTTCCGGGCAATTTGGATGTCCGGAAGAAGAATTTTGCTATGCGGGCAGTGTGCCAGTGTCCCCCTTAACTTTGATCCTTGAAGGCCTAATACCTCCATGAACTCCATGAGGACGATGACAGTAGAGACAATAATAGACGACGACGACGACAACCGACGATAACAGAGCTAACGACGACGGCAAAAAAAAAATTTAGAAAGAAATTTAAAAAATTTGGCAACGACAATAGCGGCGATGAAAGTGATTACATGGGACCTTTAATGGCTTTAAAGTAATATACATCCATTCGGGGTTCTCAGGACGATGTACGGATTACACGTATACAGACTTCCCGGATAGCTAACTGAACCAACCACCTTTCGTTTGAATCGTCATTCCTGCTGTCCTTGTCGCCTTTTTCAGAACCACAGAAATGGCCTCTTCTCCGCCTTAGAAAGAACACGTAAACCACAATCTTCTAAAGCTTTTCTCACCAGCTCTACGCCACCGGTTCCCTCTACTGCCACTTCTCGCAACTTGGGGTAGCGACCGGACTTGTGATCTACCGCAAGAGCCTCGAAGTCCTCTATCAGAGAATATTCCTCATTTACCGATTCATAGATTGAGGGAAAAACGGAGCCGCTGAAATGAAGCCGCTCCACTGACTCTGGAAGCGTCGACATGAATTCATTGCAGCGGCTTGTCCAATCGTGACGTCCCGGGTTAAGCGGGCGTGTGACCGGTCCTGGCTTTTCCTGGATAGACCTAAGAATGCTCCAATTGTCGATCCAAACATTCCGTATGTTGTTGAAGTTGCGCAGCGAGAACGGGTCGCCATCTCCAATATACGCCTCTTTTGAACATCCTGGGGGAACGAACTTGAGACAAAGCGTTTCCAGAGCCGGGCAATGCTCCTCTAACTCGGTAATAACATCAGAGGCGAAGACATGCCCTTCCCAGATGTCCATGGCGAAACTCCTTAGGCCGCGGGCATTTTTCAAGAGCTTTTTTACGTCGTCGACGCTGGCAGCGACGTTGTTTAGTGTAATGGCAGTCACATGCTGGGTCGCAAGGTCGTGGGTGAGCGATATCCAGAAATTCTCGATGAAAATGTCCGAGACTTCCGCGCCGAGGTTTAGAATTTTGGTCAGATGCGACGACTCCAGCTCGCAAAGATACGGATCCTCAAGGCGTCCTAAACTTGAGCTGACGAGGATGGATTCGAGGAATGGAAGTAGGGGTCCACCGTCGCTTCTCTTCAAGTCGCAAACCCGGGCAAGATCCTGCGTGTTCCCTCTCAACCCCAACTCTGTGATATTGGGATGCCGAGCGAGTACGAGGCTAGCTTGGACAGAAACGTTGCTCTCCGCATCTTCAGGGAGCGGCAAGGTAATTCCAGCCAAGTCCGCCGCCCTGCTGGCCTGATAACGTCTCTCTTGGGCCGTCGACGGAGGAGAGCGCTCCCCAATACCGCGGTCCATACCAACATAACACCGCTTGACCAGTTTGTCCACCCTCACCTTCTTGTTCGTGCGACCTAATACGTCGAGAGGCTGTTCCGGTGCGCAAAAATGGCCGCATACAAGTGCAGGTGGCGCACGGAGTAACAGGTAGAGTATTGGGGTTCCGTTCAGTAACGGTCAACAGACGCTTTTGACGCTGCGTCTCTGATAATATGATCCCTGCAATTGACCAAGTGGCCAGACGGTGCTTCCACGGATGCGCATCAAACTTGGACATCACCAAGTACGAGCAGATGTGCTCGAGAATCTCGGGTGGCATATCATTGATGGAGACCATTTTTCTAGGCTGAAGGGGTGCCGCTGATAACGCAATTAGCATATGGAGTTGTTTTGAACTCGAACAGAGTACTTACACATAGCGAGAATAACAGCGATAAAGTGGCGACGGAGAAAATCACGTAGATGATAAATGATGTGGTTACTCCTGCTTGAAGATACAATAACGCGATGTAATGTTTGAAAACTAGACAAAGGTGGATGTGACAGATAGGGTCAAGATCTCAGTCTTAAGTAGGTACTTCAGGTGTAGTGGACATCTATGAGTTTGTGAATGACTTTTCCAGATGAACCTTGCGAAGTACACCACCCGGGTGAAAATTTCTAGCAAGATTACTGAGGACTCACCCGATGACCTATTTTCCTGTAATGGTCCTACTTAGTGTGGTGGTTGGATTTATGTTGCCCACCTGGTTGAATCTGGAGTCGCTTTCATTATTGTCATTTGCCCGGAATTTTGGGCAAAGCTCCGTCGACCTGGGAAGACTACCCGCTCACTAAGAGCTTTTACAATAGCATGAGATTCCATCAGGACAGAAAAGGAACTGTAATTTTGTGCTTGTGACTGGACCGACATTGAGGGTTATATGGTAAGGAGGGCCCCCATCCTGAGGAATAGAAGTATCATATCGCGACCAAGCACGAAATGAAGCACTTGTAGCGCCCGCTGACAGTGCGGCTAATTTTGGCTATAAGTAGTGAAAATCATCGCCCAAGTCTCGTATTTGTTTGTACTTTCCTCATGCTTGAACTGGAGTTATGAGGGGAGGATGGTACGATTGGGGGGCGTGCCTGCCTCAAGTGGGAATAACGTTCTTGTTTCTCACCTACTTCACCACCTTCGCCCTTTCACCTTCGACCTTCTACCCACACAACTTGAAAACTCTGATCACCCTCTCTATTTACTTCCAACCGTCGAGTATTTCTGATACCTCGCACTGAGCTTCCCAACCACAACACCATCGTCCGTCGCCGTCGCAGTTGCCGTCTTTGGTAACTCTGCGCGCCGACGTCAACAACCAGATTCACGATGAATAGACTTCCTCAAGAAATCATCGACCACGTCGCCTGGTGGCTGCCGCTCCCTGAAGAAATCCACTGCCGCAATGGGATGCCCTCGTCGCCAATCCGACCCAGTATCGCCAGCGTGTCGGAGAGATTTCGGCACGCCGTCGAGAGGCTCACCTTCCACGAGCTTCACATCAAGACTTCTGAGCTCAACAAGTTCGACGAGATATTGTCAGGTGCCGGCTCTTACCGCCGACGATTCCTCACACGCCTCAATGTCGTCGTCGTCCTTCCCGAGTACGGTGACCACAAGGTCCCCACATACGAGTTCGCTGTCGACAGATACGCGAACAATTATGCTGCGACTAGAGGCATGCATCAACTTCTCTACGTCCTCTCCGGCTGGGAGTCGGACCTTCGCCTTGAGTTGACCCTCGAGGCCCAATCCCCCTCGGACTCAGGAGCTCTCACCAGCAAGCAATGTTATCAGCGATGGAAGGAAATCGAACAAGGAACACGTCACGGCTTGGGCCACGAAAGATACGAGTACTCAATGACTGAGATTTTTGATGTCGACAAGATGCCGTTTGTTCCTTGTGTTCGCACAATCCATTTCCACGGACAACGTCAATGTCGCCAGTTCTCACCAAAAGCTGCTCTCGCACTGGCTACACGATTCCTACAGGTGCAGACCGTTCGGACGGAGTGGTGTGAGCCATTTTGGTTCCCGGATCTGCTGCAGGCGATGCGGTGCCAGCTGACGGACTCGCTCAACTCAACTCACTTCCCGCCGACTTTGAGTGAATTGGTGCTCCAACTTTACCCGCCCGTTCGTATCAGCGGCAATCTGACCAAATCACGGAATCCACAGCCCAATCGGCTCTGCAGGGTACTACACCAGGCCGTCAATCATGTTGCCAACCTCAAGCTTCATGGCGAAGTTGACCCGTCATTGTTCTGGCCATACCAGCCATCGGAGAAGCCGCAACCATTTTGGCAGTCAATGAAGAAACTAGAGATCACGATGGAGCAAGACTCGACGTCGACCGAGTGGTATCAGAGAACCAACTTCAACAAGTGGTCTCAAAAGATCATCGCTCGCTACGGCAACGACTACGACATCGACTTTCCCGTCAACCATGCTGGGCTTCCCGCTCCTGGACACGGCTCTGTCAGCGAGGCAAAACGCGCGCATCGTTATATCAACACTGTATTACAGCACGAAAGGACACTCTACGACCTCACATATCGTACCCTGGTGGATGGAGGCTTTAAAGATGACGATGATGACGATGGCAGCGATCACGACAACTTCGAGAACAGCAACGATGCTGACGAGAGCAAATATGAACACGATGACTCCAGAGAGGACGAGATGCTTGAGTTCTGCGAAGCTAACGAGCCTGCAATGGCCCGTCTTTTGGATGCGATGATGAAAGCGATGCTACAGATGCGTTGCCTCGAGTTTGTGAGACTGGAGGGCTGTCTCGGTGGCATGTGGTGCTTTGAGTTTTACGCCCCTGGCGTGCCTAGCAAGTACGATGCAAAGTCTGAGGCAACACCCTCTTATGCAAGATTCATTCTCCCCAAGCGCCACTTCTGGATTCCAGGCGAAGAAATTCTGAACGGATTCCGCAACATGGCGACGGAGAAGTATGGTCAACAACCAGCCATTGTCTGGGTTACACACATACGGCGTAATTAGGGAATTGAGGATGGTGTGAACAACATGAACGATGTGAACGACACAGACTCAATGGACAACGGACGGGAAAGATCATTTGCTTAATGGAGGACGGCGTGAATGCCAGAGGTAGCGGAAATGGGATCGACTAAGACATTGTGAACATTGGGCATCACAGGTCATTGCTTTCGTGAATAACGAATGGGCTGCGCAAAACCATAGTTTTCTTTCAGCTTCTGATTCTGCACAGACTGGATCAGAATCATGTATTTTAGAAACAAGTAAATTGAGGTTTCTCTTAGTCAGGCCTGATATGATCAGTTGAACAACAACTATTTCGGGTAATCGGGTGACAATTTTGCCCACTCATGACAAGTCCTCATCTACGAGTACCATTTATCATGCCCGCGACTCTGGGCATTGAAACACAATCACAAACATACATATGACGGGCTCTGAAGGCCTTGACCTGACATGGTCTAAGTTGCCACCTGCTTGGTTTCGCCGATTCGGCGATAGGAGACAACTGCTGAGAGGACTTATCCTCACTCCGCAGATGACTTGACAGGGTGTCTACGCAGTACATGTACGCCGACCCCCGATCTGCCGAGGCAAGCCATGACTTGAATGTTCGGGGTTGGTGGCCATCTTCGGCTCTCCAAGACCCCTAGAAAACGACAGGTGACTCCCAATATTGCCCCTCAACTCGCGATGTCAAATCCAGATCTCCGAATGCCAAGGGTCCAACGTCCAGCTGCTACATCGTCTCGCGGCCGTTCTGCCATACGGCCGTTAGATTCGGATCGGCGCCTCTTCAGCCACCGTCAGTTGCTAGGACGACTCTGTTGGCTTAGAGTCCAAAGTCTCCAGCCCCTCCGACTAATGTTCCCCGGTTTTCCCTTGGACAATTGAGTCAGCTGCTGGAACGTCCCCAGCTTTTCGGCGAGCTTAAACAGTGGGAGTGGTTTCATTGATTGGAATGCACACTTTCCCCTCAGCTCCCTCTGCGCTTCTTTTCTTTTTTCCTTCTTCGTCTTCTTCCAAGTTTATTCTAACTTAACAGCTGCCGCGAAGTTGGTCGGCATGATCCGAGACCTGATTCAATCGATGACATGCACTGAGACAGAAGACGTGCATCTAGGCCATGCCAAGCCTGGTTAGCACATCGCGACATGACCACCTGCCCCAAATCGCCGGTCATCCACTAGTCTCCCTCATCGTCTTCCCGTGCCCTTTGATTGCCTTTGTCTCTGGCCGTTTGAAGGCTGAGTGTCATCTGACTCGGGCCGTCCCAACGGCCATGATCGCCGCCCTTATTGACGCCTCTCGCGCGAAAGCCGCCGACACGGATGTTTAATCTCTTATAGGTTCGATAGACCAAGATATTCACACAACGTCCTGTATTTTTTTCCCGATTCGGCAGCTGTGTTTGGGAAAGTTGAGATGACTCTCCCGGCGAGCATGGGCAGGTCGGCCTGCAGAAGCTCTGACGTGCCGACCACAAGGGGGGGAAAAGGATGTTGACTTGTTACCCCCACATCATTCCCGGTCGGCGCTGTGCCGTCTGCACGTCTGCTGTGCTTCCTCTCACTCGCTGCTCCTCTGTGCCGGGTGCCACTACTGCACGATTGGATGACCGCCGAGCCGCCGGCACCTCTGCTTGAAGAGAGGTGGCAACGCATGCCCCGAGCTTGTGGGACACTTCGGATGGAAAACCACTCGCAGCTCCCAGCTTTTCCGTGAGAGGCTCTTTTTAATGATGCCGGGCAGGAACTCTCTGGGTTGTGCCCCATCGTGTTGCCGCAACTGATACCGGCAAGACGGTTGTCTGCTCCACAAGCTGCTATTCCTGACACTTGGCTTCCCCCCTGTCTGCGATGGCTTCCACTCTTTCTCCCTCGCGTCTCCCTGTCTGGGGCCTGTCGCCGCCGCGATGCAATAACCACAGAGTTTCCTGAACCCCCAAGCCTGCCGCAAGGGGCAAACTTCTTCATTGTCTACCTTACCTACATTGGCGGCGGGCTATCCAACTTGCTGCGGGCTTGCATGTATGCCGCACAACGCTAAATCTTACCCCAACCTCTGTCCTCGGCACGTTGCCCACGGTGTTTGCTATTTGCTCAGCTACGAGGAGGGGAGAAGCAAACCCCGAGTTATCGCATGATCTCAACCCACAGCGCGCCGTCGATGGAACTACGCAGACGCTGGGTGGCTCCGCTGGCTAGTCTCTCCCGCCCTTTCGCCGTCGCCGGCGCGGATAACCCGAATAACACTCCTTCCAACGCCGCCGTAGATCAGCCCTCCCGATGCCCTTGTGGCGGCTGTAGGGGTTCTTGATGGGCGGTTCGGAGTTCCATATTGCGACCCCTGACACATCAACGCCAGTCTAGACGCCGCCAATTGTTCTTTCTTCCACGTCAGAAAAGTCAACCTAGACAACCTAGACTCACTTGCCTTCGTCAAAACTCTACCTCTCCCTTCCATGCCCTTAATATTCTAGCCTCTTGCTGCAGTGCGACCTAGGCGATGCGACTAGTCGGTAGTCGCTTACTATTCTACGAGGGAGCTTGCGTTGGTGGCTTGCAACGCGCCGGCCGCCTTAGACCGAGGGAAACTAGTACGCCGAACGAAAGACGACGATCCAAGATCAGGGAAGAAGCAGCATTAGTACAAAATGGCCACGATCAGCACGATATTACGGAACCCTCTTGGGCTATCTCCGTCGCCATCGCCTCGGAACCAGAGATTCTTCCATCAACGAGAACAACAGCACCAGCACGAGGACCAAGCGGAGCCTAGGACTTCGAAATCCAGCATCATGGGACGCGCTTCTTTGGCGAACTTGTTAATCTTTGGGTTCCTGGCAATCGTTGCCAAGGCCGTCTACACGACCAAGCTCGTGCCGTACGAGGAGAATGGCAAGAGTTACCAGTGCAAATGCTCGCCGGCGGACGACTGCTGGCCCAAGGCTAACTTGTGGGATGCCCTCAACATCACCGTCGGGGGCAACCTCATCAAGAACGTGCCGCCCGCCGCTGTCTGCTACAACCAGTACCGCGGTGTTTCAACATTCGACGCAGGCAAATGCGCTGAGGCCACGGTTAAATGGACTGATGAAAGATGGCAGTAAGTTGCTCTTTTTCCTATGTTCACATGTTCGTGGAGCGAGAAATTGGTCGTGGTGTTGACCGTGACCTACCAGGATCTCCCAGCCAGCATCGCAACTCTGGACCTGGGGCAGCAACAACACCTGCGAACTCACGACAGATCCCACCAAGACGTGCACTCTGGGCAACTACCCCGAGTATGTAATCATCGCCAGGAACAAAATGCACATCAAGGCCGGCGTCGACTTTGCGAGAACCAAGAACTTGCGCCTTGTGATCCGCAACACGGGCCACGACTTCGAGGGCCGGAGCGCGGGCGCCGGCTCGCTGGCCATCAACACCCACAACTTCAAGGACATCTCCTTCGTCAACAACTACGCGGGTCCTGGTAACTACAAGGGGCCTGCTATGACCATCGGTGCCGGCGTGCAGGGCTACGAGATCTCTGATGCGGCGCATGCGCGGAATCCGCCTCAGAATGTGGTTACGGGCGAATGTGAGGTACGTTGTCTTTGGTCAAAAGATGGCATCTTTTCTTTCATAATAAGTTGACTGACCTGAACAGACTGTTGGTGTTGCTGGCGGCTTCATGGGCGGTGGTGGCCACGGCCCTCTGAGTGGTCTCTACGGATTCGGCGCCGACAACGCCCTCTCATTTGAAGTTCTCACGGCGGCTGGAGATTTCATCACTGCAAACCAGAACAGCAACTCTGACCTCTACTACGCTCTCAAGGGCGGTGGTCCCGGAAACTATGCCGTTGTCTTGTCAGTCACATTGAAGACTTACCCCGATACCACGCGCGGAGCCGCTCTCTTCCTCAATGTCAATGCAACCACCGGAGCCAACTTCACCCAAGTCACAAAGGCAGTGAACAAGCTCCACGAACTCGGCAACCAGATGGTCGACCAGGGCCTCTACGCCATATACGAATTGTATCCTCCCGTCATCGGAGGCGCCCTGCACATCCAGCCGATTATGGGCATGAACAAGACCGCTGCGCAGCTCACCGCTATAATGCAGCCCCTTTTCTCCTACCTCAACTCCGAAGGTATCCCGTACGACACCGGCGTCAAGGAATACCCCAACTACTACACCCTTTTCCACGACTTCTTCGAGCCCGAGGCCGCCGCTCAGAACGGTCTCACCGGAGGCTGGGTCTTCACCCACCAAGATATGCAGCAGAGCAACCAGGGTGCTGTTGCAGATGCCATCCAACTTGCCCTGGCACCCGCATCAGACAAGTTCGGCATCGTCATTAGCCATCTATTCGATCCGGGAATGACAGTGAAGACGCCTCAAAGCGCGACGCACCCAAAGTGGAGGGGCGCAACTATGCGAACAATGGCTATTCTGCCCCAGGCCCTGGACGCGACATGGGCTCAGAAGCTGGCCCTGAACGACTTGATGGTGAACACAATCACCGAGAAGTTTAAGCAAGCAGCCCCCAACGGCTTGGCCTACGTGAACGAGGTAAGATTCCCTGCTCTTGACTCGCGTCCGCGGTTGAATACGAAAGCTGACTCCGTCGACGCAGAATTATGCATTCATGAAGAACTGGCAAGACGCCTTCTGGGGACCCATCTACCCTACGCTGGCTGCGACTAAGAAGAAGTGGGACCCGAACGGTGTCTTCTTCTCCTGGTCTACCCCGGGCAGCGAGGACTGGACTGTCGTTGACTACCTGAACAGGTTGTGCAAGAAGAAGTAATTGTGTGTGTTTGTATGGCTAGCAAGCGTGCTATGTTGTTATGATGAGAGTTCAGAGATACCACCGCACTATGCTGGTTTAAGGCAGCATAGATTCTTAGATCTGACAATGATAATCAGACACGAGAGGCAGAATTCGCTCATGGGCAACTAAATTGTCAAGTCCGAAAACACTTGGCATTCGTCTCTCTTAACATGCGACTTCTAATTGCAGGGTGTTGTGACAACTATGGCTCTTAAGCCGGGTATCCGAGCTACTCGCATCTGGCATACAAATACTCGCACATACGACCAGACCTTACTCGTTCCAAATGACGGCGCTCAGGCCATCTTCCTGGTTCACCGTACCCGGGTTGCCAACCTTAATCGTCGCGAGCAGTTGCCCCAGCTTGCCCGTGGTGCTGTTTCTCTCCACGACAGCGACGTTGGCACTTGTCTGTCCGCCAATTGCGACCAAATTTCCCGCTTTGTTGATTGAGAATGTGCGGGGGAAGTACGAAAACGCGCTCGTGGCCTCAAGGAACGTCACTTCGCTGGTGGAAGGGTTGATTGAAAAGGTTGCCATGGAGTCTTCCTGGCTGCCGTAGGAACGGTCGCATCTATTGGATGCATAGACAAAATTGTCCTTAACATGCACTTCGGCAGCCTTGGATCCCACCGGCGCAACTTTCCCGGGAGGAAACGTCGAGAGGGTTTGTTTTCTCGACAGCGTCAAACATCCGGAGTCAGGGTACGCCACAGACCAGGACGTGACCGAGTTCGATAGCTCGTTGACGGTGAATAAGACTGAGCTATTGGCCTGGGTCCAGAACGCGCCGTGACGCGGCCCATCCCCGGCACCAGCCTGCGCAGACGGACACTCTTTCAGAGTACCATTACTATTGATGGCGAAGATGCGAATGAGATCGGCGCCCAGGTCGGCGGAAAGTAGATATTTGCCGGTCGGGTCGGTAAACACCGAATGGGGATGCGGCTTGTCTTGCCGAGACGGCACAGTGCCGGGCTGGGTCATCGCGAATGTCAACGACTGCAGCGCCTGATTTGTGCTGCCCACCGGCAGAGCATAAGTAGAGATGGCTGATGCATCACTTGAAAAGTGTTATTTCAGGTTAGCAAAAGCATAAGATTCGTTGTGGACGAGTAAGCTTACTACCGCGCCACCGCGACGAATCCTCCTCCTGCACCAACTCCGTAGATGATGCTGTGAAGCTCGCCGCCGGCCGTCTGGACCTGGCCCTTCGGAGTTACTGTGCCATCATCACCGACGGAGTAGCTTTTGAGCAGCGGTTGGCCGAACTGAGTTTCGTCTGGAACGTAGAGCGTCTTTGTGGCAGAGTCAAGGTCGAGCCACGCCGGCATGCGGTTGCCCGAGCTGATGGACTTGACGATTGAGAGCTGGTTCGCGGACGACAGCTCGAGGGTGTAGATCTGGCCGCTGTAGTGGGATGCGAGCAAGGTGGCTGCCTCGCCGGAGGAGAAGGCCGCACACAGCGCCGAGAGGATGCGGATCTTCATTATGGAGGAGATGGACCCGGTTTCCTCAGGCGTTTGAAAAATGGTCAGACCAGAAGAATTTTATCAGATGGTCCGATTATATGCCTTGTGACCAGGCAGTACCCAAACGTTCCCTCCGGGCCATGCTGACAGCTTTCTTCTTCACTGTGGGACTTTGCGTGATCAGTGATCAATCTCAAACATGGTGTTTTCAGCCCTTAATTCAGGAGAACCGTGGTCTGGGCTAGTGCATCTTCCGCGTTCCCCGAAAGAGTAATTATACGGAACCAGGCGCAGTATGGGGAATGGTAAGGTGCCGTTCCGTGAAACCGGTTCGCGGCTAATTGCAGATCTCGGTGGATTGCAGGTCTCGGCAATATTGAGGCGGCTAGTTTATTCCGAGTACATGGTCATCTCTGTGGTCAGTTGTGTGACATTCCAGACCTTTCCGTTGGCGAAGAGAGAGATTCAATGCCACCTCGCGGACACCATTAATATTGCTGATCTACCTGGCTTTCTTAGAACTGGTGGTTGAAGTACTTTTTGCAGGCTTGTTTGCCGGTATTTATCCCATCTCCCTTTCGTCCATACTTCCTTTTCCATGGTTCAGCTTTCTGCAAGGAAATCAGCCTGATGAAGATTCTGCTTGAATGGCGATGATCATTTATGAAATCAACGAAGATCGCCTTGGCTGGCAATCATCATCAGGAGATTGTATCAGCCCAACTTCGCATTCTCGTCGTTGTTGTTTACCATTTGATACCCAGTGGTTCGATATGTTGTTCACAAGGCCCCAGAAACCGTTGACAACTAGCCTCCGTCGCCCAATTCGGACGCGAAAATTCTAGTCTGGACTGGACTCCCAAGTCAACAAAAATGGACCTTCGTGTGATGGAAAGCCAAGCCTTGTAATACGTCAATTCATTTCACTGCATGAAGAATCTTCCCCTACGTAATGACAGGTACGTTTTGCCCCTTCGATTGCGGCGCTAGATTTCACTTTGTTGGACAGCGATTTATAAGGCCATGACAACTTCTCACGATCTGGAGTTGCGCGGTACCCAAGAGTAACACAACGGCGCCATGGTCTCAACAATGCTTCTCAGTCTGTTGACTGCCGCGCCACTCATCACCGCATCACCGTTGAACAAGAAGGCAGTAATTGACGATTGCCTGTCCGCAGCCAGCGTCCCATACAACGAGAAAGGCAGCTCTGAGTGGGAAGCAGATGGATCTCCGTTCAACGTCAGGATACCATACGTCCCGGTTTCCATCGCCGTCCCCCTCACTACAGAACACATCCAAGCCGCGATCAAGTGCGGTCGAGACAATGGTGTCAAAGTGACACCAAAATGCGGTGGCCACAGCTATGCCAACTTCGGCTTCGGTGGTGAAGATGGCCATCTCATGTTAGAGCTCGACCACATGTACAACGTCACCCTTAACAACGCCACCGGTATTGCGACGGTCCAGGCTGGATCCCGTCTTGGGCACGTCGCGAGCGAGCTGTACAAGCAGGGCGGCAAGGCGATCAGCCATGGAACATGTCCAGGGTAAGTGCTTATCGCCCTTGTCATCAGGTTCTCAACTGACACGACAACAGAGTCGGCAGTGCAGGCCATGTTCTCCACGGTGGGTACGGAATGAGCTCTCATACCAAGGGCCTTGCCCTCGACTGGCTCGTCGGAGCGAAAGTCGTTTTGGCCAACAGCACCGTTGTTATCGCTTCCGAAACTGAAAATGCGGACCTTTTCTGGGCGCTCAAGGGAGCCGGCAGCTCCCTCGGAGTTGCAACCGAGTTCTACTTCAAGACCTTCGATGCGCCCCAGCAAGCCACAAACTTCCTTGCCGTTCTGCAGTGGGATGCTCAAAAGTCTATCGATGGGTTTAAGGTGCTGCAGGATTGGGCGGAAGAAGACATGCCGAGGGAGCTCAACATGCGGCTTTTCATCACTCCACGTTTTACCAACCTGGAAGGGATGTTCTACGGAAACAAGACTGGGTTGCAGGCTATCCTAGACCCGTTGCTTACAAAATCGGGAGGCAAGTTGACGACATCTCAGACCACTGATTGGGTCGGAAACTTGCAACACTTCGGAAACGGCCTAGCACTTGATCAGAAAGACACATACAAGAAGGCCAGTTATTTTTCTAGGTCTCACGCATTGCCGTTTTACTAACTCATAGCAGCAAGAGAACTTTTATTCTAGCAGTCTGTATACAGACAAACTCTCCGACGCCCAGATTGAGTCTTTCGTCAACTACTGGTATGGCGCCGGCAAAGCCTTGAAGCGAGATTGGTGGGTGCAAGTCGACCTTCATGGAGGCAAGAACTCGGCAATCACCGCCATTCCCGCCAACTCTTCTGCGTACGCTCATCGCAATAAGTTGCTGCTGTATCAGTTCTATGACAGAGTCGATTTGTCGGCGACATACCCGGAAGATGGTTTCTCATTTCTTCAGGGCTTTAGAGCGAACACCACTCTTGGCATGGAGCCGGAGGAACAGGGTATGTACTTTAACTATCCTGATCCAAACATGAGACAGGATGAGGCGCAAACGAAGTACTGGGGCGACAACTTGGCCAGATTGCAGGCGATTAAAGCTGCTTTTGATCCGACCGAAGTCTTCTACTTTCCACAGAGCGTGCGACCGGCAACTCCTGTTGAGCACTGACTCTGTCAAAACAACAATTCCTTGACAACTGGGGGCTCTCAGTCTTAAGGTCTAGCAGCGCATGATCGAATTGAAATGACTGCTAGACGAATGTCCGTCATTCTCCCACTTCCCGCTTGAAATGTCGCCATTTCGTGATATCAATCTCCATCCTCGTGAGTCGTCATATTGGTTCATCCAATCTTTGACCAACAACATTCCCAAAAAAGCGCACACTGACTCGGCCCCCAACTCCGCCTGGCTGGTCGCAAAAGCCGCAGTGGCTGGGGCACTTCATAAACTCTGTATTAAGTCTATTTGCCCAGCCAATCATCGCCAGCCAGGGCCTGCGTTTCGTCACAACTACCGGGAATGCCCGGGGCCACAATCCATTTTTCGCGATGAAAACGACTCAATGCGGCCTTGTCAACCCCATCCGCATAACATATCCGTGCCATGGTTGCCAATGTGGCTGTCATCGCTACCCACGTGCCGCTTCAGTGGTCGTGAGGGGGGCCAAAACCCCGCAGCTTGTCGACATCAGGAGGGGATCCCGGTCACCTTATTTCCTCAACTGCCTCATTGGGCTGAAGGGTCCTCGGCGTTCCCTTTGGCGATTGTGATGAGGCAGTTCATCAGGGTGACGAGGTCTCTCTCGTCGCCCGCATAAATAGGAGGAGTCGGTACCAACGTGGCGTTTGTGATTGTGTGTGCTCACCACCGGGTCCCTCGTTTTCGAATCTACTAGGTCGCTCTTCGTTGTCGTCATAATGCAGCTCAAGTCCATCTTGGCCCCGCTCCTCCTGGCGGAAGCGGCGATCGCTCAGGGTCTCCCCATCCGCGTCGTCTCTTTCAACATCCGCTACGACGCCGGCTCCCGCGAATCTGGCGAGAAGCCGTGGTGGGATCTCCTCTGCCCTATCTGGAAATCCCGCTGCCGCCAACCGCATGTCATCGACGCCCTCAAGAACGCCGCATCCGCAGCGCCGACCGACGCCGTGACTGTTATCGGCCTGCAGGAGGTCCTCGATAACCAGCTGAACGACATCCAGAGCGGCCTCGGCTCCGGGTGGGCCCACGTCGGCGTCGGCCGAGACGACGGAAAGAAGTCCGGCGAGTACAGCCCAATCTTCTACCGCTCCGACGCCTTGAAGCTGGTCTACAGCGAGGTGAAGTGGCTGTCCCCCACCCCGGACCAGGTCTCGTACGGATGGGGTGCCGGAAGCCGACGCATCGTCACTATTGCCGTCTTTGAGCACATCGCGACCGGGAAGAAGTTCATTCATGCCAACACCCACCTGGACAATGTCAGCAGCGAAGCCCGTTCCGAGGGTATCAAGGTTGTTGTGTCCAAGATCCAGGCTGTTCAGACAACTTACGGACCCCTTGGTGTTTCTCTGACCGGCGATTTCAACTCCGACCCTAACGGCGATGCTTACAAGACCCTTTCCGCCACCGGATACATGGAGGAGCTGTACAACATGGCCACCCCGGACCAGCGCGCTGGGACCAACCAGCTCACTTACACGACCTTCGATACCAGCAACCAGGGCAGTCGCATCGACTTCATCTGGCTTGGACCCAAGGACGCGAAGAAGTACTCGGTCCAGAAGTACGAGATTTACGACAACAACGTTGACGGCATGCTCATCAGCGACCACAGGCCCGTGGTTGGTGATGTGACGTTGTTGTCTTAGGCTCGACGCCCAAGTGATACAGATCTGTTGCTATACCCAAATCAATGATATAATGTTTACTGTCTCCAATATTCTCCTTCAGCTTGCTTCACATTTGTTTTGTGATCGCGGGTCGTTGCTGCTATTTGTATGTTCAGTAATCCTCCACTCAGTAGCCGGGAGCATCGAGAAAGGCAACATTTCACCGAGTACGAGATATCTCGGGTTGATGCAGCACCTCGATTAGGAAGCCGAGTATTATGTACCAGTCTTTGCTCCGAAGAACGGCCTATGATAGGTCAACATCGCGAATAAAGTTCAAAGTTGGCTTGGGTTCTGCCACACGCCCACTTTCCGGATCTCGGCAGGCCCATCAGGCATTCAATCGTATCATGGCAACAGGATCTCATTGGGCAATACATGTCCTTCAATCAAACCTAGTGGAATCAAGAGGGGCTTTTGCGATTTATAGTCGAAATAGAGTCATGTTTTCTTCTCAATGTGAATTGCTCGGTGTCAGCACCCCGGCCCCCCACCGGCATTCGGCCCCGTTGAAGGCCGAAAGGGGCCGGAGGGAGGCATTCTTGAATTGGCTGAAAGCCCTGCAAGATGTATAATAGGCTGCAACCTCGGTGATCTGCATGATCGGCCGCTGTTGTTCTAGATTTACCAAACGCTAGATACGATCGCGCCAAAATGATTCAACATCGGGTCCTTGGGCTTCTGCTCGCTTTAGCCAGCAACTTGGTGCTATGTGCCTGCCAGCAAAGCACCTCTTTTCCCAAACAGCTTGCGGCCATCCGTCGTCGGTCTGGTTTGACGCACAAAGAGTATCTCGAGTACCACACTTTGGTCCACGGCCAAAAGTCCTGGAACGCGCCCCACGACAACGCGTGGCCCATCGCGTACACCCAGAACCATGTTTTTGACGGAGTCTTTGGCGCGAACAATACCGTCGCGAACCAGATCTATGTCGGACGCGATGACGTGAACGAACTCTACAGCAGCGCCGCCGACAGCTTTACCTCCCCTCCGCCGACGAACTACACCGAGACCGTGATCGGACCCGACGGCGTCAACTTCAACGACATGCCAACGGCGATGTCGATGCTGGCCACCGAAACCTTCTTGACTGGCCTTCCTGCGGGCGCGAAGCCTGCTGATAACAAGCCGCCTCTGGTAGCTTGGTTCTGGGCGATTGCTACGAAGGAGGCAACTTCCAACGAGACCTTCGCGAACACCCTTGCCGATACGCTCGTAAAAGCTATCCCGGCTGGCACCGTCTATAACGCGAGCGTTCATGTTCCAGTCCCTGGAGGAGATCTCAGACCTTACTTTGGCGGCCAAACAATGCCTACCATCAACGCGGTTATCAAGTTGTGGCTTGGCGAAAGCGACTCTTCAATCTCGGCAGTGCGCACTGCCCAAACGCAACTCGACAATGCCAAGCTTCAGCTTGACGAGAATCAGTCTTTCATGCTTTTCTCAAGAGAGGTTGTTATCTGGGACATGAGGAAGAACATTGAGGTAAGACCCACCATTCAACCAAACTCGAAAATGCACTTGCTGACTTGAAAATAGTTTGATCAAGCTCGTCTTACCGCAACGGTCAAGGCAGAGACCGTTTTGTGAGCTGTAAGAATGGTTGTAATATAGCCGGTTAGTTACAATGATACAAAAAGCTTCATGCCAATGCCTGGTCTAGCGAGATACAATAAACGGTCTCCGAAGAGATCTTGTTCGTGTTATTGAAATTTCGTAATGATGCTCAAAAGTTGGCCTTGAGTTGATGGAGACGAGCGCCAAACGTGAATGGCGCTTCAACAGACCAGATTGTCAGCTGGCACCAGCTGCAAGCCGGGCATCAAGAGACGATGATCTCCGAATTTTCTTTTTCATCCACCGGATGCGGATTTTCTACGCCCGATGCCAGGGAGTTGAACCATGACAAAGACGCGACCATGTTCGCCCCTCTTTATTGAACTTTATTTCACGTCCACTATGAGACATATTCATGAATCGAGTCGTAAGAGCACGCTTGCTCCCTGTCAGCTGAGAAAACATACCGTTTGATATCCCTGTCGCAACCGTGCCGGCACCGATTTACATACACAATGGTTGTCCCTGCGCCACTTCTCAGCTTGTACCAGCAGTACAAGCAGGACACCAATTTTGTTGCTGCATGGCTAGCTACCACAGCCAAGTCATGCGGCTACCCATCCGACCTCCTCTCTGAGATCCAGGCCAAAGAAGAGTCGTCCAAACCAGCCAAGAACAAGGCCAAAGGCGGTAAAGGGAAGAAGAAGAAGAAGCAGACCGATCAAGCTCCGAAGAAGTACACTGTTGCCGTCAAGGAGTTTATTCCTCTTGCCCAGTACATCTCAACAGCGAAACACAAATCCTCCAATGTTCCCGACATTCTCGTCTCCGCTCTCAACAGGGTTATTGACCTCCGCACGAGGTTCAGCGCCAAACTCACCCAAGACGGAGCCAAGCCGGCTACTGCCAGCGACTTGAAGCACAGCTACTTCCTCGGCATCCTCATTCAAGTTCGCAATGTATTGAGGCCGCGCATGACCGCGGCTGGATCGCAAGCTAGTCACAATGGATTGGACAATCTCGCCAACAGATTCGCCGGCTTGTCTCTCTTCGAGCCAAGCCAGAGCTTTCTCGACGCCCCGGACATCGAGCTACCGGCACGTGATGACGGAGCTCTTTATGAGGCAGACATGGGCACATCACCGGAAGATTCAATCTTCTTCTTCCAAATGCTATGGAAGGATCTGCTTGATCTCCGCATGCGCATCAGAGTCTCCTGGCGCCGACACATGCAAGGCCACGACATGGCTGCCGCTGCAGTTTCTGCCAATATTGCATTGGACTTGGCACGCCATGTGATCGATCAGTACATCCCAGCTTTTGAGGGCGTTGAAGGCGGCATTTATGCCGTCATGAAGGAGCACGCCACCCTGATGCACTATCGTGTGAAGGCGAATCCCACTGACCCTTACTTTGGTCTTTTGAAGCCCGGCCAGCCCCAAGAATCTATCAGCGACGACCAAATCATGTACGGAGCTGGCTTGTGGAGCTTCGCGAATGCTTACAACATGCTGGCTGAACTTCTACCTTCTATCGCACCCCCAGGGCCGCCATTCCCATTCATCCCTAGGGACCCGGCTCACGAGCTCGGAATGGAATACCGCGACTACGCCGAAACATTCGCCATACTGAAGCCCATCTTTGAGGATCTTAGGGTCGTTATTGAATCTGTTCCAAACTGGCCTGTAGAAGACACACTCTTGCGTGGCGTCAGAGAAGCTGTCGAGACTCGCCAGGTGCCTTTCTATCTCGTTTTCGCAACGGCCATTATTTCGGACATGCACAACTTCTTCAGCCAAGGCGAGCACCTCAACGTCGACAACCACATCATTGACAAGTTCATCGAGACAATAGGAGCAGTGCAAGGGATAGTCGCAGATTACTACGCTGCTATCAGAGAGGCGGAGTCGTTGGAGGAGATGGAGCCGTACGATGCACGTATCAGAGAGATGGATCGGGAGATCAAGTGGCTGTTGGACGAGGACCCCGTCTGGCAGGCCAAGATCAAGAAATTCCCCAGGCGCGAGAGGGGGCAGGCCAAAAGGGAGCTGGAGAAACATCGTCTGTTCAAGTACAACGCCATGATGTGCGGTCTGGCACTGTACAGGTATCGCATGATTCTCTACAAGACCGGAATTGCCATCGCCAATGTTTCGCGGTCCATCGTCTGCGCGATTCATCTCTGGGACGCAATAGGCAGTGAGGTAGGCGGTGCGGTGGACTTTCTCGCAGGCGAGTGGGTGGACTCCCGCTTGTTAGGCATGATTACGGAGGATCAGGCGGAAGACTTTTTTCTGGATGGCGAAGGCGCCGACTACAACCCCGGCTATATGAGGAACATTGCCATGCACCTGGGATTCTCAATTCACAACTTCGTCGACGAAGCAAAGACCCAGCCCCGAAGAGCCAGGCTCCTCGATGGCAAGAAGGGCAAGATCACTGAGCGCGTCCCGATGCACTCGGCGTTTTATGACAGATACGTCACCTTCAATGGAAAGACGGGATCGGAGAACTGGACCTTTGAGGACGTGACATCTCTGGTCGAAAGGGCTAGCGGTGCCGGTTTCAAACCCAAGTACCCCGTAGAGCTGATCGTGGAGCTTGCTACGCTTCTTGAAGACGAGCTTCTCCTTGCCAACCTACCGTTCTTGATCCTCCACGCCGAAGCATTCAGAATCCTCAAGCTCGTACGCGACAGGTGCGAGCCGATGCTGGTTCCGATCCTCGGCCCGCTGGCCACACCAATGAAGGCGAAGATCAACGTTCCTCTGGTCACAGTGTGGATCCTACAGGCTCTTGCCGCAATGCTAGAAGGTGCAGACGTGTTGAGAGCTGCGAAAGACGTGTTCAACACGAAGCTTGTCAACGATATAGCGCGTTCGAGCCGTGCCTACAGACGAATCCAAGAACTCGGATTCTTGAAATCTGGTGAGGAGAAGAAGAAGGAGCCGGAATCCCGGCCTAGCGAACCCCAATGGGATCCCGATTTCAAGCGTAAGTTGGAGCAGCCCATGGATCCAAACCGGGCATATGAGAGTTTTGGGCTGCCCATCGACATGTCTCGTTTACAGCAAACTGGCACATACATCGACACTTCTAAGATGAAGGGCGATGCGCTCTCGCAAATGAGCCAAAAAACGAAAGTCGAAAAGATCTATCTATCCGACGATGATGAGCCAATGGAAATCACGCACACCACCTTGAGCTTCAGGTAGTGATAGCCTAGTTTGAGGACAAATGTACGGTCGCAAGGGCAGGATGGCGAGGATGGTGGGACGTGACGGGGTATTTGATCTTTTCCTAGCTCAAAAGTTGAATATGTGATCTCTTCTACTCAAATCTGCCTGGTTGCGATCTCAGATGCACGAACGTAAGATGTAGCTCTTGCATATCACAGGTTACTGCTCATCACATCACAGCATTTTCATGCCTCCTCAAATGTAGTGCCAGTCCCACGGGCCATCTGCTGGCATCCCAACCACGTCAACGCCTGCGGCCTTGAGCTTCTCGGAAATCTCTTTAGTCTCTTCACCAGCAGGCTGGAATGCTACCTGTTTGAGACATTTCCTCCGTCCCCTCGAGCACTCGTCCGCGATGACGTCGAGTAGTGACAAGGCCCCCGCGCTGAAGGTGCTATTCGGGGAGGTTGTGGGAATGAATCGATATAAATGGAATCGCATAAGTGATTCCGGCAAATTTGATGGGAGAATAGCGTACGTGGTAAGCCTCATGGTATTATTCGTGTCGCTAATGTCCGTTGGAAGCGCTCCTGCAGCATGCAGTGCAAGCCGCGGTACACGCCAATCATCGATCCTGAAGTTCTCCAGAATCTTGAAATGGTCCATTGAGAATGGATGTTGCTGACCTATGAATTTTGAAAGAAACTGAGGCCGGGCTCAATAATCACCCAGAGTAAGGAAGAGAGATCTCAAGGTATCCGCGCTCGGCGTGAGGGCGTCGATAACATCAGCCGCGCTGAAGCTGTGGTTTCGGGCGCGACAGAACACGAACTCCTCGAGGCGACACTGACTCAACAAAGGGCGCAGTAATTCCAGCTGTATGGATGCGTCCATGAGTTTGACCGAGGTTAAGTTTTTGAAGGTCGAGACGCTGACACTCTCAATCGGGATACCACAAATTTCCACAGCTTTCAGTCTTTTTCCGAAGTGTGCTATACTGGCAACAATGCAGGATCCCTGTGCCTTGAGCATCCCATACTCACTACACCAGAGCGTGAGGGACTCAAGACAAGGAAGAAAGGATTGGTAGTGCGTCTGAACGTACAGTGCCATAGCAGTCAAGACAACTCCATCGCGTTCAAGCTTAAGCTCCTTGAGATTGTTCAGCTGGCTCAGGAATGCAACTGCAAGCTTATCTGTATGAAGATAGTATGCATTGTGTTGTGATGCTCGGTAGCCTTCGTCCGACAAGACGATCTGGCCAGCCTCCCTCGCCCGTTTCGTAGCAAGACGAAGTCGGCCCATCTCACCGAGTTCTTTGAGTAGTCTCGCATTGTCCCAATCAAATTGAAGGAAGGCATGTTCGACTGATGGGGCGAAAGCAACCGGATCCGCGGCAACACAGTCCAGCAGTGTGGATAGCTGCAGTGCGCTACTTGGGCCAGCGTAATCTGTGACAAGGATATGTCTTCGGAGTTCTGGGGTCGCAACTCTGTGTAGCAACTTGCATGTAGCTGCGAGGTTTGCAACGGCATTCTTCTCCTTGCGTTGGCCGACTTGGGAAGGAAGTCCATGTCTGTTGATTAATCGCTTCCAAGTCGCTCGGCCGAAGCAAATTTGACGACAAATTTCCACAATCAGCTTCTCGGGGAGATCGGTGAGACTTACCATTGTCGAAAGGCTTGATCGTTGGATTCTGGAATGCGCTTGGAAAGTGATAGGTGAATGATGCTCAGTGCAGGGGTGGACAGCACGGAATTTGACTTTAAAGATGGTGAAAACATTTTCAAGGCAGTATCAAGGTCGGCACCTACACTGCCGATTCTAACAGGTGGCTTTAAGCTATTGAGGTATAACCCCTACTTATGGTCGAAGTTCGCCGAGGTATGCTGAGAAGCTTTTGTAAAGAGTCTTGCTATCAGTGCGGATACTTCTAGCTATGCGGGCGGGTGGAAGCCGTAGATGGCGACAGGGATACCGACGACAACGATAATAGGCATACCTAGGGATAGAGAGAGTATATCAACAAGTATAATAGGGACGATGAGGACTATAGTATTAGTTGAATTATTTAAATATAACTGACAACTACGTAGGCTTAACATAAGTACTAGGTAATTAGCTATCTGCCGGATTACCTGAAGTATCCGCCCGGATAACAAAACCCTTTGTAACATTAAGTTTAACTGCCTTAATCGAAGCCGAAGTCACATTTAACACTGAGTAGATGAGGTACCTCAAATAATTGAACTCAAGGCCCTAAAGGTCACTCCAAGAGGTGCATCCACAGCTTGATGCTGGATGCGACGACAGCGTGCTGACCAATTCTCAGGAAAATATAACAAAATCCGTTTCAGTACCTAAAGTGAGGATGGTTGCATTTATTTATAGAGAATGAAGAGCATTAAGACCCCCATGGCGTTGTTGGTATTGCCAGTCGCAGCGTGTAATCACGCTTACCGAGCCTCTCTCGGTGAGCCCCTGGGCGTAGTGAGGAGCTCACTGAAATCAATGCAACGTGCTTGGGCTTGGATTGGCCATGTTATGGTCAACAACAAATGGTTTGATATAACCATCCTGATTAATTTTTCGATCCATAATGCAATTGTTAGTTTCCTCATTTCTTCACGATGCGGATGCTGTCTTGCCAGCACAAGTACAGAGCCAACTGGTCCACGATGCTGTGCCGCCCGCATCTAGCTATCAAGCACACCGAATCCAGGCACCGCTGCTCGGCGACATCCGACTCATGAATTAATATCAATCACCTGCAGCGATTCTAGACAACCAACGTGCTCTGCATTCAAGATAGGCTCGCGTGCCTTCTTGCCCAAGAAGGGTAGCTCATCACCGAGCTGAGCAGCCACAGCGTTGGCATCCGTCTTCTTATCTTTCACCCCAGCTGTCCCTCACTCAACGCGACGCGTTTACGCAAGCTCCATTCCGCCCGCGGTAAATGGCCAATGCCCCTCCAACCAACCCCCGGGGCCGGAACCGCAGCTTCTCGCTGAAATTGAAGAGCTCTCAGCCTTGGCGGAGCGGAGCTCAGCGCCATCAGCAGCTCACCTTCCGTGTTCGGCCTAGGAACCCAACGTTATCAGAGCAAAGTTTGAGGGCACAGCTGGGGAACGACCGCTGAATGGATTAACGTTATTTGTGCTCCCCCGCTGAACCCCACTGGCTGTCAGGGATCGTTACCAGCGGACGGCCGCACCAACTGGGGTGCAGGGCTGGTCCTCCCTCCCGGGTTTCGACGGACAGTTCGTGGGACATTGAATATTGAAGCTTGCATGAAAAGAGAAGGACGGATGAGATTGGTGATGGTAGAGAAAAAGTGCTGCCAAGCCGGTCTGGCACAACCTCACGGCGACGTGGGATCGCCCCCAGCTGTCATGCTCTAGTACCGAGAGACTGTTTCGGTGTGCATGTTGGGCTCATCGTGGACGGGGCGGGTTGTGGACATCAAGCTCCTGCGTACTCCGCTTGTTGATCTGGTTCATCAGGGTGGTTTTTCATGTTGCATGACACGAACCAACCGAAGCCGGTGAGCATGCGGCTGCCCAGCTATCCACATCAGACATGGAATCTTCCAAACATCCAAGACATTCTATCACACCACAACAAGGCATTCCTCGGTCGCCGTTCAGGAACGTGGAACAAGCTTCAGCGAGACCGTGACGATTCGCAGAGTGCAGATTGGCCACTGCCCGTCTCCAAGCCAAGGAGCTTACACCAACAATCGTGCCCCCATCTCCGGCGGACGTAGACGGACGAACCCCAGGAACCCTTTCGCCGTCCCTCCCCCAAGGTCAAAAGAGGCAAAGGAGCCGCTGATAAGCCAATCATCTGAACCACGACCACACGTGTATTGCACCCCTCATCTGCGCTTGAGGCTTGGCAAATGCAACATCGTCACCAAAGAAGCTGTTCTCCCGGCATCATTCAACCTTGCTAACGTCTTGGCTGCGCGCGCCGCCAACGGGCCCGTCCAGCCACTCACCTTTCTCGCGAAAGAGCAGAGCGCAGAGCGCAATTCGCATGCAGGGCCTCGTGGGATTTTCTGCTCGTTGCCCGTGCCACCGTCGCAACCCGCCCACAGTGAAGCTGCAGAGATCGGCGTGTCTCTGAAAGGTCTTGGCAAGAGATTAGAAAATTTCGTATATAATCCCACCGAGGGGGAGCTCGTGACAGTTGATGATAGCTCCCTCTTTCGCGACGTCAGCGTGCCGAAGATCTTCTCTTCCTCCCTCCCCACGTCCTTAACGCGGTGCATCGTCAATCGCAGCATCGTGAAGCCTTCATTGACTTCTACTGCATCTGCTCTCAATCGCGGCTTAAATTGCTCGTAATTCTTTCCCTCCCACCCACTTTCCGGCCTCATCCAAGATGCGCCAATCCATCTCAGCGCTGGCCCTCGCCCTCGCTGGCACCGCGCTCGCGGTCCCCGAGAAGCAGGATGCTGACCACCTCTACTCCTCCCGCCTCTCTAAGCGCGGCATCGACGCCGAGGGCAACTTCAACATGTCCTTCTTCCACGTGAACGACGTCCACGCCCACCTCGACGAGTACTCCTCCTCAGGCACCGACTGCACCCGCCCCGAGCGTGGCTGCTACGGCGGCTACGCCCGCATCAAGCACACCGTCGACGAGCTGCGCCCCCAGTACAACGACTCCCTCTGGCTGAATGCCGGCGACGAGTTTCAGGGAACCCTCTTCTACTCCTTCTACAAGGGCGAGAAGATCGCCGAGACGATCAACCAGCTCGGCTTCGACGCCATGACACTCGGCAACCACGAGTTCGACGGCGGCGACGACGAGCTTGGTGACTTCCTGCAGAACCTCACCTTCCCCATCGTCTCGGCAAACATCGTCTCCGACAACGAGAAGCTCAACAAGACCATTAAGCCCTACCACATCTTTGAGGAGCAGCAGCTGGCTGTCATCGGCGTCACCACGCCCACCACCCCCGGCATCTCCTCCCCCGGCGCGGGCACAAAGTTCCTCGACGTCGTGAGCACCGTCCAGTCCACCATCGACCACATCAAGTCCACCACCAACATCACCCGCATCGCCGCCCTTACCCACATCGGCTACGAAGAGGACCAGAAGCTCGCCGAGCAGACCACCGGCCTGTACCTCATCATGGGCGGCCACTCCCACACCCTCCTCGGCTCCATGGAGGACGCCGAGGGCCCCTACCCGACCATCAAGCAGAACAAGGACGGCGACGACGTCTTCATCGTCACGGCCTACCGCTGGGGCGAGTATGTCGGCTACATTGACGTCACCTACGACGCCGAGGGCAAGGTCCTCGCCTACCACGGCGGGCCCATCCACCTCACCAACACCACCGAGCAGGACCCCGAGCTGCAGGCGCAGATCGAGTCGTGGCGCGGCCCCTTCGAGGCCTTCGCCGCCGAGGTCGTCGGCGTCTCCAACGTCGAGCTCGACCAGACCCTCTGCCAGAAGCAGGAGTGCATCCTCGGCAACGTCATGACGGACGCCATGTACGAGTACCGCCTCAACAACTCCGACTCCGCCAAGCCCGACTTCGCGCTCATCAACGCCGGCGGCATCCGCGCCACCATCGACGAGGGCAACATCACCCGCGGCGAGGTCCTGACCTCCTTCCCCTTCGGCAATTCCATCGTCGAGATCACATACTCTGGTTCCGACCTGCGCAAGGTGCTCGAGGGCGCCGTGACCAAGGTCAACCAGTTCAACAACGAGCCCATCACCTCCTTCTTCCAGGTGTCCAAGAACATTGTCGTCGAGTACAACCCCGCTGGCAACAACGGCTCCAAGCTCGTGTCGGTCGAGATTGGCGGCGAGGCCCTGGATGACGCGAAGGACTACCGTGTTGTCACGCTTGACTTCCTTGCTGGCGGCGGTGACAACATCTTTGTTGCGACGACTGACTTTGTTTCGCTTGATACGCAGGACGAGGTCCTTGTTCAGTACGTCGAGGCCAAGAGCCCCATCGATGCCAAGATCGAGGGCCGTATTGTCCAGAGCAACGGTACTGCGACCTCCCCGTCGAGCACTGCTTCCGGCACCGCGGCGTCTACCGCCACCGGTGAGAGCGGTGCAGCCATGGTTTCCATCAGCATGGCTGCGCTGGCTGTGAGCTTGATTGCTCTGTTGGCGATGTAAATGGTGTCGCGCATGACGACTGTATGCATGTATTAATGAAGTGGATGATGTAGATGTATGAATAAGAAAACATAATAGTACTCTAGCCGTGTTTGCGTGTGTGAGCCCAGTGAGATGTAGCTATGTTGTGAGCTGGAAGGAATGCCAATCACGGGATAGGATCCATGAACTTGGATGTGGTGCACACTAGAGGTAATTATACAAAACCGCCGGACAGGACCCTATCAAGTGAGACTTGAGCACATTCTCATTAGTGATCGTTTATTCAGAACGGAGCACAGTCGGGATGGAACATCGAATTTATGATTACGCAAGATACCGCCCTTTTTAATTCTTGAGTTCACGCAATCAGCACTGCAGCCTGTCCGACTATGCTCGAGACTGAAAATGACTACAGACGACGATGACAACGACGTCGATGCGTCGATGCCAACGACAACAACGATAGACAAGAATGATAACAGGGGACAATGATAGCAGAAAGTGGTAAGGGCAAGCGACACCGCCGGAAGTTAACAACGGGAGACGACGACGGACGACGGCGACGGCGATGGCAGAGAACAACAACACCAGAGACGAATACCAGACATCACGGACATCACAATGGGGCAAGTTTATTGAGCGAGACAAAAACAATAAGTGATGTATTTACCAACAGCAACAGTGCGTTGCGTTGGTGGAGAAAAAAAAAACCTCGTGCGAGGAAAACCAAAACCAATAGCTAATAGTCATAGAGATACTTCAAGTCGCCCCAAAAGGGGAAGTCGGTAGTCGTCGGATCCTTGAGCCAGTCTCGGTAGAACTGTCCCATGGCCCGTTGCTTGCGCGCCAGATACTTCGAGACAATGGCTTCGCGCTGGATCTTCTCGTCCCGGTGGCTCTCCTGGAGCTCGATGCCGGCGAGATCCATGTCTTGGCGCTGGTCGGTCCATGCGGCTGCGTTGTGGTTGAGTTGGTGCTTCTCTTGGTCGTGGATGCGGAACCACTGGTCTTGCTGATCCTTGGCAACCTTGGAAGCGTATCGCTTGGCGAGTTGAGGGGAGGGGGTATCCACGATCGGCTTGATGCCGACATACTTACGCGGAGTCCAGATGGTAGTGGGACTGTCAGGGAGGGCCGTCTTCTTGTTGAAGAGGCGGACGATGCGACGGAAGAAGTTGGTGATACAAGACATGATGAATGGAGTGGTGAATAACCAACTGATGAGCAATTGAGTAGTTAGTAATCGACTGGTAGTAGTCGAGTGGCAAGTAATAGTAGAAAGTAAGAGTGGCAAGTAAGAGTGGAATGTAAGAGTGGTATGTAATTGAGTAGTGGGCAATCGAGTTGCGAACAATCGAGTTGCAAGTAATCAACTTATGTGAATAATCAAGTGGTTCGGATAATTCAGAGTGGTTAAAACGCGCGTGAATAAGCTGGAAGCTGAGAAATTGGATGATTGCGAATGAAGAAAAAAGGCCAAGAGGAAACAAGAGAAAGACCGAACTCCCGGGCTTATGATCACTTTCTTAAGGCCATCTATGGTCTCACGCGTTGACTTGAAGTTGCCATAGCTTCGGCCAAAGCGGCATCCACCTGTACGGGGGGTACCTCTCAAACCCTGGAGCCTTCAGTGAGAGGACAATTAGAGTTCCAACAAATGGTAGCACATGGCTAAAACCATCCTAATCAGTCCAACTGTTACTCACTCTGGGACCTTGAAGGATGACTCGATTGTCTCCCCCCCCCTTTTTCTCTCTTTTTTCTTTTTTTCTAAACTCTGAGCTGTTCCCCGTCAACGCATTCACAACCCATTACGATGTTTCGGGTGATGACAGCGCGCCATCAACGCTGGCCCTAAATTTGGCAGATGTATGGGGGTGACAATAACATAACCTCAGCCTCCAGACGCAGGCAGCACGGGAGATGCCTTAAACATGTCTGTAAAGGTTCCCTGCCAATCAACTTCGTCAGATAATGTTACGCAGGGCCTCTGAGACCGACAGAACCTTCTGGTGCTCTTCTTCCTCTTTCTTCAACCCTCTATGCCTTTCCACCGGTACATTTTAAGGTTCACGATATTGCGCGGAATGTCTGGTTAGCTGATTATCGAACCAACTCGTCGAGACACAAAATTTCCCCCTAGAAGCTTAATTTGAATGATCGATTGTGCTGGGGCAAGACAACAGGTGGCTTTAGAAGGTTCTAAGAAGATCCGATGCCTTGACTGATAGAGCACTATCTTTTAGTGGAGAATTCTCGTTGGGGGTGGTAATTCGTATCTTTCGTCAAGCTGCGGTAGAGAATCTGGATTTTTTCCATTTTCTGTGGCCAGAGCAACTTAGAAAACTTGGTATTGCTGACGTCAGGTACTAACTTATCGAATACTGTCCAAGCCCTTCGTGGTCGGTCGGTTTAGACCGCGTGAGGCGCTGGAATTGGCAACCGCGCAGGCTTGTATCAACCCAACAACCTCATCCAAATGAAGTTAGTTCACGTCTTCGCCTTCTTCGGTATGTCTTCGAAACGTATGTCTTCGAAACAGAGATTCCACCGCTGCACGGTGGAATATTGCTAACAACACCACTGAAGACTGCCACTCTGGCGCTCACTGCTCCCGCTAACCCTCAAGTTCAGCCTGAATTGGAGACTCGCCAGTGCCCCTACGACAACTCTAAGCCCCTTGGAGGTTGTGCCTAGGTAGAAAGCGAAAGTTTTCTATTGCAAATGATGGTCCTCAGGGCCATATTTATGGACCTGTCGCTGTTGGAGGCTTCAAGAGATGCAATGGATCTACACTTGACAAGCTAGTACTTACTTGTTCGACACTTCAGGGGGTGCGAGTGGATTCTGCACTTGTGTTGGGACTTTCGAGGGAGATAAAGATCTTACAATGATCCACGAGCCAATAACTACTCTTCTACCTCGAAAGTAAAGGAATCTCTTTAGCCAATTTGATTAAAGGGAAAATGTCAGGACATAAACGGGCCAAAGAGACTGGGAAAGTCCCTCGCAGTACTTGACACGGTATGAATTTAAACAGAAAGACTTGGTGGTTATTAAATTTATGGGCAAAATTCTTAGCTTACATCAGATAATGTGTTGATGATCAATCTTAGCTGTCGTTCTTCTCAAGGCTTATGTGTTGCGGTTCATCCCATCTCCATGTCGAGGTGTTCCCGGATCCTTGTCCCTGGACTACCCTGTGCTTGGTGAGTGGAGTATGGTCCGGCAACGGCGTTCCCCCACAAAGCCGGTAGCGTTGGATAAACTCCTGGCTTGAACTCTCATTTAACCGTGAAGCCGGCAAGAATCGCTCTTCCTGCGTTTTCCGGCCACGAAACTCGCTCAAATCGAGACTGAAAGAAGTTTCAAGACGAACACATACGTTTGAGCGCCCCATGATTCAATTGCGAGCGTCCTGTAGATACAAAAACACCATAATCCTAAGGCAGAAGTGCTGCTTAGGCTTTCGAGATAAAATCAATTGACATCACCTGACCCCCACAAGACAGGCCTTCCTAGCACTGACATCATCAAACAAGCGGGTAGGTCCTCTTAGCTAATTGGCAGCGGAGTTTCGCGGAGCTGCCAAGGTGAGGGGGAACGAGACTTCTTTTTAAACAATCTGGCGATGCCGGCGCCCTAACCAATCCAAGTATCGTCTCCCGGCAGTTCCCCATAAAGTCATTCGTTCCATGCGGGGAAAGTGGATATAAACAACATTTCCAAGCTTGCCATCATGTAGATCGACAGCACCGAATCCGACCCTTCGGGTCAATGCCGTCCGCCAAATGAGCATGCGACTCGTGAGCATAAAACCTCCCCGAACCCAGATGATTGCGGCGTTTGCGTTGCATCCGATTGATCAGCCAAGTCCGACATCATGGGAGTGTTTCGCACGTTCGCTGTCGGCGTGAGCGCCGTTGCGGCCGGGCTTTTCGGAGTCGCAGAGGCGAAGGACTTCACGCCGCACGTTGACTTGTTCCTTGGAACAGAAGGCCCCGACGGTTCGTCGTACCAAGGCGGCAATGTTTTCCCCGGACCTACTCTGCCGTTTGGCGCCGTCAAGGTCGGCATCGACACTACGAGATGGGATACCAGGTATCAGGCAAATGCAGGCTACACCGTCGAAGGCAATGTCACCGCCATCACCATGCTGCACGTCAGTGGTACGGGAGGCGCTCCGACATACGGCCTCATCCCTCAGATGCCCCTTACCACACTTGAGGGCGTCAATCTGCTGGATAATATCACATACATGCAACCGAGAGTCGGGCATGACGTGGCAGAGGTCGGATACTACAAGACGGTGCTGGAGAGCGGAGTCACGGCAGAGATGAGCGCCAGCATGCATGCGGGCATAATCAAGTACGAGTTCTCTAAGGATGGCGGCCGCCATGTTCTGGTCGATCTGAGTCACTACCTGCCGACCCGGGGTAAGGAGTCTCAATGGTACAGCAATGGGTTCCTCGAGCGCAGCGAAGACGGCTCTACGTACTCTGGATATGGCATCTACAGGGAAGGCTGGTCACTTGGTATGTCATAAAATCTTGAGGTCGACGTCCAGATTGATTAACCAATTGTAGGCGGCGATTTCAAGATCTACTTTTGCGGCCAGTTTGACAGCGTCCCGGAAGATGTCGGTCTGTTCTCTGGCATCTACACAGATCCGTATTGGCCAAACACAACAGACGTAAAGCCGTTTTACAATAACGCGACGTCGATCCATGGAGGTATTGATGGCTATCAATATGCAGACCGTATTGGAGGCATCTTCTCGTTCCCATCCACTGTGTCCACGTTGACGTCGAAAGTTGGCGTTTCGTGGATCTCCACCGAGAAGGCTTGCCAGTTCATCAAGGATGAGATTCCTCATTGGGATTTGAACAAGACCGTGACTGAGGCCAAGGCGGCTTGGAACGAAGAGGTGCTGTCCAAGATCGACGTTCAAACTCAGAATGAGACACAGCTTGAAATGTTCTATACCGGTCTCTACCACTCCCACCTGATGCCCTCCGACCGCACGGGGGAGAATCCCGCCTGGGAGTCTAAAGAGCCGTATTATGACGATTTCTATACCTTGTGGGACACCTTCCGCTGCACACATGCGCTCATCTCTCTCATCCTACCGAACCGTCAGGTCGACATGAGTAAGATTCTCCTAGACATATCCTGAAGCTTCAACTTACATATTTTAGTCCGGGCCATGATTGATATCTGGAGACACGAGCGCTTCTTGCCCGAGGGCCGCAGTCACAACCACAACGGCCGTGTCCAAGGTGGCTCTAACTCCGACAACGTCCTTGCCGATGCATACGTCAAGAAACTTGACAAGGATAAGCTTATCAACTGGGCAGACGGCTATGCTGCCGTACGTACCAATGCCGAGCTGCAGCCTTACAACAACTTTGACTTCAACGATCCCACGGGAAGCACAAAGGAGGGAAGAGGCGCCTTGGATGACTGGAAAAAGTACGGATACGTGTCGACCAACTATGGACGAAGCGTTAGTAAGACGGTGGAGTACTCTCTGAACGATTTTGCTGTCTCTCAAATTGCCAAAGGCGAGGCGCCGGATGATGCCGGGAAGTATTTAAACAGATCCACGTAAGACCTCTCCGGGGTATCAGGCATTCTTAGAGACAAGACTGACATAGCACAAATAGCGGATGGCAGAAGATCTGGCTCGCTGATGTATCTGCGCTGAACTTCACCGGGTTCCTCGCCCCTCTGCAGTCTAATGGCACTGTTCTCCCCGGTTACAGCCCCCTTGCATGCGGCGAGTGCAACTGGGAGGCCATCTCTTACGAAGGCACCCCGTGGGAATACAGCTTCACTGCGCCTCACGACATGTCGACCTTGATCACTTTGATGGGAGGCCCTACCAAGTTTGAAAGCCGACTTGACACGAGCTTCATTCCTGGCCTTGGAGAGCAGGAGCAGGGGAACAACGGCATCGGCAGCATGATTTACAACCCTGGTAATGAACCTAGTTTCATGACCCCGTTCCTCTACAACTACATCAAAGGGAGACAGTGGAAGAGCGTAATGAGGAGCAAGTTCGTCGTGGACGAGTATTACCACGTCGGACCTAGCGGTATTCCAGGCAATGACGATGCTGGAAGTATGAGCAGTTGGCTCGTGTGGAACATGCTCGGACTCTACCCTGTCGTTACTCAGCCCGTTTACCTGATTCTTTCACCTCGATTCGAGAACACAACCATCAAGCTCGGCAGGGACGGCGGCCAATTACAACTCACAGCCACTGGACTCGATCAAGGCCCGTATATCCAGTCTTTGAAGGTGAACGGTAAGACATGGGACAAGAGCTGGGTCACGCATGATGATCTCCTAGGCGAGAACGGTGTGGGAGGCAAGTTTGAGTTTGTAATGGGTGCGGAACCTCAGGAATGGGATTCAGGCGAACTGCCGCCTAGCCCGGGTGCATTGTAAATATACATCGACTGACCCGAGAGTTTACTTTGCTCGGTGACGCCACACTCGGAAAAGGCATCCAAGCAAAAGAAGGCCTTATGAATAAATACGTTAATTCCACTAATTCCAAAGTCACTTCCTTCTTTTGGAATACGCAGATGAGACTTAAGAACTCTCAAGGCATTCGCTACAAACGTCAGTTCCCAGCGGCGGTGATCAACCGGAAGAGTCAAGCTATCCGGGTGCATGTTCTTGAGAACCTTGGCAAAGGACCGGAAATTGTACTCTCAGCTAGTTATGATAGGCAATTTATGCAAAGATGCTGGATATCAAGAACGCAAGACGTACGGCTTACTTTGGGGTTTGACTAAGAGGCTTCGGGAAGGTCTCAGGCGGTCAGCTGACGGTGGGGGTGATACATCACGGCGGCTGAAATGCCTCTTCGCCCGGCTTACGTCACATGTCTTGGATGTCTTGGAAGTATGTAATCAATGTCACACAGAATGAAATCAGCCTCGGTTCAATGGCTGAATGTCAGCAGCGGCTACAGCGTGCGACTTGCTGCGTGCGTCCATATCATGACAGAGGAAATCTTTCATGATTTGTGACTGGTAATTTATGTTTTGCACCACAATTTCGCACTCTAGACGAAGATTCAATCCCAAGGATTCGCCAAACTTGCCATGTCTCGCAAAATCAAGAGCTTTACGTCTCGCCTCGAGGCGTCGTCCTATCATGCACCGGGCGGCGGCGCAGCCTATCAGCCCCTTCGAGAGAGCCTGATCAAAAAGATTTTGGAGCAAGGCTATGACGACGAAACAATGATTGAGCATGTGAGTAATCGCCTTTATGAACATTAATCATGTCATGAGCTCATCATTGTGGCAGGGCGTGGTGTGGGCCGACGACCAAGACCCTTTTGGGCACATCATGAACGCAGGCTTCTCCCACTTTGCGTCGTCTTGCAACTTCCGCGTGTTCGAGAGCTTTGAGGCGCAGTTAGGTGACAAGATCAACGACTTCATCAATGCAAAGGGCATCGGGGTCATGGTCAAGCAGTTCACTGTTGACATCAAAAGACCCGTTTCTTACCCCGACTCGGTAAGTCGGGCCGCTATAGTATTGGGGGCCAATTGCCATGCCTTGGCCGTCCGCCATGCTGACATTGTCATACCAAAAATCAGATCATCTGCGCCGTTCGGCTGGGCGAAGTAAGACCCGATCGCTACTTCATCACCACGACCATGTGGTCTCTTAGGCAGCAAGCTCCCGTGGCTGAGTCGGAAGGATGGATCGTGTTCTTCGACTACGGGAAGGGCAAGGTTGCGAACCTGGTGGAAGCCGGGGGTGTTCATAAGGATCTTTACGAGGCTCTCAGTGTCAAGTGCGCGAAGATGAATGAGACTGCGGCGGCTTGGAAGAAGGCCCAGCCTCAAAAGAAGCAGCACAAGTTGTGAAGTCCAGTTCTTCACATCCAAACTTGTGATGAGGCAGGTAGGGCCCGTTTCTACACTGATCACAAATGAACGGCAGGGCCGACGGGAACGACAAGAAAATTAAGGATGATGAAAATGCGAGAGTCGCATGGTAAGCCGCAGGATAGGCAATCAGAACCAAGATCTGAGGAAAGAGCTATCTGAGATTACATGAGATACACCTGCGTTTACTCATTTGACTTGTACTTCTCGGGCAGTTTCCAAGGAGGCAGCACATCAAAAACAGCAACATCCCCCTCAACATCATACAACTGCGACTCATTCGCAGGATAAGGCCTTTGAATCTCGTACCCGATGTGTCTAGCCATCCGCTCAAGAAAGCTACCCGCCTCAGGTGAGTAGTAAGGCAGTTGACGTCTCTCGTATCCAACAGGCCAATCATCGTCCAGGTAAAACTTCTTCACGTCCTCGATGTATAACGTGGTGGGTCCATGCTTACCACGGCGACCCAGGACACCAAATAAGTTGGCATACTGCGCGAGCGAGCAGACAGCGCCGTGGTTGCCGAACCTGAACTTGGGGTTTATCGCCTTGGAGTCGTTGTGTCGGCGGTGGTGGTGCTCCGCAGCGTCTTCAAGCGTCAGAGTCTCGCCATCCTTTGAGGCCGAGAGGAGTTGCTCGAAGAGGGTGTGGTTCATGTTGACGTTGTCACCCATGCCCCTGTCATTTCGGGTCGGCGCGGCGATGCAGTTGACTATGAACTGCACGGGATCATCGTTGAAGTTGTCGAGGTCGATACGAGGGCCGGGATGTAATTGGCTGGTCGGGCTGACTACAAGCGCGATCTGGGGGGTGTGAGTGGACGGTCGTATTCAGCAGGCAACAAGTGGCTTACATTGTCATCACCAAAGTTCCACACCACCCGCATAGCCTGTGCGATTTCGTCGTAGCTGATGTTGCGGCCGGAGCGATTGATAAATCCGCGGTTGGCAAGCGTGTTCAGCGCAGGACATGAGGCTCGCCGATAGTAGCCGTCGCCTGAGCCGTTGGTGTGTTTCTCGTAATAATTGAGCTTTTCGTCCCATGTGAAAGGCTCCTTGTATGGCGTGGGGTTCTTCGGGTCGGGGATGTAGAGATCGTTGTGGCCAACGGCCACTTGATCCCGCGCAGCCAAGATCCAGTCCTGATGACTAGGAAAGGAAAGTGCCGAGGGTACGATGACTGCGAAGAGCAATAGAAAGTTTTCGAATTTCAACATATTTGCAAGAGGGCTGGGTACTATGCATGGATTCAGGAATGTTGGGACTGTGTTTCCTGAGCAGCCCTTTTATGTGGTCCAACCGTTCCTCCAGAAGAGCCCAAGGAACGATATTACGTCTCGCTCATGGTACAATTCCTAAGGAAGTCTCTACGCCTGGATCGCTTGCTTGTCTTTGAGCTCGTCACAAATCCAAAAAGCCGCCTCGCCACATTGCAAGTTACCACGAAAGCAGGCAGAAGTTTGTGATAGCGAAATCCTTTGTCACAGTCACCGCCATTTCGGTGTTTATCCTTCGAGAATGGATGGAAGCAAATGCAGGCAGAAGTTGCGAAAAGGGGATGAAGGAAGAGCAAAAGCTCGAATAGGTCACAAACTACATCAGAACGAGCATAGACAGGGTGGTGAAAACATGGTCTTGAGGCACAGGCCTTGGCACGGATGTCACTTTGGCCATCCTTCATATCTCAATGCGTATACATCTCACCGATATCCCATTGTTCCCTTCATTGCCAGATGAGCAATCATATTCTCTCACTTCACATGAATTATTGAAGCAGGCCCGGGCCGAACCAGCCGCATCGAATCCTGTACCTTGCCTGTATACAGGTGACCAGTTACATGACTCAGTGGTTTGGTGCCTAGATACGAGTCTTACCCGAGATGAATGGAAAATTCTGTTCTATTTGGGATGCTGATGTCGTATAAGCCCTGACACAGGAACCATCGAGGCTTATTCTTTGTTCGACGTCCACTGAGGTGTCGGGCAATTGTCAGATTGAGATGGCGCAGTAAGGCATAGAGACTGGGCGACATGCGGGAGGATAACCATTTCAGGATTCATGTCTCAGTTCAATTCTATTCTCGACAGCCTGCGCAAAAGGGATTCCTGTTAAAAGCGACGTATCTCTCGAGATGCTGAAGATGTGCTTCCATCAAACAGTACAAGCAACTGCTCATCTCATCCCAACATCTTTGATCCTCCAGTCGCCATGAGACTTCTCCTATCCATTGCCGGTCTCACAACGGTTGTCAATGCTCTAGCTGTAAGGGCTGATGGCAATGTCACGTCTTCAACTGCAGTAGCCACACCTACTGCCTGGACCGGGTTCCCAGTTCCCACCGAGTACACACTTCCCCAAGATGACCACGACTTCCAAGAAAGGAAGGAGGAAATCAAGCTCAAGCGTGACACCATCACCTACGTACCGTCAATCATCGGAGAAACCTCCCTCTTTATTGGCGGCTCTGTCGGAACCCAGATAGTTAGACAGGAGCAAGCCAAGTGGATCCAAGACTTGACTCCAGTGCAGCAAGATGCCTTCAGAGAGGGCAACGCATCGCTCAAGGCCATTCAAGATGTAAGTTCGTTTCGGATACCAGCAAATCCCGCCGCAAGTCTAACCAATCATTTCATAGCATGGCGGGCTCAAGACTTTGGAAGACTACAAGATTCTGTACGATGGCCACTGGTCTGGCTCAGTACCTGGCGGCATTGCCCAAGGCCAATTCAGCAACTTCACCTCAGATCTCCTATTCGCAATGGAGCGGCTATCCACAAACCCCTACGTTGTCTGCCGCCTCAACCCAGAGTCCGACAAAATCCCATTTTCTGTCGACGCCAACAACGTCACCCATCTCACGGGGACAACCCTCGACACCCTCTTCCAGTCTGGCAGCCTCTTCCTGGCAGACCACAGCTACCAAGCTGAGTACACAGCCCAAGATGGCCGTTACTCCGCCGCCTGTCAAGCGCTCTTCTTCCTCGACCAGCGTTCCGGGCAATTCCTCCCACTGGCCATCAAGACCAATGTCGGCTCCGACCTAGTCTACACACCCCTGGATGACCCCAACGACTGGCTTCTCGCCAAGATCATGTACAACGTCAACGACTTCCTCCACGGCCAGATCTACCACCTCGCCAACTCCCATGCTGTCGCTGAGATTGTCAACCTGGCTGCCATCCGCACGCTCAGCAGCCAGCACCCGGTTTTCGGACTCCTGCAGCGCCTCATGTTCCAGGCCTACGCCATCAGAGCGACCGGTGAGATCGCGCTGTTCAACCCGGGCGGGCTATTTGACCAGAGCTTTGCGTTTTCCAACGTGTATGCGAGGAAGTTTGCGACGGATTTCTATCCGACTGTCGCTGGCCCATTTCAGGCGAACTACTTTGAGGAAGACCTCCGCACGAGAGGACTGCTGAACGCCTCTTACGGTCCAGAGTTGCCTCACATCCCCTTCCACGAAGATGGCCACAAAATTATCGACGCTATCCGCACGTTCATTGGAACCTTCGTCGACACGGTCTATGAGTCTGACAAAGTGCTGGCTGAGGACGCAGAAATACAGGCCTGGATTGCCGAGGCTAATGGTCCTGCCAAAGTCATCAACTTCCCTTCCGCCCCGTTGAACACCCGGAAGCAGCTTGCTGAGATCCTGACCCACATGGCCTGGCTCACCGGCGTATCTCACCATGTGCTGAACCAAGGCGAGCCCTTCACCACCTCGGGCGTCCTGCCTCTCCACCCGGCTTCGCTCTACGCCCCCGTGCCGACGGCTAAGGGCGGTATTAAGGACCTTCTCCCTTGGCTGCCCAACGAGCAGAAGTCGGTCGAGCAGATCTCGCTCCTTGCGCGCTTCAACAGACCAAAGATCGTTGAGAACAACGAGACACTACTACACATGTTTGACGTCAAGACTCTGCTCTCTGGCACTGGGGAAGCTGTGAAGGCTGCCAATGAACAATTCATGATAGCGATGGGCATAATCAGCAAGGAGATCAGTACACGAAAGTTTGATGACCAAGGATTGAGCCAAGGGATGCCATTTATCTGGACGGGTATGGATCCTGGGGTGATCCCATTTTACCTGAGTGTCTAAGCAATTGGCCATTTGGCATAGAGAGCAAGACCTATGAAACAGGCATATTCAAATTAAACGCTACCTTATGTATCCAATCTATATGCTCTTGAAAATAACCTACCTACATATGCCATGGAGTTTTACTAGCCGGGATGTGTCTACTGTCGTCGTCTATCGTCGTCGTCTATCTGCGTCGTCCATCGCCGTCGTTACCTTTCCACTTTCCCTATCTTGGTGCCACTTACGGCATCTTGGGAATCGGCACAAGTAGCTTCGCCACCGGCTTCGAACGAAACCAAGCCTTGCCATGGCAATCCCTATGGGGCCATTCCCTCTCCAGCTGTCTCCTAGCGTCAATGAAATCCTGCGGATCATGTCGTATGATAAACGGCCCGTTAAAGCCAGTATCACATATCCGCAGCTCCATGAAGTCATATGCATCGACGCCCCCAAATACCCTTGGGAAGCCCTCGTGTACATACTTGCACTTTTGACAGTCATGTCGGGGTTTGTACGTGTTGCGGTACCTCTGGACCGCATTGAGATCAAGATCTGGATGCAGCGCGTCAAAGTCTAAGAACCACAACTCCTTGAGGCCGGTGAAGATGTCGTGCACGATGCGCATATTCGAAGTGCCGCCGTTGTTGGCATAATTAAGCTTGCGCTGGGGGTTCTCGGGGTACCATGGGACATAGCCTTGGGCCTGGGGAGTTTTTACCCAGTCGGCAGGGAAGTTCCCGTTGGCGACGTTGTCGGCACCGTACCGCTCAAGGAGTTCCCATGGCCTCGCTTGCCCGTCTGTCATCTTTTCGAGCCACCACCCAAGATAGCGCGAGTAGGACTGGTCCAGCCAATTGTCCATGGTCACGGCGATGGCCTCAAGATCACCGCACAACGGGTCAAAGAACAATGGCTTACCGACCCACTGACGCGGGAAGGTTACTGATTGATCATCGGGGAAGTGGACGAGGACGAGGTCCTGGGTTCTGCACCGAGTTGGGTCGCCGATGAAGGTCTTCGGGGTGTGTCGGCATGCTGCGCGTTCGGCTGAGGTCATGGCTGGCGCAGTGGTCAAGGACCAGTTGCCCTGCTGCTGAGGGAAACGGTTCGATGCGATGAGGCGGTCCGTTGCGTCACGGCTTTGGTGATTAATACTTGCAACGTGCACATCTGGGGCGGAAGACTCAATTGCATGGATAATATGACGCCAGCTTGCTTTGTTGGCGACGTCCTGACGTCGAAGGGGATGGAAAGTGAGGTAGCGGGCGTTTTGGCAGGGGCAGGTGATGCTGAATGGAGGACAATCTGGCTGGTGAGTGCGGTGTTCTCTGAAATTCACGAAGCGAATCTGCGGTTGGTTAGGGTCTGTGGCAACCTCGTAGATTGCATCCTGGAGTTCGGCAGGGAGGGTGTTAAAGGGGTGAGGAGGGGGAGGGGGAGGGGGAGGGGAAGGAGGAAGTCCATGGAAGTCCCAGGTGGTGTTGAAGTTGTTCATCTTGGGCGTTGAATGGGGGACGTGGCGTGGAAATCGGGGTTTCGTCTCTGTCGTCGTGTCTGTCGTTGTGTCTGTCGTCGTCTCTATCGTCGTCGTAGTTAAGATGAGTGAGAATTGAAATGAAGTTGTATCAAGCAGAAGTAGTAGTGCTGAGTCTAGTAGATATGATGGTTTGAATGTTGATAAAAGAGAAGCTGATGATGTTAGAGTCAATTACTCGGAATGCTACGACGTTACCTTCATGATATAGGCCGAGGGTTTATAAACAACCCCATTGTTAGCCGCAGCGATGTTCGATATTTAAGATCCCATCACATTAACATGAGCTCAAAGACAGACTCCATGACAAAGTCGAGATGGACTTGGGTCAAAGCGTATAGTTCGCCGTTGTGCATTGCTTTTATGAAGTTGAAAGAATGAGTACCACCCACAAAGATGAAAGCCGATTCCCTTTCCCATACAATGCCATTGTGCAAGATCCCTCCAACGCCATCCAGAAAGACTTTTGGTGTTACATTCGGGTATCAAGAATAGATTCACTGCCCCCTTCCGATAGGATAGTTGAACATCAACAGCCCGTTCAAGCCGCCAACCCAGCCGTCATCATCGTACTCGGCAGCGTCGCCCTTCCCAGGTCCGCAGATGACGCAGGGTACGCCGCCCTTCCAATCGCCACTACCCGACTCACCAACCATTTCGCCTTCAACGCGGATCTCTGTACCGATTGGGGCGCCAGCGCTGCGCTTGCCGTCGATGCTGACCTCGAGCTCGCCGTCGCGGTTCTTGCTGCTGACTTTAAGCGTGACCTTGGTGTTGAGAGGAAGTACTAGTGGGCGGAAGCTGAGACTTCGGGGACAGATTGGCGTGATAAGGAGAGATTTGACGAGGGGGTGGATGATGGAGCCGCCAGCGCTAAGGCTGTAAGCGGTTGAGCCGGTGGGCGTGCTGAGGAGTATTCCATCAGCGACGGCTTCTGTAAGGAATCGGTTGTTGAGATAGATGTCAATGTGAGCAAGGTGTGGCTTCGGGCCGCGGTGAATGAGCAGTTCGTTGAGCGCGTGGATGGGCTGAGGGATGTCTCTCTTTGTCAAGATTGTGTCTTCGGGGGGTGTTGCGGGGAGATGCGCCTGGGACTTCGTCGTCGGTAGCAGCTGGCTGTTGATGTTCTGGCCATTTGTGTCGAAAACCCCGACTCGCAACCGGTGTCGAAGGAGAATCTTAGCCGCCCTACTCGGTCCCATACTCTTTCCTGGAGAATGGTGCCATCCGTTGTCCTTATTCTTCGGCTCGTGCTCCATCTCTCCGCTGGCGACCCTCGTATGAGGCCCCATCAAATCCTCGGTCGCAACCCCGCTGCCGCTCATGTAAGCCTCCCTCCACGCTCTCTTGTATTCCTCAAACTTCCACTCAGCCAAGAATCCTATCGTTCCAAAGTTGAAAGCGAGGATCGGTGGTACGGAGGAGTACATGCTGAAGTGGCTGGCGGCGCGCAAGATTGTGCCGTCGCCGCCCAGTGTGGTGATCATGTCGATCCTGTCGGGGAAACTCGATGGGTCGCAGGTGTAGATGGGGAAATTCAACGACTCGTGGACCATCGTCGCAACTCGCGGCTCAAATATTAGGTTCAAGCCGGTGTATGTGCTGTTCAGGTGCTTCGCGAAATCGATCGTCGCACGCAGGACTTGTGGGGACCGCAGTTTCGGCATGAGGAGGATGTTCCGTGGTGGCGTTGGCCAGTGCAGAGACAACAAGCCTGATGTCGAGTTCGGAGGGTCTCGATACTTTGGGACGATTCTTCGAGGGAGGGAGGAGACATCGCGGATTTCGGCGGCGCGGGCGGCGCTCGTCGTCGAGAAGTTCAACGGTCGAAAAGCTCGAATCGGCCCCGCCATGGGCAGGCGAGCTCGACTGCTGAGGGCCCAAATCCTGGACATTTGGGGCAGATCTTCAATTTAGAATGATAGGTGACGCCTTCAGGAAGGGTTCATGGTCAGTTGCAACAACCAGAAACCAGTCGCTGAGGCGGTTGGAGCTGTCGCGTGTTGGAGCTTGTGCGGAGGAAGAAGCGGCAGAATGAATTAGCAATGACGACAATTCCATTTGCCAGCCCCACCTGAGCTCTCACCGATGAAGTGACTCTGACCTCACCGAGCTGAGTCATCCCGGAGAACCCGGATGGCCCCGCATCGGGCCCGAGCCGATAGAAGCCGGTGGGGCATCTTCGGCCGGTGCCAGCCGTCACCACTTTTAGGTCCGAAATGAGCGATGACTTGTGGGCTTTGCTATGAATGAGAGTTCCCCTGCGTGAGGCCATGAATGGATCAGACGAGGTGTATGCGTGCATTGCATACGAATGGAGTATTGGCATAGAGTAGATAAGAAGGGATGGGGAACCACAAAAGAACGTATCAGACGGCTAGGGCGATGCTTCAAAGGCTCCGATGTTAACTCACTTGTCGCTCGCAAGGATGAGCGTTGCACATTGGGTGATGAAGCGAATCTGATTTGTGTTTTATCGCCGATGACAAACCCCGACTATTACTACCTCCATATCAACAGAATTGAACCCCCGAGATGGATCCCTCACTGACTACTCCTCCACCGGCTCTTCCTCCTCATATGCTTCCTCGGCCTCGTCGTCATCCATACCAGCATCCTGATACTGCTGATATTCTGACACGAGATCGTTCATGTTGGACTCCGCCTCCGTGAATTCCATCTCATCCATGCCTTCCCCAGTGTACCAGTGCAAGAACGCCTTCCTGCGAAACATGGCACTAAACTGGTCTCCAACCCTCCTGAAAATTTCTTGAATAGCCGTTGAATTTCCGATGAAAGTCGAGGAAGCATTCATTCCAACAGGTGGGATAGAGCAGTGCGCTGTTTGCACATTGTTCGGAATCCATTCCACGAAGTACGCCGAGTTCTTCGCCTGCACACCTCGGATCTGCTCCTCAATCTGCTTCGTCGACACCTTTCCGCGGTAAATTGCAGAGCAAGTCAAGAACCTCCCGTTCCGGAAATCCGAAGCCGACATGACGTTCTTGGGATCGAACATCTGCTGCGTCAGCTCCGCCACCCCGAGATTCTGGTACGCCGCCGCCGTCGTCAACGGCGCAAACCCAACCGTAAAGAAATGCAATCTCGGAAACGGCACCAGATTCACGGCCAACTTCCTCAAATCCGCATTCAGTTGCCCGGGGAAGCGGAACCCCGTCGTCAGCCCAGACATCACCCTCGAAACCAGCTTATTCAGATCCCCGTACGACGGATGCGCCTGCTTCAGCGTCCGGCGACAGATGTCGTACAACGCTTCGTTATCGATACAAAACGTCTCATCGCTGTTTTCGACAAGTTGATGGACCGATAGCGTCGCATTATATGGCTCAACGACGACCTCCGACACTTTGGGCGACGGCAGCACCGAAAAGGTAGCCATCATCCGGTCCGGGAACTCTTCTCTCACCTTGGCGATGAGCAGCGTGCCCATGCCCGAGCCCGTTCCGCCGCCTAGCGAGTGCGTGATCTGAAAGCCCTGCAGGGAATCGCACGTCTCGGCCTCCCGGCGTACGACATCCAGGACTTGATCCACCAGCTCCGCGCCTTCGGTGTAGTGCCCCTTGGCCCAGTTATTGCCGGCTCCGGATTGACCGTGGACCATGTTATCCGGCCGAAAGAAGTTGCCCAGCGGGCCCGAGCGGATCGCGTCCATCGTGGCCGGCTCGAGGTCCACGAGGACCGCACGGGGGACGTATTTGTTGTTGGAGGCTTCGGAGAAGTAGACGCTCAGGCGGTCTGACTGTTGCGTGGATTCGCCACGGAAGTAGCCATCTTGGTCCAGGCCATGTTCATCATGGATTGTCTGCCTGTTCGGTCGTTCGGTGTAAGCTTGAGTCTCATGAGAGATATTTGGGGGTCATACCAGAAGGCAGTTCCGACTTGATTGCCCTGTATGAACCCATTAACGAGACATCAATGAATTAGGACAGACGGTGACTTACACATTGGCCGGTCTGGAGGTGGATCTGTCGAGAACATTGGTCAGTAAGGCTTGCTCACACTTTTCCCAGCTTACGACGACGACGACGCAATGCTTACGATTTCACGCATACTAAAGGCAGTAACAATTGACTGAAATGATGGAAAGGGGGTACGCAGAACCAGTGTCTTCATCTGAGTATTTCCAGGGACATCCACCATTTATCAGGTATCATTGCCGAAACAACACGCCTCTTAACGCCGAAAATGCCTACCCCCTGATTCGTCCGGACTCCTCAGCCCCTCCGCCGCCTGTCGGCCCAAACCTCCGGAGGGGCCCAGACCACTGACACGGTCTTGTTCAAACGGATGCCTGCACCCATTAAGCGACTGCCTATCCGTTTTGAAGAAGCCTGGAGCACGTGTGGTACATGAGTTTGTGCGTGGCGGGACAGGCCATCTTGAGTCACGCCGCGACATTTCTCAGTTTGGGTGGATCACGCATTACAAATTTGGGCGATGTCGGTTGGCGCCCTTCGTCGCTTTACGTGATGTTTACACGGCGGAAAAAGAATGATGGTTGCTGTAGGAACAGAGCAGATGGCTTGGGACTTCTGTGTGTTATTCGGCTGCCTGGGGCGTTTCGGCGTTTGGGTGTTGCCACTGGTGTGTTGGCGTAGGCAGCTGCATTCTGCGCCGCATGCCGGTTGGAATAGAGCGAATGGGCCACTTTCTTCGTTCCAAAAGAGGCAGGTTGTTTTGCTTGCAATCGATCCAAACATTTCGTCTGAAAAGTTGGTGTGTCTAGGGAATACCGTTATACGGAAGCCTGGTGGGTGTGTGGAATCAACATTGAAGCAACGCACAGCAAGAAACTAGTCCCTTTCTTTTTTGACTGCGGCAACAGATTGCGTCTTAGTAAATTGAATTATGGTATAAATCACGTTGAAGAAATACAAGTACCTTCAAAGTCTGCCAGTCAATCACAACATTGATAACTATTACCTCAAGTTGAGTCCGATTCCTCAAACCCCCTAATCATGCTGTCAAAGAATGCCGCATCCACTCCTTGAAATGCCCAGTCTTCCACTCCTGCAGAGAACCCAGAACCATAAAGCTGATGGCCTGGACCGTCTGTAAGCCAATTGCTCTCGGTGCTTGGATGCAATAGGAGACCTTGATCGGAGCTCAAAGGCATGCTTGGTCCAAGTCCTGCTCCTGTTGTCTCGTCCATCTCCATCAGCATAGCCGGCGAAACGGCCGAAGTGATACTAGCATCGACACGCCCTTGGTTTTGCTGGACTTGTTGATTGATCGGTCTGAAAGGCTCTCTTGAAAGGAGTGCATCGGGCGAGATAGTGACGGTGCCATAGCACGGAATCTTGAGCCGTAAAACACTCGAGTCTCCCCCTTGAGCTTCTCTGCTCTCCGAAGATGGTGTTAACATCGCGTCCGTTGTCGAGTTTGCAGTAAATGCTGAGCCTCTTGCCGCATGAGCCTCTATATCGAGAAGCCTCACCAGCACATCCGCACTCTTCATCGCCAGCATATCGGTCGACGTCGAACTCCCCTCTCGCATCAACTCCAGAGTCTCTTCTACTTTGTCGCGATCCGTATGTCTCTGATGTGCAAGCACATCGTTCCCACCATCACGTCTCCGCGCGTCAACATGCGCCAGGAGAAGGGTCATCGCGGCTATGAGGGCGAAGAAGTCTGCTGCATCGGGTATACTACAGACACCAATAGCGCTACGTATGGTCACAAATCGCGAGAGAATTTCGCGAGATGCGTCGACGCAGGCGATTCTGCTAGTGCTTGCAGCACCGGATGGGGAACTGCGGAGCATGAAGGGGAGATGCAGTTGTACCAGGAGGAAGTAGTGAAATATTTGGCCGCAGAGACGCAGGCTTTCTGTCACTGAGGTGAGGGGTTTGCTGCCGAGTGAGGTGAACTTGGGGAGGGTCCACCATCTAGGAGGCATGGCGGCGGCTGCCATGCGCATTTCGAGGTCGAGGGTATGAGTTGTTTCGATCATGCTAGCGTGAGTATCTATTTGGTTTCTTTGGATGATTCTAGATGCAACTGCACAGTGTACCTGCTCAAGCCTTCCCAGGGGATGGTCATCGAGAGGTGGGAGGATACTTCCGTCCGAGGCTAGGCCTGAGTGGTGGTCTCTGGTGCTGTCTGGCAGACCCAAGAGCAAGCAGATGAAACGCTCAATATAGACTATCCGGAACCAGACGAAGCGTATGTCAGGGGGCCCGGAGGGGTCGACTGTTTCGACGGGTAATTGGTCGTGGGGGCGGTGGATGCCCATGAGTTGGGCAATTGATACTGCTCTACGGCAAGCCAAGAGAGATAGTCTGAGATTCCCACCGTTTGCCAGATAAACGGTTTGAAGAATCACACATTGAAGAGCGTCGATAGTTCCCATCAGATTGTTGTTTTCGCAGACCAGCGAAATTGCCGCGTCGGCGAGTCGCTCCATGATCTTGCGTGGGGTTGCTGATGTCGAGGGCGTGCACTTGTAAGTGGACGGTATCCTTTGCAGCATTGTGGCAAGTGTAAGCATCCTTTTTGCTAAAAGCACAGGATGCATAGGGTGGTATAAGCCGGCGACGAAGTGCTCTACTGGTTCTGGTTGAAGACTTTCAAGGACTTGATGCGGCGTGAGCAAGAGTTGAAACACAAGGTCGGCATCAGAATACGGCTCGTGTATGATTTCGCAATCTTCTTTCGACGGCAAGGCGGCGGTGAGATCTTTGGAAAGGGTTGCTAGGGGACCGTTTAGGGAAGGTTGGTGAAGAGTCGATGTGTGCTGGCTCTGATGGGGTGGCGGCTGAGATGTCTGTTGTGATTCGCCATTGATGGCCTGTACTTCTGTCGTCGATGTACAAGACGGTGACTTCGAGTTTGTAAAATCGTTTTCATGTGCAGTGACCGGCTGCGAACGCACTTCTACACATGATGTAGCATGGCTGTGAGCAATCCTCTCGTTCTCGCCAGGCTCATCATCATCATCAGCATCACGCTGTGGAGACCCCAGCGACACAGAGATTCCCCAATTTGACTCGACCCCAATCTCATCCTCTTCATCAATCTGATGAGTAGACTCCCTCGAACTCTTCCGGTACAGCTGCTCAACCAGCCTCTCCATCCGGCCCAATCGGTCCCCAACATTGCCGACCGGGGCCTGCGTCCGCGGAAGGCGATCCTCCGGAAACTCCTGGCTCACGCACGGCGTACCTTTCTGCCAGCATCTCCAACACGTGTCATGGGGACCGTTTTCGTCAAACAGGCAGCGGATCTTGCGCCGGCGACATTCCCAGCAGCTCCGCGTTCCCTTACGGACGGCTCGACGTTTCGTGGCGGCCCGCTCCGAGGCTGTGTGACGGCTGCTGCCGGTGGTCGTATCCGACGTCGCAGTCATTGCATGATACCCTGGCAGATAACATCGATGAAAAAGGTGTGGTGTGTGATGTTGTTCGTTCGAGTCTGGCCGGACGAGATGATGTTTGGGGGATTGAGCTCGTCCGCGTTTCGTCCGCCGTCGCGCGGACGGATTTGGAAATATGGGTCCCGGATGACGGTGGGCCGCCTCTAATTGATCCCACCTTCACAGCATAGATACATTGTTAGAGGTAGCTAAGGATAACATGAAAGGTACGAGGGTTGAATTACTTCTTCATCTAATACCTGTGAACAAGGCTGCTTTATTCACGTAGCACAATTGCCGTTTCAACTAGGAATGAAGGGGAAATAGCAAAACGTCGAAAACTGTTACGAAGAGAGGAAGGCAAAGGCACAGGAGTCAGATGAGTCACTATTCTAAGTTATTTGCTTCTCTATCATTTCAGGCGCAAAATTACGGTTCTATCTATCTAGTAACTCAGGTGGCGGATGAAATACCGGCGAAAACTTTGTCCCAAGAACTTTGCCAATGTCTTGGCGAATATTGTTCGCGCTTTCCAAATCCACCGCTTCAATGGGTTTTTGCGATGCCTTTTCTTTCATCTTCTGCAAGATTTGTTTTTCCTCGTCTTGCGCTGATACTTTCGTAACGTTGCTCACGAAATGATACTCCAGGTCTTCCATAGACACAGGGTGTATTAGGCCAAGATCCCGTACTTGAATATGATGGTCGACAAAATATGTGCGGCCAAAATGGATTCTGGCAGATCGAGGGAGGGTAGTCGATGGGTGGACTGGCTGCATTTCGATCGGTGGAAGTATGACTCCCGGCTCTGTTGGCAAGGGCTTAGGTGACGGGTCTCCAGGATGAATGATCGCATAGAGGTGCTGGTCATCTTCTCCGCCGGCTCCTCTTCCTGCATGTCTGGATCGAAAACAAGTTTTAGCTTGTGCCGCCTTGTCTGACTATGCTGACGTTCATGAATTGCAGCGTGTAATAAACTTACGTATGGATTCCCAAGCACAGGCATCCCCAATTTCCCTCTCGGACCACTACAAAGCGGCGGATGAGTACCGGGCCTTGAATTGGTTGATGCATTTTCTCGCCTTCGTTCTTCCGCCCAGGAGGCACTGATAGCGCACAACATTGATACTTCCAAGGCGGATGAAGGTCCACTCGAAGAACACCGCCGGGTTTCTCGATGGAAGCGCGCAAGGCATAGTTGCAAATTTCATCGTCTGTGATGATTGGTTGCCCAGTTGTAAGGTCCTCAAGGAGAATCCAATCGTCCAGAGAAAAGGTATCATCCATAGGCAATCTTTGTATGACTTCTTGTGCGACAAGATACTTGGGAATTGGCCATGACGCGGAAGCAATGGCGAAATAGAAGTTCCAGTGGGCAAACCGTAAATGGAAGACTGCCCATTCTTCTTTGGTGTATGAAGTTACCGGCTCATAATCGTCCTCAGCATATGGCTGACAGAGCAGACAACTAACTTTGCCGCGTTGCAATAGAATACGTCGACAAAATCGCGACATTTGTTTCAAAGGCAAGTCTTTGATTTAACTGAGCCTGCGTTTTCGTTGTTCGAGACGCTCTTCGTGTCCGGAATCTGAGACTGGTCCTAGGGGGGAGTTCCCAATTGTCCAATGAGCAGACTTGATATCGACCACGAATGCTGAAGTGATTGGTGTTGAAAAGATTTGACCGGCCCTGAAGAACACTGCGGGATTTTCGACAGGGCAAAAGTCACCGTTATTGATGTTCAAGAGTTGTTGAGAGCCAACATGGGCATGCAACTTAATCCCTGGCCAATAATCGATACTGGTCGGCTTGCTCGTCTCCTGTGTAACCAGTGTGACTGAATATCCTGCATTGTCTCTGTCATCAAGATCAGATATTAGTGGAAGCTCCCTGTTACCATCCAATGACAGAGAACTTGCCGATTACAAGCCATCGAAACCATGGTATTGATAATAGAGAGCGAAGACGCCAGTGACATTCTTAGCTTCTGCACCTAAGAGTTGCGCATGTGAAGTCAATATCACTCTACACCATGGTTCAATCATTTTCTGCCTCACCTTTTCCGGCATGCAAATCGCCCACCTTCCTTTGTTGAGAGTATCCTTGACAGCATTCCCAGAGCCCCCAAGCTTCAGACTTTGATAATAACGCTCGCTCTCCTCCAAGAAGGATGTCATCTTTTGATTGACGGATTTAGTGGCGAAGGCGATTGCGTTCATTGTCGGTATTCCCAGCTTGTTCGACGTGCTTAGTTGATCGACTTGCAGCAGGACCTTATGAATTACGTTCAGTTCTGCCATAAGCTCGCGATACTCTCGCCCAGCGCCTGATGAGTCCGAAAGAGCTTTGCTCAATTTAACAGCCAGCTCGGCGCCAGCCAAGAAGTCCCCGACGCTGAACCCAAATGTCGCCATCGCGGCCGATAGGCATCAACATTGGTCTGAGGCCAGGCGGGGAAGAGATAAGGGAGGAGGGTAAATGGTTGCCTTATTTCGGGCTAAAGTTGGGCAACCAATCAGACGCCCTAGGTTGCCGTGCTTTACGGCTACCAATGGCATCATCGTTGTGATGCGGCGCAGCGGCGCACTTCGATACGCTATTGGATCTCATCGACTACTGAGTAGGCGGGTTCCCCGGTCACGGTCCCATGATTGACCCAAATGCTCAAAAGGAAAAATCTCCAGCTGAAAAAGAGAAAGAACGTCTGACCTGTATTATGGTGCACCGCGTACCCGCACACACCCGTGTTCTATCAGCGTCGCCCGCAGTTTGTTCGATATCAAAAGATGGTTCTGCTGCATTATCCTACGCATCTCTAAGCGAAAAGCGCATATGGCTCATCAAAACAGTCATCCCAGGTCCGCTTCCCAGAGGACCAAAACTTCTCCAACACTCCCACGGCTGCCAAAGGAAGGTAGGTACCCCAGTCTTGGCTCATCGAAACCAGCTGTTTCACTACCATCACCCTCCCGGTCGCACTCCCTGTAGACGCCTCGAAGCCAGCAACAATGAGTGGCCATTCTACACAGTTCTTCATCAGCGGCGCCTCCGCCGCTTTCTCAAGGAGTGAAATGAGCCGTCCGTAGTGGATGGTTCTCACAGCTCTCCATCCCGCCGACGAAGGTAGCGCTCTAAGGCCTTGGAGTGATGATATGGCGTACAGTGCAATTGCAGACTGGTAAGCTTGGGCCATGAGCAGCAGCTCTTCCCTTATATCGGCCTCTCTTGTCTCGGCCCACGTCTCAGGCGAGAACTCAATGATGCCTTCTATCAAGTCTTCCGAAGCAGACTGTGGGGTTCCCATGTCTTCGGGAAGGCTGTCGGTCGCTATCAGGTAGCGGAGGTAATTGATGCGAATGATGTCGGTGAACAAATCAACGGGGCATGGTAGGAACGGGTAGTAGCCTGACTGATAAAGCTCTCCTATCAAGTCGATATTATCATAGCTGTGATTTGGTTCTGATTGGTCGTCTGCAGGACTCGTTGAGTTTGCAAAAGTTTCGACGCTATCTACATGTTAGAAGCCCAAATCTAGCTTACTTGTGCAAATGATATGATTCCAAAGAATTCGTACCATGAAGGGGTATGCAGGGGGGTTCAATTGGCCACTCACATTTTCGGGAAAAGCAGCATGGGCGCCATGTAAGGTGTCAGGCGGTACACGCTCTCGAACCCGCCTCGAATGTCGACTAGACTTTTGTAGCCGTTCAGGTGGTGTCGCCAGTTGGACGCGGTTGCCGATCCCATCAGCTAGCATCGGTCAGCAATCATTATAAGACCCCTAATCTTTCGCATAGGCTCACATCTGCGTATAGGAAGACCATAACACTGGCCATAGTCATGTCCGTTCCGCGCGTCGCGTCGTTGCAAACGTCTTCGTTGAGAGCTTGTATCGCCAAGCATCGATGGTGGTGGAACCGCGCTCGGATTTCCATGACGAAGGGGTCGGTTTTCTTTTGTGACAGACGCAGCATGCGGTGCTCAATGGCCATGGACACCAGAGCGTGCCGCGTGGCGGCAGGCATGTAGTGGATGAACCGCACCGGTATGATCCACGGGCTCTTCATCAACTGGGTCGTTTCAAAAGACGGGTAGACCGACTCGTTCCCTACAGTGTGGAGTAACAATTAAGCACACACATACAGGCCCAATACCCAAGGATACTGGTCACTCACAGTACGAAGTCGCCTCGATAATGTCACACACTTCCGACCGAAGTTCCATTCCAGGGGAAGGGGGAAAGATGTGAACCATCTGCGAGCCAGCTCGCGCAACGGCCCTGTTAGAATCAGGGCTGCTGTCCTGTTCGGAATTCGTCTTTGATGTTTCCTTCTTTGCGGCTGGCTTCTTCCGCTTCCAAGTGCGAGTCTTGACCTTGCCGGGCGCCAGCCACGTCAACGGTTTCTTGTCTTCATAGCCGGGACATACGACGCCAGTCGCCTTACACTTGCCGCATACGGGACGAACGGCGTCGCATACCACGCGACGACGCTGGCATTCCCAACACTGCTTCCTTCCACCGCCGGCAGCAGGGTGGTCTGCCGCCGTGGCCAGCGCTATGCGACGAGCTGTTGAGGTCATTGTCTGGTTCTCGGAATGGCGACCGAGACTGATTGATGGCACGTTTTGGGCTATTGCAAGTAATCGACGACACCTCCATGCAGGTCCGCCGTTTGGGGACGAGTTTCTTAAGTGATCGGACGGACTTTCAGCTTGGAGATGACATCGGCGAAGTGGGACGTGAGACCAGGAGGCGGAGTGCAGGTCTTGGCCAGCTCATTATCCTAATGGGGTAAGGCGGGGCTGAATCCTTCAGAGTTGCGGCGCAGGCTTTCAGCGTTCGGATACCAGCCAACCAGCCCTACGAACGGTGCTGACGAGCTAGCTTTATCTTGAGAAGAGATGAGAGAGATCCTCGTTGCGCGGCAAGCTAGGCTGCACGTGGCGACAGCGAGGGCTAAACTTTTCCTCTCATCCAATGGAACTCGGCTGCTCTCACTGGCCACCCCTGGCTGTGGTAGTCTGAGACATTGCGCATCATTCACCAACAGATATCAATCATTCTCGAATGGGAAATATTCTGAGATGCATGTCACTTATTCCGCTCCCGGAAGAGATTTATGAGTCGACTCGCGGAGATGGGCGAGCAGTGATATTACGGGTGGAGTTAACGATCTGAAGTTGAATCTGTCTTCATCAATATGAGAGTCTCCAATAATCTCAACGCGAGCTGCGGATGACAACTCCGTCGCTCTTTATTCGATTCGCACAAGGAGACCAGACTGAGGGTATCTCTTAACAGCAAGTAGGTATTGAGTTTCTAGAAACCAGCATTTCAATTGGAAATTAATCTAGGCTTGCGCGTGGGGTGCTAGTGCGGGTCATGAGCCCTCTGCGGGCCTCAATCTACATCGCTTCACAGCAACCACCATCCTCGATAGTCTAGTGGTGAGGATATCGGCTTGTCATGGGACCGGGGTTCAATTCCCCGTCGAGGAGTATTCAGTTCATTTTTGCGCTTTTTGCTCTTCGAAGTGTTCTCTGTTGATGCCCTGAGAACTCAAATCAATCCTTTGCGGTTAGTGGGGGAGAAAAGGTAACTATGTGAACGAACCTTTGGCAATAATTAACCTATCTTAGAGTATGGAAGCAGAGTCGTTCATCTCTTTGAAGATTAAAAATTTATCTGATGTTTGCATTATAATTTGAATGTTCCTTGTTATGTGTGCGTGATTTCGAATGGGTTGAATTTACAAACCTGCAAAACCACATTTTTTGAAAAGCCCTAGGCCGAGGTTCAATTCCCCGTCAATGGAGATATGATACCGATTTTGTGTATGTCTAGCCTTGTGGGTGTATTTCGGACATTATGAGATTGAACAAATTCTCAACGGCTTTCTCGAGTTAAACGGAAGGGCGCCAGGTAGCTTAAACAACTTTTGAAGCTTACTACTCACGAGCAGTAGTTCTTTAGCTCTTCGCTCCTAATGACACTCTTCTAAATAATCAATTAGATCAGTGCTGACTCCTGTGAGAACAACCCAATCAAATGATTGTGACAATCCTTGTGGTGGAAGTTGTGTAGTCCACCGCAGAGTTCAAGGCCCCTGCCCCAATTCTCACCGCCACATAGTCACACCCGGTGCGGTCTTTCAGCTTCCGGGCCTCAGAACAGGCTGGCCGTTCAGAAGCCAGCAGGTATATCCCGGAAAAGCTCCGGTTCCCAGATTCCGACTTCAATCTTGAGGCAAGGACGAGGAACAATAGGACCTCATCTGCAGCAGGCGTTTGGATGATGTTCACGTCTCCTTGGAAGAAACATTCCACAGGATTCGCATCACTGCCTTGGTCTGTGGCGAAGGGCCTGCGGTGCCTCAGTGTCGTACATTTCAGCACAGGGTGATAATCAGCCACTTCTACCACAAATACCTGCCCACGAAAGGTTATGTGGCCTTCGGATACTTGTCCTCGAAGATCAGCAGTATTTGGACTAGAGGACGCTTCCAGAATCTGCACTTCGCTTTCGAGCTCCGGAACCCATCTTTGCCAGGACATGTCCGCCGCCTCGAGTGATGCCCATGACCAAGATGGGGTTGATGATTTTGTAGATAGTGAAGATGTGGCGGCAGGCCCAGTTTCCCGTCGTCCAATGCTTGCTTTGCTGACCCATAGCAAAGAGAAAGGGAGATCTCGCTCCCAATGTCCAGCGAGATATCTACCCATCACCCCGTGTCTGTCAAAGTCCTCAGCAACGCCTGAAAGTGCCGGTAGTCTGTCTTTCGAAAACGTAAGTTGCCGTTGACAATACCCTTCAAGAATCTTTGTCCATGTCTTCGACAGCCCGGTCGAGGAGGCACTCGTGAAGATCTTTCCGCTTTCCATCTTGATGTATGAGCCCGGGATCTTGCCGCTACACTCGCAGAATACACCATCATGACATTCCCACATCAGTTACTGGCTGGTAAAATGAACCAGGTGTGGCGACAGTATCTGTTCTTGAAGACACCAGCCTCGGGTGATCAGAGGTAAAGGACGACTTGATATGGTCTTATCATGCCTCGAAAACGGAGAGTGGTCGATGAAGCACCGGGTAAAGAAATGCCGTATTTTCCCGCTCAACTCGACAGTAGACTTATAGATTCGCCGCCTCCGGTCGTATAAAAAGCCTTCTTCTCCACCAGCCGCTGATGTCGCGGCGATGGTGATGTAGGCATTCCGATAGATGGAAGCCATTTGGCTGGCCTCTTTAGCCCAGTCATCTGGGTCGTCTTGAATTATGCATAAAGAATCGACCCAGATAAAGTCTATCCCTAGTGCACGGGTTACAGTGATGGCATCTTGAAAGGTCTTTGGCAGATCGGCCCAAGATAATCGCGATTTGTAGCGACCGAGGGTGGCCTTCGTTGTCTTCGCAGGTTGATGATGACCCCAGCAGTGACTTAGAGCAACATAATTGCAGTAATCGCCGTAAGCTTTCCTTTGGTCGCCAGTTTCGACAAGAAATACGTCGTCCTCGAAAGAGCCCACACGTACAAGTCTCGTAGGGGTATATGATTTTCTCGAAGCTGAGATGGACGAGCACAGTTTGTGCGAGCCAACACATATCGCCAGATTGGCACGGATAAAGTGGATGTAGTCATCCAGATTGACACAGCAACCTTCAGCTGGCTCGAGGCTCTTGCCAGCCCATGGGCAATTCTCCTCTGCCCGGTGTCAGTGATCACAAATCCCTATCCAGACCGTTTTTGGATGTCTGAACCCCGGAGCACTAACCAGAGGGTTTCACGTGGGTGCATCCCATCCCAAAACCCCATATGACAAAGTTTTCAGTTTGGAAATGAGGTTCCCGTCCAAAACACAGCCTGATCTTGATGTTGTAGTCGAGGGATGAAAATGATTCACCCAACAGGCCGATGCAACTGTTCAGTAAGAGCTTACAAGTCTTGCAACCATGATAGGAGGCATTTTGAATGTCAGAGATCTTGTAGACATATCCATTGCTAGGATGCTCCGAGCTAGGCTCCAAGTCATAGCAAACGGTGCACGAAGACATTGAAGCAACCGCACAAAATGTGTTTGAGAACGACCCGAATGGCCATAAAAGCGCGAGATCCCATAGGGGCATGTATAAAGGGCACGTTGTCATTCAACGGGCGCCATCATTGATTGTGACCGCAGATTTAAGAAGACTGACGGCGAAACTAAAGCGAAAGGAAATGAGCTCAGCTTTGAAGAGGAGGGGAAGTGTCTACTTATGCGAAGGGTGTGAGGGCGGAGGTCGTTCTGACGTCAATCTGGTGTGAACACTGACCAAAAATCAACATTGAGTCACACCGAGGTATAATGTAGACACATCCGACTTGTTATACCAATGAACGTCCGCAACGTGTTGCTGCGTGGCAGCGCTGCCGCAAGTGCAAATATTTACCAACCATTCCAAGCAAATCTAAGCAAGTGGAAGCTATCGCCACACCCAATTAAGCAAGTTTATACCCCTAAATTGACTCGAATACCTTGATTGATTCACCTATTTATAGATTAGCCTATAGGAGGCTATAGATCCGTCTTAGCCCTACTAATCTAGGTATGCTGGCTATGAGGGCATACGCGAGGGGCCCTTAGGAAGGGGGGGCGGGCTAGGAAAGAGGGATCTAAGGGCTCTAAGGGCTCTAAGGGCTGTGAGGGCTGTGAGGGCTGTGAGGGCTGTGAGTGCTATGAGGGCTATGTGAGAGGGTAATGAAGCTGTAGATAACTTCAAAATTACCTAATTAAGAAGTCAGAATAACGTAGTTTTGTACTATGCTTGAATTATTTTACTTGCAATTAGACTAATTAATCAAAGCCTTGTGGGAAATTTTCATCAACAGCAAGTCTGGGGGTCCAATTTGCTTTGATTGCACTTGTGGCAGCGCTGCTGCGTAGATGGGTATCTGTTCTGCCCATGAGAGGTTGTTGGCACAATTTCAAGTGGATACCAGCCCTGCGGATGTCTACGTGACCTAGTATGGCCAACCAGACAATAGCCATACCCTACAGTTTCAGCTGCGCGAACCGATCGTCGAATGAACGTCACATTGATAACCAGATGCGCAAGACACAGCTTGGCCTGTTTTTTTGCACGTCTTAGAGGTACAAGGAGATAATGTAGTTGAGATAAGAGGAGGAAAGCAAAGGTAGCTGTGCAACGCATCACTCAAGTCGACTGAGTCCACACGAGATAACTTGAGTTATGATGTTGCTGCCTTATAGGATGAAATGGTACTTAGTACTGATGCGACGCGATAGGCATTCAAGTTTTGTTGCCGCCCAGCACCTTATGAGAGAGCAAAGTGGCATTCGGTTCATGATCTTGTCGCTCGTGGTAAAGTCCTCGTACTACTATGCAGTAATGGCATCCTGGGGTTCCAACGTCTAAAGCTCGAAGACTGTGAATGATGTAAGGATATTGAAAAATAGTGAATTATCATTATTTTTAAATGATACGAAGTCTAATTATTTTTGACGCATCTCCACTCTACTGCTTAGCATCAGCGATAATACGCTCAGCCGCAATCTCAGCAATGCCGTACACAGCAGTCTGAACATGGGCAGAAACCAGCAGGGGGATAACACTGGCATCCACGACGCGCAGGTTTGAAGTGCCGTAGACCTTCAGGTTGGCGTCAACAACACCTCCGTCCTCCTTGGGCAGCATCGAGCACGTGCCGACGGGGTGGAAGATGCTCAGCGTGGTGTTGAGAGCAAACTCCTTCCACTGCTCGTCCGTCTGGACGACATCCAGACCGGGCTCGTACTCGCTCTCCCAGATGGAGGCCATGGGCTCGGTGGTGGCGATCTTGCGGCAGTACTTGATGGCCTGGATGGCGGCCTCGAGATCGTGCTCGTGGGCAAAGTAGTTGGGGTTGATGATGGGCTTGCCGGTGGTGTCGGCGGGGTTGATGTGAATGTTGCCACGGCTCATGGGGTGCATGATGGCCGCGATGAGGGTGAAGAAGCCCTTGCCGAAGAGGGGGGAGGTGGAGGCCGGGTAGCCCTTGACGCCGGTGTAACCATCGGAGAAGATGACCTCCAGCTGGGGGATAGCCGGGTTGGTCATGAACTCGAGCTTCTTCGCATCAACCTTGCTGGGGTCCTCGCCGGCGGCTTCCTTGGCGAGGGCGACCATTTGCGAGTCGTTGCCGAGGGCTTGTGCCCAGGTGGTAAAGGTGTACCCGCTGCCGGTGTAGTCGTACAGGGAGACTTCGCCGGCGTTCCAGAGGGCCAGCTGCTCGGCGGCGTAGGTGGTGTTGCTGCGCAGAATGTCGAAGGAGGTGTACTCGGGCTTCAGCTGGTAAGAGCTCTGGATACGGAGGTGGTCCTGCAGGTTCTCGCCGACACCGGGGAGGTCAATGACCTGGGCGATGCCCGATGAGTTGAGGACGGAGGCTTGGCCGATTCCGGACAGTTCCAGAAGACCGGGGCTCTGGATGGAACCAGCAGACAGAATGACCTCCTTGTTGGCTGCAATGACAGTTCCGTCCTGCAGAGTGACTCCGGTGGCCTGCTGCTCATCTCCAACCTGCTCGAGGTTGACCTTGGCAACAGTGGTATCGGACAGGATCTCCAAGTTGGAGCCAGCAATGGGGGCGTAGGCATTGGCGCTGTACGAGCGGCTGTAGTGAGTAGCATCAATGCTGCTGGGCTGATACATGACGCCCAAGGGGTTACCACCGAGTGACTCTAGGTTAGTCTTGATGCCCAGGGTGTTCATCGTCGGGATCCATGTCTCCTGGTGCTCGGGAATAATCCGATTGATGACCGCCTTGACCGGACCGCTGTCGCCAACGCCCTCGGAGCCGTAGGTGTCAGTGTTGATGCCAGTGAAGTTCTCCGACTTCTTCATGGCGGCAATCATGGTCTCCCAGTTCCACCCAGCATTACCAAGCGCCTCCCAGCTGTCATATTCCTCGGCGGCAGACCGATCATAGGACATGAGGTTGAGAGCAGAGCTGCCACCGAGGACTTTGCCGCGGTTCACGGAGAAGACACGGTTGTTGACGTTGGTCTGCGCCACGGTGGTGAAGTTCCAGTCATACTTGGTCGCCAGCGTCGAGCCCTTCATGCCAGGGACATTGATCTTGGGCTCGTCCCAGGCCTCGGGGCCCGCCTCGATTAAGAGAATTTTCGAGTCAGGGAGGCCCTCGCTCAGGCGCGCAGCCACGGCTACACCGGCCGTACCACCACCGACTACGATCTGGTTAAAGGGGTCAGTGTGTCGAGTCCGAACGCCGCCGCCGCCAACCAACAAACAAACGTTGCAATCAAATCAATCCGAGGAGAAAGCGAAGCGCCAACCCCCGCCGAAAAAAGCAACAAAAGGACCAAAAGGTCTGAAAATGGACGTGAAAACTTACATAATCGTAGGAGTCGTCTCCATAGGGCTGCGGCGCAGGCGCTGCAAAGACATGGGCCGCGAGGGCAGCAAATGCGAGACTCGACTTGACAAGCATGGCTAAGACGGTGGTGTACAGCGATCTTTTTCCCGAAATGGACCAGACAATAAGGTTTGAAAAATCGTCGGTTCAGCGATTGAGAGATCACGAAACGAGAGACGAGGATTCGCGAAAAGCTCAAACCAATGATGCGCGATATCTGCACGTCAGGCCTCCTGGACAAAAACCAACACACTCATGTACGACGATGGAGGGACGGTGGCGTGCCTTGACCATGCGTCACCTCCGGTGAGAGAAACGGGCTGAGCTGAGCCTTTTTGTACGTCCCACAAGATAGCGAATAAAAGTCGCAATTCGATAGTACGGATATTAAGACCACCACGGGCAATGTCGTCCAGCCAGAATGTGCTGATCATGAGCCACGCGGCCCAGCAAATATCCTAGTCGCCGCCCCAGGTCGCCGCTTGCCAAGTTCTACAACGGCACAAGGGCCAGAATCGGTGGGGTTCCGAACCATCATTCTGCCATATACGCGGGACGGCTGGTAGGACGACGGTTGGAAGCGTGGGTGAGAGGACGACAGGCCATACATAGTAAGCACTTATTAAGTCCCGACACTACGGACGCTACGCCAGGCCAACGCACACCTTCTTACATGGAAAAGATACGCGAGCCAACTACCCCGACGAGCTAAGGGGTGAGAAGAGGGGGAATTGCATGAGTAGTTCGTAAGCGGGCATAGCACAGTCTTATGCTCAGCCGGGCCCCAACGGTTAAAGACGAACGACACGCCCTCGCCGGCACGTTGGCTGTGCCCGGCGAATGCTACCGTACCATCGACGTTTCTGTTCCGGCGGGAACGGTTGGCAATGCGGAGCTGCGCCGGCCGGTCGTTCCTCCGGGGGAGGGTTCATGACTCAAGGATGTCCCCTGCCAGACCCATCCGACAACCTGACAGGTCCTTGTCTGGGCAAATCATCCGTCTTAGTCAATTATGAACAATTCCACCACAATCCCACGTCGCCAGGCATTGACGAGGTTGTCTTCCGGGCCTTCCCCGTCTCCTCGCAATTTTTGTTTACAGCACGACCCTCAGAGTGAACAGGCTTCCCCTGGGACACCCTTGACACCCGCGACGTTGCCGCCATTAGACTCGGCCACCTCCCTCACCTCGCCCGGAACCTTCGTTCTGGTTGGGTGGTGTAGAAAAAGAGGAGCGATGCCACCCAGCTCCTATGATATACTTCACGTCCGCGTCCGTATCTGTCTCAAGGCAATCTTCAAGATTGTCTTGTCGATGTGAGAGTTGACGGGATGATCGGATGGCCAGAGTGCGCAAAGCCAAAAATGAGAACATGATCGCCGTCAACATGCCTCGAAGCAGCACGACAGCCCTGCTTTGTCATTTTGGCCAAATCCACAAATCTGGAAATCATCACACCCCCTTGCGGCATTCTGCGCAACAGTCGACATGCGGCTTTTCGTCCCTGTCATATGTGCAGCAGCGGCGCAGGAGAAACCCACACCAGGCCGGGATTCTGGACGAATTGTCTTCAGCAGAGGCAACAGCATGCATCGGAAGATTGGAGGCCACTCAAACTCAATTTGTATCCATGGCCACACCGGGCAAAGCCTTGGAGGGGGTAACGCGAACCTGCGGAATGCTGCCCTTTTCTCTCCTCTCCTCTCTCTCTCAAGTCCGTCCACAACAGGAGACTCGGGCGAGACTTTTGTTCTCCAGGGTCAGTCTCTCGGCTGAGACACGCCAACACCCAAGATAGGCATGCGAGAGAGACATTGCACGCCACGCGCAGCCACGTTCCTGGCTCTAAGTTCCCGTGCCTGACACTCAAAATTGTTTCCGAGGTGACGAACAAGCGCCCACCTGAATGCTTAAAGCCCATTAACAAAAAGTATGTTGGACGATCTCCCATCCACAAATCCACAAGTCCACTGCAACTGCACGACAACACATCGAAGCATCGCTACCACCCTTTCCCACAAGGCCCGCGGGATGAACAGGTTGGGTCGTCGCCCTTCTGAGACATATGCGCCGTGTGCCCTGACCTCCTCCGTTTCCTTGCAGACCAGACCACCACTCGGCCTCACGCATGCAGGCTGTGCGGCGGAAACTGAATTACCTGCATCAGCTACACCTGGGTACTCGTTCCTTTTCGTCGCAGCTCTCTTAAGACGGCTACAAAGTCCTTAACACGCCCTTCCCCCCTCGTCCCTTACTTCTTAGCGTCCCCGTTCAAAGTCCGGGGCAACAAGACGAGCTGCCATCTCAAAGCAGATCTTGGCGATCGTCGTCGCCTTTGCCCTGTGCAGCCATTCGCCAGCACAGCACAACCACGACGCCAGCCGTGGGTCCCTCCCGCGCGGCGCCCCTTCTTCAATCTCTTACATTTATCCAGCGGATGGCCCAGCTCCTGGCTCCCGCGCACAAACCCTCGTTCCTTGCTTCCTGGCACTCAGGCTACCAGGTCTGATCTGGGAACCTGCCATTTTCTTTGCTTTTGTCAGCCCATCGTCAGCGAACAGTGTTGAACGACGACGATGACGATGGCGCCAGTGACTCCTCCGAACCCGCTGCCGCCGGACGAGAATGTGAACCCGACTCTGCTAGCGATATCCGGCGTGCTCATCTTCTTCGTCATCTTCACGACGACTCTGCGGCTCTACGTGCGCTTCTCACTACGGCACCTAGGATGGGACGACTACTTGATGGCAATCACCGCCAGTCTCGGCATCGTCAGATACGGCGTTCAGTGTGCGCAAGGCGCGACCGGAAACGGGAGGCATAGATGGTATATTTCGTCGGAGGAGTACGTCAACAACAATATGCTGGGATGGTTCGGGCAGATTCTCCTCTTCGCCAGCGTCTGTCTGCTCAAGTGCTCGATTATGCTGCTGTTGCTGCGCATCAAGGATTCCAGCCGGATGAAGTACTTCCTCTGGACTGTTATGGGTGGGTTGGTGATCACCAACTTCGGTGTCATCATCATCCTCCTGGCAGAGTGTGACCCCGTGGAGGCGTACTGGACCGGAGTGGGGAAGTGCTGGGATGCGAAGATCCGGATTTACGCCATTTACTTGACGATTTGTGAGCTCGTCTACCAGAAGGCTTTGCCCAGACTTTGGCTAACATGGAATAGCTTACTCAGTGTTGACCGACTTGCTTTGCTCGTTCCTGCCTCTGGCCGTCGTCTGGCAAGTCCGAATTCCCTTGACAACGAAGATTTCAGTTGGCGGACTTATGAGTCTTGGACTGATGTAAGAAACTCATCAAATATGGCGATTAGACTGATGCTAACCCCTCGACAGTGCAACCGGTTTTGGAATTGCGAGAGCCGCTTCTCTTGGCCTCGTCACCAACGACCTCAGCTGTATGTATTGCATTTCCCCTCCTCATTCACTTGAGAGCTGACTTGGAAAATTAGACGTCTACGCTGTAACAGCAATTTGGTCCAATCTCGAACTTTACCTTGGCATTATTGCCGGAAACCTCGCACTGTCGCGTTCAATTTTCTTCTATTTCTTCGGCGAAAAGCAGCCGCAATCTCACCCTTCAGCGTACGCCAGCAACTCGTACGCGAATTCACAAACTAGGTCCGCGTACCTCAACAGCAGGTTGCGCGGCGACAACGCCGGTCCTGGTGGGACCGACACATACATCCGCTCCGAACGACGACCATCCGTGAAAAGCGACCACAGCGAAATACCATTGGAACCCGGAATTCAAAAGAGAACGGAGTTCTGGGTTTCGGAAGAAGACGTCGAGAGCGAAGCATCTACAGCAAGAGCAGGAAAGCAGTCACCATTATAGGACGGAGCTGGTTGAGATTTTCAAGTACACGTAGCTCGCAAGGAGCTCACGCATGCTACGGTGTTGGGGGAAGTACTATGAAAAAGCGCACGCCATCAGATACCCGGCAGAGGAGGCCACAGTACCGTCACGACCTGCCCTGGAATTGAGCTGTTATGCGTTGAATGTTGGTTTTAGTTTCTATGAAAAGATAATGATAATGAGGTCAGGTTATCTCGCAATTGCGCCAATTGCCGCTCGTCGTGTGAATGCCAGGGAAGACGCTCCATCCAACGATCTGATGTCCTGATATGGAATGTCGGGCACTAGATGGAGTCGTCAGAACCAAAGATGTCTCTTCTGTCAAAGCGCTCGCCATTACCCACTTCCTGCCAAACGCAAGCCTCTTTTTACGCAATTTGAAGGCTGAGAAATCCGAGCATCCTGGCCTGACCGTTACACCCGCCAGCGTCAGATGGGGCCGAAGTGGGTTGACAATTCTCGTTCCCTGCGGGTAAGAATTGTCTGAGCGCGTGGAGTTCGAGACTCAACTGACAGTCGGAGATAGCACCCGATTGATGACATTGGCTGCCCAGGCAGAGGCGCAAGCTGCGAGCCCCGGTCGTTCTTCAACGGCGGGATTCTCACGCCGGCCGCTCTCCGTTCATTAGCGAGCTTGGCCCGCCTAAGACGAAGACGCATCAGGCACCTCGTTCTTTCTCCCCGGAGTTTGAGGGGAACCAACAGGTTTCGGGAGCTGCAACTTTCAGGGTCGGTTTTTCTGCCCCTGGCTCATAACGGTGGGTGGAAAAGGGTCAATCCCCGTGTCTTCCGGCGCCAAGCAGGGATCTTTCAGCAGGGCTGCAAGGCACCGGGATTTGCCGTAAGCACGGCCGTCGCGGACGGGCAGCAAGAAACCGGTGGGCTTCGCGGAGCGCGATAGCCGTATGGCTGGCCAGCGTCGCATCGTCGAATAGCCGTGGGGTGGTGGGAAGGCGGGAGGAGGAGACGGCAAAGTGAAGGTTCATCTGAGCGAGTCTACGCAGTGGTCAGCCTACAGGTCTGTCCGTACAGTCGGCATCATCAAATGCTCTCGTCAGAGCTTAATAATGTAACACCTTCATCTCATGTCTTCCAGCCTACGTTGGGGTGGTAGCACTGATGCGGCCTTGGACGTGATGCCAAAGGCTAAGTGAAGTGCTCCTGCAACCTTAAACGCGCATTTGGGGCGGCAAGTCTGTTTTGAAGAGCCGGCGACGTGCGTGACCTTGCAGCTGCTTGTAAGCTATGACAAGCCGTTAGAGACGTTGACTTAGCAATTATCAAGACAAAGCAACACGCAAGGCCAGACATCAGTTATCGCCGACTGAGCCATTGTTAGCTGCTGTCGAATCCACAGACCACGAGATGTTTCGATGCGATGCGGAATTAATAAAAAGAAAAGAAGGTTAATCGTGGAGCGCAAGCACCACCAGTTGACCCCGTCAGAGCTCTCGGGAGCGATACCGAGGCAGCCCGCGAGCCGTTTCGCAGCCTATGTCAACGTCCGAACGAACTACTGGAGAAAACCCAAATAATGCTGATTAGATTACACCGGGATTGGATGTCTTGTCGATTGGTGGCCGCAGTCGCGAGGCGAGTTTCAAGCACACTGTCGCGTCTCTCGAAACAAACGTACTCTTGGCTGGGTGTCGAATGGCGCAGTTCTTTTCCCGATGTTGACGATCTTACACACAAGGTTCCTTGAGAGTGGATAAGATAGGCGCAGATTACGCCGAGGCAATTTCGAAGGCGGGAGAAACACGGCTGCTCATCTACAACCCTTAGCTCAGACTGGTGCTTTACTCCTCATCATATCCAAAGCGAGCAAGGGTAGATGGATTGTCAATCACTGTGTGTTAAAAATAGAAACACCTGGCGGAACAGCCCAAGGCCATTGACGCAAAAGCAAAAGATTGCGCCGAGGGGAAATCCGAACCCCCGGCTCCCCGACGCTGCTTGATGGCAACGGAGAATTTTACCACTAAACCATCGGCGCAAGTAAGCGGGATCGAATAACTCCGAATCCCGATGCTGGTGGTGGCCTCAGGGCAGACCATGATCCCTAGCTTCATCGGGTTGCGCTGATTCTTGTCTCATGCTTCATGCCGGGGCGATCGTGTAAAGACCACACAGGTCGGATATAACACGATACTCATTCTAGCATCCATTCGAGCCGAACACTGCACTGTCGATTCATCTCTATTGTCAACTCATTTCAATACTGATAGAGAAGTCCGATCAGCTGTTCACTCCTTTTGCCATTCTTTCTTTGCTCGTCAATATTTATTAAGCTATGTTTTCGTCAAGCTCCTGATATCCGTGATTGTGTGTTTAGCGCATTTCCTCTAACTCCAATAATACATTCTGTTCAACTCGATATTTTCTTCTTCAATTGTCCGACAGCCAGCTGTCCCAGCTGATCAAAGCTCTGGGCACTCGTCAGCTGAAGCACACTCACATCAACTCCCATCGTATGCTTCCACCAGTTGCGGATCTCAATAGTCATGAGCGAGTCGACACCAAGCGCCGACGGTGACAGGCTTGTATCAACTCCCCCTTCGTCAATCTCTCTCATCAAGAAACCAAAGACCCTCTGAGCAATCTCCTTTGACAAATGAACGGCAGTGGCTGGAGAATCTAACTCCTGTGGGTTGCCTTGAAGACGGGCGATGTAGTCTGCCAATCCAGGGCGACCAGAATTGTTTTGCGATGAGGCGGCGTCTTCTGAGTTATTCAGGTAGTGAGCCATGCGCGGGTCTTGCTTCCACACGACGCGGTTGATTGGATCATCGATGGGGATAGTGCAGTCGAGGCCAACAACTACTTGGCTGTTGAGCCCGCTGTTGTTCTCGTTGCCAGTGTCTCGCGATGTGGCGATTGCAAGCTGCAAGCCCTCCAGCATCTCCGACTCGGAAACTAACTTTGCACCGGCTTTTCTCATGGCATCCTCGACATCTTGAGTTCGGCTGACATAGCCAACGTCTTCCACGCCACCGAGGTCAACAACTGAGCATGGCATTCCAAGACCCCGACGGTACTGCGCGAAGCTGTCGAGGAATGTATTGGCTGCGGCATAGTTTGCTTGACCCGGATACCCGTGAATGCCAGACATGCTGCCAAACAGCACAAAGAAGTCTATGTCAGCCGGGAGAACGCGGTGCAGATTCCACGTGCCGCGAATCTTGGGGTCTGTTGCTGTCTGCCATTGAGACAGACTAAGCGTTGGCAGCGACCCGTCTGCAAGGACCATTGCAAGATTGATTACACCGGCGATGCGCTTGGATGAAGATATCCTCGAAACGATGGCCGCGACAGCTGATTCGTCTGTGATGTCGCATGCAATGGCAGTTATTCTGCAGTCCATTCCCTCCAGCTCGGCAATGAGGACTTGGTCTTCAGCGCCACTACCAGCTGATCTGGAAAGAAAAACCAGGTCTCGTGCGCCATACGACACCATCCAGCGTGCAATTGAGCCACCAAGACCGCCCATACCACCTACTAGCATGTAGGTAGCGTCATTTCTGAAAGCTGGAGTTGGCGTTGGACGGGCGACCTTAAGAGCATCTTGTTTCTCGTCGCTGACATCGATGACGACCTTGCCAATATGGGTACCCTTGTAGACGTAGCGGAAGGCATCCTGAACATCTCCACAAGAGAAAATACGTGACGGCTTTACCGGCGAGATCAATCCCTTCTCGTACAGCTCAACTGCCTGCTCCAATAGGCGAGCCACGATGCTAGGATCCTGCGCCGCAAGGTTGGCCATCTCAACGCCCACAAAAGACCGATTCTCGTCGAACGCCGCCATGGAAAGGCTGCCGCCAGCGAGGGTGTCACGTTTTCCGAGCTCGACGAACGTTCCATGGGGAGCCACACACTCCCACGACGCATGTAGCAGCTCGCCTGAGAGAGAGTTGAGCACGACATCTACGCCACGGCCACCAGTTGCCGCCTTGACACCTTCAACGAAACTAGTGTCTCGCGAACAGAAGATGTTTTCTCTCGGGATGCCCCACTCGCGAGACACGAAGTCGGCTTTCTCATCGCTGCCGACCGTCGCATAGACCTTGGCCCCGATCCATCTGGCAATCTGCATGGCAGCGATACCAACGCCGCCGGCAGCACTGTGAATCAACACGCTCTGCTCGGCTCGAAGTCCGGCCTTTTCAACAAGAGCTCGTAAGACTGTGATGAAGATGCATGGCATACCAGCGGCATCTGCGAAGCTCAGAGAATTGGGGATGCGCACGCATAGCTGAGCCGGAGCATGCACTTCTGTCGAGAAGCAAGCCGCTTGCGGGGCGAAAACCATGACACGATCTCCGACACGAAGGTTCGTGACTGAAGATCCCGTGGCTGTCACTACGCCGCTGGCTTCACAGCCGAGACCTTCGGACGAAGAAGGGGTGATGAGACCCATGGCCGTGACGACATCTTTGAAGTTGAGGCCGGCTGCGTGGACTTTGATCTGTACGGAGTGGGGAGGGGGCTTCTCAGGCATTGTGCGAGATACCCACTTGAGAGTCTGAAGAGCTCCAGGTCTGCCAATTTGCAGCATCTTTGTGGGAGATGGAGGGCTGGTGGCTGGAAGGGATCGAGATATTGGTGTCCACTGGCAACGTGGAATCAAGACCTTCCCTGAGGAGTATGAAAACTCCATCTCGTGGGATTGGTCTTGATCAACAATGACTCTGCGCAAGATCTGAGAGACCGCATGTAGGGCGGCGGCTTGCACGTTATCCAGCTCCAACGTGGCAAATGTGAGACCCATCTCGGCGCGAACTGTACGCGCTACGCCGAGCACGGGGGCATAGGTCGGATCGGTGGGTTTGAACTGGCAAGACTTGGTGACCCAGAGGAGACCAGAGTTCTTTGACTCCATGGCTTTCACCAACCGCTTGAAAGCATCAAGCTTGTCCTGCGTCATGTCGTGAAAGTAACCATCTCCACGACAGAGGTCCACAACAGACACAACGGTGCCAGCAATTTCGACATCCTTCGACATCAAGCCTGTGCAAGTGACCTTGTAGCCCTGATCTTCTAGTGTTTGACGCAGCTGAGATGCCACGGGGTGCGTCTTCTCATATTCGTAGAGCAACGTGACTTGCTTTGTCTGTGATGATGGCTGCAGGTCGTGCGGAGCGGGCTGAGCAACAATGGTGGCGTTTAATGTATCCTTCCCTACGCCATCGTAAAAAACATTTGGCGTAGAGAAGCCTGCGGCTTGCAGACGCTCTTGCCATTGTCCTGGGGAGATGTACGGTTCGTCGATGCGCTGGTCAGCCTCTCCGAGCCACCATCCTGAGAAATAGCCAAAGATAAAATTGATCCATTTGGTTTCTGTCGAGGCTTAGTATCAAATCTCATATAATATGACGAAGTGCGCTACTCACCACTGCATAGCTCGTGCATAAGCAGTCGACCATCTGGCTTTAGAAGTGACCTGGCATGTCTCAAGGTCTGCGTCAAGTCTGGGGTGGCGTGAAGGACCTGAGGAAAATGTCAGTACGATCGATGAACTCCTTTCTTAACTGAGGGCGCTTGGGTTGTCTTACGTTGCTGGCAACAATCAGATCGTACTGTTCCCCACCGAAACCCTGTTCGGCAGGACAACGGCTGATATCCAAGACACGGTAGTCAACGAACCCAGACGGGACATCTTCAAATCTCTTCTGGGCTGCTGGGAAGAAGCCAGCAGACACGTCTGTGAAGACATACTTGCCAACGACCTGCCCCTCACTGAAGCAGGAAATGAGATGTCTCAAGATCCGAGCCGTCAAGCCACCTGTTCCGGCGCCAATTTCCAGAATTCTTAGGTGTCTGCCGCGCTTGTGGGACAAGAGCTCCAGCAGAGGTTTATAAGAGAACAAAGTATTCATCCAGTCGTAAAGTTCGTGTAGCGCGTTGTCCTGGAGGAACACGTCGAGAGGCACCCGTTCGGAGTTGAAGAATTCTCGTGCATGGGTAAAGCAGCGCTTGATCAACGTAGCCACTGACGATGCTGGCGTTTGTTCAAGCTGCGCTGAGATGGCCTCAATTTGCAGCAAACAATCTTTTGATTTCATGTCGGAGACTCCCTTGGCCAGTGACATGCGATGTAATAGCCATTCATAGTGCTTTCTGAGATGTGGCTGTGTTTCCACGTCCAGATCCAAGCCAGCCAGATCATCCAAGGTGGCAGCACCGCAAAGCAAGAAGAGATTCTCAAGCAGTCTGTGAATATTCGGGAATGTCTCATCGGCTTGCGAGGAGACCAGCTGTGTTGAATCAACGAGGTCGAGGTCTGGCTTCCACAACATCTGGACTACCTTCGCATCAGTTGACTTGTCGTCGGAGGTCTCAAGATCTACTGGAGAGAAACGGAGATCTTTCATGAAAATAACGGGGCTTTGATTGGCTTTTCCAGACAGATAACCAATGCTGTTGCCCTCGCAGCTGCCAGAACCTCCCTTCGTCGAAGTCTGCAGGTGAATCAATCCGGACGATGCAGAGCCGCTGATGAAAATCTCGCCAATGTGGGTGGGCAGATACAACTTGTCCAGCAGGCGTGGTTGTCCGGAGTTATTGGCTACCACCAAGGACTGGAGGACTTGGTCTATGGTTCTGGAGTGGAGGGCATATGTCGTCTTCAATTCGTTGCTATCAGGAGCATCTGAAATTTCCGCGGCGGCAGCAGGTGAGCACACGCTCGCTTTGATATTCTGCATGCCCCTGAATAGAGGACCGTAATTGTAGCCCACTTTCGACATGGCTTTGTACCACCGCCGAGGTTCGACAGGTCGTAGGAAGGCGTCATCTGAAAGAAGTGGAAAGTCCGGGCCTTGAGAGGCCTTTCCATCCTTCACGCGGCAGACACAGTGCGTAGTCCATACACCGGACTTGTGACTCTGGATGCTGACCTCCCACCAGTCTGATACGCCGGATTGAGTGAGCGTTTCACGGCGTGTAGAAGTCAGAAGCTCTAAACCTTGGCCAGAGGAGAGGACCAAGGCATTCATGACCTGCAGGCCACGAATTGTGAAGTCGGTCTGGCCAGACAGTTGCCGGACGGCTTCTCCAACCATAGCGATGTATCCAGCAGCGGGGAAAACAATATCTGAGCCAACGCAGTGGTCCTTAAGCCATGGTACTTTCTCGAATGACAGAACACAACGCCAGCTAGGCGTCGAGGTGCTGTCTTCAAGCACACGCGAGCCCAACAGCTCATGAGGGGGTTGCTCAGGAAACTGCCACGCCTTGATGACTCTTGACTCCGGCCAGTACTTCTTGCTCAGATGCCAAGGATACGGTGGAAGATCCGTGAGCGGACGGACGCCGTCCAACACTGGGAACACCACTGGCACACCGCGGCAGTGTAGCTCGCCAACTGCGGACAAAAACGAGATCATGCTGTTTGCGCCGCGCTTTTGCGCGGTGATATATGCTGGCGTCATTGCATTTTCCGAGTAAATTTGCTTGAGCGGGCCTGCGAGTGCCGAGTGTGGGCCAACTTCGAGGTGGAGGCTTGTCGATGATGTTTGAAGAAGTCTCGTGACAGCTTGACGGAAAAGAACTGGAGACTCGAGATTGCGTTGCCAGTATTCTGGGCCAAAGTCGGAAGCGCGTTCTAGCTTCTGCAGCGAGACACTTGAGAAGAAGGGGATCTTGGGGGAGTGGGGGCTCAGATGTGGCTTCAGGAGGGCTTGGTACTCTGCACCCACCACGCGCATGTGATCTGGGAAGAAGCGATGTTAGTGCTCTGCAGTATTTGTTTGGCAGTAAAAGTCGTAGCTTACGAGAATGATAGGCCTTGTCAACCTTCAACAGTCGGACCAAAGCGTCCGGCTTTGCCTCTTTGATGGCATTGCAGACACCCTCGAGAGGCTCGACGTCGCCAGAAAGAGTGACGCTGGAGTTGCTGTTCTCACAGGCGATCGTGACCCCGGCCACCAGAAAAGGCGTTACCTGATCTCTCCCGAGACCAATGGCAGCCATGGCACCCTGTTTCTTCAACCTCTTGGCCGTGAAGCCACGGTAGTATGCGACTATGATGGCCTCTTTGAGGGTGAGCACACCAGCGGCGTATGCAGCGGCGATCTCGCCACTGGAGTGACCAACTACTGCTTTTGGTACAACACGGTATCGGGCAAGGTGCCGTACAAGAGCGACCTGCAGGGCTGTGCAAATTGGCTGAGCATATTCCGCTTCGCCTAAACGAGACATTGCCTCAGATCGCATCAATTCGCCTATAAGGACTTGGTTAGTGTCCATTCGAATCTTGAAGCTGAGTTGATCACATACCTCTGATGTCCCAGCTCGGCCGGTGGTCTTTCGGAAGACCCTTCAAAGCCGCGTCCATCTCACGAATATCTTGCAGGACTTCCCGACTGGTCTTCAGGAGGTGAGAGCCCATCCTTGCCCACTGGGCGCCCTGGCCAGTAAAAACAAATGCGATACCGGCATTCTGTGTGTTGGATCTGAAACTTGGTAATGGCGGTGGGTTAAAGACCAAGTTCTCGCACTCATCGGTCACAACAGTGAACGTCCGGTAGCCCAAATGTGAACGGCGATGTGTCAAAGTGTGAGCAAGCCCCTCCAGCCTGGACGGCTGCATACTCAGAAATGTCTTGTAACCCTTCACCATGGCTTTAAGGGACTCCTCGTGGCCAGCTGAGAAAAGGAGCAGAGTTGCCGGCTCTCTTCGGAGGGGTGGAGACGGCGGCGGGGTATCCATATTGCCGGGGCCCCGGGCGGCCGTCGGCCTTGTCACTGAAGCCGCCGATTCTAGAATTATCTGAACGGTTTAGAGATCTTGCCATGAATGAGAAGAGAGAAAGGTTTCTTACATGTACGTTGGTTCCTCCGATGCCAAAACTGTTCACCCCAATCCGCTCAGCGCGATCCTCGGGCCAAGGCGTGGGTTCGGTCGGGACTTTCAGACCAGCTGATGAAAACGGTACTGCAAGTATGACCCATCAGAACTCCTCCTGTGCCTCTGAATCTTTGTACTTACTGCTAACGCTTGGATTCTCAAATTTGATATTGGGTATAATAGTGCGAGTTTCAAGGGACAAAACGGCCTTTACGATGCTGGTGATGGCCGAAGCAGCTTCTGAATGTCCCAGGTTCGGTTTTACCTGAACGATAATTAGCACGCACGGCATCTCCCAAGACATGCAGCACTTACCGAGCCGATCAACATGCCCTTGTCACCGAACACTGTTCCAACAGTGCATGCTTCAATGGTATCTCCAACAGACGTCCCAGTCCCGTGACACTCAACCATCGCCGTCTGCCACATGTCACTCTCTGGAATGCCGGCAAAGCGATATGCATCGCGAATCAACTCCTGCTGAGCCTGGGCACTCGGTGTTGTCAAACCGAGCGTCTTGCCGTCTGAATTCGTCGCTGACCCGCGAATCACCGCCCGAATCGGATTCCCGTCTCTGATTGCCAAGTCGAGTCTTTTGACAAACAGGCAGTTGACAGCTTCAGCGCGTACATAACCATTGGCGCTAGAGTCAAAAGTCTTGCAGGATGCATCTGGAGATAAAACGCTCTGCTCAGCCATGAGCTTGGTGAAGCCTGGCGACAACATGAGATTGGACCCTGCCACAACAGCTGAGTCGCACTCGCCGGCGCGGATGGCCTGGCAAGCAAGATGCACGGCGAGTCCTGCCGCCGAACACGCTGTGCGAACGGTCATGCTACCACAGAATCAGTGATGGTGATCATAGTTACGCGTCGGCAGGCTCACCTTGGCCCTCTCAGATCAAATGCATGAGATACTCTGTTCGCCTGGACGAAGTCCATGTACCCCGTGAGACGATACATGCCGTCGTCCTGCGTGTCAACGGCGTGCATCTCCCGCCAGTCGTCCCCAAAGCTGCCCACGTAGCACCCGATCCTCTGGCCCTGCCATTCCGTTTCTGCAGCGCTCTCCAGCGCTTCCCAGACCACCTGCAGTAACAGTCGCTGTTGCGGATCAAGCTTTGACATTTCTTTTGGGTTCATCGAGAATAATGAGGGATCGAATTTTGTGACATCGTCGTTAGAGAGCCAGTAGCCCTCCTCCGTCGGGAGTGACCCTGACTTTCCGGTTGCTGTGAAATGGTGGTTTTCAGACGTGTACCGCGGCTGGTCGGGTTTCGAGCGGGCATCTTTGCGGGAGATGAGGAAGTTGTAGAGAGATGTCGGGGTGTTGATCCCGCCTGGGAGTCTTAGGCCTATGCCGCAGATTGCGATCGGTGTTGGCCTGGTGTCGTTTGGTGCTTGCGTGTTGTCCTCTTTTGGGAGGCCATCTGATGCCATGATGGACGTAGTGACACGACGTATATTGACGTATCGAATCTGGACAACTCAAATTCGACCAGAATGTTTCTAGATGTTTTCCACTAACCGAGAATTCGAACTGAATTGCATGCGTTTCTGAGAATGCAGTCTCAACATTCAGCTGCAATGCCCATGACGCGCTGCTCGCTCCAGGGTCGACGTTCAGTGACATGGGATCCCAATCTGTCTCCATAGCGGAAACCTTTGGGGGGTGAAATGAGTTCGGACCGCGCGAATTGGGGCTTCTGATAGGAGGCCATGTTCGGTCCGGCAGTCTTTATGTTGCCCCTGTCCCTGACTCGACTTCCACCTAACAGCGCCTCGGCCGACGACCACAGTAACCAATCTGGGGTGCATCCAGGCACTTTGGCTCTGTTCGAGTGCTGAAAGAAGCTTGTAGCTGACACTATTCGCGATCCTTGCGGTGATTTCCCCCAACCCGATCAACAGTCGCGGCACTGATTGCTCACACCCAGCGACTACAACCCACGACAACTAACGGAGACAAACTGCAAAAGAAGATGGATAGATTGAAGTCACTGTGGCCGCCCACGCACGCGTACAAAGAAGTTCGCACCAGCCAATCCGATGACGATGAGCGACAATCCGAAGGCTCGGAGGAGAACTTGCGCGAACAAATCGCAACCTTGGAAGGCAACGTCTGGTGCCTGCGCGTGAGCTTGCTCATTACAGTCGTGACACTCATGCTAGTAACTGTATTTGCTGTCTTTGATCGTGTTACGTCCGTCAGAGATGCCCATAAATGCGGGCACATCGGTAGCGACCACAGCGGCTTCGTCCCGCCAGGTAAGAATGCAAAGACGCGTGCGTGATTGGGAGGGCAGGTTGTTAACAGTGCCACAGAAATCGGCGAACCAGGAAGATGGACAATTTTCGACAAGTCTTCTCCGTACTACATCGAAGAGGACACATTCTACGACCTGAATAAGACGAAAATGGTTGTCAAGAAGCTGAAGAGTTTGCATAACTGTAAGCCTTTGCGTGGTCGCTGCTGGGTCAATCACTGCTAACATTTCGAGCAGCTTCAAACGTATTGGTCAACGATAACTGGGCGGATTGGCACAAGCCTGACGGCACCGTTGCAAAGCTGCCGGCGTACTATTCAACGGTGTCATACCGACAAACATACATCATCCGCTCTTTCCATCAAATGCACTGCCTAGTAAGTTTGTAAATATGAGACGGTCATTTCGAGTTTTACTGACTGGAGTGGCAACAGATTTCCATTACCGAAGAATACGGCCACCGGGTTCACAACGTCTCGTCACAATGGGCTCCTCAACATGTCGCCCACTGCCTCAACACCATTCGCGAAGCAATCATGTGCCTTGCAGATGCATCTCCGATGACCTATGTTAATGGGTTCGCGGTGGGGCATGTCACTGATGACCAGAAGTTTATGTGCAGAGACTGGTCTGCTCTGAGGAAGTGGGCAAACGACCCTGTCAGAGGCGTGCGGTACAAGAATCTGGCGCCTGAAGGGGCGAAGCACGACAACTACACTGAGATCATCCCGTTCCCGAAGTTGTCCCCAGATGAAGAGATTGGACTGGCCTGAGAATTCCCCAAACCTTGGATGAATGAGCTTAGAATTTCTGTTGCATGTAGCGAAGCAATCGTTAGACTTATCGTAGGATAGGCACATGGCATATTGCGATTTCACAAAACCTTACTGCAGAAGGTCTGTAGTTACTGTTATTTAAGACAATTTTCATCATGTTGTGAACAACACCGCAGAGGATACACTTTACACACCGTTCACCCTCGAGTCTCAGTAGCGAGATGTGCATTATTGCCGTTGGACAGTAAAGATATGGACAGGGGCATGCATTGAAACAAACTAGAACTGGCTTTTGATGCAACATCATGACCTCTTCACTGCACGCTCTGCTGAATGGAAGACGTTTCCAGCCAAACCGTCATCAACTTCATCCGATCAGACAATCCACCTCATGAGGCTCGTTGTACACCCTCGTAATGTTCGGCAGGTCAATCTCCCAAGATTGAGGAATGCCATTGTACAGGATACAATGCTCGACGTGCTTAGGGTCTCTGCACAGCGAATCCAGCACTCTCGGCTTGAAGTGCGAAGCATACGTGATCCTGTCCCACACGTAGCTGCAGTGCATGTGGTGAACCGTGCCGTCCGTGAAAATCTCCCCATGCTCCCCCTTCGCCGCCACGTCAAAGGGCACCTCGTTGATTCGCTCCCGCTCGTACCAGAAGGTCGTGTTCCGCCACTTCATGTAGCCCAAGTACCGTTCGTGCATCTCCTCGTTGAAGCATTTCGGATGCATCCACGTCGAGAGTACAAAGTCGTAGACGCAGCCCCGGGCTTTCGACTCTTTCCAGTCTGGCGAGCACTTTCCGAGAGAGATGGGCTCGGGAGGCCGCGATGGTGTCATGTCGTGGGTTGCGCGGCCGAGGTAGAAGATGGCAAAGGCGGCCGGGACTAGAGCTGCTTTGCCGATGACCGACCATATGCGGCTACGGTGAGCTTTGCGCTTGGTGATCACCTCGGAGGTGTATTCGACGGAGTCTGTCTCATCATGGTAGCTGCTACGTCCTGCAGTCGTTTCTTCGCTTTCTCGCTGCTCGTTCAGGAGTGTGTGTTTCTCCATATCGAAGTCTTGAGTTGCTCTTTAGCGCCTGTGAAATCGTAAGCTTAGGCTAAAAGACGCCGAAGGCCGTTAAAAATGACAATACTCACTTCACTCAAATCTTGCGTCTAGTTCGTCTTGGTGAAAGCCAAACAATGGGACGAGCAGGGGTAGACGATGAGTTGGGAGGGCGGTGGGTACTCCTAACTCATGCCGGACTGAGCCTACAACTGTGTGCAGCCAGATTAAAGTTTGAACAGCATTTCGGACCGCGGATGCCACCCTCTTCCAAGGACTCGGAGCTGTAAAAGACAGACCAATGGGGAAGCTGACAGAGATTGGATTCTGCTGTGGTCTGGGATCCGTTGTAGGAGACATCCTCGTTCAGGGTTCACGCAACGTCCTGGCGACCAAACAGTTCCCCGCCCGAATGTCACCAACAACATTGTGAAGCATCGCTGGAGCCACCTCCAAGCTCACATTTTGATCATCATTCTGGTTCCTACCTGGACTCCTCCTCCCAGCTCACACACTGCACTTGGGACTTCATAACGTACAGCATTTCAGCCGCCGCGATGCCTGCCGCCAATCCGGTCCTAATCCAAGACTTCCCGCGCTCTCGCAGCGAGCCGCCACCGATCTTCCTCATCCACGATGCGAGCGGTCTGTTGACAAGCTATTTCAAAGTCGGCACTCTAGGACGGAAGGTTTATGGTATCTGGGATCCAAAGTTCGACGCCGATGGTATCGGTGGATGGCAAAGCGTTCGGGACATCGCTGAAGCGTATGTCCGCCTAATCAAGCGGGTAATGCTGAGGGGAGAGATAGTACTGGGTGGTATGTAGATCTTGGCGACGCACCGCGCCTGTTGTTAACCGAAAATTCTTTTAGGTTGGTCTTTTGGAGGCGTTCTCTCCGTCCAGATCGCCCACATGTTGGCTACGTCAGGTCGCGGCCTTCGCGTATCACGAATCATTCTCATCGACTCAGTCTACCCACGATGCCCACGACCCGAAGCCCAAAAAGAGCCCGCGAAACTCCACCACGCGCCAGCTCTGCCTGGCGTCAACGAAGAGACCCGTGACAAGTTGATGACAGCGCTCATGAGAGCGACATGCCTCTCGGATCAGTGGGACCCTCCAAAGTGGTCCATGCCGAGAACGGGAGTCCTTGGAACGGCGCGGTCATACGGCGTTGACCCAACGCCACCGCACGCGATCTTGATCAGAGCGAAGGATATGGTGCCGATGGCTGATCCTGGCGAGAAGTGTCCGCTCGATCGAACCAGGTTTCTGCCGCAGCTCGGTTGGGAGGACATGCAGGAGGGCTTCGTGGAGCAAGTCATTGAGACGGCCGGAAATCACTACAGCATTTTCGATCAGGAATATGTAAGTTTGCACAAATTTCCTCGTTGACGAATCTATTTGTTGACTAGTTCGCTCGCAGATTGATGGTATCACGGCACACATCAGGAAAAGCTTAGACATGGCATTAGACTAGATTCGCAGAACCCGGGTATCACGTTGAACATGCTTCCATAGGCCTCTGCAAGAATGGTTGTTTCACGTACCGATAGACATTGATGACGATTCAATATTCTCCCTGTATCCTTGACGCAAGCTCCTGCGGAAAGTGTTCATGCTCATCAAATACTAATGTGAATACTGTCTACATAACGCTGAATTCTTTGATGCATCTACGTCTTAACCCGCAATGCTGTGAAATAGGGCAAACTAATGCGTGTCTACCTGGGGGCGTTAGTCAGCCACGTTAAGCGCAAAACTCCCCCTACTTACGTAGGGGGCGAAAAAACGGGGTTTCCACGTAAAAAAGGGGGTTTCTAGCTAGTCGTATAAAAGTTATATTTTTCTTATTTTACTACTAAAAAATATCTTTTTTAAGACTATATTATAACCTAAAACTACGTTTTTTTTAATTACTTCTTTTAATCTTAGTTACTAAGATACCTTACTAGAGTAATACTAACTTAATACTTACTAAATAGGCTATATAAGTATTATATACTATATAATATTAAGCCCTCTACTTTAGTTACTTTAATAAACCTCTATTTATAGTACTATTAATCTAAGCTATTACTAAGGGCTATAAGATATCTTATATAGTAATAAAGAAGTATCTAAAAGCTCTTTAGACTAGTTATAATATCTCTATACTACCTAAAGAGAGTAACTAGCTAAAGTTATTAATAGAAATTAAAAATTTAGCTTTAGTAATATTTATTATATAGCTTAATATTACTAACTTTTTAGCTATTTTACTTATTATTAAAAAGATAGCTAATACCCTCTAAGCTAGCTAAAGTTTAAAGCCTATCTTAGAGTACTTTATAAGGTTCTAAAAGACTAATTACTTAGAGTTTTAAAAGGAATTAAAGATTAAACTTATTAAGGTTTACTAAAAAGGTACTAAATTTAACTTAGTACTAATATAAAACTTCTTTAATTAGTATAAAGCTATAACTTAAGATTATAAACTTAAGCTTTCTAAGATCTAGAATATTAATAAGTCTAGCTACTATATTAACTACCTTAGTAGCTATATATATATTATTTTACTCTAAGGATAGTAAAAATAGAATAAACTATATAAAGTTATTAATCTAATTAATAGAGAGTTATATACTTTAATTAGTAATAGTAATACTATTAAAGATACTATCCTAGCTTACTTTATTTTTAAGATATAGCTAATTACTACTTAAGCTAATTATAATATTAATAAAAGTATCTACTTTATATAGTTTCTAACTACCTTTTCTAATTAAGAGATTATAATAGATTATATTAAGTACTTTAATATATACTTATTTAAGAAGTTAGTAAAGTTTTAATAACTTAGGTATACTATAAAGTTATAGTTTAGTATTAATATATATAGAGGCTACTCTAATTAGTTTAGGATATATAATATAATACTAAGTACTTATACTAAGTTATATAGAAATATACTCTAAGAAGAAGCTAGTATAAAGCTATATTAATTACTCCTTTTAGATAGCTTCTCTAAGTATATTAGCCTAAAGCTTATAAAATACTATATTAATTTTAATATTATTATTAGGTTTTTTCCCCCTTATACTATATATCTACTTTAGTTTATAGATATAAAGGTCTTCTAGCTATTTAAGAAAGCCTATTAAATAGTACTATAAGAAGCTATATAAAATAGTACTCTTATATTTATATATAGAGACTTTATTAGTAACTTTTACTAAATAATAGATATTATATTTATATACCTAAATATTATAATAAAATTTAAAAAGTTAAGTATCTAGCTAATTAGAGATAATATAATCCTCTCTTAATTAGTTAAATATATATAATTAATTTAAGTTAATATATTTAGCTACTTCCTCTATTACTTATTAGATAATAATAAGTTTAAGAAGGCTATACTATAAACTAATATTATTAAGTAATATTATAATACTAAATAAAGTTCCTTTACTTAGAGAGGTTATAAAATAATAAAGTTTATAATCTTAGAGGGTAATCTATACTATAAGAGAGGCTAGAAGTATATTATTAACTAAAATACTTAGATAAAGTTATAGTAATATAAGTAATAGACTTAGTAAGGTATTAAACTATAGTACTTATTTATAATAAGTATAATATTTATAGAGATTATATAGTAATAAGAGATATAGGTTACTAAGGCTACTAAAAAAGAAGTTAAGTAATAATATACTATATTAAAAAAGGAAGCTAAGAAGTAGGAGAAAGAAGTATAAGTAGAGTATATAGCTATAAAGTACTAACTAATTAATAGGTATATAAAATAATTAAATTTTAAATAGTAACTTACTTATATTAGTAAGATTAATAACTATATACTATTTAATATAAAAAACTTATAATAGTATAAGCTACTTAAACCTAAGTAGTAGATTAATCCTAACCTTATACTACTACTAAAAGAGACCCTAAATACTATTAAGTATTATATAAAGCCTCTTAGCTACCTTAATATTAAAGAGATATTAGTTATAAGAGGATATTATATTAATAATAGTAACCTAAATATCTATAATAATATTAATAACCCTATTAAAGAGGATAGTAATAGTACTACTTTAAGTATTAATTTAGTTAGTAACTTTAGAGTTAATAATAATATTATTAATACTAATAAGCCTAAGTTACTACTATTATTAGTACTAGCCCTACTAACTATATTAGCGCTAGTAGTAGTACACTAAGCACCTTATTTCGCTCTATAAGAGGGTTTAATATACTTCTATATTAATAATATTATAGAGGGTAACCCTCTAATAATACCTCTATTAATATAGGTAATAAAGAAATAGAAATATATTATTAATAATATAGAAAGTAATAATATAGTTATCTTCTATAACTTATTAACACTTATATAAAATATATAGATATTATATATATAGCTAGATAGCTTTACTTAAGAGCAATATAATAATATTATTTTTATTACTATATAATATAGTTAAGGCTAAAAATTATATTATAAAAAGTTATTAATTTAGTGGGCTAATACTAAAAAATACTACTTTTAGTGATATAGGTAGAAACCCCCTTTTTTGCGTAGAAACCCTGTTTTTTCGCCCCCTATATGAGTAGGGGGGCTAGCGTTAGCCTGCGCTGCTTGGACCCCTAGGTACCCGGGGGCGTTAGTCAGCCTGCGTCAAGCGTAAAACTCCCCCTACTCACGTAGGGGGCGAAAATACTGGGTTTCTATATAAGAAACTGGTTTCCACTAGGGTTATCTTTAATAACTCTATAACCCTAGTTTTAAAATTATAATATTATAGCTTATAATTAAGCTCTAAAAATCGCAAAAATTCCATCATAGTTATATTAGTTATATATAGTATATAGCTATATATATAGCTATTTTTTATTATTAGTAGAAATATATTTCTTTATTTATATATAACTATAACCCTAACCCTTATAATCTCTATTATAAAGTTTTAAATAAATTTTAATACTATATATTTATATATTTATACTATAAGTTTTTATAGTAAACTAAATAAATATAATATTAATAGTAACTTTTCTCTAAGAATTTATTTTTTCTAAGAAATTCTTTAGAAAACTAAAATCCTTAGAGAAACTAAGAAATCTAAGATATTAATATAATATTAATTTATTAATAGATTATCTTAGTTAATATAATATATAGTAATTCTACTTAAAAATCCTTTTAAAAAACTACTTATTTAGAATTAGGGTTAGGGTTATAGATTTCTTATAATTAAGCTCTATATAAACTAAGTTTATTAATATTTAAGTAACTATAATATATATAAGTATAATATCTATATAGGAATTTTTACGATTTTTTAAGCTTAATTATAAGCTATAAAAGGGTTTTTTTAGGGTTAAGGCTATAGAGTTATTAGTGATATTAGGGGTGGAAACCAGTTTCTTGCATGGAAACCCAGTATTTTCGCCCCCTACGTGAGTAGGGGGTCTAGCGGTAGCCTGCCAGACGCTTTGACCCCCGGGTAGTGGTCGCTTTACGGCAAAATCTGCTCGTACCGGTCCTTCTCGTCTTCCGGTGCCACGTTCTTCCACTGCACTGCCCGGACAGGGTCGTGAGCCCATTCCCTCAGCGCAAAGAAATCACGGCAATGCGACTTTTGATCGTCTGTTGTATGTCCAACTCCCATTCCATGCACGTATGATATCGGTGTTGCGTCGGCTAGGCAGGTCACAGCCGACCGAACCGTGTTCAGGCAGTGGATAACATGCCCAGGCTCCCACTTAGACGTCTTGTTGAGAACTCGATAGCCGATGTCTTCGAAGATTATAGACTGAAATGCAGTCAGTACCCATGTATGGGTGGTTCCTGTGTACGTAGACTTACAACGCAGTGCATTTGATGGAAGGCTCTGATGCTGTACAACTCGGACCCTTTTCTGGTAACATACGCCGGCAGCGGTTGCCTTTCGTCGTTGAAATCCATGTAAGTCGTGTACTTGCCATTGATCCGCACATTTGAAGCTGCCAGGATAATAGTCAGTAAACAACGCTCTCACACATTGGTCGGCTCAATAGCCTGTGTTACCGTTATGCAGCATCTTGAAATCTCTGGCTGCAGCTTGCACTTTCTCAATGCTGTCGAATACATCGGGCGGGAAAAAGTGCGGATCGGTATCATCGTCGTACTTCATCCATTTCACAGGCTGTCCGACCTCTGTTCCATTCCCTAATCAGTAGCTGGCGTACGTCTGAATTCGCCTAAAGAATTCATACCTGGGGGAACGAATCCACTGGGATCAACACCAAGTGGAACACCACGTTGTTTTGGCCACACCAATTGAAGCCCCAGGAACACCACCAAGCCGAAAAGCATGGCGATGATTACGCCCTCGATCCATACAATCTTCTGAACCCGGCGTAGCCGTTGATCCCAAAGCATCCGATCGTGATTCCATTCATCGGGAAAAGTGGGCGAGTGTCCATGACCGACCTGGCCTTCCAGCTCCATACCGTCGAGACTGTCAAGCTCATCGTCGGCATCTGCCTCCTCAAGAGCGCTGTACTTCATCCGCTCCATGTCTTTGGCAAACTTCACGCTCTTGCTCTTACCCATGGTGACTAATCAATCGTCTGGTCGACAATACGTTCAATGGACATGAACGAAGATAGTGTTTGCGCGAGCCCAGATGGCAGGTACTGCAACACCACAACCACCGAGACTTCGGCTGACACCTGTTAGCGACTGCTGTCGTAACTCTCAGCAGCGGACCGAAGGGGCAAGGTTTGTGCTGTTGTTTCAATCACAGCCTGGTACCCACAGCGGACCGAAGACACCCATGGCGACCGTTTTGGGAGCTCCGAGTCAGTCTACCGCCAGACAGCTAGCTCCCCCTCCCTGGAACCAAAGTGTTCAGCTCGTTCAGCGCTCCGGATGGTCTCGTTTACTGGCATTGCATCGATCTTCCACTGGTGATAGCAGCATTGTATGTCGCCACGGAAGAAACTCATACTACGAGCACACACGTCCCCTCAGCAGGATTCAGGAACAGCAACCCACCGGCAATGGATGGAAAGAAAGATGAAGTGACATGGAGGTCACTCCCAAGAAAAGATCAACTGGCCATTCTGTGCTTTTTACGATTTGCTGAGCCGGTTGTTAGCATCTCGTTACTTGTACGTGACGTCCCGGCGGCACAGTGATGGGGCCTGTGAAACGATTAGACTGACTTGACCGTGACAGACATATCTTTTCTACCAGCTTCAATCATTAGACCCTAATCTGGACTCGGGCGCGGTCGTTCGGCAAGTTGCGTACATGCAGACGAGCTTCATGCTCTCGCAATGCTTCTCGTCGATGTTCCTCGGAAGACTGGCAGATTCCCACCGAGGAGGACGAAAGCCGGTGCTCCTTTTGGGAGTGGCTGGATCACTGATTGGCTGCGTTTCATTTGGCTTCATCACCAATTTCAAGCAAGCGCTGGCTCTACGCATTCTCGAAGGCCTCGTCAACGGCAATGTCGCAACCATAAGAACCATGGTCTCGGAGGTTGTAGCTGAAAAGAGGTACGTAATCTTCGTTCATGATTCTTAAAGACACGTCCCAAGGCAAAAAAATTCTGATAAGAAAATAAGGTACCAGCCGCATGCCTTCTTGTTGCTTCCAATCTCGTTCAACGTCGCGGCGATGTTCAGTCCTCTCATGGCTGGACAATTAGCGGACCTCGCAGGAAAATACCCTGAAAAGTTCGGGAACAACGCTTTCCTGAAGGCTTGGCCTTACGCACCGCCTGCATTGTTGAGCGGTTTTTTCCTTCTGATTGCGTTCGGCGCTGTCTTCTTTTTCCTGGAGGAGGTTCGTGACCCTCGACTCCTTTCATTCAGACCCGTGGCTAATTGTCTGGCTCTGCTGTAGACTCTCGAGCCGCTCAAAGATCGCTACGACCCAGGCATTGCTTTCACGAGAAAGGTCAGCGCAATGATGTTTGGAAGAAAGGTTCCTTCGGCGAGTAGAGTAGCCCAGGAGGAGGCTTCACACGAGGAAATGTCCCGCATGATCGCCGATGATCCGGAGGCGGCTGAGGAGAGGGACTCGGAGGACCACCCGGAATCGATGAAGCCCGCCAAGCCCCAGCGAATCCTCCCACTGAAGCGCATGTTCACAAAGAACATGTGTCTGACGCTTGTGTCATACGCAATTCAGGAGTACCACATCACGACTTACAACACGCTGTGGACGAGCTTCCTCAGCGATCCAGTCGACACAAAGGACCAAGCTCGATTGCCGTTCTTCTTCTCAGGCGGCGCCGGAATGAAGCCCGATCGCATCATGTGGTCTCTTTTCATCGTGGGCGTGATGGGACTTCCGACGCAATTGTTCATATACCCGCGCATCAACCGCCGCTTGGGGACGCTGAAAATGTGGCGGACCTTCATGATGGGCATGCCTGTGCTTTACTTCATCATTCCGTACATCGCAGCCGCGCCGTCTACTAAAGCTCCACCCGCAGGTAAGGAGGGCTTTTGGGTATGGTTTCTCATTGTCTTGGCCCAGATTCTTATGGTCGGAACTTCGACATTTGTTGTTCCCGCACAGCTGGTGTTGACAAACCTGTAAGTTCCACACCCCCGGAATGATTAGTGTCTCAAATGACGCTAACCACCACCAGGTCCTCTCCCCATCCATCCGCCCTAGCACGAACACATAGCAGCGCCTTTCTTCTCACGGGCTTGGTGAGGTCAGCGACGTCATCAATTGCTGGCGTTGTATATAGTTACGGATCCTCGCACAACATTACAGGCCTCGTTTGGTGGATAGCCAGCGCAGTAGCTGCAGTGGGATGCCTGAATAGCAGGATTGTTAAGGAAGGAAACGGCCATGAAATCTGGCTTACCGGTGACACTGAGTAGCTTCCCCCCCCTGCAAACCGTTTCAATAAGATAGAAGGCTAGACCAGACTTTGATAAACGGACAAATAGAAGTGGGGAGGTCAACGGATGCTATGCACGAATTGCAAATGGTGATATTTCACTCTTGCGCTGACGTGGTTATTACGTTGCACTCACTCAAAGATGCGCATCGCGTCGGATACAACGAAGTAAGGGAGTGACAGTTTCTACAATAGATCGAAACGAAAGACTATCCTTTTGACGTACAGTGCAGTTCATCTTATTTCGCTCCAAACAAGACAGGAGATGTTCAATCTGAACTCCGCCAAATGTCAGGCCTTTAGTCCATGTCTTCCTCAGTCATGAAGCCACGTTTCTCCATGTCGTCGGTAACGAAGCTTCGCTTGTCCTCGGTGACGAAAGATCGCTTATCTTCGGTAACAAAGCCCCTCTTCTCGGGTTCAGTAACAAAACCCCTCTTCTCAGTTATGAAGGACCTCTTCTCCGGTTCAGTGACGAAGCCACGCTCCGTGATGAACGATCTCTTTTCCGGCTCAGTCACAAACCCCCGCTTCTCCTCCGTCACGAATCCTCTCTTCTCCGGCTCAGTGACAAAGGAGCGCTTGTCCTCCGTCACAAACCCTCGCTTCTCAGGCTCGGTGACGAAAGAGCGCTTGTCCTCGGTGACAAAGCCTCTCTTCTCGGGCTCGGTGACGAAAGAGCGCTTGTCCTCGGTGACAAAGCCTCTCTTCTCGGGCTCCGTAATAAAGCTGCGTTTGTCTTCGGTCACGAAGCCCCTCTTGTCGGTGACAAAATTGCGCTTCTCTGGCTCAGTCAGAAAGCTTCTCTTCTCAGTAACAAAGCCTCTCTTGTGTGGTTCGGTGATGAATGAGCGTTTCTCAGGTTCAGTGACAAAGCTTCGCTTGTCCTCGGTTACGAATCCTCGCTTCTCGGGCTCCGTCACAAAGCTCCTCTTATCCTCGGTGACAAAAGACCGAGGATCTGACTCATTTATCAGTACTTTGCTGTCTTGCATGCCTGAAGTCCGGGAGAAAGACGTAGACATACCAAGGTCATCGGTCACAAAACCACGCTTTTCGTCTCGTTGGATCGCTGGAGCAGCGAAGGAGGCAGCCACCAAGCTGGCGATGGAGATGATGGTTGAGACTCTCATGTTGTGCGGTGAAGAGATTGGTATGTTTCAATTCGTTGTATTGTTGTTGTTGTTGTATATGTTGATAGCACTGATCTGAAGATCGCTTCCACGTAGGCTAGTTCGTGCACATGTGTGTTCATATATGCTGTCGGTATCTGATACCTCGCCAACTATATTTGCCGAACTACAAGTCCGCTACGTCAACAGACATGCCATTAGTGATTCTGTTGTAATGGATTGGTCACCTTCACCGGAGCTTACCGATGTTTGACTAAGGTTCAACCCGCAGAGTAGAGTCGGTGTATTTCGAAGTTCCCGTAGCATCGTAACTTCAACAAGCATGTTACACATCTGCCGTGTAAACGAGGCCTTTTGTTTGGTTCCGTTCAATATGGTACAGAACTATCGAACATACGTAGATTATCTAGACGCCGGGGAGGCTTCCTACATCCGCATACTGAAACCCAATTTTGGCGTGTGGGAGGTCGGAAGTCAAAATTGGGGCAGGTGGGATGCTTAACAGCTTGGATTAAACTCCCGCGGAAGGCAAATTTCCAAACACATCAAGGTTGGTTCGTGTACAACTCGAATGGTGAGTGGACAATATAATTTCGGTTTCGGCACGGTGGACGTGAAGCTGAGGCTCATAATCATGTGTCTACTTGTCTCGGGAAACCATTGGTTTCTTCGTAATAGTAGCTGATCACTACTCACCACCCCATACTCCAGTATGGCATAATTGACTCGGGTCTCGAGCATCAAACGACCTAATGACTTATGCCTATTCAGGAAATTGTTGTTAACCTGCAACTTAATAATAGTTCATACCCTACATACCCCTGGTACAGAGGTCGCGCCCTAACTTTCTGATGAAGAAACAATTCTCGTACAATGATTCCACATGCTGTACAATTACCAGCCCCTGTGATCGAACTCCTTGTTGGACCCATGGAGATGCGAATGCTCATGGACATCAGCAAGCTTCCCCCTTGATCAGACCCTTTCTTCGCCCCTGGCCTGAGGTCAAACTGGTGAACCGATATGTCGCTTGGTGGCCTGCAAGAAGTAAATCGCGGCCAGTAAGGGATGCTGACGTGTTCTTTCGGTCTCGCATAGTCCTGCATCAGTGCGTGGTCGAGGCACTGGTGGTAGTCGATGGTTCCAGACACAAGCCCGTGGACAATTTTCACCTCTTTTTTCCAGATAAATGCGCATGAGTAGAGATGGAACTCCCACGTCGTCCAAGCCTGTGCACTCGTTCCCGCTTCCACGTCAGTCCATGACAGCTGCGTGGTCGCATTGCGATCCGTGAAGAAGGTCCATGGCTTGACGGAGCGAAACTCCGCATCCAGGGCGGCATCGAAACAGTTGGGGGGCTGCCATGTTGCCGTGTAGGATTCGAACATGCATCCTCGAGATTTTGCCGTGGAGCTGTCTCTGCCACAGGGCCATTTGTCTGCCATGAGACCGGTCACAAGGCCCAGACCTTTTGTATGCCCAACGGTGACGTCCTCGACTTGGGCTGATGGATCAGTTGCCAGAATGAGGCTGACGATAACAAAGGTTGCGGACCCTATGAGAAAGAGAAGTACCTTGACGCACAGCGGGAGGGCGATGCTCCGAGGCATCATCGGGCTGGAGATGTCGTTACGGTTGGCCATGCTATGGTGCAGCAGTCAATAGAAAGAAAAGACAGAAGCCATAGTAGCGTAGATAGATTCAGCAGCGAGAAGGATAACGAAAGCAATGTGCAAGTTAATGTAATCCTTGTAGAATGAAACTAAGCGCCAGTCTTTCCCCCGACTAAAACACCTACAGCGAACCTTCCCACCGCACGACGCACTCGGAGCTCAACGCTCTCGCATCTACACTTGTAATAGACATAGCCTCGGTGCGGGATCCCGACTCTCAAACTCTAGTGTACTGTAGTCTATTGTTAACGGTGATGTCAGCCATATGAGCAGCAGATATTCTGCTATTGGAATTTTCGAAGCCGTTGCGGGGTTGCGCTGTAGCCAGAGCTACAACATGCAGCAAGGATCATGGGACTCGGGATATAAGCGTTTATGAGACAAGCTTTCTTGGTTAAGCTTCCCGCCGCGGGAGCTAATTCGAGTACATGCCCCCCGCGCTCAGAATACAAGGTTCTGGTGATCAATCAACTCAGGAAGTATCGAGAGCGAGCCCGCGCGGGGACGGTGTGTATGTCGGATTTTCTCTCCGAATAAGCGACCCATGTTCAACTCTTTAGACTTAGAGAGCAAGGTATCACACACGTCGAATCTTAGGGCGACAGCCGCACCTCGTCGTTCTGCTTGATCCATCTCCATCACAAGCAGAGCAATGTCTCAAAATTCTCACCACACAGACGAAGGGTCGGAAGAGCGACTGCTATCCTCGAGGGGTAGTAGCCACGACGACGAGATACTTGAGGAATTGGCAGCACAACAGGCAGTTGACCGCAACGCGCGACGCCGGCCATGGAGAAAGATCTGCGAAGGCGTGTTTTACGTTTCCGCAGGAGTTCTCGCGGGGTTTCTTGTTGATCTCATGATGTCTCATTGGCATTTCCCAACGGACAACTCTGTCTCAGTACCAGAATGGACAGTCATCGACAGAGGCCAACGTTTTCGAGCCTGGGCACCTTCCGCTCAATGCGGAGACACTCCGGAGAAAGCCATAGCTGCAGGCTGTATATACGACGATGTTCTTCTGCATTGGATGCCACGAGCCTGTTCGTCCCCTGAGCTCATAGATGAGTTCGAACATGTGTGGCCGTGGCAATTCTTTGAAGATCAGAATGCGACTAGCCTAATATCCATCCCAGACGTGAGAAAGGGAACGCATGACATCAAATGGGTTTCTATGGATTTACATCGTTGGCACTGCGTTGCGACTTGGAAAATTCTTAGTAGTGCAGCTCGATGGGGAACAATGGTTCCGGGTTACTCAGTGAACTGGAATCATTCTGTTCATTGCGCGGATCATGTATTGATCAATATGCATACGGACGACCCTTTCACGATCAACTCTCACCTTGATATTGAGTACACACCTTGTGTAACTATTGCGGAGGACATGACGATTGCACTAGCGAAGACTTGGTAGATCAAAGTGCAGATAATTCTCTCACAACATGGAAATCTGAACTACAATTTTGCTCCATATTCTTCTTCTTTAGAGTACACACGCAAGTCGAGCAGTTGAGTTGTATTCGATATAAGGTACTGATTCCCATAGTGTACGAATGCTTCTGAAAGTGCATTCATGCAATTATCTACAACTTCACCGGGAAGCGTGCGCGCACTTGTTCTCCGTGTCTCTGTAACAGGACAGGCACCGGACAAAACAGCAATGCAATGAACCCTAGGAGGCTACTACCCCATCCAAGACCCAGATGGTCAACAAGAGGTTCGCCTGCCAAAGGTAAAAATGTGCCGACAATACACCTGAAGATGGTTGCTGCTGCAATTGCTGACGCGGCATACTTGGTAAATGCATCAATGAGGTACGTATGCAGCGGCATCTGCGTTTGGGTGAGAAACTTAGAAACAGTACGATGGTGTTTGGACATACCATTACTAAGATAAGTCCGACACCGAGGATGGCAGACCCAAGTATGGGCAATATCCAGTGCAAGTGGTACTGAGCCGTCCATCCGTAGAAGAATAACCCCACGGGAGTAAGTAGAATAGACCGTGCCATCAGTGGCAGGCGGTATTCTGGCATGCGATTTCCATTGTTTTTCTTAGTCCGAAGGTTGGCCATGCGATCGTTGAATATTCCGTTGCTGATGGCGCCTATGCTGAAGCCAACGCCCAACCCGAGGTAAACTAGGCCGACAGTTCCGGTTGTAAAGCCGTACTCCGAGGTGAAGACATTCGTGAAAGTTGTGAGAAGGATATACTGACATTTGGTGAGGAAGTTGAACCATCTAACAGGGACTTGATGACTTACAGTGTACCCGTATGCTAGTGCCAGAATTGTAGAAAGAAGGAGGACGATAGGACTGAGAAAAAACATTTTTAAGGGACGGATTAGCGCATTAAGGAGCAAAGTCGAGACTGGCGCAGCTGTCATCTGGCCAGGGACGACAAAATTGAGTTCTGGATGCTGTTTCTGGAGAGTAGCGGCTTTCTTCTGTAAGAGTCGCGGAGGATATGTCTCACGCAGCCCGAAAAAGGATATGACCGTAAACGCGCCCGACTAGTGCACAGCATGTTAATTGCACAGATCGAACGATAGCAGCTAAATTGTGACTTACTGGAATGGCTGTCAACCAGAAGATCCATCTCCATCCCAGGCCTTGAGTGATGTACCCAGCAGCCACGGGACCAATGGCCGGACCAAGCATGGGCCCAACGAAGTAGACGGATACAACCACTCCACGACGCTCCGGTCGGATGAGGTCCGCGATGGTTCCACCGCCGATGGCTAGCGGAGCTGCGCCCGACGCGCCAGAGAGAAAGCGGAAGATAATAAGTGCCGCCAGGTTTGGTGATACCGCGCTTAGAATGCTGAAAAGAGTGAACGTGACATTGGAGATATGATACAAGACGGCTCTTCCGTATACCTCGGACAGAGGTGCAAACATTCTGGTTTCATGTGAGACACGTACAAAAGCTGCATGGCACGTTAATGAAACTCACATTGGGCCCACGGCGTAGCCTAAGATGAAAATGGATACTATGAATGATGATAAAATTTGACTGTCGCTGTGGAACTCTGCCATAATGTCTGGAACACCGGGAGCACACATGGCAGACGCCACAGACCTACTTCGCTGTGAGTGATGCCATCATGAAATGAATTTAAGGGCTGGGACTCTTACGCAATGAACGTGAGAATACTCACAAGACCGACATTGATGAACTTGTCCAATGCGGGCCAGTTGATAGGTTTGCTCTTGTCGTCTTCCCCGTCCCAATCAACGACGACGTTTCCTTGATCGTCCTGCAGCTCAATGTTGACCTCTTCGGCGCGCTTTTCGCGAACCTTCTCGCGAAACATCTTGGTATTCAATGACAGTTGCTACTCCGAGAACTTCCCAAGCGACAGGGAGTAAATGAACGCAAGACAAGATCACAACTTGTCGAACACTATGGATATGCGACTGACCCAGTTGTGACCTTGCACAGGCGGGATCTTTCGCTTTCTGATTGAAAATACCGACACAAAAAACTGATATGGAAGCTGAAATGCAAATTCAAGATCCGTACGAAGATAGCTGCGGGAGTATCCTTCGCCTAACCCCAAGGGAATCGCGCCCGAGCATCAGTTGGCACTTCTTTCCCGAGGCGCCAACCAGGATGAATATTGAACGAGGACGGCATAGTAAGGATACCCTAGGACTGCTTGAAAGGCAGCAAGGTTTGCGATTTAGCCGCCAGTCAGACGTTCCAAAACCTTTTTTGTACGTAGCATCTATGGGACGTAAATGTACAGATCATATCGGCTATTGCGGCAACCTTCGCTTAGGGAGAGATGAAACTTTGGACATATCGTTACAAACTCTTAACTTCATACGTCCTGGCCGGTCCATGTCTGGCGATACTCTCGGTTAAGATGAATGTAACAGAAAAGTGAGTTCGATCATCCCAAGTGTCCACCACACCAGAGAGGGGAAACTGCAGCTTTGTGGGGGTTGATTGACAGCGATTGAACACACTCTGACATCTTCTGGACTGCCAACAGCGCAAAGCCAATCGAACAAACCATCAACTCTGGCTTGCGTCAGAATAAGAGGGGGTTTATCTTAGTCCTCCATCAGCAAAGAAGTTTGATCAACTGGGAATACGGAGTATCAATACACGTGCTCTACAGAGAGTAGCATCTCAAGCAGGAGCGTGCCCCACACGGGGACTTAAGCAAAACTTCCGTCTGAACGAAGATCTGAAACTGCCTGACAGAGAACGTTTCCTATTGTGCTCAGTAGCGATCCAGATCGGTCTCCTGTGACCCAAAGCGATCTTACACACGACAGTGAAAGCGACAGTACCCATTTTGTTATTGTACAGTGAAGTTAGAAGGCCTTGTAATATTGAGTCTTGATCTAGCGCAGTACGCAAAGAGAATCACGGGCTGTCTGATGCGGTAGCCAAAAACACCCTTTGAAGACCCGAGTCTCTTAAATTACCCCCAGTCCAGTCAACGTGGCCAAAGCCAGCAGCCTTGAACGAGTCTTTCCACACCATCTCATCCGCCGTCGCATGTGTCCGGCCATCTTTGAATAGCCACCAGCCTTCGAATAGGCCGAACACAAAGTCTGCCCAACATAGCCGTTCCTGCACCTCCATCACGACCGCAAACCCATCCGGACGAAGGAATTGTCGCGTGTTGCGGAGTGATTTGACCATATCGGGAGTGGCGTGGACGGCGTTTACCGCAATCACGATGTGTTGAGTTCCAATCAACTCCGCGGGCGGAGGCTTCTCGATATCTTGCGTGCGGAAGGTCATAAATGGATATTCTTGAAACTTCCGCGCAGCTTGGGCAGTGAAACCACCGGCAAGATCCGTGAATGTGTACTCTACCGGCACACCAGACTTGGCGAGCAGTGGCGCGAGCCATTTTGTCGTGCCGCCTGTGCCAGCGCCGAGCTCGAGGATCTTCAGTTGGGCCCCGGACTGCACGTCAATATTCTTCGTGAAACGGGTCATGAAGTCTTCCATGAGCTTGTGAAAGGCTTTGCTGGGATGTGCGGCTCCATAGATGTCTTCGAGATACTCTCGGCCCTCTGGCGAGCCGAAAATCGATCTCACGCCGTCCGTCCGGCCGGCGTAAATTTCCGCGAGATTGTTACCTGCATGTGCCACCAGTTTGTTGAGTGACGTGTATGTTGGGTAGTCGTTCAATATTGCCTGAAGGGCCTCCTTCTCGTTGCCAGGTGGGTTCGGCGCATTCGTTCGAACATATTGGTCTCCTTCTTTACGGATGAGACCGGCGTCTATGAGCGAGTCATAGCAGAACTCAAGTTGCTTCTGGACATTGGCAACAGACTTGATTGGACGTAGCTTCTGTCCTGGTTTCGTCCTTCCAACGTCACATCGTAGTTTTTGAAATGCTTTGATGATCAGGAGTACAATCAGCTTCTTCTGACGTTCGTGGACATTCTCGTAGTACCCTGCGAATCCGGCTTCCGTAACAATGTTGTCGGTGTTTGATTTTGTTTCTTGGAAAGATGAGAGCACTGTGGCGAAGGGTACCACAAACTGTGGCTCATCACCAGTCGTGAGCTTGCCCTCAGATGCCCCTGTGGCTGGGGTAGGCAGGGTTGTTGATACTTTCGTTGCTGACATGGTGAGTGCTAGTTGCAGAGACGTGTGTTTGCCGCCGCGGAATTCAGGCCGACCTGAGTACGAAAGTCCACAATATGAGAATGCGTCCGCTATTCCTGCAGGTTTCCCCAAGATCATGGAGCCTCAGTTGAGCCACCGGAAAGAGTCTGGTAGCTCACGGTGGGCGAAGTGGGTCAATTTTGACTCCGGTGCGACGGTCCGCTCGGAAAGGGCGAATCTCGAAGCGAATCATGAAAATTCATAGCGATTTTGGGCAGGTGGCCGGGGGCTTGAGTCATGCGTTTGGTGGTCCACCACCCGTCGTGTCACCACGAGCGCCCAGGGAACGTGTTGATGTCAGTGTCTGGTTGTCTTTAAGAACTTTGAATGGAAGACTGGCGTTTGAAATATTCTTGATGTATACAGTGATGAGCGCAATTTAAAAACACTCTCAGATATAGTAACTGAATAACTCGATTCGTGAGTTTATCTAAGCTTAAATAGTGTACACCAACTTTCCTGCACTGACGTTGCCTTGCTTCAAGTACTTGATTCCGTGCAACACGCCTTCCAGCCCTGAACCGCCTTCATTGACAATTTGCCTCACCGGGCGAAACTTATCTTCTTGGAGCAACTTGTCACTCAAAGCCCAGAACATCTTCCCGAACTCATGGTCCTCAGGCCTGGGCTCGACAACTGTTTCCTTCTCAATCGTCTCCCCTAAAATAGTGTACCCAAGCGTTGTTGAGCAGTTCACCTTGGGGTTGATCTTCTTGACAATGGAAGGCACCAAGTACAACAGACTGCTGTAGTGACCACCCCGGATTGACATTGCAGCTGCACAAATGCGGGCGGATTGAGCTGTTGCAATACAATCCCATGCGTGCCTCAGTCTTCCCTTGGTGAATGTCTTGATCTGTTCTGAGCAGTCTTCCGCTTTGTAGTCGACGCAAAAATCAGCTCCGAAGGACTTGACGTAGTCGAAGTTCTTGGGTGAGCATGTAACCACAACAGTGCAGTTAGACATCTTTGCGAATTGGATGCCCATAATACCGGATGCTGTGCTGCCGCCGTAGATCAGGAGCGGGATGGGCTTAGGCGACGGCTTGGTCGGCAGAGGAAGTTCAAGGGACTGGTATAGTCCTTGACCCTACATCACAGATGAGTAACGTTCCATGGCTTCACCTGCGAGCACACTTACCACTGCTACGAGACCTGAGGTAATTGCTGCAGCCTCAGTGTCATCCACATGATCAGGGATCTTCAATTGAAGGCTGGCTTTGGCGATGAGGTATTCGGCGAAAGCGCCGTCTTCTTTCTGTCGCACGTTTCTTCAAACGCGTCAGTAAACTGCCTAACGTATCAAGTAGTCACTACTCACGATCCGTTGACGATGCCGAAAACCCTGTCACCAACTTTGAAGTCCTTATCCACGCCGTTGCCCACCTCGACGACCACGCCGGAGTACTCTAGTCCCGGACGTGTGCCTGTGGGGTTTCCAACCCACATGAAGTCAATATGCTTCCAATCCGATGGGTTGATTGCAACAGCTGTGGTTTTCACCATGATGTAGCCATCCCTCAATTTTGGTAGAGGGGCCGTGGTGATTGCGGCCTCGCCACGGCCCTGGATGATGATGGCCTTCATCTCGCTGGGGAGGTTGGATGACATAGCTTTTGTTGAGAACAGCAAAATTGACAAAATTGACAAATTTTGAAAGACTGACAAGCACGATTGACCTACGACAGGTGAATGAAATATGTTAGACCTGGTGATGCTTCCAGATAACGTCAAATTACCTGCAATGCCAGAGTCAACATGATCTTCAACAAACACCACGATCCCAGCGACTACAGTGATCGCAAATGTGAATACCACCTGTTACTAGCACCTATCCGTCCGTAAGTGAGCAGTCGGAGTGGTCCATCGTCTCCGGAATTGACGTGGGTGTGCCATCCGGTCTTCGGACCGCGCTTTGTGCAGGGGCCAGGCCACGAGCACCTCACAATCAACGCCAATCAGACGGCCAATCAGAACAAACAATTCTTTGTAACTTTTCGGAATTGGGTATCTGACTTTCGCAATCTTCGGTGTGGACGAATCGGGTGATGTTGTGGAATGACGCATTAGACCGAATGCCCTATCGTCAACATCTTGTTCGTCTCTTGTATTAAGAAGCTCTTTCTAGCGTCGAAGTAACTTGCTACTCACGCAGGATACACCGTAAAACCTTACGATACCATCGCACATTTTGACTTCAAGTTCTAAGGCGTTGCGGAATCTTATCACTCATTCACATTGACAACATTGGACGATGTCACCCAAGTCGGGCATCACGACGCCGTCGTCCGAGATGGACGCCTCAGATCCCATCGCCATCGTGGGCATGGCCGTCAGGCTACCCGGCGGTGTCCGCAACACCGAGGACTTTTGGGATCTGATGATGAACAAGCGAAGCGGTCTCATTCCCATTCCCAAAGAGAGGTGGAACAGCGAGGGCTTCTACAGCCCTGTCGCGAAATGGGGAACCGTTCAGAACAAGGAGGCCTACATGTTCAGCCAGGCCGACAACGATCTCACCAAGTTCGATGCCTCGTACTTTACATGTGGTGAGAAAGAGATTGAGCGCATGGATCCTATGCAGCGCCAACTGCTGGAGATCACACGCGAGTGCTTGGACAATGCGGGCGAGACCAATTGGCGTGGCGAAGAGATTGGCTGCTACGTTGGCAACTTCTCCTCAGATTGGCAAGATGACTTGTCCATGGACCCTCATGCGTCCGGTCTGTACCGTGGTTCAGGGTATCTTGACTTCCTCCAGCCTAACCGTGTATCTTACGAATATGGCTGGACAGGTCCCAGGTAAGTCTAAGTCATGTCTCTGATATCCTATGACCATCGTCTAACAAGAATCAGTATGCTTGTCAAGACTGGCTGCTCATCATCCATGGTGGCCCTGCATTTGGCAGCCGAAGCAGTCCAGAGCGGCGCCTGCAAGTCCGCCATGGCCCTAGGCTGCAATCTCATCACTTCTGTCATCACATCCATCGTCTTCACTGAGACAGGTGTCCTCTCTCCGAGCGGCAAGTGCAAGACATTTGACCTGCTCGCTGACGGCTACGGTCGCGGTGAAGCAGTCAACGCAGTTTACGTCAAAAGATTAAGCGACGCTATCAGGGACGGCAACCCCGTCCGTGCGATCCTCCGCGCGAGCGGAACTAATAACGATGGCCGGTCCAACGGAATCATGAGTCCCAACACATATCTCCAAGAAGCACTAATTAGAAAGACATACGAAAAGGCCGGTCTGCCGTTCAACAAGACGGCCTTCTTTGAGTGCCACGGCACCGGTACGCCCACCGGCGACCCCCTTGAGGTGGCCGCTGTTGCTCGCATTTGGAAGGATCACGACGGTGTGTTGATCGGCGCTGTAAGTTGATCTCGATTTCCGGGAGCTTTGTTCGTTCGCTAATGCAAATAGGTCAAACCCAACGTTGGACACTCGGAAGGTGCTGCTGGTCTGACCAGTGTCATCAAGGCTATCCTGGCTCTCGAAAACCGGGTTATTCCTCCCAACATTTACATGGAGAACCCGAACCCCAGAATTCCCTGGGAAGAGGCCAAGCTTTCAGTCCCAACCGAGCCCACAGCTTGGCCAGCTGATCGTGATGAGCGCATCAGCGTCAACTCTTTTGGTGTTGCTGGCTCCAACGCTCACGTAAGTATGATCCGTGTCACGCCACTGTCTTCCACTCTAATCTTCTTTAGGTCATCTTGGAATCTTATGAGGGCTGGTTGAAGCTGCAAGATGATGCAAGCTCTGTCAGTTCCGACTCTGGCGTGAGTATCCGCGCTCCTGGTCAACGCTTGCTCCTCTTCTCCGCAGCCCACCAGACGTCTCTGGAGAAGCAAGTGGACCAGCACAAGGAGTATCTCGAGAAGAAGACGTCCGATCTGGATGATCTCGCCTACACTCTTAGCCGTCACCGTGAGCATCTGAGTTGTCGCGCGTATGCCATCGCCGATGAGAACGGCGCATTCGAGCCCAGCAGCTTCAAGCGCAAGCCCACTGTCGCTCGACGAACCGTTCTGGTGTTCACCGGCCAGGGTGTCCACTGGGCCGGCATGGGCAAGGCTCTCATTGAGAGCAATGACGTCTTTCGTGCTTCCATTCGCAAACTGGATACATGGCTTCAATCTCTTCCCGAAGCTCACCGCCCTGACTGGACACTCGAGAAGGAGCTGTCCATCGACGACGGGTCCAGCAGAGTCGGCCAGCGCGGCTACTCTCACCCATGCGCCACTGCTGTTCAGATTGCTCTCACAGATGTCCTTGCCAGCCTGAACATCAAGCCTGACGCCGTCACTGGCCACTCTGGTGGAGAGGCTGCTGCTGCTTACGCCGCCGGCAGCATCTCAGCTGAAGCCGCTCTGGCAGTTGCCTACTTCCGTGGATGGCTCTTGGTCAACGGCACTGTTCCTCCTGGAACCATGGCTGCTGTTAGTCTCGGCCCCAAGGAAGTCGAGCCGTTCCTCATTCCCGGCGTAGTCGTTGGATGTGAGAACAGTCAGCTGAACACGACTCTGTCCGGTGACCCGGTCTGCATTCAGCACTGCATCGACCAGATCACCCGTCGTCACCCTGACGTCAAGGCTAAGGTGCTCAACCTCGAGACTGCCTTCCACTCTCCATGGATTGAACCCCTGGCAGGACCTTATGAGGATCTCCTCAGGCCATACCTCGCCGATGCCAAGGCTCCCACAGTCCCTCACTTTTCCAGTGTCACTGGTCTGGAGATGAAGGGAGATGAATTCGGCGCTAACTACTGGCGTCGCAATTTTGTCCAGCCTGTCCTGTTTAACACGGCTCTTCGAACCCTCATGAAGAGCAACAGCAACAACCTCTTCATTGAGGTCGGTCCCCACCCTGCCCTTCAAAGGCCGATGAACGAGATTCTCCGCAGCATTCCCGAGGCCGCCTGCGAGTACATTTCGACGCTGCGCAGAGCCGAGGATACCAACATCTCCATGCTTCGTCTCGCCGGGGAGCTGTTCGTCCAGGGCACACCAGTTGACATGTCGACTATTATCCCCAAGGGCCGAGTCCTGACGGATCTGCCCAGCTACCCCTGGCTCCACGATGTGTCTTACTTCGAGGAGCCCAAGAACGCGTCCCGCTACAAACAGAGAAAGCACACCCGCCATGTCCTTCTCGGAGCTAGAGTTCTTGAGGGTAACGACATTGAGCCTGCTTGGCGCAACATGCTGGACCTCAAGGAGGTACCTTGGCTGATGGACCACATTGTCAATGGGCAGATCGTCTTCCCTGGTGCTGGCTACATGGCTATGGCTGGAGAGGCCATGCGCCAGGTCGCAAACGGCCAGGATTCCTACACCATTCGGGACATGTCCATCACTACCGGTATGACGGTTCCCAAGGAGAAGAAAATGGAGTTGTACACCCGTATGATCCCCGAGGACAAGCCCAGCGCCGAGGGACAGTGGTACAACTTCAAGATCATGTCTTGTGATGGCCACCACTGGGTCACCCACTGCTCGGGATTCATCCGCTCTGGTGCGGAGGCTGAGAAGACCTCTATCACGAGCGCCCAGGCTGAGCAGGAGTTTGCTCGTGAGATTGACGCTGAAGGTTGGTACAAGGCCGTCAAGGCTGTTGGTATTGACTGGCAGACTGCGTTCCAAGGGCTCGACCAGATCACTGCTAGCACCACCACCAGAGAGGCCACTGCAACTGTCTACGACTTTGAAGACACCACGCACTACGCGGCTCATCCAACTCTCTTGGACCAGATGCTTCAGATCAATCTCGTTGCCCAGACTCATGGCCAGAAGAGACGCCTTGATAGCATTCTCCTGCCAACGTTCATCTCCCGTCTGGGTGTCTTGGGTGACCAGGACCTTCGCATGAGAGCGTACGGTAGCATCAAGGATGGTGCCGAGGGCATGACCGCCAATGCTGTCATCTACACTGAGGAAGGCCGCCCGACTGTCTACCTGGAGGGTCTGTCGTACTCCGAGCTCCCGGTCGCCAAGCGGGAGGAGGTTTTGCTGGGCTCTACCTTTGAGTGGAAGCAGGACATCACGATGGTTGATTCTGTCGCCGAAGTAGAGAGCACCGACGCTACTCAAGAGTTTCGCGACCTGGTCGGTCTTCTTTCATTCAAGATTCCCGACGCCAGGATTATTGAGATTGGCTCTGGAGCAACTGAAGTCACTCGTATTGCCCTTGAAGCTGCTCATCCCTCAGAACACAAGCGCCTGTACTCTGACTACACCTACGTCTGTACCTCTGAAGAAGAGGTCGAACAGGTGACAGAGGCTCTGAATGAGGTGGAGGGCAGTGAGGTGTCTGTCGTGGACATGGAGCAGCTCTCGCTGTGCAATGCTGCCGACGTGGTCCTCCTACCTTTGGCCACTTTGCTGTCTGGTGACCGCTACCTGCTGGACGACTTGACTGAGTTGAATGGCCTTCAAACAGTTGGCGGCAGACTCCTTGTGCACAACTTTGGCGGCAACTCCGATGCCAAAGCTGACGAGGAGAAAGTTAAGCAGCGCCTGCAGAGCCTGGGCTACAAGCTTCACTCCAAGACCAGCTCTGGCCTGATCCTCGCCGAGCCCACTAAGTCTGCCGACCTCGACCAGAACACCAAGATCACCATTCTCGCTCAAGACACCACCCAGGGAATCAAGCTCGCGAAGGATGTTCAGACCTATTTCGAGGGTCAGGGCTTCAAGGCCCACATCTGCAACGACAAGACCGTCCCCTCGGAGAGCTCCTTCACGATTTCACTCTTGGACGTGGACAGCACAACCGTCTACGACCTCAACTCCGAGTCTTTCCGACCGTTTATGGACAGCCTCTGCAACCTGAAGGGCTCTCTCGTCTGGGTTCTGCCCTCTGTTCACGGTGCCTGCAAGGATGCTCGCCCGGCGATGATCCAGGGCACAGCCAGGACGGTGCGCATGGAGAACAAAGCGGACATCACCCTCGTGGAAGCCGATGATCTCTCTATTGCTGGAAGCGATTTCGCCAAGGCCATCTACAAGATCTGCCAGAGCCTTCCCAAGAGACGCAAGGGCGGTGACCTGGATGCCGACTACGACTACGCCATCCTGAACGGCAAGGTGCACATCCCCCGCATGTACTGGTTTGGCTTCTCAGAGCCCGCTGTCAGCAAGTCTCTTCCCGAGGCCAAGGATTCCCCCATGTTCCGCGAAGACGTTTCCTACCTCCTCATCGGAGGCTTTGGAGGTCTCGGTCGGTCAGTTGCTACATGGTTGCTCGAGCACGGTGCTCGCAACTTGGTCTTCCTTTCCCGATCCGCTGCCAGCGCCCAAAACGAGCCCTTCGTCAAGGAGCTAGAGAGCTACCCCGACGCTGTCATCAAGACCGTGTCGGGTGATGTAAGCAACGCGGAGGATGTCCTCAAGGCCATCAACGAGGCTCCTAAGCCAGTTGCTGGAGTTCTTCAACTTTCGCTGATTCTTAAGGTAAGCTACTTTATCCATCATCCCCAGAAACATGAGCTAATATTATTCTAGGACAACTCTACTGCTGAGATGACATACGAGGAGTGGAGCGGTGTCGTTGACCCTCGTGTCCGCGGAACCTGGAACGTACACCAAGCTCTTGTCGACGCCAAGGTTCCTCTGGACTTCTTCGTCATTTTTGGTTCTGGAGGTGGCCACACCGGATACTACGGCCAAGCCAACTACAGCGCGGCCAACACCTATCTGGATGCTTTTGTCGAGTACCGCCACAACCTGGGTCTCCCCGCCTCCATCATTGACCTCGGAGTCGTCGGCGACGTCGGCTACCTCCTCGAGCGTGACGATCTCTACGAGGGCTTCAAGAATGGCGGCTTCTTCTTCCTCAAGGAGCAAGACGTTCTCAACTCGGCTGCCATCGCCATTGGCAACTCCAGCGGAGGCCCGTACAGCAGCTTCTGCCTTGGCGGTCTATCTGAGAAGCCCTTGTCGGACCCCTCCAACCGTGTGAACTGGAAGAGGGATGTTCGCTTCGCGCAATCTCACTACTTCCACAAGTCCAAGGCTGCTGCTGCTGGCGAGGCCAAGGAGAGTGACGAGGCGGAGACGTTCATCTCTCTGGCCAGGTCTGATCCCACCACGCTGCGCGACAGCGCCACCGTGACCACCTTGGCTCGCTTCATCAGTGCGACCTTGAGTCATCTGATGCTGAGACCAGTTGAGGACTTCCCTCTTACCGAGAACCTGACTTCAATTGGACTGGACTCAATTATCTCTATTGAGCTGGTTGACTGGATCCACAATCAATTCCACATTGGCATGACCTCAATGGAGGTTACTCAGTGCACCTCGTTGATGCATTTGTCGGAGAAGATTATTGAAGAGTTGATTGCATCGGCATAAACATAGATTCAAACATTGACAACTTCTGTTGGGGTATCAAGGAGTTTAGGGGCGAAGGAGTAAGGCGTTGATTTTTTCATTGGTTGCAGACACATTTCATAGAGTAGCAGCATTCATATGAAACACATTTTTATTTCAACTACTATTTTCTATGTGTGTTTCTCGCTGCCTTGTAGTCCTTTGCAAGCGCATGGTATGGTATAAGCCTCTTCATATCATGCGTCTGGAGGGGCTCAACAACCACATTGCTCATCTTTGTCCTCTACCGTACGAGCACGTTAATAATCTAGGGAAATAAGTTGGTACTTGGTTGTATGCTAAGGATCATGTTCTGTATGGGTCTTTTCGTAATCATCTCATTCTCTATAGGATTTCATGAAGCGTCCCTCCTGTATCGTATACGTGTCTCTCATACCACCGAGGAGTGATTGGGTGGCATCTCTACAAGCTCTTCATCAGACTCTTCTTCTTCCTCTGACACGCTCTGCTCCACTGCCTGGTACCTATTTTTTCGAAACCATTGCCACTCCTTTGCAGATGTAACCACGAACAAACTTGTCACCACACTCACAATCCCAATCATAGCCAACAGATTCACGCTCGCGCGCCAGATAACCCAATCAAGCAATAGCGCCCACAACACCTGGGAGTAGATCATTATTGTCGCAGCAGACGAAGAATCATTCGCGATCCCTGCCGTCAGAAGGTACTCCTGGTCGGCGTTTCAGTATTCTGTGATGCACGTGATGAGGGGGTCAAAGCACTCACCATCGTGAAACCAAAGACACCAAGTGGCGTCAATTTCAGCCAGGCGATGGGGTCTCTCGTGAGATGGATGCTCTTCATGAGAATGAATGAGATTGAAGTGAGTGAGACAACGGTCCACGCGAAGTAGTTCACGCTAAAGAGCGGATGCGCCCGTGGGCCGATGGATCGGATTGCCGTCAGTGCAACCTGCGGAATTAGCCAAGACCTTGTCTCTGTGGGTGGCATACTCACTGCTCCTCCACAGACGCTCAGTAACCCAAAGCCGAAGCCCATCATACGTCCTTTGGTGTCTCCCCCGGTGACTGTTTGGGCAGCGCTCAGGATGGCTGCTTTATGGTCAAATAGACCATCAGGTTGTACGACGAGAATGACGCCAACAAGCGCGACGAGGGCGCCGATTCTATCGACTACTTCAAAGGTGCCAAAATCCAAGTATCTTATGAGGATCATAGCGATAAGAGGACCCAGGAAGTTGAGTGCAGTGGCTTCACTGAGCTTAAGGTACATGATGGAGACTGGACATATGTCAATAAGGAGATTCATACGCGATGCCTCATTGGTCCTTACAGTAGAATCCGAAAGCACCAAAGACGCCAGCCGCTGCTCTCAAGGCCAGCAGCGGCCTCAACTCCGGTAGACCCCATGGAAAGCTGGGTGCCTGTGTGCGCCATAGGACGATTGTGGCGCCGATGCCGGTAATGAAGAAACGAACGAAGAGGACTTGGAATGGGTGGATGGGTTCCTCGCCAGTCTCTAGGAGCTTGGCCAAGCCATTGAGAGCTGCCGCTGAAATCTGGGACGCCAGTACCAGCAACGAAGGCTTGTGGCGCTCCAAGAATGAGCGACTCAAGCCTTTGTCCATTTTTGGAGGGGATGCATGGGACGGACGGTTGTGCAGGTGCTTTGGCAGGAAGCGATGTCCCCTCACCCGCGCGCCCAGAGCTGGGTCTAAAGTCGCCCTGTCCAGTTCCAAGGGCAAGCAGTTTTTCCCGCTCCGGTCAGAAGAACTGAGAAACTCGCGGGGTATGAGGGGAAGCAAGCATAAGCTTTCGGAAACAGAGGAGGTGGTTTGAAACGCCGCTCCTCGGTAATGCATTGGCCAACGTTGCATGCTTCCTCCACTGCTTCAAGTCGTGGCCCCGGCTCCGTGTCGCTCGGACCGAGTCGTCTGCCATGCGTGTCTACCTATGGTTTTGGTCCGCATACTCGCTATTCGGAAGTGGATCCGGGGTCGACCGGATGGAAGAGGATCGGAGCCGAGTCAAGCTGTCCCCCGGCCCTTTGGCAATGAGTGGACTGAGAGTGTCTGAAGAGCTTTGAGTCTGGCTCACAGGTTCACATTTGCCGCTGCTGAGCATCAACGACCACTCTCGTTTTGTATGTTTCAGCATTGCGATTTCGTCAACAACGAGCGAGAATGTCTAACCAATTCAATGCCAATGTCAACACCCATACGACTTTGAGTCCTCCGAAGCCGTCATGGGTCGACCTGGGGCCTTTCGGGCTGCCAGGCTCGATTGAGGCTAACGGATATGTTCCGTACTTGATGGCCATTATACTCGTTGCCTCTGTGATGGCTGTGTCATTCCGCAAGAACAAGCTGTCTGCATTTCCCGTCATCAACGGAAGCAAAAATGAGTATTTGCGAGCAGGCCGCGCGATGTTGGCTCGGGGCAAGGAGCAATATGGGGGAAAGCCGTTCAGAGTCAACACCGGCCTCGGCGGTGGAGTAATCATCTTGAACCCGAGCGTGATGCCAGAGGTTCGAAATGACCAACGCTTCGACTCTACCAAATTTTTGTTGCAGGTCAGTCACCATTGTCTCCCCAGCCGCGCAGTACTGACAGATATTAGTACTGGCAAGCTGGAATTCCCGGTTTTGAGCCCTATATTGCTCTAGGAACAGAGATCTTGCACAACGTCATCAAGTGGAACTTGACTCCTGCCGGAATCTGTAAGCTGGTCTGTTACCGTCATTGTTATCAGTTGCTGAACTGTGGCAGCCAAGCTAAACAAGCCATTGTCCGACGAGGCCGATGCGGCTTTGAGAGACATCTTGACCGATAACGAAGGTATGCATCTATTTCCGGAGAGTATTTGCACGATATCTAATTAGCAAAACCACAGAATGGCACGAGGTCCTGCTCGGCGATGTTCTCATTCGTATCGTGGCCCGCGTGTCCTCCGTCATCTTCCTTGGCCCGGAGCTGTGCCGCAACCCAGATTGGCTGAAGATCACGGTCAACTACACGAACACCGCCACCAACGCAGCAAAGGTTCTCCGCCGTTGGCCAGTGTTCATGTACAAGTTTATCCACTGGTTCCTCCCCGAGTGCCAGACCGTGCGTGTCATGATGAACGAGGCCCGTGCGACTATTGCTCCCGTCCTGGAGAAGCGGCGAGCTCAGAAGACAGCTGATCCCAGCCTCGAATTCCACGACGCTCTGGACTGGTATGAGTCGGCTGCGAAGAAGATGGGCGTCGAATACGATCCCGCTGCTCAGCAGCTGGGTCTGTCCGTGTCTGCGATCCTGACTAGCAACGACCTCATGTCGCAGAGTATCATGGACCTGTGCAAAAACCCCGACATGTTCGAGCCCCTCCGAAACGAAATTCGGTCAGTCCTTGGAGATGGCGGCTGGAAGCCAACGACTCTCTACAGCATGAAGCTACTTGATAGTGTTCTGAAGGAAACCTTGCGCTTGAAGCCTGTTGCAGCTGGTAAGTTCGTCGTCATCATCCTATCCTTTGTTTGACAGGTTCGGGCATTTCCAAACTGGGCGTTTCCATTTCCCGACGAACTGGGCAGGTGTCTTCGGAGCTTGGTTGGATTGGTTTTTTGCTAACGATCTCACAGTTGGTCTAGGTCGTCGAGTCATGTCAGAGGTACGCCTGCAGGACGGCACTCTCCTCCCCAGGGAATCTGGAATCGCCGTTTCAGCCGAGAAAATGTGGGATCCGGAGATCTATCAAAACCCCCGAGATTTCGATGGGTACCGCTTCCTGCGCATGCGAGAAGCTTCGGAGCAGGGTGAGAAGACGGCTCAGCTAGTAAGCACTTCGCCTGAACATCTTGGCTTCGGTTTGGGCATCCACGCCTGCCCCGGCCGCTTCTTCGGCGCCAACACAGTAAAGCTAGTCATGTGCCATTTGCTGCTCAAGTATGACATAAAGTTGGCCGAGAACAGCAACACGAACCCCATGGAATTTGGGTTCTCAATGCTGGCCAATCCCTTTGTCAAGGTGCTTGTCAGGCGCAGGAAAGAGGAGGTGCACTTTTAAACTTCTGTGGTCCACATGGCTTGAACGTTGTTTGCCGCCGTAGTTGGGATTGTTTAAGGGGGGCGCAGGGGTTGAGCAGGATTAGAACGCAGGGTGTAGAAACAAGACTATTCCTCACTTGGGGTCTTCCAAAGTGTAAACGAACTCGCAGTTGCACCTATCAGTGATTAGTGTCGGCTTGGCCCGTCTTGGCCGTTGGTAACATACTATCTGTGTCGCGTATCTTGAGGCCCTAAGCCGGGGTGTCTCGGCCCAGATGAGCAGTATTGTGATATCTGATATCCTGCGTGGCAAGCTGAAATGACATTCACAACTGCCGTTGTCAAGCGGCTGAGCCCCTTCTAAGCGAGCGGCTAACATTTCTGCCAAGGACGTGACGATCCTTCTGAAAGATGATAATCATGCGACTTCGGCATCGCTTTTCGGCATTGTTGAGGTACGATATGAATGGCAATCTGGATGATGGGAAGTTCATTCGTATTCGCTATCCATGCAATCGTTGATCTCATTCTGGTCTAATGCCGTCGTTGCGTTGCTTGCTATGCCTGTGAAAATGCCCCAAGAAAATCTAACTAGCTCTCACTACTTGAATCAACTCCAGATAATGATCCATCAACGATGCTTCATCGCTCTCGAGGCTAAGCCTTCCGAAAAGACCGCCACAAATTGCAAGATAAGGCATGGCTGCCTTGCGATTTCCCTTTTCACCATTCATGAGATAGTACACGATGAAGCAGAGGGAGACCAGAAGAAGATGGCCCATGTCTCCCCACCGTGTGCTTGGCGAACCAATGTCCCTGGCTTGGTTAGTTTCATACACGCAGTGTGATGTGAACAGGCAATATACCTTTCGAGTCCCTTCTCCCAGAATAGACCGCTGTTTGCCAACTTCACCACGGCGAAGGCCGATTCGGCACAGCGCTCCAAGCACCTGTCCCGCATCTGCCCGGCTACTCCTGCCATTTCTCCGTCTTCCGATGACAAGGGTGTAATCCAGGGGCAGTGCACAAAGAAGACAGCCCGGTGATACATGCAGAACACGCGGAAGGCCTTCCTCAACTGCCGTTCGTCCTTGATCCCCTGAAGCGTCTTGGCGTTGTGCGCCTCGTTCAGAGGAGCCGGGAGTCCCGTCACCCACTCGTTGAGGACGTGGCAGCTGGCTTGCAGACGGTCCCGTCGGTCGTATGCTGAGGTCGACTTGTTCAGTGCACGCGGGCTGTACTGGAACTTGAGCACCGAGTGGAGTAACTCGGAAAACGTGTATGACACAGCGATCATATCATCGCCGCGGTCGAACGAGGGAAACTGACTACCCCAGCCAAGATCGAGAATCTGAGCAGCGTTAGCGAAAGGGGTGCTCCACATTTGATCGTCTCGGTGGAAGACTCACAGGAAGCATTCCATGATGAATAGCATACTCAGTTTCCAAACTGTAAAGAAACCATACGCTGCGCTGTGCCAATTCTTGCTCTTGCTGGCTCATGTTCGGCTGCTGGCCCCTTGCGGAGTGGACCAAGCGAAGGTCCCTCGCACAGCAAACTGCTCCCGTGATCTTTTCCCAAACAAGCGACTCATCACACATGCATGCAATGACGGCCTGTAGTATGTCAGTAAACTGATCCCAAAGTGAACTGCAGCGTGTGCTGTCGCACCATGAGAAGCGTTGCCTGGAGCTTCAGTAAGCTGTTTGGGCAACCTTGAATGGTCTTGTAAAGACCTAACGCTGTTCCAAGCCGCCTCTGGGCATCGCGAGCCTCATCGGGTGTGGGTGGCTCCCGACTACGTTGGCAGGCGGTGTAACATCCGATTGACATGACTGCCTCTACGAAGGCCGTAGCGAGCGGACTGGCATCGGCTTCTCGTGATTGCTTGATTATCTTATCGACTGCTTGTCTGGTGAGGAAGTTGCTGATTCTGTTTCGAATGTCAGATTTCTTAACTTCCATGCAAAACATTTATTATAAGCTTACGGGCAGCAATCTTCGAAGCAGGCTGCAGAAAGCACATCGTAAGCATTGAGCCTCACTCATTCATGTTGAAAGACCTACCATCGCAATAACGTGACATGGTGATGTCGCTGTCTGGCCACCGTCTGGAGCGATCGTGTGGGCTTTTGGTTGTTGGCATTACACGGTTACCGCAGAGTACTCGCTTGAGTCCGTTGACGGTCTTGATCATCTCTGTCCGACGAGGCTCTTTGCTGCTCCGAGCGATGTAACTTGGGAGGCCGTACAGACTCGACGCCGCAAAATCGACTTCCATTGGTGAGTCGCGTGGGTTTGGCGTCTTGTCATGTCTTTCGGTTGCCAGTTTCCTTGTTTCGGTCGCTTCATCGAAATTGAATAGCTGCCAAGAGTCAAAAGGCAAGCCCCGACTATTTTTTTGCATACATGCTTACCATGTTGTATTCAGGTGGACTGGTCGTCTCTGGTCTAGACTGCTGTGCATTACCTCGTTGATCTGTTGTTTGCGGTGCCGGTGAAGCGGAGAACTTGTTGTCGATCATCGGAGACGGCATGTCGAAGTTGAATCCTGCAGAGTTGGAGTCCGATGGTGTAGTGTCGAGTAAATCCATCAACTCGTCCTCTCCCGGTAAGGGCAGATCCAACATGCCTGGATGTTCATCTTGTCGACTGCTCGGATAGGCATCGGGCATTGAGAATTGTAACAAGCAGTTTAAGCCATCCATGTCCCCCCTCTCATCATTGTTCACCGTGTCGTCGGTCGAAATAGGCGTTAGCAGCGTGCCATCGCATGTGAGTTGTTGCCATGCATCGTACGGTGGGAGACTGTCACTGGTGTTGATATCGAGTCTCCGTACGTTGGGAGGTTGTGAGCTGTTGTTCGTTCCTGGTGCGGTTGATCGGCGAGGTCTAGGGGCTAAAGGCGGATAATAACATGCTTGTCCGTTACGCTACATACACACGGTCAGAATTTGGTTCACCCAAAGGCATCTCTCCCGTACATCGCAATTGAGACATGGGTCTGCTCCGTCACCTTCAATATGTCAGAGTATGCTTCACCAACAACAGTGGTGTTCACTCACATCGTACTTTCCTAGACCTGCATGCTTGGCAGGCACCCCTTCGACGTGTGATTCTTCGCATGTTGGTTTGTCCAGAAATGGATTGACAGCCGAACCGCCTGGAAGTCTTCTAGAATGTTGAGGCGAAAGCTAACAGAAAGTTGAGCAGAATGCCGACGGCATATGGCCTCGCGACTTGACGGGCGGTGCCGTGTGAAATGCAAGATTAGCTTGGTCTAAATACTATTGAAGCTGAGTTTGCCAACGAGGAAGGAGGATTACTCTCTTAAGGTTCATACTTGGATGGATTCAGACGGTATTGGACTTGACTAAATATCAACCAAGGCGGGAACACCCCTCCATGGGATGGTTCCCGTGGCATGGTTTCTGTCAACGACGGGGACCCTGTGCCCATGTTGTTCAAGCGTGTCCAAGCTTCTCCAGCTCTAGAGTCTAACTACAGACCTACAGACCCTAAGAAGCTGATGTTTCGCCCGGGACCAGCTCTCCAAGATTCCCAAGGGTAGCTCTCTCAACAGGCAATGAGCGGTTCTCTCGGTGTTGTGATAGCCATGCGGTTATTTTTTTTTTTTTTAACTTTCAATTCCCCTCACCGCGTAACGCTGAGCTGGTTTCGCGCCAATTACCTGGCATGTCTAGAAGGTGTTATGCTTTGTGGATGACTCGCCCAACCCTTGACCTCCCTAGACACCGGTGGCATGGATAAGGAAACCCCAGAGTCTGGTTCCAACCCCTCAGGACCCCCCCAAAAAACCGCTCGGGCAGTCTGAATCTGTATCCACGGAGCCCACTCATTTCGCATCTACCCGCTCACATTGAGCACGCAAGATTCTGCAAATCAAGTATGGGACAGATTTTGCCAAGATAGCAACTCAAATAAAGTCTCTAGAAAACCAATGGTTTCATTTTTCGTCCCGCCCCGCCTGCTGTCTTGGATAGTACTACGCAGCTAACTCTCAAGCTGACGTTGAGTCAGGCACAGCGAAACAACACTGACAAACTTCCACTAGCATTACCAGCGCCAAATCTTAACTCTCAGAGTTGCGTGGCAGCTCGGTGGTAGCCAGAAGAAGCGGTTATATGCTCGATCAACGCGCGTATTTAGGATGACCTGACAAACAACACCTCAAACCTTAAACCAATGCAACCGTGAATTGAGTCAGGCCCCTGGAGCATCTCAATACGCTCCGACTCGGTCCATGGTCCAGCATCTCGCTTCATCCTAATCCCGCCGGTGCCGAGAGTGAGTGGGATACCCTGTGAATCTTCAACTAGCACTTTGCTCGGCTTGTGATAGCGAATGCGTCGGACTGGAGTTCCGGAACCGAACATCATCAGTCCAAGACTTCATACCGACTGCAGCAATAATAAGACTCAGTGGACCCCTTGCTCAAGACCAATACAACAGCCTGCTTACGAACACTTGGAATCACTGCCCGCCGCCGCCGGCTCGCCTCACTTTCCATTCTCAATCGAGATCAGGCTGCCCCAAGCGCCTCGAAAACACCTAACACCGACCCCCCACGCCGCTGTCCCTTGTCAACAATGACCACACCCCTCACGACCCATCAGCCAGATGTCAACAATCCGCCCAAGATGGCCATTGCTAAAGAGGCGAAGCACTATGTCGATCACAGGCCGCCTTACCCGGACTCAATGTGGAAGCTCTGGACGAGTTACCATCAAGGACCTCTTACAAGCGCTCACGACATTGGCTCGGGCAGCGGAAACGGTGCCGAAGGACTATTGACGCACACAACTCCACCGCTGAAGCATGTTGTGCTTACCGAACCGCGAGAGATCAACATCGCGGACTGCCGTGCTCGGTTCAAAGACCGCTTCCCCGGGACCGAATTCTCGTACCGAACCTGTCGTGGCGAAGACCCCTGGGATCCACCCGCCGGACTGGAGCACGTCGACTTTGCAATGGCGTGCGAATCGATCCACTGGACTGTCCTCGGACCAACCACGGATAACATTGCAAAGAGCCTCCGACCCGGTGGGACGTTTGCAGCTGTCATCTACGGACCGTTTCCAGGAATCACCAACAACAAGCTCGCCAATGCAGCTTTCAAGGGTTTCATTGGGGAACATGCCGCGCATTTGCTCAAGCAAGAGTGGATGACTGAAAACTGGAAGCGTGCTGCGCGTCAAATGTTTCACGGCATGGACTGCGTGCCACTTCTAGATGATGTGTGGCAGGATGTGAAGCGAGTTGAGGTGAACTGTCGGGACGGGTGGTATGCCAAGGACTACGAGCCAATGGAGGGCACAGAGGATCCGGTCGCCCACTTGGGAACTTCAGAGCGTGTCTCCATTGACGATAACGAGGATTGGCAAATTTCAGCCACGGTTGAGTGGCTAAAGCAATCCCTGGAGTCAATGCGTTTTGGGTTTACGGAGGATTCCTGGAATTCACCAAAGTGGAAGGAGATTGAACAAGCGGTGGGAGACGGGCCATTGGAGTTGCAATGGCAGGTTCACATGATACTCGCTAGAAAGAGGGGTTGAGCATTAAGAAGCTCTACAGGGTATGTTTGACCAGGTTCAAGCTTGTGTGAATGTACAGGCCATCCCGCCATTATCCATAATTACGGGAGAGCGGAAGAGAAAAGTGGCATATTTAGAAGTGCGGAAACAACATCCATGAATCCATAACATACTGTAAAAGAAAACATGACTTAGATTATGCTACAGAAAGAACTCGAGAGGCAAGCTAACAGTTTCGCCTTTGGCTTTTGGTATTTCCCGAGCAACTCGCATTCGGTCGATCGATGCACGCAACTAGTCTGAAGCAGCTGACCATAGCTCTACGAAAGTTCCCAACTCTCGGTGCAATAGAAATAGCGAGCAGCTTTTCCTATGCACAAGCCCTGATTGGACGGTTTTCGAATCGTTCTCCCGTGTTCCTACCGCCACTAGAGAGCTTGGAACACATTGTGCCACTTCTTCATCGAAAAGGCGGCCTGCCCCTCGGAAACTGCAGGTGGGCTAAGGGACCAGCCAGGGTGTTGACACCAAATTCGGATCAATCCGCCGAGTGGGAAAAAAGCTTATTTCAACTCTTTGATAGGTAGCCTGAGTAGTTTTGCTCGCTGAAACTGGGGTCGAGGAGAAAACACGCAGAGCACGATTCATGTGTCCTCCAGTGTCCCTCGTTGTGGGGTTGTGGACCGTTGTCTCTTTATCTGGAGTTGCTTGAAGATCGGGGGCAGGGGAGTAACGCCGAATAGTCTGGGGAGACTGGAGTATTACAAGTGGGCAAATCCACGTGTCAAGGGGTGTTCTCAAACCGTTGACCATGTTTTCTGGGCAAATTGATACGAAAGCACCAATTAATGGTATTGAGTGAAGAATTGACCGGTGAAGCTGCATTACATAATGATTGGCAATAATATTGCTCTTATTAGGTGGTATTCGACGAATACACATATTTTTGGGGTCGCCTTTGGGAGATGTGATAGTTACAGTTGAAGGTCGCCCTTGTCTGAACTTTAACCAGAGTATCCGCATGGCCGGTACAGTCTGAATGCGCGATCGCAATAGCCGCGGCCCAAAGAGCTGTGGAATCATCCTGAATCATTAGTTCGCACACTAGAGAGTCAACGTTCGATACAGTTTATCAAGTTATTTCAGAATCATTTAGCATGGCCCCGGCTCCCGCCTCATCTTGAAGAGCCTCGCCGGAAGCACTGACGCATTGTTTGACATCACGGCACAGCCGTAGTGTTATGGAGCCGCGGAGATCTACATAGCCCACTTAGTGTGGTGAGTCCGAGTCAGTCTAAGGTCAATGACGGTAATCGAGATGTGTACGAGGAGATACTGTCGAGTTGAACTCAGGCATTGTGAAATAAACAGAAAGCGGGTAAAAGATGATGCACAATATTGTTGGGTGGGCATAGCCGAAGGAACACTGGATGCGACAACATGGAGACGGTACTGTTTGTAGTATCGCATCACGGAAGAAACCTTTTGCAAGGGAATCATGGGCTTACATTGAATTCTCCACGGCGAAATTAATTGACTTATTTAAGCTGCAGCTGTACCGGTGGCATATGCCGAACACACATTCTTCATTGGGTATCAGTGATTGTCTAATGCTCTGTCATACGGGGGAGTGCCAGCCAAAACGGAATCTGTCAAAACATGAAAGCAGTTGCCTTTGCCATAAACCCGTAATCCATCATCCATGTCTCCCATATACCGCATCCATATTATCAATATTCCACTGCCTGGGCAAAGCCAATTCTGTGCTTCTGCTCATATTCCCAGTCCTCAGGAACATTGTCCTGGAAGTACTCCTCGATGTCACCAATTCGGTACTTGAACTCGTACTCGAAATCGTCGGGAGGGCTCAAGTCGGCGTCTTCAACTGATCGCTTCTGGGAACCCTTCTTCTTCTGGACGTATGGCCGAGGAGCCTCGTAGGCACCCTTGTAAGACAGGGCACCCGGTCCGGCGTAAGCCGACGCCTTGCTCTTGACACCAGCGCTGTATGCAACGGTTCCATCACCAATGGTGTCATCCGTGTTGACAGTCGATCTGGCAACGCACTTGCCCTTGTTCCAAGTGGCATCATAGCTGGCAGTCCAAACAGCAACGGGGTCCACGATCATCTTCTCCGTGTAGAAAAGGCGACAGTTGGCTGCTTCGTATCTGAACTGCTCGGGTTCGCCGTGGGCGTTCTTGCGGGCGTAGGCGTTGCGGTAGTTGAAGCTGCCAGAGCTGGCCAGGGGCGGCAGGAGAGGGGGCTCGCCGATATCGGGGAGAACGTCGAACGCCTCCTTGAGATACTTCGTGTTGTTGTTCTTGACGGCATCACGACCGACCTGCATAATGACTTGTCTCAGTTCAGTGAACTGCAGAACCTGAGCACCCTCAACGCCGCCAACTGCTTGCATGGCTGTCTCCATGGGACGACCTCCGAGGGCAATCGTGCGGACGCCCTGTTCCCGGACCATCAAACCAGTGAAAATGGTGCAAGTCGATGCACAGCCACCGTCGGTTACGATAACGATATTCTCAGGGGCGAAAAGCGGATCTCCCTTGGTCTTCGGGTAGAACAACTCCGTCTGATTGTAACGAAGTAGCTTGGTGACATTCTGGCCAGCAACGACCTCAGGTCCAAAGAGATCTTCCCAGCCCTCGTACGGCTTTCGATCCTCATCAAGGAACGTTCCGATGAAGTCTTCCAAGATAGCAGGCGAGGAATCCTGGGCGGTAATGCCAATTGCATTCAAGGCCTCGGTGGCACGGATACGGTTGCCATCCCAGATGTCGGTGGTCTTGGGGAAGAGCTGGCTGTAAAGCTGGAATCCTGCGGCAATGAACCCGCCACCATTACCCTGGACATCGATGATGAGCTTTTTCTTTCCGGCGTCCTTAGCCTTCTGGAGAAACTCGGCGACCGTACGGAAAGCCTCTGGGATCTCGAATGTGCCGTTGGGCTTGGAGATAGTCCATGGCGCGAAGCCCAGAATGGCAAGAACGGCGGTGTCCTCGTAACCTTTGCCTTCCATGAAGTAACCCGAGATCCACTCATGCTTGTGAAAAGCTACTGGCTTAGGGTAGCCTTCGAGGGAGGTCGGGCTGGGGATAGCGCTCGATACATATGTAGATATCGCTGGGGCTGTCGTGCTGGCAGCCGCTGAAGTGGTTGTAGCCGGGACTTCGAAGTGGTTGTGAAGCTTCTCGGCAGTGTCAAGCCATTGAAGTGATGTCCTGAAGACCTTGGCGTAAAGCTCGTTCGTATACGTCGTATCGTTCGTAAACTTGATAACTTCCTCATCAGGGCAGTTACCAGGGAGACGGACCGTGAAACCCGCAGCCGAACCCCGGGCAAATTGAGCTGGGTTCGTGAACATCTTGTTGTACTTCGCATCGGGATCCTGGGTAAGCTGCCGGGAAGCCTGGGCTTCGATGAACTCGCAGATAGGAGTGCCATCAATACTTTCGATATCGTAGACATCGGTATCATTGGCGGCGGACTTCTCGAAGTCGCTCCGTAGATAGACTCTTGGAATACCTGTCACTTCGTCTGCGACCGATACTACTCCATTCAAGCTGGTAAAGCCGAAGATACTGAGAATGGCTGGGTTGTAGGTGAAGTGGCCGTCGGATGCTTGGAAGAACTGATCCTTCGTAAGCAATTATGTCAGTCGATGAAATAAGGTTGGTCTTACCAGATACTTGAGTTCCAGTGCAAAGTCCAACTGGCTCTTGTATTGATCCTTGCTCAACTTGGCACGAATTTGTCCAATACCGCTTAGGACGTCAACTCCAGGAATCAGGTATCCCTCAGGCGGGTGTGACAAAGGCTCCAGTGTGCTTTGAAATTCAAGGTAAGGTTCCAGGTAGTCCAGAAGGTCCAAGTCTCTCTCTTTATCGACGGGTACTGAATGCAGGCAGTTGTATGCTAGGGACGGTTTGATCAAGGCTGCAGTTGCGGTGGGGGCTGCTGCGAGTAGTGACTCGGCCACGGCCTTTACGATACCGCAAGCGTCTTGTGATGGTGCTGTGGTAGTCGTCGGTTTGGCATTGGCCTTGTTAGCCGCGTGGAGGTTTGCGGCAGAAACTGTGCCGACGACGGCCAGCGCCCAAGTGAAGGTTGACCGCATGTTGAAAACGTGCCAAGAAACCCCGCAAATCGAATGATGAGTGAAAGAAAAAGGAAACAATGGCGCTCTCGTATCCGTTATAATTCTTCAATGTTGTGGCCAAGATAAAGACTGATGAACCAAACATGAACTAGAACGACGGGAGTTCTGTTGGCTATTATAAGCCAACATGCTGACCGACATGACATGCTCTCTAGTGTCGGTGCCATCCTGCTGGTGTCTTTCCTTACTCTCCACCAAGCTTACCCAGCCCCATGAACCGCGCCTGGGGAAATCGCGAGCGACAACAAGCGAGGAGTAACCTTAACGCAGCGGCGGGAAGAGGCTGTGTGGCGGCACCAGCCAGGCAGAACAGTTTGGATGGGCTCAGCTTGGAGCCGGGGGTCCAATAGCTTACCGGGCCGGCGCTAGCCTGTCTAGTGCCACGAGCTGGCGTCCATCTCAGCCTCCACCCCCGGCCTTTCTGTGCTTCTATTGGGCTGATTTGGGGTTCCTAAACGGCCCCAGCTTACTTGGGTGTTTGGCTCTTCAACGTGATGCTCAGTGCGGGAATGGAGAGGTCTGACGTTGGCCGGTGAGCGTGTTCCTCTTTGTTCATGTGCACGTAGAGCCACATATTGAGCTTTGGGTTGAATGTATACGACAGTCTTCTTCGCCAAGCCGACAACACTTGAGCCCTTCAACAGAGTCTCTAACAGAGTGAATCTAAGCGATCGACAGCCTCCAAAAAGCGCAGACAAACACAATGCCGCTTCGCGCCTGGCGGTGAGATCGTGGCGCGTTTCAAGGGACAGTGACACAGGGAGAGCAGGGCTGCAGGGGTGTGGCGCGCTAACACGTGGAGATGAGATCCTCCAGGATCGGCGCAATCAAAGCCTGCAGGTGGGAGGCACAGCTGAGCAAGAAAAGCCCCGATGTCAGCATTCTCAACCCGAACATGTCCTGTATTCGAGTTTCCGTAAGCGGCATCCATTGCAGAATAATCAGGCCTATGATGATGTGAGTGAGGCTTGATCGACGTCGTTGACATACGATTCCAGATCGTAGGGCCGTGATCGCAATAAGACGAATATGCCCATCATCTCGTCCGAACTCTCTGATTCGTTTTCATTGTGATTGGGCAAAGACTGGACGTAAGCTATCCCGGGAGCCTTCTGGAAAGTCTACCGGATCGTCTGTGAATTCTGTCGGGCCATTTAAGTCAGAAAGTTAGAGTTGATGATCGATCTTGTTTGTTGTGACCAATGTAGTGAGCAGAAGCACAACATCACCGCGGTCATTTGGACCGACACGTACGGACAAAACGGGCGAATCATGCGAGGTTTTCGAAGTCAAACGGAGTCACAGTCCGCGCCGGTGCGGAGGTTGCAGCCGGAGGACGAATGCGCCGGCCCAAGGATCTGTAGGAGGCACTGCACATGCGTCACTGACGCAGGCGATTCCTGGAAATCTCAGTCCCAAATGAACTCATCAGCTGATCATCAAGAGTGAATGTTGGTGAGGAGCGGCCACCGACATGTTCAGCCCTAAGCTAGAGAATCACCAGCTCCCTCGAGGGTGGCTTGGCCCACAGGGGCTGGCAGGCAGCCAAATACCGTTGCTGCCGCCTGTTGTGACCTATTTTTGAACCCCTGAAGGCACTTAGCTCTGCTGCCGGCTCACTGCATATCCATCCCGCCCGTCCAATGCGGGCCCTGGCTGAGCAGAGTCAAGGCGCCACCAGCCGGAGCTTTCGGTGGTGCCTACACACGATACATGTACGAGTGTCCCAATCTGGTCATATTTTGCTTTCATTCTTGTTCGAGAGTTGTTCCTATGGCCCAACTTGCTTATCCTTCTCGTCAAACTTCAGCGAAATTGAGGATGCCAAACTTGTTTACTGCCCTGTCAACTCTAATTAGACGGGGCGACTTGTTGGAGCAGGCATGGTTGCTGAGGTTTCTTCAGTTTCCCCACCGCCGTTCCCCAAAACTTGCAGAAAATGATGCAGTTCATTGCCTGTGATCAGCACGGCGTCAAAGCAACGGAATTTCAGACCAAGCACGGCCGCCATTATGGCACAGCGAATCCGCCGTAGCCGTCCGACCACTGTAACGCTAATAACGTCCCGGCAAAGTCTGAATGGGCGGAAAGTAAGCCGCTTGGTTTCTGTGTGAACTTTGGCAGAAGTTGTGACGAAAATGCTCGGTGCCGGGCTTCAGTGAAGTTCTCTCCGCCGGTTTCCGCAGCCGGCCGACTTTTCGCCCTCCGCAGCCGATCCACGGCAACAACAAAAACCGTTCGGTCTTGACCATTGTTCCGGAGTAGTGGACGGCGCGGTGGGGACTTGTTCCGCTTGTCTTCGGCTGGCAGGCTACAGCAATCGCATCATTTGCAGGGACCTATCGGCTTTTATTCAAGCCGGAAGCGGCAAGCAGAGTGCAGTCCTTATCAGCACGTCATCGTTCGGCAATCAACAAACAAAATCTTCAAGATTAATGAACACCACCACCGATGAACCGAAATGCTAAAGTAAACACAAGAAGCCAAAAGTCGGGAAAAACATTGGGCTGATTTCAGCTCCCTAGTTCTCGCGAATTGCTAAGCGTACGTGGTGATGATACTGCGCAGGTCTTGGCGGCGAGAACATCTTCGCTTGGGTTGCCAAAAAAGTGCCAGTTCCGGCCTGCAGCACGTGGTTGACCACACCGCGACTTTTGAATTTCATTGGCCAGACCTTGATGTAAAGACCAAACATCCAGAAACTTGTTTGAATGATGCCTCGCCTTGCCGTCTCAAGTGAAATAGCCCGCCAGCATGGCTCCCAGTCAGCCATGCAGACGCGTGTTCCATCCGGTTGGCACGGCGCCGTTGAACATTTAAACGGTTCTATGTATCATGAACCAATCGGGTCTGGTTCCTCGCCTCTTGATTTAGTTGTCAAGACATTGAGGTCCGTGGGAAACTGAGTTGGCTATGATTGCAGGCAGCCGGCTGGGCGACGGGAACAGGAAGCTTGAATTTAGCTATGGCCAAAGATCCCGCCCAACGCATCACGTAGGAATTCAATGATCCTCCTGATTTTCATGATTTCGAAGCGAAATGGTCGATACGATTGGCTCGTAGTATTCGTGTGTCGTCTGCCACATCAGACGAGAGTCTTGGCGGTTGCATGTCTACATCGGCGGCAATGTAGGTGTCATGCGCACTGACATTCCCTAACAGATGTGTCAACAATGCCAGTAAGATCTGATGTTCATTTCCAAGCGAGCTGAAGTTTTGGGGGATTTGCCTCTGTTAAGAGGTTTCGCAGGCTAGTTGGTGTGGTCGGCATTAGAGTTAGACTTCGGTCCGAGACGTGATCGCTGGAGTGTATGTGGCTCATTCTGGACGCGGCATCACAGGCATGTCGGAACGGGGTACGCGCCGTTTCGCCGACTCTTGCACGAAAAGGTTTCCAAAGCCAATTGTTCGCCGCTGCAAATCACATGGTTTACCTGGGACTGCCCTGGGACGCATCGCCACAAGCAGTTCTGACAGTTCAGATACAGCCTGCTGGTCATCCAACGTCACTTTTCTGATACCTGACTCGGCCTTTTTGTGATCTGGACCGTTGCATATTCTTTCCTCATTCAGAGTGGACCGTCTGCATCGACATTGCGACTAGATTTTTCATATTCATTTGATTGATTACAAGCGGATAATAGTAGTGGTTCATTATGAACGGAGCGGCTTCCAGTAACGGGGGCGAAGGAGCTATGCAACGGCTGAAAGCTCTCTGCTCCACCGTCCTTTCCATCTCAGTCGAGGATGTTGACGATGGCTCATCATTTGTTTCTCTTGGCGGTGAGCATCACAATATCGTCCTCCTGCATCACTTCGATCACTGATGACATACACAGGCGATTCTTTTAGAGCTGTGACTCTATTCCAGAAATGCACAGAACAGGGGCTTGCGGTGCGCTTCCAAGATCTTCTTCACAAGCCACTAGTCGATGTAGCAGCCTACGCAGAGAAGGCTGCGGAGGGAGATGAAGCCGGATCTTCAAGCAGGAAAGGCTCTGACAGAGACGACACGTACCCCCTCATGCCATCAGAATACGACTTCACCAAACTATTCGATGAGCTGAAGGCGAAGTACGGTGTGAGCCCAGATGACGTCGAGGACATCTACCCCTGCAGTCCGATGCAGGAGAACATGTACATCGGCCAGAAGATGAGCTCCAAGCGGCTTTATCGGTCACGCGGATTATTCGAAGCGGACTCGGCGTTCGACTTTGACAAGTTCAAGGGTGCTTGGAATGACATCGTTCAACGACACCAAACTCTTCGGACAGTTTATATCGAGACTGCGGACCCCACCTCAGGCCGCCTACTTGACGCAGTTGTACTCAAGAACAAGCCGGGGCAGGTGAAGATCAGTCACTACGATGAGGAATCGGACGTGCATCGGAAATTCCACGACGATGCAATGGATGACGGAGAGAGTGGGGACGATCAACATCAAATCATCATCTACGCCAGCTCAAAAGAGCAAGATCACGGAAGAGTCTTCTTTCAGGTGGATCTTAATCATCTCACTGTGGATGGCAGCTCTCTCATGATTATTGTCGAAGAGCTCGTGAAGGGCTTGAGAGGAGTACCAAGTCTCGGGCCTGCTACAGGCTACGGAAAGTATATTGATCATCTGCGGAATCAAGTGGATGAGGACGGCGCACTGGACTACTGGATCGACTATCTCGACGGGGCAGGGCCATGTTACTTCCCAACCATGAACGACAACATGAAGGGAGACGGTGGCTCTTTTGAGGTCCTGGAGATGTCTCTGGACACCTCACTTGAGCAGCTGCGGAACTTCTGCCGGAATTTCAACGCAACAGTATCGAACACGCTGCAGGCCGTTTGGGCTCTGGTTCTCCACACATACACGGGTGACTCCAACGTATGCTTTGGCTACCTTTCCTCTGGACGCAGCCTGCCTATTCTTGGAGTCTCTGAGATTGTTGGACCCATGATGAACTTGTTAGTATGTCGCGTGCGCGATATGACGAGCAAGTCTCTCAGCGACCTACTGGGTGAGATCAGACACGATTTTGTTCACTCGCTTCCGCATCAATGCTTCTCCATTGGCAAAGTACAGCGAATTCTGGGTACGAACGAGAGCAAGCTTTTCAACACAATAATGACCTCCTACTATTCCCCCACCTTGAGCAATGAGACCAGCAACATGTTCAAGCTGGTCGCGTCACATAATGCGTCAGACTTCGACATCGTCCTAAAGGTTGTCTATTCCGATTCCGACATCCGCGTGCGGTTGGCCTACTCAACAGGAACTTTGTCCCCAGCAATGGCGAAAGGGGTTTCTCACACATTTTCTGCCATTCTCAAGAGTCTCGTTGAGGCGAGTGAGCCGGATACCTCCGTCCGGTCCACGGCGGCGATCAGCCCACAAGGCCTGCGAGACATCACAGAGTGGAACAACCAAAACTCATTTCAGGAGTTGTCGCCAACCTGTGTTCATCGTCTCATAGAAGAGAGAGCTCGTTCACAGCCTGCTTTGCCTGCGATCTCTGCGTGGGATGGCGAGATGACTTATCAAGAACTCGACTCGGCAGCGAATCATGTTGCCAGCTACATCACAAACCTCGGCATAGGTCCCGGGTCGTACGTCCCTCTTTGCTTCCAAAAGTCAAGATGGTATTCTGTGGCTCTCTTAGCCGTGATGAAGAGTGGAAACGCGTTTGTTCCACTGGACTTGTCCAACCCCCCGGCGAGAATCCAGGAGATTCTCAAACAGCTGGGAATCTCGGAAGATCATGGACTGATCATCTGCTCACCACAACAAGCTTCAGACTTGGCCTCCTCAGCCCGCAATGTCTTGGAACTAGACGAAGAGCAATTGTCAGCTATTGCGTCTGCAAAGACTGCGCCGCCTCTCCCAACCGTCACTCCGAAGGACCCAGCCTATGTCATCTTTACGTCCGGGTCTACTGGAACTCCAAAGGGCGTTGTCATTGAGCACGGCGCGTATTCATACGCTACCCGAGCACACAGCAAGGGCATCCAGATCGATCCCACGTCCCGTGTTCTACAATTCGCCTCGTACGGATTCGATACCAGCATGGAAGATCACCTCACGACATTCGCGCAGGGTGCTTGCCTCTGCGTTCCGTCTGAAGGCGCACGACTGAGCATCCCGGACTTAGCAGATTTTGCGACGAAATCGAAAGCAAACTGGGCTCACCTGACTCCCTCCTTCGCTGAAATGCTGAGCCCGAGTCTCATGCCGACAATGAAGACCATGGTTCTCGGAGGCGAGGCCATGTCTGGGAATAACGTCCAGACTTGGGCGAATCCAGGCCAGACAAAGCTGATACAAGTCTACGGACCGTCAGAATGTTGTGTAACCAGCACCATTGGAGCAGAAATGTCCGCCAAAGGTGATCCAAGAAACATCGGCACGCCAGTTCCAGGATGTTCTGCATGGGTTGTGCGACAGGAAGACCCCAATATTCTACAAGCCGTCGGGGCTGTGGGAGAGCTGCTCATGGAGGGTCCAATTCTGGCCCGAGGCTACTTGGACAGCCCAGAGCTGACGGCTGAAGCGTTCGTCACTGGTCTCACATGGGCACCTCAGAAACGGCTCTACAGGACTGGAGATCTCGTCAAATATGACTCTGACGGGAAGCTTCACTTCGTGGGACGAAGAGACGGCCAGGTCAAGCTCAGGGGTCAACGAATGGAGCTAGGTGAGATCGAGCAACAGTTGGTGTTAGAGCCAAGCGTTCAGCACTGCCTCGCTCTTGTTCCGAAAGCAGGGCCCTGTGCCAAAAGGCTGGTCTCGTTCGTCACTTTGGCTGAAGCTAGCACGACGACACACTCCGCGATTATGACGCTGTCGACGCCGATTGAGACGTTAAGCGGTACTTGGTCAGAGCACATCAGCCGAATCAGAGACTTCCTCCTCGACAGAATCCCACCGTACATGAGTCCGGAACTGTGGATCATCTTGAAGTCCATGCCTGGAAACTCCTCTGGAAAAATAGATCGGAAACGGTTGAACAAGTACCTGGAGCATCTTACCCAGGACCAATACACCAGCTTTCTGTCCCGATTGCAAGATGAAAACTCGGAACGCCCAGGAAATGACACAGAGCTGATACTGAGAGGCATTTGGAGCGAGGTATTGAATGCGCCTGAGGAAGAGATCCGCTGGAACAGCTCATTCTATTACCTAGGTGAGTTTGCAAAGTAGCTTAATGTGATGTGTTACTAACCTCATACGAGGGGGCGATTCGATATCTGCAATGACGGTCAGCAGCATGGCCAGACAGAAGGGCCTTAATGTATCGGCCGCTGACGTTCTGCGATCCCGGTCTATTGAGCGTCTGGCCAAATCGACTTCTCGAATCACGCAAGACAATCATAAGCCCATTACCACTTCAGAATCGGCGATTGAGCCGGCCGCCGGAGAGCCGTTTCCCCTCTCGCCTATTCAGCAGCTTCACTTCCAGGCCTCGCCCACCGGAGACAGCCTGGATCAGCAGACCATGGTTGTGCAGGTGACAAAGAAGGTCGACCAGGAAACCCTTCTTAGTGCCTTTGAGTCTCTTATAGAAGCCCATCCTATGCTTCGCGCCCGATTTGAATGCCACAACGGCGAATGGACTCAGAGGACTACTAACTCAGACTTGCACCAAAATTGCCGGGCGAGGTTCCACAGCCGAGATCAACTGGACTATGTTGTCGAATGCATTAGCGAGTCCAAGCGATCGCTCAACATCGCTTCTGGGCCTTTGCTTGGAATCGACTTCTTCGAATCAAGACGACAGACACTGCTTTCCATCACGATCCACCATCTCGTCGTCGACACTGTGTCTTGGCGAACCCTCTTCCGCGAGCTGGAGAACTTCCTGCTCTTCGGTGGCCAGACAGAGGCGGAGGCTACAACATTCCAATCATGGTGTCATGCTCAGAAGCAACACGCCGCGGATCTGCAGATCGATGAGGTCCTGCCATCCGTGAACAAGATACCCTCAACCGACTTGGCATTCTGGCGTATGGAAGACAAGAGCAACACCTTCAAGTCCACCGTCACTCATAAAATCTCGCTGACTCCGGAGTTGACGAAGTCTCTGTCCTCAGCACGTGGAACCTCAAACTTCGCGGCTTTGGATATCATGATCGCTGCCATCGGGGAGTCATTTTATGAAACATTCGGACGCTCCCCCGCGGTCTTTATTGAAGGCCACGGCCGAGAGACATTCTCTCACGATATGAATCCATGGGAAACCGTGGGTTGGTTCACGACGTTCTTGCCGGTCCTAGTTCAACATCACGATGATAGTCTAGCGACCCTGAACAGTGTCCGTGAGCTCCGTGCTAACACTCCGTTGAGTGGGCTGCCGTACTTCATGTCACGGTTTCTCAACAGCGAGGGTATCGATGCGTTCAAGCACCGCCACTGGCCTATGGAAATCACCCTCAACTACCTGGGCGCCTTCCAGCAGTTTGAGAGACAGGCTTCACTTTTCAACAGATGCGACGATGGCCTGCAATCAAGACTATCAGAATTGAGACGTCAACAGCGCGCTAATTCGACGAGATATTCGCTCATCTCTATCCTTGCGGTGATGAAGGACGAGCAATTGTCGATCGAGGTGGAGTGGAACTCTCAGATGAACCACCAAGATCAGCTCAAGGATTGGGTATCTCAGCTTGAGCAGAGCTTCGAGCAGGTCACTAATCGACTGGCCACTCAAGACCTTCCCGATTCGCCCATCGAGAACCTTCCTCCGTCAGTCGGCCTCAACTCAAAGAGACTCATGTCTGTCATGAGTTTGGCAAAGTCCAAACTCCGTCTCCAACCAAGCCAGATTGAAGCCATTTATCCTTGCTCCCCTATTCAAGACAGTCTGATGCTTTCACAGCTGAAGAAACCCAGCAATGTCTACAGCCAACATTTTCTCTTCAAGCTCTCTGGAGACGATCCAATACAGCCCGAGAAGCTCTATACGGCCTGGAAACAGGTTGTCGCAGCTCACCCCATCCTGCGAACAGTGTTCTTGGAAGAGGACGACGGAGGCTTCCTGCAGGTTGTGGTGAAAGCTGTGGCGCCAGAGATAGAGATTCTGAGACTCGAGGACGAGGAGGACTTGCAAGAGCTCTGGGAGAAACAGTCCACATCACGAGGGCCGTCTCCTCTCAGTGGCAAGATTCTACACAAGCTGCGCATCTACTCGGCTAAAGATGGCTCGGTATACTGCTTTCTAGACAAGAACCACATCATCACCGATGGCACGACGTCGAGGCTTCTAATCCGCAATTTCCTAGACGCATACGAAGGCCGACCGAGAACCGATGCATGCCCATACTCGAACTACATCAAGTACACCTCAGAGCAGAACATGGCTGACATCACCAGCTACTGGACACGTTATCTAGATGGCGCTACTAGCTGCCAGTTTCCAAAGCTATCTCACGCAAAGATCACTTCCGGCCAACACATGGAGTTCGCTCGCACATCGTCCGCCTTCCCCAACACAGCCTCTCTTGAGAAGGCTTCCCGGTCACTGGACGTGACTTTGCCGATTATCTTCCAAACGGCCTGGAGCGTGGTCTTATCTACGTACCTGAACTCTGACGACGTAGTCTTTGGGTTGCTTTCGCATGGCCGGGATGCGCCGATTGTGGGAGCTCAGGAGATTATTGGACCTATGGCCAGCATCGTCCCTGTGAGGTCTCACCTCACTCCGACGACGAAGGTTTCTGACGCTATCAAAACCATGTGGGAAGACGGCATCGCGCACATGTCTCGACAAACGGTCTCTCTGGCCCGCATCCAGCATTCTGTAAAGAGGACCGGCGACGACATGTTCAACACTATTCTCAACTTCCAGAAGACCAGCGCGGCGTCTCCTTCCTCAAGCGTCACGACAGAGCTGTTGTACGCCCACGACACGAGCGAATATGATCTCGCCGTCTGTATAACTCAAGATCAGGACCATCTTGAGGTCACTCTAGAGTATCCGCACCATTTCCTCTCCGAAACCCAAGCACAACGTCTGCTGTCTGTTTACATCACCGCCGTGCAGACGATGATCCGCGATCCAGACGTCAGCATCAGCGAGCTCTGCCTCGCCACCGACATGGATAGAGACCAACTGCAGGAATGGAACTCCGTTGAACTCGAGACCAGCAAGCGCTGCATCCACGAAATGATCTCAGAAACAACACTTCGCCAGCCTGCAAAGCCCGCCATCTCCTCCTGGGACGGCGATCTCACCTACGCGCAGCTGGACCTCTTGTCCACGAAACTCGCCGCTCAGCTACAAGCCATTGGGGCCAAGCCAGACGAGGTCGTCGTTCTCTGCTTTGAGAAATCCATGTGGGCGGTTGTTTCCATGCTTGCAGTCGCCAAGGCCGGCGCAGCATTCGTTCACATCGATCCCAAAGGTGCGCCAAAGAGGACTGAGTTCGTCATCAAGCAGACCAAGGCACGAATCGGACTGGCTTCACTGGAGCAGTACGAGAACTTCGTGTCTCAAGTTGACACAATTCTGATTGTGAACAAACCATCAGTCGTGGGACTGCCGACACCGAACGTCAACGATGTCGTCTCCGCTTCTGCGGAGCCCTTCAATACCCTCTACATCATCTTCACATCGGGAACGACGGGCACACCCAAAGGGGTGGTGATTCAGCACAAGTCATTCTGTTCAGCTGTGGTGGCGAACAGATCATGGCTCCAGATCCGGGCCAACTCTCGCGTTCTTCAGTTCACCAACTACTGCTTCGACGCTTCGCTCGAGGAGATCTTCACCGTGTTGGTGGCGGGCGGTTGCATCTGCATCCCATCTGAAAAGGAACGCATGACTGACATTCCCGGCTTCGTGGAACGCAAGAAGGTCAACTGGGCCGCTTTTACTCCATCCTTCCTTCGAACTCTTGATCCCCATGACCTGAAGTCGGTCAAGTTCATCACCGTGCACGCAGAGCCCATGGGTCAAGATCTGGTGGCTCGATGGGCAGACAAGATACACATGCGGCCAAGCTATGGCCCGACTGAGTGTTCGGTCACCAGTACCGTTGGTCTTCGCTTCACGCCTGAGACGGACGCCACGAACATCGGTTTCCCCATCGGTTGCCGAGGATGGATTGTGCACCCCGACAACCAAGAAATCTTGATGCCCGTCGGTGCTGTGGGCGAGCTGCTTCTCGACGGACCGATTGTAGGCAAGGGCTATCTCAACGACGATGCCAAGACTGACGCTGCCTTCATCGACCCTCCTTCATGGGCTGTGCAGGCTGAGTCAATTTTTGGCAGTAGCCCGCCTGAGAGAAAGATGTACAAAACGGGTGATCTCGTCAGGTTTGCCGAAGATGGTAGTCTTCTCATCCAGCGACGCAAGGATCACTCTCAAGTCAAAATTCGTGGTCAGCGTGTGGAGTTGGGTGAGATTCAGCACCACCTCAACAAGCTTTCCGGTGTCATTCAGCACAGCATGGTGTTTATGCCCAAGGTTGGACTCCTGAAGGGCCGACTCGTTGCGGTGGCGAGCTTAACTGCTCTCTCTGCGGGGCTCGATACAGGCAACTACGGTGTGCAGGCTCTCAAGACGGTCAATAAGGAAGCTCTAGGTGATGAAGGTCGTAAGAGAGTGAGCCAAACTTTGGACGACATCACGTCTATGCTGGAGAAGGATCTGCCTCACTACATGATACCGGAAACATGGCTCATCGTGCAGAGTCTGCCTGTGCAATTGTCACTCAAGCTGGATCGCCAACGTGTCACGAATTGGGTGGAAGGTCTTGACAAATCAGTCCTCCAATCTGTTCTCGAGCTAAGCCAACACGTCGGCGCTGAGACTCGGCATGGGTCTGAAATTGAGGAAAGAGTCCGAAAGATCTGGGGAGAGGTCTTGGGCATGGATCCTGGTGAGTCCATAAAAATCACTACTGAAAGATGCGAAGCTAATGATGCAAGACCGCATAGCGCTTGATCAGTCATTCTTCAGACTGGGAGGTGACTCCATCTACGGTGAGTTCTCCGCAAAATCATCGAATCCGAGGCTAACAAGACACAAAGCGATGCAAGTTATGCGACTTTGCAAAGCTGCCGGCCTCCACGTCACAACCCAAGACGTCCTTGCCAACCCGACAGTAAAGCAACTCGCAGTTATTGCAACTCCAAAGCCTGTTCCCGACATCATCGTGACGGCTCGGCCAACAATGTCTCGGGCCAACACCTCGGCCGCCTCGCCCGTTGCCACTCGAACTATCACATCCGTATCTGCGCCAACTACCCCGAGAGAGCCCTTCATGCCGATAATGCCGACGCCTCCTCGATCACCGGAAGAGCCAATTCATCACTCACCATTTGTCAAGTATCTTTCCGCCAGAGACGGCAATGTCGAAGCTGTGGTCCCCTGCACGCCATTTCAAGAGAGGATGTACCGGGCCTTCGTCAAGAAGCCTCAGAAACCATACCTCTTCAACAGTCTTGTCTGGTTGAAGGGTATCGATGATGGTGCCGCCGTGAACCTCAACCGGTTGTTCCAGGCCTGGCAGCAAACAGTAGACCGCCATGCCATTCTGAGAACCGTCTTCATCCCCGACCAGGCAGCAGGCAAAGTCATCCAAAAGGTCTTGAAGAGACACAAGGCCGACATCGCGACCCTCTCGGCAATGTCTGAGGCGGACGCCATCACCCAGAGCCAAGGTCACCTCAACGCTATCCGGATGTCTCTCTTCAAGAACAACGCCCCGCCGTTGTCAGTGCGAATCTTAATGACCCTGGACCAGCAAGTCTACGTTCACCTGGTGATGGGCCACATAGTCATAGACCACGTCAGCTTGGATCATGTCTTGGCGGACTTTGCGAGCTTCTACCGGGGACAAACTCCGGCTCCTGCAACGGTGACAGCCGGATTCGGAAGCTACATTCAGCAGCTCTCACAGACCCGGGACATCCCTGCCAGCAACCAGTTCTGGGTCAACAAGTTGAAGGATGTGAAGCCGTACATGGTTCCGTCGGAGTCTATGGTAAACGGCAGCGACCACCACTCCATGGGTGCCGTCAACTTCTCTCTGGACATCACAGACGAGATGCGGTATTTCCTCCGCGAAGCTGGTATCACGCTGTCCAATCTGTTGCAATTCACGTGGGCGATGGTTTTGCACGTGTACACTGGCCATGCAACCATTTGCTTCGGCCATCTTGTCTCGGATCGCGATATTGACCTGCCTCATGCCGACGACATCGTGGGGCCAATGCTATCTCTCATGATAGCTCGGGCAGCCGTCAAAGACTCGACTGTGCTGGTGGACGCTTTGCGCGCATTCCAAGAGGACAGCATCCTCAGCTTGAGGCACAAGATCTTCGATCTGACGGAAGTGGAGCGGCAGCTCGGTTGCCAAAAGACTGGACTCTTCAACACCCTTGTCAATTATCGAAAGGTGAAGTATTCCGGAGGGGATGCAGATGTCAGTTTTAAATCCGTCTGGAAGCAAGATCCGCACGAGGTAAGTTATCTGGATGCTTCACAACAAGGCCCCGAGACTAATACCGATTTACAGCAACTCTTAGTCCTTGCTTTCAACGAGGAACCTTCTAAACTCGATGCATCCTTAACTTATTACGAGTCTCTTTTCTCGAAACAGACGCTGAACACATTGGCGGAGGCGTACTGTCGCATTCTTCAGATGCTGGTGGGTGGCAGGCATAGGACGGTTGGAGATATGAAGGCTGTGTTGAATTCATAATTATGTACTGATCGCCGAAGACCATGAGAGAATTTAATAGATAAATTTTGTGTATGTTAGTTGAGACGGGACTTTTATTTTCTGTTGCAAGTTTACTTCTAATCGTATGTTGGCTACTGATTCCCTCGCACAGTGCACTTAATCATTGTGGTACATCATTGAGGTACAGGCATCACTCGAGCATCTGTGGAGTCTAAACGTATTACCAGCCGTTGGCACTGCGATCTTCTAAGCTCTCAAAGTCTCACTACAGCATAACTATTGGCTCGGCCCAAAAAGCCGAATGATGGGTTACCGAAGTGGGATGCACTTTATCATGGATAAGCTTATTTGGCCCCATCATACCGAATATTGACGTCAAATGACGGTATTTCATTGCAGTGGTTCTCGCCTTGCCTGTGAGCTCAACACCAAACAATTCTACGCGTCCAAATCATGTTGCTGAACTGCAAGCTGCGACCAGCGCAATGGCGCTAGGGGTGGGCAGCGAGTAGTTGCGCCTCCGACTCAGTGTGAGGAGTTCGGACCGAAGTGGGTCCCCGCTTCAGTCCGACGCCGAGCTCTTCGGTCCGCTGGCATCGTCCAATGGGAGCTGAGGGCTGTTCCCTATTGCTGGTTTGTCTAGAAGCAATGAGCTCAATTGTGAGTCGCAACTCGAGGTGTCTGTTACGACGTGTTTGTTCGGTGTTCGTCCAGAAATCGCTCCTATTCGGATCTTCTAATGACTGGCAACCCTTGAATTTTTGCGTCGACACAGGCACAACAGCCGGACCTAGTGTCACACCCCGCAACGGACGTTTATTTTGTTTCGTGTAGTAGAGCTTCTACGCTGTTCTGGCTCCGCAGAGCATTTAGTACATCCTTTACACAGTCATCGCGGCACCCAAGGCGTACCACTTCCTCTCACGTTTTACTATGATGATGCCGTCCGGTCCAAGTAAGAAGGAGGAGAAATACTCTCTCCTGAAAGATGAGACGGCTAGAGAGTCCTACGAGGAAGAAGAAGCACCACGACCATCATCATCGTCATCATCAGTTGACCAAGAGTCTGGAGCCGTCAAAGTGAAGAGGCAGCTTCGGATACCATGGCAATTCGATCCGGCCTGGAAGTCATGGTATCTCTTCGTCCCACTCGGCCTCATCTTCTTCATCCTCGCGGGGCTAGCTTTCTTCCCATCATGTGAGCCCTGTCGCAAACAAGACACATCCGGCTACGTCTGCGCACCCAACGGCGCCCTCCCCAAAATCGCCCGCGACAGAGGCTGCGAGTTCGACACCATGTCGTTCAAGTGGTACCCCAAGGAGGCCTTTAACGACAAGGACAACCAGGCGCTCCTCAGGGAGTTCCATGACCAGGGCCCATGGCACAGGTACTACGATAAGGGCGGCAAGCACGAGATCCCGCCGACCAGCGAGGTGCTGACCGCGGGCTGGGTGTCGAGGAAGGAGCACACTTTCCACTGCATGTACACGCTGAGGCAGACGCACCTGTGGCTCATCAACGGCTACGACGCCCCGTGGAATTACACGCATACGCTGCACTGCACGAAGTATCTGATGGACACGATTTTGGAGAACCCGCCGAAGGACTTCGATGACCTGAGTGTTCATGGAACACCGTGGCCGGAGCACCCTGATGTGGTAAGTTGAGTCATGGGCGATTACTGGCACCTCATGCTGACGAAAATGATTGCAGGTGAAGCCATACTATCCCTGCAAGCAAGAGGGACTGAGTTGTGAGTCGTGGTGAGAGAGGGCACGGAATTAGCGGTGAGGTTGGGTGTTTCAAGTACATTCATAGCATCGATCAGAGCATTTGCACGTCAATCGAGTGGCTGAAGAATTCATCAATTTATCTAGACTTTTTATCGTTGCCGATTATCCGTCTCTGGAAAAACTTCGAGTGACGGCTGAAAAGTTCTGTTGCATCTTAATGATCGGCATATGATCACCCTGCGTCTATGCGCGGCAATCTTCGTGTAGGGTGACATTGGACTCGCATGGCGTTAGTGAGCAGCCTACGAGATCTAGACACTTGACCTTTGAGCCTGTCGTTCAATTTCGTTGCTGTAGATTACCGTGTGCTTTTGGAGCGACATTTCTCAATACAATCGCTGGTTAGGACACTGCTGCCCAAGCCCAAGGCTAAAGAAGCAGGAGATGATTAACGCCTGTGAAAGCGCGCTGTGCGGGCGAGGGAAGACCAATCGCGTAGCTTACAGCCCCTGGGCTGTGTCCTCTGGGAGTGATCTGGTCGTCATATTCAATCTTTCCAGAGATTTCACTCGCACGGATGGCAAACATACAACGCTTCCAGATCCGTGAACACGGCGGGAAATGCATCGCTTTTCTAGTTTTCATTCCGAACTCCTCGCATTCGACAGCCCTGGTGAACAGACTCTTTGCTTCACAATCATTAAAATACCGCCAAGACGCCAAGAACACATTAACCCAAAATTGGCACGAACAATGCCACGCTAATCAAAATCACAGATCTCGGTCGATGAGAAGAGGGCAGCGCGGATGGCAAGACCAGACGAGCAAAGACACATGGCCGATATGTCTCGCATGTCGAGGGAATTTCGCCGGGCATTTTCCCATTCACGTCTTTCAATTTCGTCGATCGCAAGGCAGGGGCGAGGTAATTTGAGCAACTTGACGCGAGGCGAGGACTGGTGAACTGACCGGACCCATGTCTTCATAAATCGACACAAACATTTTCCGCCAATTAAGCAGGCCGCAATCCAGCTTATGAGGGGTAAATGTGGACCGAAACATGGGGGTGAGAACCACCTGAAGCGGCTGGACAGTCTCGGGTACAGTGAACCTTTTTTCTGGTCCAACATGAGAACGGCTCAGCGCCAGTTTGCTTTTGCAGAGCCTGACTGACTGACGGACGGCCTCGCCTAGCTTCGCCATAGGGGCTAGGAGAATTAGTGATCACGTCAAATCATTACGGCAGATGGCGGCAATGCGGTGTTAGATTGACAGCGCACCTGCACGCTCCAAGGAGGCGGCGCCAGGCTAGACATTCCATCACGTACGATTCTTGGTATTCTAATTAGCTTGCCGCTCCCTGCATGTCTGGAAAGGGATCACAGCGGCTGCCTTCAAAGTTGCTCCTCCCCCAGCCGTGTTATCCACTCGGCCGAGGCCCCTCTTCGGTAGGTTCATCCGAACATTTCTGAGCGGCCCAGCGAATAGGCGAGGGAAGCCAAGAGCAGGTGCAACGGCCCAGATCCATCAGAGCCAAAGGTCAACAAAGGGGCCGTGATTCGACCTGCAGGGCGTCTTTCAATCCCTGAGCTGTGGACACTCCTCACATGTAAGTAAAACAGAGGGCCAAATTACGTTGCACGTCATAGGGAGACCGCGCCTGCAGACGAGGCCATGCCCTTGTTTGGAAGGTCTGCCAATGACGGGATCCTTATTTGAAACGGCACGCCAGCACGCGCTGTTGGCGCGCTTGGCTGGTGATAGCGGGCAGGTTTATTTCAAACATTCTAACGGACCCGAGGATGCGCATCCCGGGGTCGAGTGGGGCTGCCGAAGACCGAGACCAACACGGAGCAGGGTTCCCATGCACCACTTGCATCACTTCGCTTTTTTCGGCGAAGGCATAAAAAGCACTGCTTTTTTCGGCCGAAGCAAGCAAATTTCGCTTATTAACGTAATCTCTACTATAGAATAAATTGATTAGCTAGGTAGGGATATCTAAGTCTATAAGTGGTACTTCTATCTCTAAGCCCTCTAGAATCTGCTACTCTAATTCAACTAACTCTTCTTTAGTAATTATCTCCTATATTAGTAGTAGTAGTAGTAATAAGTAGCTACCTCTTTAGGTATATAAACAATCTAAAATATAGCTATTTATATAGATAAAAGCTAGCTTATTAGCTATATTAGGATCTAATCTGTTATAAGCGTAGTTATATATATAATTAAGTATTAAGAAGCTTCTCTTAAAAGATATAGATATAGTAATATAGCTAAGTAATTATAGGGCTAAAGCTACTAGTTATAACCTTATTAACTCTACTAACCCCTAAGCTATATATAGCTATATCTAAAGGTCCTAAAATACTACAATAGGGTAAAAAAGAGGCCTTTAGGCATACTATAGATTAATAAGCTTAATATACTAAGCGTAAGTAATCTTAAGAATAGAGGTGTAGCTATTAAAGTAGGTAAAAGTTATTTTATACTCCTCATTAGTTAATAGGCGCTTAAGTACTTATAGTATAAGGGTAGTAGCAACAATATTAATTAGGTATAACTACTTTTCGCAGTATATATTATACTTCTACTAGATTAGTAGCTAATTAATATTAAGGTTACTGCTAGCTTTAATAGCCTACTATATCTCTCATAGAGAGTCTTAACGCAGTAGTATATAGCTAAGGTAGGAGCAGTTAGCCTTAAAGGTCTTAATTATAGAGGTAATTAGCTTAAAAAGGCGCTATAAAGCCTCTACTTTAACCTAAAAGAATTTATTATTAATTAGGGTAATAATACTAGCTATAAGTATAGAGGTACCCTCTCTAATAGTATTAAAGCGTTATTTAGCGATATCTAAGTAGGCAATATAGTTAAGTAGGGCGACTTTAGAGTTAAGTATAGAGTAGAAGTATTACTCTATATTACCCTAGTGAGTAAACAATAAGGTAATTAGTAACTTCTACTTACTATTATAAACCCTCTTTTGCTCTTACTATAGGTATACTAACTACAACTTAGTATTATAGAAGTAAGCTATAATTTTAGCAGCCTTTTAAATAATAGGTAGGTAAAGTACTAACTTATAGATATTACTAATAAGTAGTTAAATACTATATAAGTTATAAAAAGTAGGTAGGTAGTAACAGAGAGAAGGTAGTTATAATAAGTTATTATAGAGAGATCTTATTATACTATTTATATCTATAGTAATACTATTAATATAAGAGAGTTTAATAATACCTTAAGTAGTTATAATATCCTCTAGGATAGGTAAGAGTTTGCTAACGCTAATAGTAACGTTATAAGAGCAGTTAGCAGTTACCTAAGTACACTAATAAAAAGCAGAGCTATTAAGGATATATACTAATATATTAATAACATAGTTATTACCTAAGTTAGCAGAGCTATTAAAAGTAATATTAAGGTAGGGCGCTTTTTTAATATTAAGTTAAACTTTAGTGAGAATATCGTTATAGATATACAGTAGGTAGATTTTACGTAAGATATATACTAATAGAGGCTTCTAGTAGGGTTATAATACTTAGAAGAAGTTATAAGACTATTAATCCTTATAGGCAGTAAAAATATACCTATTAGTAAATATAATAAGGGCTACCTTATAGTTCTACTTATTAATAGAGGTCTTAAACTCCTCTATAGTAGTTAATTACTAGAGGGTAGTAGTAATTAGAGGTATAAAGTAGGCTTAGGCGTTTTAGTATAGATTATATCTCTTAAGATAGGTAGCTTAATATATAATACTAATAATAGTAACTTAACTATAATATTTATACTAAACTTTTAGTAATTTAGCTATATTATCTGCAAAATTCTAAAACTATAGCTATATTTAAGAGGCTTTAGCGTTATAAGTAGCTATCGCAGCAGTTAGGTAGCAATTTAGGGTAATACTAGTTATAGGAGGAAAAAACGCATAATTTACAATCCTAGTAGAGGGTTAGTAGTTAAAAAAGGCTTGCAGCTAGCCTAATTAGGTAAAACGCGCTAGATTAATATATTATTCCGGAAAAGTGGGTCAAATTATTGCCTTTTTGGGCTGATGTAAAAAGCATGCACTATGCGAAAAAAGCATGATATTTGGAACCCTGACATGGAGAATCTCTGGCCCCCGGTCTGGCGCCAACGGACCCCGGCCTATCGGTATGCACCCCTTAGGTGCTCGAGATTAAGGAAACTTGCTTGAGTGGGGGTATTTCCTAATTGTTCAGTGCAAAGGATGCCAAGATAGAGACGGAGTGTTCCTGGTTGAAGAGATATAACATGAACACCAGAGCTGCCCCGACACAGGTCTTGTGTTTCTCTCGTTGTTTGTTGAGCCGCATCTTCGCTGCATTCCTTCCTTTTCGAGTCACCGCTAGTACGGTGTTTTGTCATTCTTTTCAGAAATCATCCTGTTGACCCTAGAGGTTAACGTTCGTTCTCTCACAACACTTACATTCACTTTTGGACAACCTCCAAGCCACTCATTCACCCCGATCACCTCTAAAACTCGAAATTAGAAGACACCTTGAAAGCGATTCTCACCATGCGTTACACAATCTCGGGAGCCGCGGCCCTTTTTGGGCTCGCCGGATCCGCCTCCGCCCAGCTCCGCGCCTCGGCTTACACCGATCCCCAGACCGGCATCGACTTCCAGCGATACAAGCCCGACGCCTACCCCTACAGTTTCGGTATTGCCGTCCCCGAGACCACCGGCACCGACTTCATCGGTCAGATGGTTGTGCCCATCTCTACCAAGGGCAACTGGGGTGCCGTGTCGTTGAAGGGAGGCATGTTGAACGGTCTGCTGTTCGTCGCCTGGGCCGATGGCGAGGACATCGTCACCTCGTTCAGAATGGGCAGCGCGTACTCCAACCCTGACGTCTACACCAAGACCGAGGTCAAGGCGACCCCCATCGCCAACGGTACCTTCGTCAACAGCACCCACTTCTCGTACACTTTCCTGTGCAGCAACTGCGTCGACTCCACCGCGACGACCCTGGCCGGCGAGTCTCCCATCCTGGGTTGGGCCTTCTCCGACACCAGCCCGACCACTCCCTCCGACCCCGCGAGTGCCCTCAACTACCACTCTGCTGGTTTCGGCCAGTTTGGTCTTGACATCGCCAGTGCCAAGTCCGCCAAGTTCGAGGAGTGGTCCAAGTACGCGAAGGAGGTTGAGACTACCCCCGTCCCTGGCAACGGCACTACCACTCCTGTTCCCGGTAACAGCACCACTCCCATCACCACCTCCAACAGCACCTACGATGTCATCGTCGTCGGCGGTGGCCCTGCAGGCATCATCGCTGCCGAGCGTATCGCTGAGAGCGGCGCCAGCGTCCTCCTCATCGAGCGGGGCCCTGCCAACACCGTCCCCCTGGGCTCTGACTTGGCTCTCCCCTGGAACGACACCCTCACCCCCTACGACATCCCCGCTCTCGGCAGCTCCATGACCTCCCTCTCTGGCATCAGCATGTGCAGTGACACTGCCTCCACCGCCGGCTGCCTGTTGGGCGGTTCCAGCTCCATCAACGGTCTCAACTTCATCCACCCCCCTGAGCACGACTTCCAGCGCTGGCCCAAGGGCTGGAACTGGGCCGACATGTCCGCCGCCGCCGAGCGTCTGTACGAGCGCAACCCCGGCACCACGGAGCCCTCTGACGACAAGAAGTACTACGACGACCTCACCTACAGGGTCCTGTCCGGCCTCCTGAGCGGCAAGGGCTGGAAGGAGGTTGACTCCATCGAGTCTCCCAACGAGAAGCAGGCCGTCTTCTCCCGCCCCTCGTGGTCCATCAAGGATAACCTCCGCGCCGGCCCTGCCCGCACCTACATGCCCTTTGCCCAGCAGCTGCCCAACTTCACCCTCAAGCTCGAGACCAAGGTGATCCAGGTCGAGCGCACCGGCAGCACCATCACCGGCGTCCTCACCCAGGCCGCCGACGGCAGCAAGCAGATCATCAAGGTCAACCAGGGCGGCAAGGTCGTCCTCGCCGCCGGCGCCATGTCCTCCCCCCGTATCCTCTGGAACTCCGGCATCGGCAAGTCGGACGCCCTCGCCATCGTCAAGCAGGGCGCCGCCTCCACCGGTGTCACCCTCCCCGCCGAAGCTGACTGGATCGACCTCCCCGTCGGCCACCACCTCCAGGACCACGCCCAGGTGATGCTCCAGTTCAACTCCCAGACCAACTTCACCGCCTACGGCTTCAACGCCATCGCCTCCAACCCCGTGACCTCCGACCTGGCTCTCTATAAGGAGGGCTCCGGCCCCATCACCCAGGCCGCGCAGCGCATGCACCTTTGGACCTCCGCCGAGGGCGCCGACGGCCGCACCCGCTACCTCCAGGGCACCGCCTCCGCCATGCAGAACGGCATCATCACCGTCCGCACGTTCCTCACCCACGGCACGTCTACCCTCGGCGAGCTCGGCATCTCCGCCTCGGGCAACACCGTCCTCAACACCAAGCCCTGGCTCATCGACACCGAGGACCGCAAGGCCATGTCCGACTTCGTGCAGTACTGGCTCGACCTCACCAGCGGCAGCAACTCCACCCTTAGCTACGTCACCCCGGGCGCCACCCCCGAGGACATCATCTCCACCAAGATGATCTCGGGCGACCACTGGGTCGGCTCCGCCAAGATGGGCACCGACGACGGCCGCTCCGGTAACGGCACCGCCGTTGTCGACCTCGACACCAAGGTCTACGGCACCGACAACCTCTTCGTCGTCGACGCCTCCATCCACCCGGACCTCCCCACCGGCAACACCCAGGCCATCATCATGATCACCGCCGAGCACGCCGCCGAGAAGATCGCCGCCTTCAAGGTCAGCGGCTCCGGCAGCAACTCGACCACCACCCCTGCCCCCGAGAACTGCAAGCGCTCCGAGAAGCGCGCTGCTCGCCAGGCCATGCGCTTCAGACGCCATGTCCACATGCACAAGTACTAGGTAGCCCTCAAGTGCTGAGCGGACACCACTGGGGCGGGGTTATATTGGTTGATGTCATGAGTTACACCGTCCCGAGCCTTCATCGTACAACATGTTTCCTTCTAGACTCTGTATAAAGTTTCTTTGCATCGTAAATAAAGCATTTTAGATCATTACTATTGATCTCCTATGAAGATGCTGAGTGGTGTTGTAATTTTGTGTGGTCTTTTGTGCCTCCCTTTAAAGGCATTCAGAGACAGTTCAGTTGAGGCCGATGCGGCTATATATAGCGTAGATGAATCAACCTGACCATGATCATAATTGAAAGCCCTGGCCCCGCCCGTTCCAGTGTCTCTTGAATCTCGTCGAACTTACATCAGTAGAAGGGACGGCTCATCACATTTAATTAGGAAATCCCCTTTTATGTACGCAACACAGTTGATCTGAATCCTCAATGCCTCTCCAAAGGTCGGATTGGGAGTAGAAGTCTGACAAGAATTCCATCCACATCTCTTATTGCAAGTATTTCAACCCACATAAGGGGCAAATCCGTGGATCCTTTCTACTTGTCTGTGCAAGACCTCACCTTCGGTGGATGACGTCTTTCCACCTTGTCACATCTGTATTCGAAGGAGATGATGATAGTTGAACCTCGCGGCGGTGAGTTGTCTGCGTTTCTTCTTCATTTATCCCGGCAGTAAGTTCAGGGCTGCAGCATTGAAGATTGGCTCAATCAGCGCAGCAAAGGTCACCCCTGTTAATACCACTGTCAATACAAAAGACGATTTCGCCATCATAAGCTTGTTCGTCGCTGGACCTCTGGCCCGGAGATAAAAACTAGTCACGGCCATTGCACTGACTCTGGCGGACGAACTTCGAGTGTGTACGGCCAGTATATGGTGATTGCCTGCGTCTGAAGCAGCTGGCGGTCTTTGGTTGAGTTATTTTCAGCACTCAGAATGTAAGGGAGTGGAAACTTCCACAAGCCAATTCAAAAACCCATTTTGGTAAGCTGCTTGATGTTCCGATAGCATCATGCTGTTTTCGTTCTGCATGAGGAATTCGAGGCTGATCTTGCAATACACTAGACGTTGAAGTACGAGCCCTACACAGCCCCAATGCACCAGCATTCGCATCTGATGCGGCACAATGGAAAGCCTAGTATGACGGAAGGATGTTGTGTTTCTTCGGTTTCCCAGGCTCGAGCCAGGAAGTCAACTGGCATGAACTGAGGACAGCCCTGAGGATAGCCCAGTCAACGGCAATCGAGAAACAGGTCAGCTTCAAGCGGCAGAAAAGCCGTCGCAGCCAGAGCAAGAAGTTCAAACGTGCCTGGCAGACGAGGAAAAAACTTTGGAGGACTCCCCAGAACCAAGTATGAAGAGAGTGGCCCCTGCCTTTGAGGTGCTCAAAACAAGCATGCAGGAGAGGGTTTCTGGGTTGCAGGCAGGCAGAGGCTGCTAAGCAGGCCAATGAAATTTTCCCCGGGTATCAGAATATCATTATGTTGAAGCTATAAAGTAGCTTGACCAGCTGTCTGGAACACGCTAGCAAACAAAGACGAGCTACCGACAGACCCAGTGAACCGAACTCTGCATGTTGCTTGCGAAATTCTCTCTTCACGAGCGAAGACGCCACACATTAGATTGCCAGCAGAACTGGAAATTTCCAAGTCATAATTGAAACAAACGCTGCGTTGAAATATCCTTCGATGCCTCTAAACGTCGACGATCGTAAACCTCAAGTTCAGATTGGCCAAATTTGGGTTTCGCGTCAACGGGAAGGCTCCGTTCGCTGCCCAAACCACCACTTCCGTAATATCCTTCAACCCAAGCTCCTCCTTGTGCTGAATAAGCATCCAGGCTGTTGAAGCGCCGTGGGTGCTTCCCAGGATAGCAAGACCCTCGTCGGTATCCATCTTGAATGTAATTCGTTGGTCCCATTCGGGGACCTGGGTATATTTTGCTCTTCGCAAGGCCTCCATCACGATTTGAAACGTCTTGTTATAGACAACGTGCGACCGGAAAATGACCTTAAGCCTCTTAGGATCATCACCTCCAGATAGACAGCCGTCTCGCCACTGGAAGTAGGCAATATCGGACGCCGTGTCTAAGTCGGGGATATCCCCTTTTCCATTCGTGCTCTTTGCATAAGTAGGGCTGTAGTTTGAGTCGAAAATGAATGCACCAGACTTCGGGTTTACGACGTTGGTGTAATGCGCCATCGTGGGCTGGCAGAACGAGAAGATTAGTACGATGGATCAGTTGAGGTGTCATGGCTCTGCTCACATATCCTGTTTGGCCATTTGCTTTCTTGAATTCCCGATCGTGGACCAGATTCCAAACTGTGTTTTCCGCTTTGTTTACCGGGAAAGCTGTGTCCTCGAATGCAGGGTCCAACAGGTTCCCGAAGTCGGGCCTTCGACCGCCCGCATATGGGAAGAAATAGACATTCGGTGTCCAGCCCCATTCCAAAACCTCCTCCGGGTTCTGGAACGGGCTGGCAACCGACGCTCCACCATTATATTCTTGCGCTTTTGCGGGATCCAAGGGCAGAAGACCCTTCAGCCATTCTCCCTTGTCGGCACGGCCTTCGTAAGTATCATCAAACCAAGGGAACTGTTGCTTCACCCGTTTAGCAAGCTTTCGATCGGAGGTAGCGGGCGTGGGCGATGCGCTGATGGGGAGCAAAAGGTTAAGGAGTGAAAGCCATAGGAACAGTACACGGAAGGTTCCCGGCGGAAATGAATGACTAGTGCGAGACATTGGTGAGGGTAAAGACTGACAGGTAGTTGGATGACGCAGCAACAACACACAGGATAATACCAAACATCTATCTACACACGAAAAGGCGTGTGCGGTGCTCAAATCCTTTAATAGGCAACATCATTGGAAAGGAATGATCGGCTTCGGACATTTCTATCATTGGAGAATATCTGGAAAGTTGATTAACGGACCAAGCATGGTGCCATGGGCCCGGCGGAGCGGGGCCGGACTGGCCGTTATTTAATCAATTGCGGACAGGCCCGTCCATGCTTGACTCGTCCCTGAGCACATAGATGCAGCCGTAGGCCGGCCACCCCGCAGCCGCAGCACGCGGTAAGCAGAGCTATTGTTGGCTCCAGCCCCTATTTTATTGAAATAAAGTTCAAGACATCACTTCAGTACTCAATGCACAACCAACTAAATTAAATTGCGCACTTTGGATGAACATGTTCAAAGATATTCACGTTTATTTTGGTTCTCTTGCCAAGCGGAAAAGCAATGACCATTAATAGGCATATATAGTGCTCCAGCGCCGAAAGTACGGGGCAGTCGTTTAGTCCAGATCAGCGCCGGTCCTTCATGATCACTGCTCTGAGGTTGTTGGTCCAATTTTATTTTCATACCCTCACATCTCATCGTTCAGCTAGTCGGTCAGCCGCCTTTTGGAAGTTGAACGTTACTGCAGCAGGACAACGGTAACGACATCAACGACATCAACGACTGCTATACGGAGACGACGACGATAATTGCGACGAAGATGACAGTGGCGGCCGTGGGTACGATAATAACAGAGACGATAGCGAGGTGCCCAGAACAGAGTTTGAAATAATCATGAAGAACTGCTCGGTCAAAATGATCAGACAGCTTGCAGTGTTCAACGTTAAGTACGTGCGTGAGAAGTTGTAGCTGTGACAAGTTAGGGAAGTGGCGCAAAAATAACATAAACATCCAGCAATATGGTGTCTACATACTTTGAAATGCAAGTTCTCTTCTGTTCCATCAAACTTATCACACACTGTTTTTTCCAGGCACCCCGCGGCTACTTGTGTCTCAACCACCTGGCGCTGCTATCTCCGGGTTGTGCGCTTCTTGTTCTCCAGGCTGAATGAGCTGCGTTAGCTAACCGCGATGTGATGAACCATCTTGTTGCACGACCTGAAAGATTACTAATGATTTCTAGCGGTCTTCCCAGAATGAGTTGATGCAGAATGACCCTGCCACGTATGTGGTGCTGATAGTCGCAGTGCGTTTCCTCCGAATCCTCTGTGGTGTCAGCAGTTCCCTGCAATACCACATCAATACACTCATTGTCAACTCTTAAGATGTCGAGAGTAGGGCATACAAAGATAAGCATGAAACTTCGTGGGTTATTTGCACGAGGTAAGTTGCTCAATAGCTTTAGGGTTGAAGTTCTACTAGCTAAGTGGTGTACCCCAAGCTTCCTCCTCATAAGATAGCCTTAGATGTTTTTCTCATGCTTTAAGCGACTTGCGAGTGCTGCCGATGTTTGAATTTGATCCTGGTGTTGGTTTTGATTAAGTTGGTGAACATATGGTTCAAACAAAGCTCCAAATTCCAATCAAATTGTCTATTGAGCTCTCAGCAATAGAGCCTACTTCCAACGTAACTGTTGACGATTACGAATTCCTCACCTCTTGCCTCGCATGTTAGATACAAGGCCAGAGTCTCAACAGAAGACTCCTACATCGGCGTCAAAAGAACACGAATTCGACACCAGAAGGCCAATATTGTGGTGTTGATAGATCTGTGTGCGTCGCGACCACCACATTGACAACCGTAAGGTTGGTATCTGGGCGTTCTTGATCGTCTGAGAGATGCTGTCGAGGCTTTTCTTGGCAGCCTTCGAGGAGGGAATTTTGCCGCTCTCCAAATAAGTCTTGAAATCGAGGTCGTAAGCCGTAACTTCCCCACCCTTGTTACTTGCGCCGTATTGAGGACTTGTGGCTGTCAGTTGACACGAACCGGCTTCTCAATTGCCGAACAACCGCGTGCTGCGATTTTCTCCGGTGTCTAGCTCGTGTGGAGGCCGGATGGGGTCGGTCGGCTCCATGTCTTGGTTGCTGGTGAGGTGATTCATTCGGCGGGGATAGCAAGACCTCTATGGTGTCCGGGTGATGCTCAGGATGCGGTGTACACGTTCTGGTCGCCTCCTCTCTATTTTGGCCTGGGCGAGGCTGTTCCAAGGAGGAAACCACTGATACTTCTGGGCTACGGGAAGAAGTCTTCTCCCTGGTGTTGGGTAGAGACCGGCTTTCGAAAGTCGGGAAGTTCCCTGGCTGGTTAGCCCTCTCGGTATTCAGTGATGTCGGCGTCACAGGAGAATTCTTAGGGCCAGTTTCATGGCAGACCAACTTAAGGTGCTGGGCATTGGAAGAGTGCCAGATGTGGCTGCTGGGAGATTCAACATCGCTTCTTCCAGTTTCCTGAATATTGGTAGAGTTCCTTGAACCTGTTGAGGGTGTGCTCCGCATTACTGTGACAGCATCATCTTCCACAACTTCCGTGTCAGAACCAGATCGCGAATGGTTGCGTAATTCGGTGCTTTGCAACTCGGATTCCGAATAGTTTCTCACAGGGTGCGGTTTTGTTGCGGTACTTGAGTGACTTTGGCGCGGGTCCTCCACGACAGCTTGATGAGCGAGCATGCTCTCGAATGAGTCAAAGCCTCGGATCCTGGCATAAACCTGTAGAGTTCGAAGTTCGCCTGCGTCGGCTTCCCAGTGTCGGTCAGGGCCGTCGAGATGAAAGGGCTTCAACAGTCGTACGCTCGTCCACATGAAAGAGTCCTCTCCATTTCTCTCGCACCGCATGACCGCTACCTCGCGAGACGACACCAGCGACTCCCCATCACCGTAACCTGCAGCCCAACCGATGATTCCCTCATTGTCAAATTTATAACAACGAGGCCTGGGCATATCTTTGTGCAAATTCAGATCGCAAAACATCTCATCCCGCCCACACATTGATAGATCCTTCCATCCCAAGGCCATCACCACCGACGCCTTGTTGGTCTTCAGGCAATTGGCCCAGTAGAGCTCCCCTGGCTTGGGGTTCAGAACGTCTTCCGATACGTACTCCTGTTCTGGTGTCTGCTGAGAGACCGTTGGCAGCGACAGACCTTGTTCGGGAGGAGGCGTGGGCGTTTCATGACATGAGCGGGGATCATATCGGCTTCGCAATAGGTTCATGGGCTTGTATCCCATTGCAAAAGCGTGACGCACGCAATCATTGTTCAGCTTAGCCAGCGCATCTGTACAATTGACGACACGGATGCCAAGAAACTCGATGGCCTGGCAGAAATCCTTTTTTAGGAATCCGTGGAGGGCACTATTGAGATGTTTTGCGGCTGCGATAAGAGCATTTTGTTTAAAGTGAACGCCATGCTTGTCGCATCTGCCATCAGTCAGTAGAGTATTCTTGATTTGGTTACTACAATGAAGCATACTTTAAGATGTAAAACTTGTTCGAGAATTTGACAATCGTATGCTTGAACTCGGCTTTGCCGTCTTGGTAAACTTCATCAAACTCGATTCTTTCATTACGCGACTTTGCAGCTTCGCAGTACCCATTGTTGGAAGAAGTTACCTCTGTTTCCCCGTTTGCTTGTCGGTCGCTTCGACCATGGATTCTCATCAGCTGGTCATGCCTCGCTGTTTGTCTGATATGGTCTGGTGATGAATTGTGCTTGGCCTCATTTGCCCGAAACTGAGCAATCCTTCGTTGGGAACGACCGTAGATTTCGGCATCCCGTGAGCTCGAAGCGCGGCCAGGGGGGCTGCTGGCTTCGTCGTGATGAAGCCTGTGGGTCGCCAGGGCCTCATATGAGTGGAAGTTTGTGTAAGACCTAGGCATCGTGTTGTCTAATGCACGGTCAGAACGAAGAGCAAACTCGGCATTGTTAGCTGGACGACGCGGTGATAAAATGTGCCTCTGCTGATACGATTCTTCTCGAAAACGAGCGTCGTGTGTTAGGGAAGCCTGGATTTGTGTTGGCCATGAGCGGGCCTCTGCCGGGGATGTCACCATGGCAGTACGTGCCAAGGCTGTCGCTTGGTGAATGGGCGTCGGCAAAAATGGTGTCTCGTCCTGAACTCGTGCTACTGATACTGTCGGCAGCGGAAACATTGATTGGTGCTGATGAATCACTTCTTGCTCCTCCCTGTTCAAATGATCGAGAGAATGTGCGTACTCTCTTTCACTCTCAGCCTTTCGAAATGCCCGGATCTCTGTTTGATATTTGTCAAAGAGGCTTGCGACGTCGCGGTCCAGGCGTTTCTGGTTTATGAAACAGAAGTCATTGTGTAATTCCCATTCCAATATTTGCTGCTGCCTGTGAAATTTGGCCGTAACGTCTTCTCTTGCTACATGGAAACGGCTCTGATGACTTTCCAATGTTGCAAGCCAAATGCCGCGCTTTTGGTCTAGCGCCGACTTTTTTACGTCAGTCTTCGTCATCATCGTGTAAGGGAAACAACGTGCCATCTTGGTTTTCGTATAGTAGATTTCAGTCAATAAAAATTACGCCTTGCTTTGTGAAGTTTCTGCAACCTTAGTTGTAGTGAAGCTCTGGTCCGTCAACCGGCATCGTCAGCGAATTCGCTCGCGCTGTGTGGTGATCGCTATGACTCGTTTGGAACGACTGTGAATATGTTTGACTAGATGGTGACGGCTAAGTGATGGAAGAAGGAATATCTGCAGTAAGACTTTCTTCGACTGCCGCATAGGCATAGAACTGGCAAAGGTGAAAGGATACTGTTTTGGGAGCTTCGGGAACTAGGTAATCAACGAATATGGTCATGGAATGGAGATGCTGACTCCGACTTCATAGTTTTGATGTTGGTTGCCAGTGTATTTACTATGGAGGTATATGGCTGTGAGCTGTGTAACAGTGCGCCTCTTCAATCTTTCTAACATACCTAGCGCAGACCCCCACCCCGCGTAACCCGCGTAGCCCGCGCAGGCCACGAAGCCCAACCCATCATAATAACCTCATAACGTCGAAGCGACATCTGGTCATTTCCGTTTCGTCGGAAAACGGTTCCCGACTAGCAAAACTATTGGGCGTTACCCATGCAAACGTGTCCGTATTACGTGAAGTCGCAAACTTGCCCATCGCTTGCTTCCGCCATCGACGAGACGTCTTAGAAGCGCTTCAAAGCTTCCCCTCTTAGACAGCTCATACAACTTTGTTCAAATTCTCATCGGCATCGTCGTTAATGCACTAAACTAACCACCCCTTCTTATGGTCAATGCTCGATGACACACTGCTCAATATGCTCTGCCATTCGAGACCCAGAAATTCGGACTGAAAGTGCGCTTGCGTCATCATTCCAAAATTCGGACTTAAAGTGCGATTGCTTCATCGTTGGAATTCGTACATAGAGTGCGATTGCTTTATCAAAAACTCATATTTACCGTAAGCATTGTCGCTGACGATAAACACACCCAAACGGAAGGGCGTAATAGGAGATTTGTCCCAGTGTCACGAAAAACAAGACGGACTTCAGGAGAAGTATCTCAAGTCACGGATTCATTGGCCTACTAGAGCCATTGAAGTACAGTGACCCAGGCCTCCACATGCAAACAACCTGATCTCATGCCAAATCGATCTACCCTTGTGATGAAAGGATTGTGTCCTACCGGCATCCACATGCTATTGTGTGAGACGAGGATGAAGCGCATCCTGCATTTGCCGATCACTCTTCTTAACATAGTTATACTTTATAACTTACAAATAGACTCGGCATTGGTACAACTATCTATTCACTTGATTAACGTTCAACATGGGTACGCATGCTGCTCCGAATATTTCTACGCGTATGATGATTTAATACTTCCTAAAATAGTTTCTTGCCGCCACTCACGGCCTTCGGTGTTATAGGCACTGATTCATGTCATTGGTTGGGGATTTCGAATCTCACTGTGGCCAGTAATGAGTGCCATAAGCCTGTGGCCTCTCCTCCATCCTCAGCTTGTACCGGGTAAAGGCTTTCACATTAGTAGATACAGTTCAGCAGTCAGACCCCAAGCTCGCTGCCTCAATAGCGTACCGTTGACTGACCTGGTGGATGTACCTAAACTACCTACTGCCATTCGGCTGTGACACTGCCGGTGGTCCTCCTGGCTTATCACAGAGGTATCCCCTGTGCAAATGTTACGCTGCTTTCTTTTTTTTTTGATCGTTTCTCGTCAAAGGGACCTGCTGATCTAGATAATATCGGCTGTTGTACATAAGCACTTGCCCTATCACCACCTCGTCGCTCCACCTGCCTGCCTTCAATGACGGCGGCGGGGTCTGGGGTCTAATGGGATGTCGCTGGTATGCCCTCTCTAGTTATTGATGCGTTCTCCGCTCGTTTCAAATCAACGCCAACTTACTTAGTCACAGGTAGGTTTCCGTTGCTGTGGGTGTTCATAGTGTCTTGACTCATTGGCACTGCCGAACCTTAGCCACAGCCAAAAATGGCAGTCATTCGGCGAGCATTGAAAGTAAGTCCACGTCTCTTTAGGAACAGACACGTCGCTTTTCTGTGTTTGGTTCAAGAAGGTTGTTATGGCTTGATCAACGTCATTCATGAAGCAGTCAAGATCACGGTGAAGGAAAGCGAAGTCACTTGAGAGTAAGTTTGAAGTTGTATCTCCGTGGACGACAACAAATCGCAGTACCATAATGGGAAACGACAACGATCATGACGACTACGAAGATCACGGGGAGCACACCAAAATTCGGTTCATCACAGAAAAGCAGGTGGTCTCGAGAGACTTGCGGTCCCGGATGCACATCTAGTCCGCAAAGTATTCTAGAAGTTTTCACCAAATACCAGAACGACTGACTGCGGGAGATGGATATGAGGCCTTCAGATATTGTGTCAAAAGTTCTGGTGCCTTGGAAGTTCCAATACATTATCCTGGATATCATCAGCCCGTTAGAAAGCTTCCTTGCGCCGCGCCGGAGCACTTCTCGCCTGCTCTGGAAATATTAGGATCCTGTCCCACACGTGTCACGAATCCTTATTTATCATTCGATGCGTACATAGGAACCCACCACCCAACTCGCATACTGACGAGATGTATGTAAAATCCCCGTGGACAGCTTTCCAGCTCATGGAACAGAGAATCTGTCTCTTCGTCGCAACGGTGTCAACATTCATCATAACCTAATAGAAAGAACTAAGTGAATAATCAACCGAACAGACTTAAAATAGAAATTAAGTGTTGTACTCAGAATTCAGGACCTATCTCGTCTCTTGCGTATCCCTCCCACTCCCAAGCAAGACGACGGCAGAAGTGTACTATTGAGGGGGGCCACGTTGAGCTATTCTGTTTGATGTTCGAACAGGCTCGCAGAAGCATCAGGAAACAGATGTCGCCGATGATTCATTCCTTTCAGAATAGCGGAAGCAATCAGATTTTGTCCGCACCTTAAAACGCGCAGCCTGCTTGCCATTTTATACCTTCGCGGAACGCTTCAGTCTCGTCGTCTTCAACCCCTAAGGGTATGAACATCGAGGCAGGGCACCAGTTGAGGATGTATCAACCAATAATATCTCAAACCAAACGGGCGGCAGATCATCATGGGCTCCAGTATTGTCTCCTAGCTTCTCGAGCTACTATGATGGGATACAGCAGATAGATGTATAAGCCCCCATTCGAGTTCACATCAGAATACTCTAGTGAATATTCTAAAAGAGATATAGTAGAACACTCGCAAGGCTCCAACGCCGTGTCAAGTCAACGGCTGCCCACCTGTCGCCAACGCGCGTTCCATCGCCGTATGCCTGGCGGCATATAGCACCACTTCAATGCGATTATATTCCCTGTCGCTTTCGAAATTAAGCAGTACCTCCCCCTTTTATACACCTACAACTCTGCAGTCTCACGCATTACCCTCCAGTAGTATCACAGCCCCTGCTGGTGTTGCCCCAATCCCCAAGCAGCTTTCTGCCATCATGCTTGTACCTTCATGCCAAATAAGTACAGGTTATAATTAACTTCAACTCCAACAGCAACCATAAATCCAGGCTATCAATTCAAGGACTTCAAGGCTCAGTCACTACAAGACATCAGCCACAACAACCGCGGCAATCGTGACTAATAACACTTATCACTATCAGTCATATATTCACCTTCACTCTCTCCTAATAATAGGACACTAATATCTAGCGTAAATAATATAAAACCTACCAACCTCTCTGTAATACCGCTTAGCCTGGCAGCTAAATGAAAACGTTCCTGAAACCCTATATCAGCAGTAAAAAAAAGAAACCCTTAGGTGTGAAGCGAGGCTGCGAGATAAAGTTGATTGGCGTCAGGGGTTTTGTAAGATAAGAATGGATCAGATTAAAGCCGCATACTTCTACCAGTTAGGATTGATCGACCTGAGTCATAGTTATCATATCTTTACATACACAAAAAGAAAGAAACAAGAAATGAAGCGCTAGGCTCAAAATTGTTGCTGCACTAGTCGACGCGGAAACGCGAGTGTGCTGCCAGCCTGCAGTCATATCTGCCAAGGCAACATCGACGTCGCTATTAGCTGTCTTCCAGATCAGATCAGGGGGAGTGTACTCACTTGCTGACTGCGTAATGTTCGGAAGCCCGATGACAAATCCGCTAATCAATTGATGACTGCATACTGTTTGGACGCTTAATGAGAAATCTGCTGATCAGGTGATGGCTGCATAATGTTTGTAAGCCCAATAGGATATCAATTGATGACTGACTGCAATTAAATATCGAACGTGTTGTATAAGACAGCCTCAGATACCGAGCTAGAATATGGAGGAGCCAGTTTCCCTCTCCATACAGTAACATATTGTCAAACATGCGGGCTGTCTATCTTGCCTTCGCTTCCGTGGCTTCTTTCGCACTGGCAGCTGTGCCTGATTTCGACACATGGGAACACGGCCGAGTCGCACTGGAAGACGTCAGCATCCACTTCCGCTACGCCGGCGTCGGACCACCCGTCCTCCTCGTCCACGGGAACCCTCAACACAGCTTGACGTGGCAGTTCATCGGGCCAATCCTTGCCCAAAACTACACCGTGATCGCGCCAGACAACCGCGGCGCGGGTGACTCGAGCATCCCTCCCGATGGGAACTACAGCGCAACAGCATCCGCGGCGGATCTCAAAGGCGTTCTGGACTTTCTCAACATCACTTCCGCTTACGTCTTGGCCCATGACAAGGGTGTTGGAATGGCGACGGCGCTAGCAATCCAGCATCCTGGCTTGGTCGAGCGTCTCGCTTTGGCAGAGTACGCCCTTCCAGGCTTCGGGTACGAGCAGATCGCGACGCCGGCTCCTTTTTGGGACTTATACCAGAACTGGCAACTTGCGTTTTTCCAGGTCACCGATCTGGCCGAGTTTCTCATGTCGGGTAAGGAGAAGCAGTTTCTGCAATGGTACTTCTATCATGGAAGCTACTCGGGTGCCGAGAGCTTTAGCGAAGAGACAATCAACAGATTCGCCAGCACGATCTCGAAACCCGGTTTTCTTCGGGCCATGCTCGGTCCTTTCTCTACCGGTACAGTCTTTGATGATTCAAAATTCTTCAAGTCATCGCTGGGTCGTCTCAAGTTGGAAGTGCCGGTCTTGGGCCTAGGCGGCGAGGCAAGCTTAGGGTCTGAGTCGGACTTACGTAACGCTTACGAGCCGATTTCATCCAACCTGCAAGTTGAAATCGTTCCGAAGGCGGGACACTGGATTCGTGAGTGATTCCTAGAATTCTGTGGATAATGCTAATGTTGAGACAGCGGATGAGAATCCCAAGTGGACTGCCAAGAGGGTAGCGCGATTCTTTGCGGAAGAGAAGTCAGACGTCAAGAGTATTGACTTATCGTACCTTGCGGATCAAGTTACGCTTGATGTAGGCTACTTTGGGACGAGGCGGAATAAAAAGTTGGCATTGCAGTGAGGTGAGGAAACAAGACTGGTTTAGCTTAGCGCTCTCAGAGACCCCTTTAACTGCTAACAGCGCGCCTTGTAAGGCACGTAAACCTACGAAGTTTCATGAATTAATAAATAAATTACAAAGCTGTTGTTAGTTACTTAGCTAAACTAAACCACCTAGGCTTCATATTAGCAGGTTATATATACTTATGTTAAGGTTAGGTGAAAAACTCGTAGAGAGTATTAGTAGAGATAGCACGCTACTAATAACAGGAGTAGGGAAAGGGAGAGAGGTATAGAGACAGTCACAACAGGGACGATAGAGATAATAAAATTACTAAGATAAAACAGACTACTAGACCTAATATGAATAGTTGTCCGCCCTCATGTCTATCTACATAGCAGGCAGGGGACCATGAAAACCTCTACCCGCCTTGTACGACAAAACTGGGCTTTACTCTACCATCGGGCTATCAGCAGCCAAACTCTGGATCCTCTGTCTGAGCAGCATGATGCGTGCTCACGAAGGTGTCCAAGACGAATACAACCACGAACACGGAGACGGAGACGAAGACGGAGACGACGTCGACACGGACACCACATCCGCATAACAGGTACCGCCGTGACAGGTAAGTGCTCTTACTCAAACCAAACTTCCATTCATCTACCTAATTCAACGCCGCTCACCCCTCCTCCAACGGCCTCCTCACGAAAATCTCCAAAACCCCCCTGACCCTCTCCTCCACAGCCTTCCTCTCCTTCGCCGCAGCCGGCACGCCAACCCTACAAACCGCTCTCCCACAAACCTCCGCGACCCTCCTCTCCCTCGTGCGCCGCCTCGCCAGCGCCGCCTCCGCCGCCGCATTCCCGCCCGTCAGCCGCCTGAAGCTCAGACTCCGCCGGTTGGGCTTCGGCATCGTCAGCGCTTCAACCTCGGACCTCGATATCGGCGCGAGCTCCGAGACGACCTTGGACAGCGTCGCCGTCAGGAACACGAAGGCGATGTTGTGGTTCGGCGCGGTGGCGAGGATGTCGAGAACGGCGGTCTTGTCGTCCTCGATCTCGGGAGCGGGGCGGGAGGTCGTGGCGACCTGCGGAATGGCGACCTCGATCTTGGCCCAGAGGGATGCGGTGATGATGCCGTCCGTGAGCCCTGACAGGAAGAGGAGGAGGACCTCGGCGATGACCTCGAGGCGGTGCAGGGAGGGCGTCTCAACGGGGAGGGCGTCGACGAGGGGCTGGTCTGTGTCGAGGGCCTCGATAAGCGCAAGCACCTGCGCGTCGCGGGCGTCTCTATCCTTGAACAACCATGCCGTGTCGTCGAACGGCCAGCCGGGCTTGTCGCCTGGGATGAGATGCTCCTCAATCATATTTGCGTCGGCGATGGCGCGGGAGGTCATCACTTCGACGGCCTCGGTGAGTTTGAAGAGCTCCTTAGGGGCCGCGCAATGGACGTCGAGATCATAAGGGATCGAGCCTGAGCCGTTGGGGACCCGTGACCTGACGAACTTGCGGTTTCCTCCGTCCGGAATGCGGATGAGTTCGTCGATCGATCTGCCGAAGCATGTCGGAAGCCAGGAGGCGCGGACGGGGATGAAGTGGTCCCTGCCGTCTTCCACGCGGAGGACGAGGATGTCTTCCAGCGATGAGCGGCCGTCGTTGAGGGCCCGCACATGAGACATGTCGCTGACGTGCACCTCCAAGACGGCGCTGATTGTCTCCCCTGGTTCGAGTGTTACCTCACTACCGAGGTCCGGTTGTTCTCCGTCTTCAACGTCGGCCCGTTTGAAAGATGTTCTGAGCCATGACGGCGAACTGGACGAATCAGAGTCGTCCTCGATGGTGGGCGTCTCGACAAAAGCAAACTTGGCAGGGACGCGCCCGGTGTTCGCGAGGGTCAGCGTGGCAGAATGCCTGCTGCGATATCCAATGTCGCCAAAGTCCACGGCCTCGCCGATATCCACCGCCCCCGTGTCATCCTTGGCCTGGAGGTCGTGGTTGTCCAGAATGACTGTGATGAGCGGCCGTCCCTCGTTTTCGGCCCGGTCCAGCTCCTTTGCAACCTCGGCGTGGACCTTCGCTTTCAAGTCGGGCACTACGGCGTCGTAGTCAAGTGTGAAGACGGAAATGATGGGCTTGTGGTCCGAGGAGATGATCCGTTGATGTGAGGTGTAAATGTCCAACTGTATCCTATCAGTGAAGCCTTCTTTCGTGACAACTTCCTCCGGCTCGTTGTCATCCTCGTCGTACTCATCGTAGTCGACGCCAGCTTCGCCAGTCGGCGGAGGCTCTTCACCGTCCGCATCTGGGTCGTAGTCGAACAGGACGCTCTCATCGTCAGTCGCATGATCAAGCCCCTGTGCCGTCATCTCCTCATCTTTCTTCTTCGCTTCCTCGGCATCCTTGACCTGCTGCTCGTACTCCTCCCTGTCCTTCCGTGTGCGGTACAGAATGCGATCACACCAGCTTGGGGCCCTCTGCTTCTCGCTCGAGTCAAATAGACTTATGGTCCCAACATCGTATTTATAAGACGGCAAAAACGTAATCGGCCCTTCCCGCCAACCGTCGTGGAAGGCCTTTTTCTCCTGGATAATCCTCCGGAGCTGGTCGTGCGGCAGCAGGGAATCCAGCGTGGCCTGCAATGAAGCAGGGTCATCGCTCGGGTCCGGCAGAAACTCGTCAGGATCCGGCAACGAGCTCGCCGAGTCGTGCTCACTGGGCTCCGACGAGAGCGTCGTTTCGATAGTGGACGTATCATCGTCGCTATCCTCCGCCTTGCCACTCTTGGAGCTCTTAACCACCAGCACTTCGCCGCCCGCAATGACCTTGCGCCCCCGTTTATCTAAGTCGTATTCTCCACGAGTATGCAGCAGCAACAGCCGTCGAATATCGTTTCCAGGAAGCCCGTCTACCCTAAAGTTTAGATCACCAAGCCAAAACGCAAAGTCCTCGTCGCCAATCTTCTCCGGCTCTGCGTCGTTCTCCCCGGCCAGGTTGATCGGGTCGAATTGTGTCCGTGACATAATCTGCCCAACATCCCAGAGTCTACGGTCAAGGTACGTTTGCTCCGCGCCGCTAGCAAGGTGGCAGTTGACAAATACCATGCGCGTCGTCTCGCCCAGCAGCATTCTCGTAGTCACTGCGCCCTTATTGCCGAGATATCCAAACAATCCCGTGCCCACAGAGACAGTGCTCACGTTGCTGATGGTCGGAGCGACCTCCGGAGATGCGTACGCGAGGAGGCACAAGCCTGACATTTGCTCTGCCGCCACCAGCTCGTAGCCGGGCGGCATGGCCGCTTCTAAAGCGTCCTTCCACTTGTTTATGGGCCCCGGGTCGGAGTACATCCGGTTCATGTAGTCCCTCGCCATGTTCAGGTCGACAATCTCCTGCAGGCCGAGCACGTACAGCCCGATCTTGTCGCCTCCGACCACGTGCACGGCGTCCGGCTGGGTGGCCGTAGCCGCGGCCGGGACTGGTGACTTTGGGTTCGAATTCGAGATTGGAGACTTTGGATTCGACGTCGTCGACGTGGGAGACTTTGGGTTCGAAGAGCTCTCAGCCACCTCATTGTCATCTTCAGCGGCGAGCTTGGTGTCAAGCGTCGGCGTGGGAGGGATGGGCGGGTTCGTCTCGACGGTCTCGCCATCGCCCACATTCAGCCGTGACAGGGCCGCATCGAGCCCGTACCCGTCCACGAACCAGCTCGCGAGGTCCTTGTCGGTGCCGGGGCACGCGGCGACGTTCCAGGTGCCGATCTTGACGCGGATGCGGTGCGGGCGGACGTACTCTGCGCGGCGGGCGAAGACGGCACGGGCGAGGGACTGGGGCGTCGAGGTGAGGTCGACGGGGTCGGAGGTCGTCGAGGGGATGGTGTCGGAGGGCGCCATCGCGGAGGGCGAGGCTTGCGGTGCCTTTGTGTGTACTCAGAGCAGTTTTTGAACTTGGAGAAAGACGTTAGGTAGGGGTTTTGGATGCGGATATGGGGGGGGCAGCGGCTGCGCCGGTGGGCTCGGGAGCGTTCGTGTGGGTTGGGATTGGATGGTGGTCGATCAGGCCGGAGTCGTCCGGCGCATGATGTTCGTATTTTCGGTGCAGAGTCGTCGTAAGTGAGGTCACGGACCAGGATGGTGAGAATTATGCGTTGGGGGAAGGGAGGCCGGAGGACGGGACGGGAGCTGGCCCCAGGATAGGTACCGAGACCGGACGAGGCGGCTGCGAAGCTGTGGTGTTGGTGATGGTATCGAGAGCACTTCAATATAGGTACCTTATGGGAAAGAAATGTGGGAGAGGAGAGAAAGGGTCTAGACTGACGGAACGGTTGAAGCACGAGAAGATGTGCCCAGGGATCTTGTTCTGCAGTGACAATACGTAGCAGTGACAGTCCAGTGTCTGTGACTCGGGGCGGCAGGGCGAGTCGGGTACTTTTCGGTGGGTGGCATCAGTGACGTGCATCCCTCCCTCGCTCCCTTTCCTCAGTGGCCAGTGCCCAAATTTTTGGGGGTCACGATGCACTGCCACAGCCGGCATTGGCGGGGTGAGTGAGCTGCGATAAGATGATCCAGCCACACGATAAGGCTGCCGGACCCACCTCAGAACTGACCTCATCCAAGGTGCTCGCAGCCTTACGAACCGCTCCTTCACACCTCGCGATTCTGTCACCAAACACCATCACCACCACCAGACAACACAAAATGTCCCGCCAAACCCCCCGCAAACGCGGCCACAACCGCCACCCCTCCACCGGCCCGCGCCCCGTCCAGTCCGACTACGAATCCGACGCCGCGCACTACCTCGACACCCACCCCGTCCCGGACCCGAACCCGGCCCTCCTCCACCGCACAAACACCGACCTCAACCTCTCCGTCCTGCGTCGCTACCTCCCCTCCATCAACGCCACCCTCTCCATCGCCGCCAACGCCGTCGTCTACACCTTCAACCCCTCCCTGCCCGGCTGGGACAAGACCGGCATCGAGGGCACCTACTTCCTCTGCATGCAGGACCCCCTCCCCTCCCCGCCAGGCGTCCCCCCGGCCCCGCGCGCCTGCATCTTCGTCCTCAACCGCCGCGGCCTCGAGAACGTCATCCTCGACCTCGGCGACGTCGCCGACTTCGAGGTCATGGACGAGATCTACATCTTCCGCCTGCGCGGCGACGCCGAGGAGAACAAGGTCATGGGCATCTGGATCCACGCCGACAAGGACGACACCCGCGTCATGAACGCCGCCATGATCGACGAGACGCTGAAGCAGGTCCGCGTATTCCAGGAGAGCGGCGCCTCACAACAGCTGCCGCCCCAGGAGGAGCAGCTCGGCCCCGCGATGCAGGCCATCGGGAGGAAGCTGAGCCTGAGCGACCTGTTTGGCGCGCAGAACGGGGTCAAGGGCTAGGAGCTCATGGTGCGTGACGCGAAGGCTAGAGGTGTGGAGTTGATGATGAGGAGTCAGGGGTGGGAGGGCGCCGCGGAGTGGTGTAGAGGATGAAAGTCAGGTTCATGAGCATCTAGTCTGAGTAACAAGACTATGAAGACGGATGCCAGCATTACGACAACGGCATAGAGATGAAGACTAGGGCTCGATGAGATGAGCAACGGAAAAAGCAATGATACCCATAATTAAGAAAAGTCATTTTTCATACATGAGAGAAAAAGGGGCAGGAGACACACCCCGCCTCAGTCGTGACACAGGTCTAGGAGCCATCCTCTATTAATGAAAACCCCCCGAATCCCATTTCCGGCCGTGAACCGCCATTACCACATGAAAACGTCCCCAGAGCAGCCTGGCCGCAAACTCATACCGTGCCGCTGATGCTCAGCTCCCGAATCTCCTGCAACACCTGCTCGACCCGCTGGTCCAGTTGTCCCTGCGCGTACTGCTCTCTCGTGTCGGCGTCAAGGTACTGCTGCACCTGCGCCATGCGGCTGTACGCCTCGGCGCAGAAGCGCAGCTGGATCTTGACGAGCGCCTCGAATGACGGGTCGAGGTACGGCACGCGCAGGTCGATGAGCTGCGGCAGCTCCGTCGACAGCTGCTCGTTGAGCTGCTCGTACGCCGCCTTGGCCATCTCCATCTCCTTCTCGGCGCGCGGCAGCTTCGTCACGTCCTTGTCGGGCTTCTCGACCAGCTTCTTGACCTTGGCGCGGAGGGCGTCGTAGTCGAGGAGCTTGTGGCCGCGCTTCTTAATGCCTGCGGGGTTATGGTGTCAGTAGGTTGGCCGTCGTGATGGTGGTGGGGGTAGTGAGCACGTACACTCGTTTACGTCGGGAAAGTATGCGCAGAAACGGGAGATGGGTTCGAGGACGGCTTGTCTGTGGTTTCGTCAGTCGCTGGACTTCGCAGACGGGGAGCCGCAAGAACGTACTGGTACGGTCCGTCGAGCGCCTTGATCGTCTCGGCGTCGAGATCCTCCACGGCCTGCTTGTAACTCCTGCTCACGCCGTCCTTGGCGCCCGAGTCGCCGTAGAACGCATCTATCGTCTCGGCGATGCGCATCTGGGACGCCGTCATGGCTTCAATCCGTCAGCCTAACCAGTCACCGTCCTTCTTGGCGACACGCAACTCACCTCGCAACGAATCAAGGTATCCCTTCGCCTCCTTCTGCAGCCGTAACGATGCGGCCTCCATGGTTCTGAATCGTCTGTTGAAAAGGGAATGCACGATCAGCAATTCGGTCTCGGTCGGACGGGTCGCGTGTGTGCCGTGCTCACCTTTCCTCAACCTCGTAGTCTCGGTCGTTCGTCTTCTCCACATGCCCTGCCAAGCGTCAGAACCGATGGTCGGGGGGGAATGCCGTTGGATGACGAACCCGTCTTCATCATCACCTGCGTCGTCGCGCGGTTGACATTCTTCTTGAATCCTGCAGCCCGTCAGCCTTTGCTCCTGCCCATTGTGTGTTTCGCGGTCCCTCTGCAGGGGAGGGGTTTGGTTTCGTTCGGTTTCGCGAGTGGCGTAATGCGTACCTGCCCACGACATCTTGCCGGTTTCCTCTCACTCAGGCAAATCCACTAAAAAAAAAACACAAAATGCCAATCGGGGAGTTGTGCTCGTTCTGCTGAGGTATTAATTCTCGCGTGTCGTCGTCGGGTATCTCTGTTTCGTGGTAGGTGCGTGCGTCCTGTGAGGGTGGGAGTTTGTTTCGTCGTCTGAAGGTTTGTTGTAGGTGAAGGGGAAGGGCGGCTTTGGTGGTTTTGATTGCGCGGACGAATCACTCAAACTCAGGCTGGGGAAACCCAACGACAATGGAAGACAGTACAGTGCAGTGCAGTGTAACAGTGGGCAGCAACAAGCGGGAAAACCGACGTCAGCGACAGAGGCTCAGACTGCGCCACGTCCTTAGCGGCCTTGGCCCCTCCAACAGGTGCTGTGGTGTGCCTAGCCCGTGCCGGGTGAGCTGTGGCGCAGCGCTGGCCGCAAGTGCCGCTTTGCCGGGTCCACTCTGGTTGGGCTGCTTTTTTATGCTTAACAGGGCTGAATGTGAATCACTTCAAAGATCAGCAAATGAAGGAGCCAGCTTCAGTTGAAAGTGTCTCCAACTTCAGATTATCTCGACTGCTTTCTCTTTACTTCATTGTGAGGGGAATTGCACGTGGGAAGATACTTTCTTCTCATCCCACAGTCCCTTATCCTACAGTCCCATGTAACAGCTGAGAAAGCAAATCCCCTGTGTCCATTGCTCATCCAAACTATTTGTTCTTCCAGACTCCAGACTCTTGGTTGCCCAGGCATTTATCTAGTACCGTTTCACCTTTTCCTTTGTGCTGTCAGTAGCTCCTGGTGATGGTGTCAGCTTCCTTTTCAAAGTGCAGAGTTGTCACCAGCAACTGAACTATCCCTCGCTTACATAACTCATCCAGGAACCACGAAGCTTGTGCACAACACCTTAGGTTCCTTCTTATGCAGCCTTATGCAACGCGGCCCCCACCTCCAATCGCAACCTCCAATTCTTCAAGCTCCAACCGTCACCCAAAAATCTCCAAAATCCCCGAACCCGAACCCGAACAACCATCACCTCCCACCCACACCGCAGCCGACGCACACGATGGCGGCCCCAAAACAAGCCGCCGCCCGCATCCTCCTCATCTCCCTCGGTAACCCGCGCCCCTACACCGACACCCTCCACTCCGCCGGCCACCGCATCCTCAAGCACCTGCAGACCTACCTCCCCGCCCAGCCCGCCTTCTCCAGGACAACCGACTTCAACAACGGCAAGGGCTGCCAGGCCTCCATCGGCGAGCGCTACTCCCTCCTGCAGTCGCCCACGCAGATGAATGTGTCAGGCGGCTTCGTCAAGCGCGCCTTCGAGCGCGAGCTGCGCCGCATGGGTGGCCGCGTCGACCTGCTGCATCTCGTCGTCGTCCACGACGACCTCGAGCTGGGCCTGGGCGACGTCCGGCTGCGCAAGTGGTTAAGCAGTCACAGGGGCCACAATGGCGTCAAGAGCATCAACAGGAACCTGAAAAAGTCAGACTACGAGGGTGCGAGGTGGGCGAGGATATCGGTTGGCATTGGCCGGCCTGAGGGGCGCGACAGGGAGGAGGTTTCTAGCTATGTGCTTCGTCCCATGACGGACACAGAGACGCGCGCGCTGGATGAGCTTGCGGTTCCTGAGGTCTTGCTAGCGCTGGCTGATTTCGAGAAGAAGCTGGAGGAGTACGCAAAGCTTCCCAAGTCGCAGGCTGCAGAATGAGGCCCGCCGGTGTGGTTCAGTTCCTCTCTATGCATACCACGGCGGAGACGGCGTGCTTATGAACGGGCCTGCTGCACATGGCTTCCATATCCATTTGCGACTCTCTCAGTGCCGGCCGACGTCCTCCGTCGATATAAGCCTCCGATACCCGCCAGAATTCGGTCTTAGCTGCAGCAAGCCTCCGCTCAAGCCTGGTCCGGTCCGGGTCGACCGTCGAGCCACTTGCTCATATACGGCCCGTCAAGCCAATACCCAAGCTTGGCGTAGTAACTCCTCACACCAACACCAGAAATGACACTAATCTTCTCACTGCCATGCTCGTCCCTCGCTATCCTCTCCGCCTCCTCCATGAGGAGCGTGCCGAATCCCTGGTGCTGGAACTTCTTCGGGTCGCGCGCGTGCACCGGCACCGCTGTACCGTACACGTGCAGCTCTCTCACGAGACTGGTCGGCTGGCCGACGAGCTCCTCGCGGTAGGTGTACTTCTCGGTACACTTGCGCAGACGCAGCAGGGCCACGAGGATGTCCTGCTTCGGGTCCTCATAGGCGAGGAACGTCTCCCAGCCGCCGTTGGCCGTGTAGTCTCGTCGCACCAGCTCAATCTGATTCGGCCGGATCTTGTTCTTCACCTCGTTCACGCCCACCTCGCGCGTCCTCACGTCTCGACATGTGGTGCCGAAGTCCTTCATCCTCGCCAGCGCCAACTCGCGGAGGTTGCCGTTCTCAACGCCGGAGGTAACCAGGGGCATAGGGATATCTCGCTGGACACGGTAGATACGGGTCCATGGCGGGATCAATGCCAATATCCTCGCGACTAAATCGATGAGCCCGTTTGGTGTGTAATTCTGGTAACGTCCTGTGCGCCACAGCTCGTAGAGACCTGTGCCTCTGATAACAAGCGTCGGGTAAATCTTGAGGCCGTCCGTTCGGAAGGCGGGACTCTCAAAGTACTCCCTAAACTGGTCCAGGTCTCTCTCCATGCCCACGTTCGGCAGGTCGGGCATCATGTGGCTGACGACCTTGAATCCAGCGTCCTTGGCGAGGCAGAAGGTCTCGGCGACGGCAGCAACCGTGTGGCCGCGATTTGTGTCTCTCGCAACGTCCTCGTAAAGCGACTGCACTCCAATCTCCAGTCTCGTGCATCCGTACCGCAGCATGTCGGTCAAGTGGGGCTGCCAGCAGTAGTCTGGTCTCGTCTCGATCGTGATGCCGACGCACTTGATGTTGCTCATCTCGCTGGCCTCCACTGCCTCGTCCACGTTCGACGTCTGGTAGCCGCTCAGAGCGTTGTGCAGCTGTGCGATGAAGTCTTCTCTGTAAGAGACCGGCAGGGACATGAAGGTGCCGCCCATGATGATGTACTCGACCTTGTCGACGGAGTGGCCGAGGGACTTGAGCTGGTCGACGCGGCCGCGTGCCTGCTCGAAGGGGTCGTATCGTGCTCGAATGGCGCGCATCGATGTCGGCTCGTATCCGGTGTAGGATTGTGTGCTGTACTCAAAGTCGGAGTCGGGGCCGCCTGGGCAGTAGACGCAGATGTTGCCGGTGTAGGCGATGTGCGGACACCTGTGAGGCTTGCACATGACGGCAACGACGGCGATACCAGATGATGTGCCTGAGATGTGTAAGTCTGAGTCTTGCCGTGGGGAGTAAGAGAGACCCACGGATTGGCTTCGCAATGAGCTTCGGTAGAATGTACTTCTTGTAGTGCTCGGGAATGGCCGCGATGATGGCTGTCAAGGGCGGGATGTTGGCGAGCTTGTGCTTGCGCGCAAACTTGTTGCGCAGGGAGTTGAGGTTCAGATCTCTCTGGGGCTTCTTGGGATCGCGGACGGCCTCATGGTCCTCGATCAGGGCGTTGGCGATGTCTGCGCAGCATCGCAGGAAGCGCTCGTTCTCGGGGGGCAGGTTGACATTAGAGGTCCGCGTCTTGGTGACGGTGGCGGTCGCGGTCGCCATGATGGAGGGTGATGTGGGTAGTTAGATGGAAGTTTCGTTTCGATCAGCAATTTTCGGGGGTCTAGTTTCGTCCAGCTCGTCGTGGGTTTTGTTGTTTGCAATGTCAATCTACGCAAGGTCAAAGAGCTGGAGTCACCTCTAGTCGCTGTCCCTCACTTCTGGGAAATTTTGGAGGGACCGTCAAATGCAGGCCGCTGGCGTGGGATGGTGGGGTAATCAGCCACACCTTGACAGCAAACGCACCGCCACACGTCAGAGGCCGTGGGGTGCTGACCGTGCCCCAATCTGTAGCCGGTTATTGGCCCGGCCGGAACATCCTGAGTGGCCGACTGGTGCGGGTTTTCCCGGGCTGCAGGCCCCGTGGCTCGCGCTGCAGACCCGATTGTCTCGAAAGAGCTCGGTTCAAGTTTTGCTTGGTGCCAGTTCGACCCTTCTTTTCGGAAAGTGACGTGAATTGCTGCAGCTCCTCCTGTCCTGTCTCTTTTTACGATACCTACCTTACCGAGATACTCCAACTTTGCAGCATCTCGCTCTCCTCGGCCACTCTCCCCTCCATCCTCCGTCCTCCCACCGCCCCCCACCGACTCGGTCTCTTTAATTGCGCCACACCGTTTTGTGCTGCGCATCCTTTCCTTCTCCTTTAAACGCACTTCCCACACGCAACCACACAGACGCCCAGCATGCAGTCCTTCTCGAGACAGATGCGCCCGGCAGGCAAGCTGCTGAACCAGGCCGCCAGACGGTCCTACAGCGCCGCCGCCGGCCCTTACACCAAGACCATCGACAACCTGCGCATCAACGGCGAGACCAAGGTCCTCTTCCAGGGCTTCACCGGCAAGCAAGGAACGTAAGTGGTGTTATCTTTGTCCGACGCCCGCGGCCCCTGGCTCGGCCAGCTGGCGATATCAGGACGCAGCAGCAATTGTGTGGGCAAGCTGGCTAACACGTATCTCCCTCGCGATAGCTTCCACGCGCAACAGGCCATCGACTACGGTACGCGATGCTATTTCCGAACCGCAATTGCGCATCCCGCGCGTCTATAAAGACAATCTCCGAGGCTGATATCTTTTCTCCCCCACCCGTGTAGGCACCAAGGTCGTCGGTGGAACGAACCCCAAGAAGGCCGGCCAGGAGCACCTCGGTCTCCCCGTCTTCGGCAACGTCAGCGAGGCCGTCAAGGAGACTGGCGCTACTGCCACCGCCATCTTCGTCCCGTACGTCATCACGTCGCGAAAGAAGCTTACTTGAACATATCAAGAGAACCGAGTTGACACCCCAGCACACAGCCCCCCTCTGGCCGCCGCCGGTATCGAGGAGGCCATCGCCGCCGAGATCCCTCTCGTTGTCTGCATTACTGAGGGTATCCCCCAGCATGGTACGTCGCCATACTCACCTCGCATCACACCCCGAAGCTTCCCCACCAGCAAGCTCCGATAAGCTCACACTCACCTCGACAGACATGGTCCGCATCACCAACATGCTCAAGACGCAATCCAAGACCCGCCTCGTCGGCCCCAACTGCCCCGGCATCATCGCCCCCGGCCAGTGCAAGATCGGCATCATGCCCGGCTTCATCCACAAGCGCGGCCGCATCGGTATCGTCTCCCGCTCCGGCACCCTGACCTACGAGGCCGTCAACCAGACCACCCAGGCCGGCCTCGGCCAGTCCCTCGTCGTCGGCATCGGCGGTGACCCCTTCTCCGGCACCAACTTCATCGACTGCCTCAACGTCTTCCTCAAGGACGAGGAGACCGACGGCATCATCATGATCGGCGAGATCGGTGGTTCCGCCGAGGAGGACGCCGCCGACTTCCTCCGCGCCAACAACACCGTCAACGGTGGCAAGCCCGTCGTCTCCTTCATCGCCGGTATCTCCGCGCCCCCCGGCCGCCGCATGGGTCACGCCGGTGCCATCGTCTCCGGCGGCAAGGGCGGTGCCGACTCCAAGATCTCCGCCCTCAAGTCCGCCGGCGTCATCGTCGAGCCCTCCCCCGCCGGCCTCGGCAAGGCCCTGTACGACGAGTTCGTCCGCCGCGACCTCCTGTAAATCGCTCGACGTTCAGAACTCTCGATGAAACCATCACCTCCTGCGTGGGCGAAACCGTAAAGAAGAGGAGGAAAATACTAAGTGAACCTGTGTATGTAACATGTTAAAGAGACCTGTTTGAAGCGTGGTAGCAGTCCGCCGACGCGGTGCCCAAGGCGCGCTCATCCGGGCGTGGAGGAAACGAGGCGATTTTCCTGCATCGTGTGTCGTATGTGTGTACGTCGTCGAGATGTTTGCCGCCGCGCCGCTTCTCCCACCACGAAACTCGATAGACTGGAATTCGGCAACGCTGGGCAGGGAGGGAAATTCAAGAAAGAATTAGAGGAAATGCTCCAGTTTTTTCCTCGCGTGCGCCGTGTATCGTGGACGTGCCTTATATGTATTTCTGCTATGGCGTACTTGCCGACTGCTACACAAAACCGCCCCCCTCCCGCATCTAATTCGTCCCGTCGTACGACTCCCCATACCGGGGGTGGAGGGGAGTGCCAGGGGTCGTCCGTCTCCGAACCCCGAGGGGAAACAATCACGCCTGGGCCGGCCCGACGCAGGTAGAAATATGGGGCGAGCAGACGCCGGATCAATGGATGCAGGCATTTGGCAGACACCTCAAACAGCTTTGCCTGACCTTGTGGAGGATCCGTAATCGGGGAATGTGACCTGACGAACCTCGAAGCGCTGAATGCTACATTCCGTACATTCGCTTGCGGGGAATTTGGTCTCCGATCTCATTTGCACGATAGATTTGACAATGCTCTACTTTGTAAACGTAAAGCTTGAAATTCGGAGAAGCGAGAAACTAAAAGACGACTGTAAGGTCTGCATGCGGTTCCAACTGTAAACTCCCTCCTCCTTTAACGCCATGTCCGTGATGCAGGTAAGAAACAGAAGTCTCTGGTGACTTTTAACCAATGTCTGATGGAGGGAGAGCACTCCGGCCGTTTGCCTATTCCCGCCTCAACCCCGGGGCCGCCCTTCGAAACGTGCGCAACGGAAGCTGCGTGTTCGTCGTGCCGCCATGAAGTTTGGGGAGACAGACAATCCGGCAGCCTCGTAAAAAAAATTGAATATGTATGCCGAGTCCATGCGTCGTGGCACAGTCCTCTCCCCTCTTGTGCGTGAAAAAAAGCAAGATCCGGCCCCCTCCCCGTCCGCTCGCCAGCCATATTCGATGCCCGACCCGCCCTGATTCTATAATGTTTAATGTGACTCCCTGTTCGATGCAATCCCCCCCTCTCGACATAATCCATTCCTGTTCAATGTGATGCTTCCCCCTTCAGTGATGATGTGATGTGATGTCGCTGTTTTCGGAATCACAGGGATCATTGTTCGCCGAGGAGCCGAGCAGTGATATCGCCCATATACGCTTCCTCCAGCTCGTAGTCCTCCCCGCCGTTGCGGTCGATACCCACGAAGACGAAGGCCTCGACAACGGCGTCGACTTCAAAGCCCATGTTCACGAAGCGGTCGACGAGGTCCTTGTTGAAGCCCATGTACCTGTTTTTCCACTGTCAGTCGGATATCCTTCCTGCAGATCGCTGCACGACCAATGGCAACCCACCTTTGGGAGTCGTCGCCCTTGGTTACGGCCACCTCCTGGCGGTACTTTGTCGTGTCAAAGTCCTTCGGGGGCGCGCCGGCGTGCAGGACGGCCCACTCGTGCGCCTTCTTCGCGAAGGCCTCGGGGTTCTCGAGCATCATCTTGGCGACCTCGGCGTCTTGCGGGTCTTTGGGGTTCGGGAACTCGAGGAGCATGCGGAGGGAGAGGAGGGCCGTCTTGATCGTCTGGACGGGGGACCAGCCGGAGCCGAGGGTGTCGAGGCAGATTGCACCCTGGTGGGAGATGTTGTCAGCTGATGCCACGAAGGGGATGAGAGGGAAGACCTACGGTCTGGGAGCTGACGTTGGGGTGCCATATCTTGGTGTCGAACTTGATGATGGGCGACTTGAACGGGTAGCTGTCTGGGATCTTGATATCGACCGTGTACTGGCCGCCAGCGTAGGGGGTGTCGGGGGGCGCGGGGAAGGTGCCCTTCAGGTGCAACAGATTGTTCTCCTGAATCGGCTGGGCGAAGACGCCAGAGTTGTCCTGGTCGCTCCTGATGTCGTTCAGCTCCTTGAGGATTCGCCTCTCCTTTGGGCTCGACATGGTGGGTGGCTTGGTTGTCTGATGATGGAATGGGTTGTTTGAACTGCTGTTGTTGATGTTAATGCTGTCTCTCACTCCTGTCGTTGTCCTCCCTCAAAGATTCCTAGTGGGGATTCGCAGTTAAAAGGTGGTGAGGTCAAGTGAGGCGCACTGAAGTGTTTGGGTCTGGTCGTTCTGCAAAGCGGGAGGGTGGAAAGATGGAAGGCGGACGTGCCCCTCAGAAAGATGATGCTGGAAAGGTCCGTGCGGACCGGCACTAACATTAGCGCCCTTGCACCCGCTGGAGGGGAAGACCTGGAACGGGTCTGTGGGGTTCGGAGGGGTTCTGGAGCATATGTCACTGGTGCTGTCATGTTTGAACGTCTTATTGCAGCCAATTATTATGTACTGCACAGAGCTGAGTGCTGAGGGTTGATGGTGATTGGGCTGCTATATTTAACGAATCAGTGAAGATTGATATGTCAAATGAACAGACCTTTTTGCTTTGTCTTGTTAGATGAATATTCCTAAATGCTAGATAAAAGAAGTGACAATAAAGATCACGGGACAAAGGGACAAGGGGAATAATGAGAGACTATAAACAAATCGTAAATGGACTGAGAAGAATGGCTGAAGTTAGAACTCAGTGATTTTCTCTCAGATATCTAGGCCAAGTAGCTGATTTTGGAATCTCAAAATCCTACCATAGCAAGAGGCAAAACTGAATTTCGAGTGCCTCTATGCATACGACACGGTATCCATCTCTCCTCAATGTACTTAGTACTAGGGCCCTAATCGTTTGGCTTTTTTATTCACAGAATTACTGCCACTGATCCAGCTGCAATATCGTGCATATTTAGTAATGCCCACATATGTTTTTGTCGGCTGCTAAAGCTAAAATCAGATGCCGTATTGTCACAAATATATGGTGTATCCGGGTGATGTCCCTTCAACTGTTTGGTGATCAAGATGCCCGCATGTTTCCTCAATGAGATGCCTGCATTTATGACTTTCACCTGATTCCAAGTTTTATTCAATTGCCGTTCGCCCCAAGGTTGTGTGGCCAAATATTGACGGTTGAGGCTTTCGGAGACCGTGTGTGGGCTGAAAATTCAAGCCCACCATTGCGGTCTGCTGCGAAGTTTGTGACCCCACGACCTGGGTGGCTTGTCGGTCAATATTTAAGCAGTCGGCAGTCGTGAAGGATCACTTTGTTGGCACCTCCCAAATTCATTCAATATCCTCATCTGGTATCATCATCGCCAGCATGTCCCGTTCAGCAACTCAGACCGTGGAAGGTCAAGGCCGTAGTCTTCCTCCCTCAAATCGTCCTACATACTGGCGTATCCTAGATTCCTACATCAAAGACCAAACAGAGAGCCCTTTCAAATGGAAAGTTTCATCCTACCACGTCGCTCCGGGCTACCAGAACCAGCCGCAGTACTCACCTTGGCGCCTCTTACTCATATCCATGCTGGTTGACCCGCATCAGCAAAAGGCCGACGGCACTTTAGAATCGTGGGACGAAGAGGAGCATGTAGTGCCAGACTCGCTGGTTCGCCAGCCTCTGAACAGCCCCACGGACGAGCTTGACCAGAAATGGGGCCGCCGATATGTGTTCACAGACGTAGCACCCCATTACTCTTATGACCTGGCTGGGGTTGGCAGCCTCGAATGCGTTGGCAATTGGCTCATAGCTGCCCACGTATGGGGAGAGAGCCAAGACTGGGTAGATAGCGTGGACATCAGACGCCTGGCAGCCTTTTCGACAGTCATACGGTAAGCCACTCCCGTCCGCATCTCTGATCCGACACGTAGGGAACTCGACTAACCTTAGCCCCAGGCACGATGTTCACCACCGGGTTGAAGAAAGGGGCCCAGACAATCTCCTCCTTCATCACTGGGACCTGGTCTACCAGGAGACGTTATCTAAGGATGGCAAGTCGCTTGAGGTGGTCGATGAGCCAGTTGATGACGAAGATTTTGCGGCCTTTGCGACGGCGGCGTCGGCGGGGAAGCTTGCATCAATCCACCAAAACCTCGGGAAATTGAGGGATAAGGAATGCCAGGTTCTTAATGAGAAGCGACAGCGGCCGGGGTCGTGTCCGTGTGCGAGAGACCCGTCATACGTGATAGTTGACGAGGCTCCTGTCAATGAGTCTTCTGAGGATGAGGCCATCGCTCCGACAGCTGATGAAGCTCATATGAAAGAGTTTTTTGAAGACGAGGCCGTCGTGGTTGAGAAGCCTGAGAGCCAAACTCAGACCGCCGATGGAGCCTGTATAGTAATGTAGCCGAAGACCTCTTGGATTGTTTACTTGATCTATCAGCTTCGATGATATGAGGCTTCTTCTTGCCCCTTGAAAATTGGTTCAACGAATGGGATTGTTTAGCGATTCCCAGAGGCATACTCTAACATGAATGAGAATGGAGTCGTAAAATATGAAGGGGCTGTAGACACCGTGGCATCGATTCGCCCAAGAATTATGACATGGGCTTCTGGGTAAGCAATTCAGAGAACAATATAACTAGAAGCGATAATGACAACAAGACCGATGACGACTAATGATCACAGACAAGGATTAGACAACAATAATAACAATAATAATAATAATACCAGTAATGACAGCAGCAGTGCGAACAGCAGTAACGATGATAGTTGTAAAGAATATAAGACGTAAATCCATAAGAAAGTAGCATTTAATGTTTAATTTTGTTGAACGCATCTCCGAGACTTTAACAGTTTGCTAATAATTCCACGATGCCTTTACTGGCTGTTAAAGAAGCGCTTTTACGCGTAACAAATACCTCGTAGCATGATTGAGGCCTTGATAAATCCCACTAACATCAGCCTTGCGAAGCAACCACAAGAGTTCATCGTCGTACACGACTGGCTAATATCTCGGAGTGATCTGAATCGCAAACGTGAAACTTGGAACATCTCCCTCAACGCGCCTTTCAGACCGTGTTTGATCGAGATCGACGGCTTCGACATGTCTCACAACTTCCCTTTCAGGGGGAATTTTACCTTGACACAGAGCCTCGGAACGTACTTCAGCTTCTCTTTCAGATAGCTTTTGGGCAGTTGGATTAGGCTTTTGCCTTCCGCCGCTATCCATAATGTCGCAGAATGCGTTGATGTACGCTCTGAGTTGATCGGAGAAAATTCTAGGCTCTGTGCCGACCCGTTCCCTCTTCTCCGCGTAAGACTTTGGTTTTGTACGCAGGAGATCGACTAGCGTGATCGAATGTCCAGCCGATATGCGCCGATGTTCAGACATCTTGTACCAATCCTGACATTGTTTGGTACCTGAGTGGGAGTCAAGCAACCTTTCATGAAACTTTTGGCTGGAAATGTCAGTCAACCTTGTTTTACCATTAGAACTTGCTTTTTCTTACCAAATACAATGCGAAGACGCAACGAGCTCCCCTATATCCACAGTTTCTAGCCACTCCTTGCTCTCCCCCCAGAGATAAGCAACAACCAGCCATTTCCCGTCGCTTTCGTGAGATTGGCCGGAGGCCGGTGGTGAAAATAGAAACCGGCGGCCCCATCTCTGCTGTTGCTTGCCATAGGGAGCAACATTAGAAGGGCGGTGGAGGGCTGCTTTGTTTTGTGGGACGAGATGGTCGGCCCACGACCGAAGGCTTGTGTCATGCACAATCTGATGTGGAAGGTCCATCAGCATGAATCTGAGAAGCAGACACCACGGCGAGTACTGCTGCATGGATGGGTGATCGAAGCCTGGAGCCACATGGTTGGAGGAAATCATCCACAGGAAGGGAGTGTCTTTGTTGTGACCGTGGGGGGACTTCTCTGCAGTCGGATGTCGGACGTTCCACCACGGACGCTGCTCAATCGGAGGAGGTTGTCCTTCCCATTGTGCGGTTCGATATCTTTGACGAGACATAGTGTTGTGAGTGACTTGAGGATCAGTTGATTGTGGAAATTCAGAAAAAGCAAGGTATGATACACAGGCGGTCTTTTATTATCAACCAATTTGAAGTCCTGGCTAAAGAGGTGCTGGATCTTTAGTCGGAATTTGCAAATTTTATGGCCAGTCCACAAAACTTTGTTTGCCTCGTGACTCTCGTGGATCTATCTTCCGTAACCCTGAGGGGGAAAAATCGCTTCATTTGTCCCGCCCTTCGACGTCATGCGAGCTCATCGACGCCCCCGTGGCGAGGCTCCGAGAGTTCAGGCGTAAAACGATTCGCTGGGTTAGTTGCCCTGATACCAAAACGCTAAATCGCGATGGCAAGCATGGAGTTGCCGAAAGGCTAAGAACCGGGCAGGCCGGCTTGGATGGTGGACTTGAGCGTCAGGTGGGAAGTTGCAGGTGATGTGCACAGAGCGCATAGGCTTTTGGGGGATAGAGCGTGCCGTCACGACTGCGTAGATATCGGGGAGGATGATTGGGCGAGGTAGGCAGAGGAAGAGGTAATCAAAAGGAGAAGTAGGTAGGGGTGGAGGTAAGTAGAGGGTGAGGTATATTCAGAGAAGGGCAAGTAGAGAGAGGGGCAAGTAAGGTGAGGAAATAAAGATAGAGGTGCTGTGATAAAGATGTCATAACAGGCGATGATGGACGACAAGAGAAAGGACAACAAGGGCGACAAGAACGGCGAGGAAGACGAAGACGGACGACGGCGACGGACGACGACGACGACGGACGACAATGATGGACGACAAGAACAAGGACAACGAGGACAGAAAGAATGACGAAGATCAGTCAATAGATTCAGCAGCTCGTAGATCCATTGAAGAAGCACTACAATGAATGGAAGTTAAGATACGTCAGTAAGGACCGTCTACAAAGTAGCAAGCGTCGGTCAGGTTTGGGTACCAGCCCTGCGGCCGCCTTAAAAGTGGAGAAGCCGGCGCCGAGGGACGTGGAGCAAGTCCGTTCGGGTCCCGCCTACCACTTTGAGGTTTGGAGGTGACTAAGCAGAGCAGAGGCACGTGACCTCGGAGTGCTCCTTCCGGAAGAGGGATAGCCCGAGGGAGGGAAGCTGAGGTGCGCGTTCCTCTGGCGCCTGCTGTAGAGGGTCTGTGCTCAAGGTACGAGGCAGGTACGGCCACAAACGTGCTTACCTACGCAAGACGCAAGCAGTAGCAGCCTCGCACGTCGACCTCTACCCTGGCCTGGTCGGCTGCATCCACTCAACTCCATCATCATCACAAGCTCCCACCACCACCACCACGCCGTCCAATTTTTGCGTTTATTCACACACGAGACACACATAACAGCTACAGAGACGACGGACGACGGCTAGAGAGACGCCATGGGACAGAACCAGAGTGGAATGGGTGGGGGAGGCGACGGCAAGGACGACAAGGACAAGAAGGTACGCAGACAGACGCAGCTAACCAACCCATCGAACAACGCCTTCAAAGCATCAATGTAACTGACGTCTCTATAGAAGGAGAAGCCCAAGTACGAGCCTCCCCCACGCCCTACCACCAGAGTCGGCCGCAAGAAGAGAAAGGCCGCCGGCACCAGCGCTGCGGCCAAGCTCCCGGCCGTCTTCCCCACGAGCAGATGCAAGCTCCGCTTGCTGCGAATGCAACGAATCCACGACCATCTCATCCTCGAGGAGGAGTACGTCGAGAACCAGGAGCGTCTCCGCAAGGCCAAGGCGGCTAAGGAAGGAGCTGCCGTCGGCCCCGAGGGTGATGTCGACCGTCTCGCCGACGAGCGTGGCCGGGTCGATGACATGCGTGGTAGCCCAATGGGTGTCGGCACGCTCGAGGAGATGATTGATGACGACCACGCCATCGTCAGCAGTACTACTGGCCCCGAGTACTATGTTAGCATCATGAGCTTCGTCGACAAGGATCTGCTTGAGCCTGGTGCCAGTGTCCTGCTTCACCATAAGAGCGTCAGCATCGTTGGTGTCTTGACCGATGACGCCGACCCTCTCGTCAGTGTCATGAAGCTAGACAAGGCACCCACAGAGTCATACGCCGACATTGGTGGTTTGGAGACACAGATCCAGGAAGTCAGAGAGTCGGTCGAGTTGCCCTTGCTGCACCCCGAGCTCTACGAGGAGATGGGTATCAAGCCGCCCAAGGGTGTCATTCTCTACGGTGCTCCCGGTACCGGAAAGACCTTGCTCGCCAAGGCAGTCGCCAACCAGACTTCGGCCACCTTCCTGCGTATAGTCGGAAGTGAGCTTATCCAGAAGTACCTCGGTGACGGTCCCCGTCTCGTTCGCCAACTCTTCCAGGTACGCACAATCACTCTCTACTACTGTCATATTACTAACATCATTAGGTCGCCGGCGAGAACGCCCCCTCCATCGTCTTCATTGACGAGATCGATGCTATTGGCACGAAGCGTTACGACTCGACATCTGGAGGTGAGCGTGAAGTCCAGAGAACCATGCTGGAGCTTCTGAACCAGCTCGACGGTTTCGACGACCGTGGTGACGTCAAGGTCATCATGGCTACCAACAAGATCGAGACTCTCGACCCTGCCCTTATCCGTCCCGGACGTATCGACCGAAAGATTCTCTTCGAGAACCCCGACCAGAACACCAAGCGCAAGATCTTCACGCTGCACACCTCCAAGATGTCGCTCAACGACGACGTCGACCTCGAGGAGTTTATCTCACAGAAGGACGATCTCTCCGGTGCCGACATCAAGGCCATTTGCTCCGAGGCCGGTCTGCTCGCCCTGCGCGAGCGCCGTATGCGTGTGCAGATGGCTGACTTCCGGTCTGCCAGGGAGAGAGTCCTGCGCACGAAGCAGGAGAGCGAGCCCGAGGGCTTGTACTTGTAAGAGTTTCACGTGTATGACTGGCATAGATAGAGACGGACGAGGACGAGGGCGGACGAAGCCGGACGAAGCCGGAGACAGACAGCTACGATAGAGATAATAGCAAGCATGTCTGATGACAGCCCGCATCGTGCATGACAGGTGATGCAGGCGTGGCCTTTTGAAGGGGACAACAACCAGCTTTGTAATGTTGGGAGACAACCGAAAACCCTTTCCAATCATGTTTGCGCTACTCGGTGGAACTGTCTCGATCACGACAGAGTCCTGCGAACTGAGCAGGAGTCTGGGCCGTTTCAAGCTTACAGCAGTCCCTTCCGTTGCTTATAGGAAACCCGATGAAAACTATGCTGAACTTCGAACTCTGGTGAAGATGCATTCACAAGATGACAAGGACAGATACAAATACAAGCCTCATGGCCCACTCTCCTGCGTGCGGCACGAACCTCCCAAAGCCACATCGTTTACTGCCGTAGACATGTCGGAAGGGCTTTCTGCCTTCCAGCACAGAGGATGGCAACAGCAGCTAGAGTCCGTCGGTGGCCAAGGAGAGGACAAGCAGCACTCCCATCAACGAGGACGAGAAAAGACGCGGACAAGCTGTCACTGTCTCTGCTTGCAGAGCAACAACTCCCTCCAATCACCAAGCAGGTCTATAATAAGAACGAACAATCTCGACCTTGAACGGCCATTCAACTACTATCCAAACCACCATCTCCAACACGCTCGCATACTTCCGAACCGCCCCTCAAACCATCACTTACTAATACCCCTTAACCCCAAAACTCACCACGGGTCTAGGCCGGGCAGAATTGACCCTGGGCCCGCATCCAGAGCTTGCACAATCCCCGGTCTCGGCAACGTTGGCCACGCGGAAAGAGACGAACTCTAACTTCGCCCCACGGCAAAACGCATGATTTGAGGATATGGGTGCTTACCGAGAGGGTGAGCTGCGGCTGTTTCGACTCAGGGATGGGCCCTGGGGGACGAAGGCGAATGTTTGGGTTTCCCCCGCTCTTGCAGAAGATGGGAATCTTGAAATTGCGAATTTGATGGAATTTGGTATTGCCGCTATGGAAAGGTACAGTCTAACACCCCGTCCCGAATGAAACGAACTCCCCGTTGCCCGAGAATGAAGATATTCACAGATTATACACTAAGCACTTTTCTTTTTCATCATTGCACCAGCCGCCGCAACCTGTCTTTGTCGTACACCGGCACCGGCACCGGCGGCGGCGGCGGTGGCGGCGGCGGCAGCTGTGGCAGCGGCGGCAGCGGCGCCTCCGTCACGCCCTCCTCGCTCCCGTACCGCCACGCCGACGCCACGGACGGCGTGTACGCCGGCGCGGGCGTGTCGTCCTCCACGTCGGGCGGCGGGCTCGCGTACCCCTGCGGCACCTCCCCGTCACCCGGCGGGCCCAGCAGCGCCACCTCGCGCGCAATGTCCGCGTCCATCACGGCGGAGTAGTACCCGTCCATGGCCATGAGCGCGTGCCACAGCGGCTGCGAGCCCTCGGGCCACTCGACCTGGCAGGCGAGGATCTTCTTGGCGGAGGTGCGGCGGTCCTGGTAGGCGACGGCGTTGCAGTCCTGCCGCGCGAGGATGATGGTCCCCTCGACCTGGACGCCGGCCCAGAAGCCGCGGGACTTGATGTAGGAGAACATGGGCCGGGAGGTCTTGGAGAGGGCGGCCTCGACGGCGCCGCCGGTGCCGAGGGGCCCGATGGCGACGGAGGACTCTGCGCCGAGGGAGACGCGCGGGTGGGTGAAGGCGGCGACTTGGGCTGCGGTGGAGAGGACGAGGACGCAGTCGTAGATGTCGAGGCCGATCATGAAACCCGCGCCGAGGGTGGAGATGACGAAGGAGGAGGGCGGGGACCAGGAGCCGTCGGGGCGGCGGGCGACGACGAGGCCGGAGCCGGCGGAGAGGGAGCCCATGTAGGCGCCGGCGCGGAGGGTGTTGAAGATGGCGAGGCCGGCGCAGGAGGCGAGGATCTTGGGGGGGATGGAGACGAGGGACTTTGTGGAGAGGCCGAGGGGGTGGAGGGGCTGGCCGCCGCGGGCGGAGGGGGGCGGGGAGGGGGCGTCGGTGAAGGCGTGGAGNAAGATGGCGAGGCCGGCGCAGGAGGCGAGGATCTTGGGGGGGATGGAGACGAGGGACTTTGTGGAGAGGCCGAGGGGGTGGAGGGGCTGGCCGCCGCGGGCGGAGGGGGGCGGGGAGGGGTCGTCGGTGAAGGCGTGGAGGATGCGGGCGGCTTTGGCGCACTCATTGGGCATGGTGGAGGGCATGAAGCCCTCGGCGCCGAGGAGGTGGGCGGCGCGGTTGATGGGGTGGCCGAGGGTTGTGGTGACGCGGTGGACGTGGTGGGAGACGCCGCGGCCGGGGGGTTTTGGGTAGGAGGAGGAGCGGTGAAAGGGGTTCTTGAGACGGCGGCGGAGGGTGGATGTGCGGGAGGTGTAGGAGGGCGCGGGGCCTATTGACTGGAGGTCGTCTTCTTGGTGGGAAGGCATTTTGAAGGTATCATGGGAGGTGGTTGGTGGGTATGGAGAGAGGAGAGGAGCGCAGAGGGGGAGAGGCGAGGTGAGGCTTGAGGGCGATGATATACGTTTTGGTCTACGGACTACGGGCGGTGCTATGGGAGGGAGTTTGGACAGTCTTGGAGCGTCATCATGGATGTGGCCTGGGGAGGGGAGGGACGAGAGGCCTGGGCCGGAGTCAAGAGGGCGTCGAAGCGAAATCTGTGGGAAAGATGGTGTGCGGCGGCGAGGGGTCTAAGGTCTGGGTTCTGGGCGTTGCTGGGTCTGGCCTTACGAAGAAAACCGGGCAATACTCGAGTGAGTGATTCGTTTTTGAATTTCGTCCAATGGGGCGTGTGTCCGGGAAAAGACAATGCCCTCCCGTGCTCATTGCTCATAATCAACGAGGCGCATTTTGCGTACGGAGGCCTAGGCGCGGGGGCGGCACTCGTGGAGGCGCACACGGGACGGAGCAGAGAAGGAGACTGGATGAGGGGCTGCGGGACAGGGGTCAGTAGGCTTGGAGCAGGCGAGCGAGATATCATCCCATGTTGCTGGTGTGTGCTGCGTCCAAGGTTTGTTTCATGTGGTAAGTGCGTAGACGGCCCTTTGGGGTTCTAGCTCGAGGGGCTGGAGTAAGGTAAGGTGCGGGAAACAAAGGGAAAAGAGAAGGGTTCGTGGACGAGGAGGGGTGATGGCGGTGGTGGTGGCAGACGTTGTTGATGATGAAGAGAAGCACAGAGTTTTGAGTGATGGGGGTCGGGGTTCCTGTCAAACGCGTAAGTGTCGTCGTGGGCCTTGCAGACAAAGTGGTGAAGAGGGTGCGGTGGTGCTGAGATTAGGGGCCCTTGGTGTTGTAAGTGAGGATCGTGGGTGTTGTCAGTGAGGTTCCATGTCGAGGGCGGTCGGGAGGATTCAAAGTGCGGGATGGAACCGCGGAGAGGGCCGAGTGGACGGAGTGGGGCGCCCGGGCGACCGAGCCTTCTGATTGGCTAAGTCTAGCTCAAAGCTACATATTTCACAAAATTAATCCAGATTTTCAACCTAGTCTTCGTGGCTCAGTCGGTAGAGCGTTGGTCTCATATTACTCAATATGACTCTGTCAAAGACAGAGATATCCAAAGGTCGAGAGTTCGAGCCTCTCCGAGGACATTTGTTTTGTTTTTAACATGTCAGACTAATATTACCGTATCATCAGTTGATGATTCATGTCGGTCGCCACTGTTTTTTTCTTTTTCACTTAATTCGCAGTCCAGTTGTTAGCCGCCGCACTTTAAAATCTGAGTACACCTAGACAAGGTCCTCATTCGAGTCATTGCGACGCCCCTGAAGGCCGCGTCTGCGCCCTTACACGAAATCTGGTATCAAGGATAGAATTATTCAACGATCATATATGTCCGATGTAGTATGGTTATGTACACGAATGTGCGACAAAGTTCCAGTCATAGACTAGGCTCTGGTGGTATATAGCGTTATATTTGGTGAATGGACCGAAGTGAATGGCGGCACGTTGGCGTTTCTTATGTGACGATTGGTTCTCAACAGTTGTCGGAGGCGCGATATCTTCGGCGCTCGAGCCGAAGTCAATACCCACTGGGCAGCAGCCTGGATCTGCCCTGGGACCACTTGAGGCCCATGCCCACATCGACAAGGCCGTGTCGCGGACGCTGCTTGCTCTGTTTCCTCGGGTCTACCGAGTCAGCAGTTCTCGTGGCCCGCGCGACATGCTCAAAGCGCATCGCGTCAAGTCGTGGCGCTCATTGATATCTCGTCAACTGGGTTGGTCTTAGCCGCTGTCGATGTAAATGGTTCAAGGTGTTGTACATGAGCGTTTCCGGTCTTGTGAAGCTCGCAGCGAGCTCTAGACCGATCGGCTCAAGGCCATGGCTGTTCATGGCGGAGGCTCGCCCAGTCTGAATAGATCCATCTTGAACAATGGAGGCATGATACTGGGCGACAGCGGCTTGGGTATTGTGTCTGGCGGCGGGTTAGGCTCCACTTGCCTGATATCAACGCCGTCACGGACACACCGCAACGGCCATTGAATCCACTCCCTCCACGGCTCCTGGATAGCCTTGTCCAGGGCGGAAGCAACATTTACACCCCATCCATTGAGGTACCATAGCTTTCGCTCAAAGGCGTGAACCAATGCGGCGTAGTACATGAGAATGACGAGAGCCATGGGGTGGTTCTGGCTCATGAGTTCGAGGAAGGACTGGGGAAGCGAGACTGCCCATCGCCAGACGAGGCCGGATCGGTGGGACGGTGTCGAGACGGCGGCAAAGGTGAGCTTGAGGCCTTCGAGGGCGGATTGGCACATGGACGTATCTTCGGATGGAGCCATGCTTCGGGTAAGGTTGAGGAGGTCGTCGATCTTGGTGGCGTAGTTTCCACCCACGGCCGGCTCGACGCCGCCCTGGTAAAGCCACCGTGCTAGTGGTCCGTTGGAGATGTAGCGATGGGCAAATGGTAATGTGAGAATACTCTTGATGCCTACGCCTGTCAGCTTCCCTTTGAAGTCATACGGATGAAACCTTACCCTGCAGCAAGATGAAGGACTGAGCCACGTCCTTGGATGTGATGGGGCCATGAGGGTGTGCTATTGAGTATGTGTTTAGAAGAAAGATGCAGATGGCGTGGAGGACGTAGGCGTCCGCGTTGTTTTCGCCAATATCGTTCAAGCCAGGAGAGAATTTGCTGAGAGCGATGTTTTGGTGTCGTGTGGAGATGGTTGTGTACTCGTCCCTCTTCTCGGGGTTGAGGTGTGAAAGGTGGATGGCAGAGACGGCGAGGATGCCGTGAAGGAGAAAGTCCTGCCCGAGTCAGCAGACAACGACAAAGGTCATAGAGTCGACTCACATTGGCGAACGCAATCTGCGGCACAGTGGTTGTCCACAGGTGGATGAAGTCCGGATTCTCTGACAGGGTGTGCGCCGTATTAGACGTGAAGTGGTGGACCAGCTGCATGTCAGTGAGCCAGTCTGACTGAGGAACTCCCCGAGAGTCTCCAGATTCCCCTCGGGTCGATTCCGAAAAGGTCTCGCTCGAGTTTCCGTTCACTCCCTGATGGTTGAGCGCATCCATCTCGGCCGAGAACTCGGACAGAAGCCCCTGCATGGCAGCGAGCTTCTCCTTTAACGACGACAGCTGAGGCGAGTTCCTGTCCCGGCGGCTGGCCGGGCGACTGCTCGTTGAAGCCTCACCGACGCTGCCGGGGGTCGCAGTGCTCGCCGCCTCCGGGGCCGGCTTGGGCGACTCGGTGACGGCGGGAAGCTGCGGGGCAAAGGGGGTCAGGACCAGACTGCACTTGACATCGTGCCGGACGCAGTTCCGACACGGGCGGGCTTCGTCGCACTGAGGACCGTTAGCTCCCATTCACAAGCAATTGGGCCATCTAGTGACGGGGCTTGGCATCCTTCGACCTTAGGTAGGACCCCGACCGACCCCGGTCCCACTCATGAACTGACCTTGACTCGGCGCTTCTTACACTGCTGGCAGCCGTTCCGCGACTTCTTGTGGCCGATGCGGGTGCCGCGCACGCCAGAAGCCGTCTTCTGCTTGCCGCCGTTCGCGTTCCCATTTCCGTTTTCGAGGCGGGTGACCTCCGCCTTGAGAGAGGGCGAGTCTGTCCCTGGGGAGTCGCCGTTCATGGCACTGGCATTTGGGCGTGGTGAGAGGGCTGGACGTTGGAGAGGATGAGGAACGAAGGTGTTCCTGGTCGATCCGCGAATGACGGAATGTTTGTGTGTCTCAAGGAATGTTTTGGCGCTTGGACTCTGAGGTGATCCAAGGTATCTGATCCCCAAGCTTGTGGCGTCTTCTCATACTGCCGGGCTGCATGGCATGCGCGACAGCGCGAGGTGGTAATCAAATGGTGGTTGTGGAAGCAGTGGTAGTGCTGGTGGTGGAGAGCAAAAGCATCAGCACGGCGAGTGAAGTGGAGGTACGAGGTCCCCGGGTCCACGTCCTGCTGCGTTCCCAGTGTGGTGTTCCAAGCTTGGTGTTACGGGTCGGGACCCATGTATGTGCCTTGCAGCATGCACGACAACAGCAGCAAGGTCGACCGAGCGCGATCCGTATCGTATCAGCCTTCAGATTGCTGAGCTTCTTTCAACCCCTCTCAACGGGCAAGGCGCGACATCAGAGAATGACGGAATTGCTTGACAGCCGTTGAAGAAAGGGGAGAAGGAGTAGTGGTAGGTTCACGACAGTGTCACGGACTTTCGCGAGCTTGCCGTTCCGGGCCGGCCGATACGAGCACGTGACTGCTTTTGAGGAGAGAAGGAGGTGGGAGCCGTGAGTGATCTGGGAAGGACCGAAGGTACGCGGATAGGCACCTAGGTACGTCTTGCTGGAATGGGAACCTTAGTGGGTACCTTCCCTGAGATCCGCACGGGTGCAACTGGCCCAAGCTCCCGATCCAATCACAGCAGGAGGCAGAGGCAGGGTTGTGGCTGCTGCTCGCTGCTGCTGCCGTGATTGTGGTGTGGCTTTCGCACCTGCCGAGGTGAAAGTGGGCTGTGGAGGTGGAAGTGGTGCCTGCCCATGCGAATTAAGCCGGGGGGGAACTGCAGGCACGAAGGAGCTAAATTGCGACCTGCAGACGCGCCAACGCCAGCCGGACGCGACTTCCCGTCCACGTCGCCGTCCGTTCCTGCACCAAGCCCAGGCGGAAAGAAGGAAGGAAGTCACCACAACGTCAGCAGTACCGCGACTGCCCGCTTTCCTGCCCAGAGACACTGAGGGGGCTATTCTCTTTCCCTTTAGCTTCGTTTTCAGCCGCTGACTTGCACCTGCATCACCTCATCCCCCGCCTGCAGTGTCTCCCTTCCCCGTCGTCCGTCGTCTTCTCCCGTCGTCCCCCGACCCCTCTCTCCTGTCCTTGTCCTCTCTAGTGTCCTCCGTCATCCCTTGACAACCACACGTCGTTCAATTGATAAATGACCAGACACCCGATTCCCGATCTGCAAACCCCAGTCACATCTCCAACACCCCCTGACATCTCCACGACTCTGCATCAGAAAGCCCCCATCTGCAATCCGAAAATGGCCACCCACTCCGACTACAACGACATCAAGGCAACTGCCAAGGACAGTGCCGTCGGCGTCTACAACTACGGCCAGCGCCAGATAAACCGTGTCGTCAGCTTCGACACCAGACAGAAAGCCTATTCCAACGTCTCCAACTTCGCCCAGGAGCGACCCCTCCTCTTCGTACGTCCAAGGTACCTCGCTTCCAATTGGATGCCTTCGCTAATTGACTTTGTCCAGGCCTTCATCGTTGCCCAGGCCATCTTCTCCTCCCTGCCCATCATCGTCTTCTCGACCTTTGCCGTCTCCACCATCGTCTTCGCCCTTGGTGCTGCTGTCATCTTCGCTCTGTTCTGGGTCGGCGTCGCCCTTCTCGTTCTCGTGCCCACGCTCTTCTTCACATGTTCCGTTGGCATCCTCGTTTGGACCTGGGCCGCTGGAAGTTATCTTCTTGCTAGATGGCTCTACGAGATGTCTCCCGTCAGTGCCAAGGGCGGCCTTGAGGTTGAAACGCCCAATGGCCAGAAGTTCGTCGTCGGCAAGGACGAGGACGGCTTCGAGGCTCATAAGGGCCAGAGACGGTCTTAGGATGTCAGGAACAGGTGACAGGTGTGAGATCAAGGGACGGTATGGCGTTAGTTGCTATTTTTTTGGTATGGATACCCGGGTTTGACTATGCCTATAGTTCGTTTTGAACGGACTGGCCGGATGGATTACATGTAGTTGCTGCTGTTACGCTTATAGGCCGTCGGACACGACCACTAAGTCTCCGTTAAGGAGAATAGATCATTATCCCAATGTCTCCCCTATTATGGCCCTCGTTGCCGTCATAGTCGTATCGGCCATTATGGTGTTGGCCAACATAGCGTTGGCCGATATTATCTGCTTGGCCAATATTGTCTCCTTAGCCGTTATGGTTTTCGGCCATTGTCGTTTCTTTGGCCATTATTGTCTTGGCCGATATTATCTGCTTGGCCATCGTCGCCTCCTTGGCCAACATCGTCTTGGCCAACATCGTCTTGGCCAATATCGTCGTCTCTTTGGCCGTTGTCATCATATTGGCCATCGTCGTTTTGGCCAATGTGGTCGTCCTCTGTGGTCGTCCTCCGTCGTCGCTATGACATCAACTCACTGCAGTCGCACTCAACCGAAGGGTAAGTTCAAATTTACCAAGTACACAAAAACATAAGGTAGCCATACTGATTCACAAAAGTTAGCGGGTGTTTTATTCCAAACTGAATCAGAGCGCCTCTACCTCAAAGCACCATTCACGACGCTCGACAAAGCCGCCCAGCACCGTCTGCCTCCCACAAATCGCTCCCCACACACGTGGGGCAGTAAAACACCGAGTCGGGATCGTACACATTCTTGATACCCAGGAGCTTATCATAGTTCTCCCCGTAAAAGCTCACCTTCCAGTCCGGATCAAGCGCGTCGCCCTCGTTCATGTATGATCCCATCCCCGGCGCCAACGCCTTCATGGCCCCGATCTTGTTGTACGTGACATCGTGGTGCACCGTGTCCCACGTCTCCGCGCTGACGTCGTTGCTGAGGATGCGCGCGACGGACTGGTGCAGCACCGCCGTCCGCCATGTCGGGATCACGGCTGACGACTTGTCGCTGCCGTCTTTCCAGACCTGCCCGCCGGAGACGAGGGAGATCACGTTGGTTACGAATTCGCCCGGCGCCCCTGCGAGGACGTTGAGGAGGTTGCGGACGGCGGTGCGATTGCTCACGGCGGCGGCGTCGAGGAGCCGAGAGCCGGAGGCGGCCATGAGGCCGACGGGGTTGTCGTCCACGCTTGTGTTGCCGAAGAAGGACCAGTAGTCGGGGTAGCTGACGTAGCTTGAGTTGACGAAGAGCGCGTCGCTGAAGTTGTTGATGCGGTCGAGGAGAAATTTGCCAGCTGCTTCGACTTCGTCTTGGGATTTGTTGAAGGCGTAGATGGCGTGGGAGTAGGCGGTCGTGAAGTTGGCGAACGAGGGCGCGGGGCCGTCGACTTGCCAGTGGGGGTACCCCGCGAAGCCCGCCTCGACGAGTTCCGGGATGGAGGTGTACAGCGTCGTCAGGGCGTCTAGGAAAGTGTCTCTTGACGCGCCGTCTTTCGCTGCGATCTGCAAGTTCTGAACAGTGGCTTTGAGCTGTGGGTACGCCTTGATCGTCGTCGAGACCACAACCCCATACGTCCCCGGCCCTCCTCCACGGATGGCGTAGAACAGGTCCTGGTTCTGGCACGCATTCGCCGTGAGAAGCGTCCCATTCGCAAGAACCACCTCCGCCTCAAGAACCTGGTCCGCGCCGAGGCCGAAGGTATGGCTCGCGGGTCCGTGGCCGCCACCCTGCATCCATCCACCAGTGCTGCATACCGTCGAGCTCCCGCCACCGACGACGACGACGTTGTTCTCCCGCGCGGCGGCGTAGCTCTCGCCCCACATATACGCTCCTCCAAGCTTCATCGCGCTTCCTGTCCAGGGCGTCGCATCACATCCGGTCGAAGAGGCGTACGACGGTTGGAAGTCGATGCCGTTGCGGAAGTAGCGCAGCCAGATCTCCAATCCCCCAAACCCGTCGCTGCGGCCCAGGACGTCGTGGCCGGTGCTCTTCACCACCACGCGCAGGTTATTCTCCCGCGCGAAGCGGAGGGCGGCGACGATGTCATCCGTGCTGGTGACGTTCACAGCGAAGGGTGGGTTGGTCCCCAGAGTGCAGGATCCCGTGGCTGTGGAGTTTGCTGCAGCCGAGGAGGGGGGCGGGCAGGTTATGTTCAGGGAGTAGTCGAGGCCGACGGGGTTGGCGGACTGCCAGCTTCCAGTGAACCAGTTCTGCTGCACGCTGGCGCAGGCGGAGGGGTTGTAGTCCGGGCCGGGGTAGCAGGAGATGGCGACGGGTTTGGTTGCGATGAGTTTGCCGGAGATGGTGGCGTTGAAGGCGTCCCATGTTGAAGGAGAGGGCCAGCAGGCGTCTCCTGGTGCCTCGGATAGAGAGTCGTGTTAGTGGTCATGTTTGTGGTTCAAGAGTTGAGCGTGGGATGGGTTACTTACGCATTTACATGATGTGTTGGTTGCTGCTACTGCAGACGCGGCATGAAGTGCCGCTAACACGGCAGAGAGTTTGTTGCGTAACATTGTCAATCTATTTCGAGACGTTGATCAAGACTGAAGCAATGCCAAGGCAAGTAAAACATCTCTATTTCCTGGCATATCGCCAGGTATAAGTACTCTGCCATCGCCCATCATCAAATCTCGGTTTCTCTTCAATCGTCGTCGGGTTGACATGTGTGGCTCAGTTCATCATCATCGGTAGATTCTTGCGCCCCATTTTCCGCAAACCGAATGCGAGGCGCCGCTACTACGGCAGTGGAGACTCAATCTGCCTTCGCTTTAGGCTCAATTTGCGTAGGGCACAGCAGGTGAACAAGTACGATCTAGGTTACATTCGACCTTGCGCTCCCACTGCAGATCAACTGAAAGGATTGGAGCGGAAGGGACGGCATGTAAGTCTCGAGGGGAAACAAGACAATGAGAACATGAACAGTGACAGCAGCAACCAGAATGAGGTTCAATTTGAGCGACAGAGACGATGCGAATGGACAAAGAGGGTAAAGACCGTAGGGGCAATACAGTCCTCCGCCCGACCAACAGCACTTCCCCAGGAAACGTCACAACGCGACATCAACAATCAAGCTCTTCGCGATTGGTATGGAGATCATCTCCCGCTGCTCATGACGGCGAGGAGTCATACATTCCCCCAATGCCTGCCGAAGGACCCGCCGTGACCGGGTCCAAGCCACCACACCCGGCGCCGAAACCGAAACCGAGGACGGGATCGGGCCGGCGATATTGATGACTCCGGACCACCGTGTTTTCGGCGAATTCTTGCCGTTTGCGTTCATTCAACTCGACATCTTGATGCCGTACTTTACGGGCGATATCACCAGAGTTTTGGTGTCTGCTGCCGCTCATCTTCCAATCTGGATCAAGGAAACATACCTAGTCTGAAGATTAGTCCTTCACCAAGTTTTCAAGCCAATATGAGATAGCGAAAGATTCATGTCCGAGTAGATACATCAAAACCATCTAAGTATGCTCTTCATATCTAATAGTCATCTACCATGGCCGCTTGGACCAAAATAAGCTCCAATCATCTGTTGACCAGCGCCGCAAACTTTGTACGGATTCGGGGAAGGCAGTCTTGTCTTCAACGTAATCTCGAAGCATATCGTAAATGGCAATGAAAACCGTTTGAGCCTCCTTTTCAGCTTTGTACTGATTGTTGCGACTTTTCTTCTCCTTTGATGCGGGCTCTGTTTTCCCAAAAGCCAGAGCAATCGCCTCACGAATCAAGAGCTTTTCGTAGGGTTCGCTATACCAATCTAAATCTCGTAACATAAGCTGCATGATTCCGGGAAACAGCCGAGGTTCCGATTCAAGGAGCGCAACGAGTGGTGCAGAGTTCGTCCTTGCTTTTTCTGGTCGGTACGTTTCTCGATACGTTTCTGTAATGTACTCGAAGCAGACTTGGAGCGGGGTGCGACCGAATTTGTTCACGGCGTTGATATCAGCGCCGTGGCGCAGTAGCACGTGGACGACCTCCCGAGGTGGTTCGCGGTAATACAGCTTACGCATCGCGACATAATGTAGCGGCGTGTTTCCGAGTATGTCCCGAACATGAACATCGGCGCCCTGTTCCAGCAAGAACGCGACCATCTCTGCGTCCCAGTTGCCGCATGCCTGGTGCAGCGCATGGAGAAGAATGGTGGAATGCGTCGTCATTGAGGCTCCTGCCTGCAAGAGTGTCTTGACAGCGGCGATCTTGGATTCCTCTCTTCGGTTCCTCTGCTCTTGGGTATATCGAGGTTGTCCACGCGACACCACCGGATCGTAATCTAAATCCTCCATCAGGGCGTAGTACAGCACATTGGGCCCCTCATCGTCTGCTATCCCCTCCAGCACGTAATGCAGCCAAGTTCGTCCATCAAACTGTCTAAAGCCAGAGAAGTGAGGCATGATGTATGCTACCACGCGAAAGTAAGAATACGTGGAAAATCTCATATAGCTTCTGTGCAAACAACTGAGATTCCCAGGGGTTTGGATGTTCGCGCCGTGTTCTAACAGAACCGAGATCGCGTCAACATGCCTGTGATATGCGGCCCAGTGCAGTGCAGTCATTTCGATTTCGACAGGTTCTCTTGTGACGTCCGCATTAGACATATTGTATTCAAGTTCCTAAAAGTCGTCGTAAAGCTCCGTGAAGTCCCACATCTCTATCTCAGCGCCGGCTTCAAGAGCCTTTTGAATGGTCGAAGCGCAGCCAGTCTTGGCGCCCAAAAGAAGACTCGAGCCACGGTTCCATTTGATGTCGGCTAGGTAGATGGCAGGCGTCACGATAGTGTTGAGGGCCCTGCAAGTTTCGGCGAGTCGGATGGCCCTTCTCCAGAATGAGAAGCGACCGAAATTCGGGTACCAACCATTATAACACTTTTCGGGTGCGTTGTAGCCTTTCTGCAGTGACTCCAGATCGCTGTAAAATATAAAGTCGACGACATGAAGAATTATCTCCACTGGAAGCTCGAGCAAGTGGGCGCGGCTTGCAGTTTTGGTCTGTATTGCTGGGAATAGCTCTTGCCGAGAAGGCGACGATGCGAGATCCGACGCGGAGAAGGTGTAGAGGTCCGCCATAGTTAATAATACTCTTCGATGATGAGATAAATGTTGCTACTTTGAGAAGAGGTGCGTTGCGTTTTCTGGAAGGAGGTTGTGAAGAGTTCGCTCGCACATCTTGGTGGGCCGAATCAGATTTATGAGGTGTCTGGTGGCTACCGGTGAAATTGCAAAACCGTGTGAGCTTGTGGCGTTTTTCTTTCCAACCTTTGCGGTCTTGATCTGAGATGCGTTAGCCCAGACGAGTATTTATCTTTTTTTACACAAAATGATTCGCACGGAGGTACCTGCTGCCAGCTGCCGATGTCTGAGCCATATTGTACCGTTGCTCCAATGTGTTTTCCCGTTCTATTCAACCATCGCACCAGCCACCATGACCCGTTTGGCACCTCGCAGTACGAAATTTCATCCACAATATGGCTGCGTCTGGCGGATTGATGAAACTCCGGCTCTATTGCGGCTCTATTGTCAGCAGCAACTCATTGTGATCCAGCACTGCCAATGTTCATTCAACCTTGTGATTGTCTCTACCTGCTGTAGACTCAGAAACAATGATCCGACTAAGTTCACTATTTAGAAATTCCATGAAATGTTGTAGCGGTGCCCATTTCAGGCCTTACCAAAGCTCCGGAAACGCATCAGCGTTGCGCAAAATTCTAAGACCAGGTTTCTCCCATTTCCGCAAAAGCCCCCTCCCGTATTCACTCAGATATGTCTCTGCATCGACCGCTAGTTCTTCCAAGTTGGGCAGTTTTCCCCAGACACCATTGTCTGCCAAAATCGTCAAGTCTCCACAAAGCTGCCACCCCGCGCAATTATCCTCGCCTCCAACGCTGACATACTCAAAGTTATTCAACGTCCCCTTCAAATGCAGTTTCCTTAATGATGTTGGAAGGGTCGACATAAAGGTGCTGGCTATGTCTTGACCAGTTGCAGGAGGATAGTGAGGTATGCAAGTCATGTAACTGGCGGTGCTAAAGGTGTCGATCCATAAATTCCTCAAATTCTTGAATTTCCCAACCGAGAAGGGCGGCACATATTGATAGAGCCACCATGGAATCTTCAAGGTGTGTATGAAAGTGTCGTCAAAGTCTTGGTGCTCTTCCCCAGTGCGGCTACAATATCTGACGCCTCTACTTCCACCGAGTAGTTGCATTTGCGAACATAAACAAAGTGCTCCATGTGCTCACATTGACTAAACAGTATCTGAAATTCCTTGCGTCCAAGAAGCGTTTCTTTCAACGTGACGGATTTCAAATGATCGACAGCGGGTATTCGTTGAACCTGTGAGATGTTGAAATCTTGTATGCAGAGTTCCGAGACCTGCTTTCCAAGACGTAGAATACCAGATAATGTTGATGCTGTGATCGTCTCTTGCGAACCGTTGAAAACTTCCTGCGATCTTTCAGCTCTTTCCCACCTCAAAGTGACGGATTGGAGCATTGGAAGGGGCGGCTCATTGGCGGAGCTGCAATCTTCAACGATTTGCTCTAGGAAACGTCGCGAGCTCGCCAGTGCGAGATGTCGTAGATTGTGAAATTGACAGAGAAAAACTGCTGCGAGGCAGCCGTAATATGTGACTCTTGAAGCAGGCATTTCCAGCGGAAGTTTGCTGAACTGCTTTGGGAACTCCGCCTTGACTTTCACGGACTCGAGTAACGGGATTTCAAATGGTTTGAGATCAAGCTCAGAAGGAAAGCAGAAAATCATTCTTTTGACGCCATCGGCAGTGGCCTCCTTGTTTCCGATTTGCCGCAACTGGTTGATGATGCGTTGTTGATGATCGAAACGCGAAATGGCAATAGTGTCTCCTAAGAAGCCGCGTACGATTCGACGATGGCGCCTGCAGGTAAGACTGAAAATCCACAGGCGGTGTTCTTGCAGCTGCTGTATAACCTCCGACGTCTGATATCGGTCATCGAGTAGATACAGATACCTCCATGGGCGGAGGTCGCTTAGAAGATGATGGCAGATTTGGAGCGTGAGCTCCTCTGGGAGGCTCGTAATGCAAGCCTTAGTAGCACCTGATGATGTGGAGGGGTTTGATAGGTCATGGTCGCTTGGTTGAGCCGATGCAAGGTTTGGGATTGAAGTCTTCGTGAGCTGGCAGCTTGAGATACGGCCATGATTCAGCATGACTGATTGCTACGTCGATGTCGATGAGCGAGGAGGGAACGTAAACATAATGCGAAATTGATAGTCCAAGTAAATGCCAAAGACTTGTGAGAAGGAAGACGTTTTTCTCAATCTTTTCTCCCGGGCATTGTCTACATATCAACAAGGCCGCCTGAAACTGTGGCGCGCGAAGTAAACTTTAAAGCTAGATAGTTAGAGGGGTAAAGTTCAGATATTTGATTAAATCCAGTAAATATTTCATCGTAAAAAAACAACGCAACCACCAAGGTTGTAGGAGGAACGCACGAGGGGACCAAAAATGGAAATTCATGCCAACACTGTGGATCGAACACAGGATCCCCGCATTACAAGTGCGATGCCTTACCACTTGGCCATGCTGGCGAATCGGGTGAAAACGTGGGCACAATCGGAAAATACAAAGCTCACAACAGTGGGTCCAGCATGTACAAACACGTCCACCGCCTAGGTCTTTGGACTGGCTTGACTTCTGATTTGCGGTGCAAAGTATTTCAGCATCTGGAAAATCGCCTGCAATGTCAGGCTTTGATACCGGCCTTCCCTCTTCAAACCCTTTGACCTTTTTGTTTCATGGTAATGTCTGGTCAAAAATCGCCCAAACCTGGTGAGCCACCTTTAGCGACACCTCAACCCTTCTTGCCTTCTAACTTTTCTTTCGCAGTTTGCCACCTGGAGGCGCACCTTGTTGACTGCCGTATGACTGGGACGGGTAATTATGGGAGGAGGAAGCAAAACTTGAATTGAAAGGCGCCAATTTCATCGCCGAATCTCATCCTCCTCGTCAACATACGACACGCTCGCATCTCAGCAACTGTTGCTTCTTGAAGATGTCATGGCGAACCTTCCAAATCTCCCACCAGAAATTGTGATCAAGATTGCGAAGTGCATCAGATCTTTCGACTCACCCTTGATCCGGGCCGAGACGGACCCTCGCGACTGGAGCTTGAATCAGCACTGAAGCTTGAGACGACATCACTTTTGAGTCTTGCAAGAGCCTGCAAAATTCGCTTACAAGTTGCTCAACCTCATACGCCTGCTCGAGGAACGACGCGATGTTCGTGGTTGGGTTCGGCAAATCCACGTGCATTTTTCGTCCTATGGTGACATCTTACCTGATGTTTGGGACAGTGAAGGCAAAATCACACCTCCGTGGCAATCTATCGCCAATATTGTTGGCTCAGGATTCGAGTCATGCTTGAGGCAAGCGACTGAAGCAGCGCCTGGATCAGGTGCCGTGGAAAAATGGCGAGGCTACCTTCTGTTCCTCCTTCTCCTTAACATTCCCGATGTCAGAGGCCTGAGCGTGACAGCAACACCCGGCACTTTCAGATTTGCAGCCCAACTGGCGGACACATACGCGACACGAAACCCAGAGAAATCCTTGAGCCTATTAAGACTGACATCCTTGGCTGCAGGCGTTTGTGACCCATCCGTCTTTGATTGGAAGGGGTATAATTATGGATGCAATCTGTGGAAGTCTTCCATGACGCCGAATCTGTTTCCCAAACTTTCCGAAGTCTGGGTTGGCAATCTCCTCCTCGACGCCATTGTCCCCCATTGCATGCCGAAGCAGGCAAACGACAACACCACTTCTGTAACTCTCCGAGACGTCTCAACCACAGCGGCAGAGTTGCGCGAGGCCGTTCAGCAACTCCGCAATCTGAGAGCCTTTAAATACCTGGTTATCGACATCAAAGATTCGCCTTTATCATGTGGAAAAGTCGTGAAGGCCTTGGAACAACACGTTTCGACATTAAAGACATTCTATATTATTCTTCCTTTTTCTTCGTTTTAGAAGAGGAGTCTTTAAGCATTTTCAAGGGCATGTCCAATTTGGAGCATCTATTCATCGACCTCAGTTACTTCGCCGCGATGCCTGAAGACGGTCATCAGAAAGACGATGAGATGAACGGAGGGACTAGTCTCCAAGATCTTGAAGAAGACGTTTTGAAAGTTCTCCCATCATCTCTCAGACGCCTGCACTTGGCCGGCGAACCACGTCGTATCCTCAACGGCATGCAATGGCTCGCTGAAAATTGCAAGCCAACTTTGCTGCCGCATCTTCGGGAGGTTGCTTTCGAGGATATGATGCTCAGCGACCCATCTGCAGAGCAATCCCTTGCACTAACTTGCGAAGCGTTTGCCAAGGTCGGCGTGCGGGCCTCGAAGGAAGTGGACACGATGCTGGGATTCTGATGAGATGTATGGCAAATCGTTTGTAATATCATCACTATATTCGAAGATGGCATTTTATATAATATAATGAGACTGAGATTTGGGGATATGAACCACATTTCCGAGCGTTTTGCTCCCACACCTTACTAGGCATTTCCCAATTGCACGCCCAACTATTCGCTTTGGTCTGGCAGATATGCGACAATAGGTTGCGATCCCGAACTGTTTTATCACTACGTTTTTGCGTTCCGAACGAAGACAATCACTTATAATGTAGACGATAGCTCTGAACAGATAATTATGTCAGTAACCAGTTGTTCGGCGTGGAAACCCCTTTCTTGACACTCTCTATACCAGCCAGTCGGAATGCTCGACGAGTTTCTACACAATCGTCGCACCAGCATCCTACAGCAATTTCGCGGAGCTCAGGCAATGTGCCTTCCTTGTACCTGTTAGCAAGTAAACGAAGGCTCACATGCAAAGCTTCCACATCGCCCGTTAAATGAATCTTCTTCAGAGACTGAGGCAGCATCATGATGGCCTCTTTCTGCAAGCCCGCGTACGCAGAGCTCCGCGCATTTAGCCATATATTTTCCAGCTTCTGAAATTGTTTGTACGTGTTGAAAGACGGACTGGCCCAACAAGTGTAAGCGCAGTCTAAACATGCCGTGGTCAAGTTTATGCGGGTCTCTTTGATAGCATCAAGGACATCGATGGGGTCCAAATGATATGGCCGATTCTCGATCATCCTCACCTTGCGCCCAAGAAAAGTCAATTTCGTGAGGTTAGGCATGAGGCTCAAGATGTAGACCAGGTTGTGCCGCGAAAGTAACATGTCTTTGAGACGCAGGCTGGTGACATGACTCCAGCTGTGCTCAAAATTGGGACACAACTCCAAACTGAGGCCAATCTCTTGCAATGCAATTTCCTTGCTTTTTAAGGACATTTCGTGCAGAGTCCTCAGGTCAAGGTCATCGAGGAAGCTGTCGTCATTGTCTGCTTCTTTGGAATGTTCGATGGTGAAACTCGAAAGATTTGGAAAGATGTCTCGGGAAGCCCATGGCGGCCGATTTCGTAGGGCTGGCGAGGACTCCGTACCATGGACACCGGTCACACAACCAGACCAGCCATTGGCGCGAGGTTCAATCCCCCAAATGGCTGAAGGGTGCAGACGCGTACTAAATGGTAGCCCTCTGTACTTTGAGTTGAGAAGCAATGAAAACTGTCGGAAGATCTCACCGCCAACAGACAAGGTTACATGGGTGACCTGCCGTAGGCGGCAAAGCAGGTCGACGGTCATGAAAGCAAGATACTCTCCGCTTTGAACAGTATTCTCCCGTTTGGTAACACCATTGGTCTTTTCAAGGGTCGAACGCAGAAGACCATGGGTTTTCTCAAGCTTGAAACGCAGAAGATCATCGTATCTTGCAAGTTCAAGGGGGTCTGACTGATCCACTTGCGAATCCGGCGACGCTCTATGCGACGTCGGCATAAGCGTAATGCTCACGAAAATCTGCTTTACGCAGCCGCAGATTTGAGGCTTCTCGTTTAGAAGGCAGAGAAAGGAGATGAGCTTCTGTGCATCGTTTTTGTCATGTATGCTGATATATCGAAACACCTCCGAAAATAGGATTCGGCGCAATAAGGTGCAGGTGCTGGATAGATTGACTGTGGCTGCTCTTTTGGCTCTGTTCAACTTGATATCATGCGCGACGATGGCCCATTCGATCTCGCTGTTAGTTTGCTTGCCACGTTTCATGGTATCGAAATGTGACGCGATTTGTAGCAGGAGCTCTGTAGGAAGATCGCACAGCTTCGCCATCGCAGCTCGATATGAAACGACTGGATTAAGGTCTGCAAGTGAGAAAGGCGACGCGCGAAATGGTGTGTATAGGTATTGTATATGCGTAAGTTCTCGTCCACAGCTTCCAAGAAGACAAAAGTAGTAGAATGGATGTGTGTCAGAAAATGAAAGAATCTTCGAAGTTCGCGGATTACCAAAAGCCTTAAGGCTGAGCTACCGATGGACAGCCATGCAGCCCGTACAGGTTGTGGGCAGAGTGCGCACCTTTTCGATAACACAAAGCGCCTTCTGGGGACTGAAAGGTGTTGTGTAGAAATCAAAAGTTTTTAGGGTGCCTCAACCTTCTATCTAATCACTTATTAAATAGCCGCCTTTTTTTCCTATGCTAGAGCGACTACTTTTCCTATGGCTACCTATACTCTAACCATTTTACTATCATCATATTCGTTATCATCTTTATCGTCAACTTCGTTGTCGTCTTTATCGTCGTCTTTGTTGTCGTCTTCGTTATCATCTCTATCATCCTTATTGCTTCTCTCATTATTATTATTATTATAGCTATCCTTATTCTGATCCTTATTCTCGTCTATAGCCTCATTCTTATCTTTATTATTAGTATTGCTGCTATTACTTTTAACAGCAGTAGTTAAATGTATTAGAGAGATAGCCGCGCAGATATAGAAAAATTAGGCGGTCTTACTAAATATACAAGAAGGTCTTCACCCGCGAGTGGGTGCCATCTGAGGCCTCAACATCAATAAGCTTATTCTCTTAGAGCGTTACGCAAAGCCTTTCCATAATGAATCTAAATTGTGCTTGATTTTACGTCAACCAGGCACCCATACAAGTTCTCTGTCGTTATTAGGCGCGAAGAGAGTATCATGCGCGATAGGCATGCACATGGGCATTTTCAATTCTTGTCTCTTTGCTATCTTTTTTTTAACCGCAAAGTACATCAAAACCAGTATCCGTCATATCCCACCCACATTGAACAGCTTCTCGCCCGTGGAGCTTGCAGAAAGACTGATGCTAGCTTTGGAAGAGGGATACCGTAATGATCTTATAGCTGTAGACTCGGCTCCTGGACTGCAGCCTGGCTGCGTTACTTACCGGGCTCCAGGGCTACCAAAGATGGGGATGCGGATCCACCTCAACAACAGCCACGCCAACTTCTTCAAACCATTCTGAGTAATGATTCTTATTTGCATGTCCCGTATCAAATCCCACTTCTTTGAGGTTTGGATACCTGTCCTCGCAGTTCTCTGCCAGCCAGAAGAGCTCCATCTCGCGGAAGTTGTCAACGTGTAGCCGATTTAAGGAGGCCGGCAACATTCCGATGACTGCGTTGCCCACATCCTGTTCGCCGTCCTCGTCATAAAGAAGGGTGATTGCAGGTTCAATAAACTTCCCTTCCAGCCAGAGATTTTCAAGGTTCGAAAAATCGTTGAACGTTCGATCAGGGTAAAACTCCGTAGGCCCAAGGTCATACTTCTCTAAAGACGTAATGACGATTGTGCGTAGAGTTGCTTCTCGTTGAGAGAGAGCTGTAAGGAGCGGGGCCATCATGTCGCCGGGGATGGCGACGTCGGTTTCGACAGTTGCTTTTCGGCATACGAACTTTTCGAGGTTATCGGCACCTTCGATCATATCGACGAGGTCGCCATAATCAATCGTAATGTCGTCGAAGATGAGTGAGGTTATGTTCGACCCATACTCGTTCATGATGAAAGAAAAGCCTCGGAAGTCGGTCCAACTCTGAAAGAAAACGTCCGAGACGTTGCGAGCCACCCGAGCCAAGGTTTCCGCCGGGCTGCGAGAAAATTGGTCCCATTCAATGTCATCGAAGCTGGCTGGACTGCTGCTACGTTTTGCGTCCTCCAGAGTGATAGACTCCAGCGACGGGAAGCGACAAGAGAAAGGAAGTAAGATCGCGGAGGCATGTGCTAGGGTGTGACCCGACACGGAGAGAGTGAGGTCGGTGATGCGGGTTAACTGACTCAACACCAGCCCCGCAGCCCAGAGGATGTATTTCGAGCTTCGTACAAAAGGGTTCTGATTATACATGCGATCGAGTTCAGCCAGATATGTTTGCTGATCATCTTCGCCGGCCTCATTAAAGTTGAAGAGTCGGGGAAGATCGGGAGACGAGAGGTACGCCATGTTGTTCAATGATATGTGTTTCGGGTTATCTTCCACCTCTATGTGAAGAATAAACTCCTCGACGGAGTTACTGATCGCGGGATTGTTGTACAAGGTACGGAGAAGATTGACCAGCTTATTAGCCCCATCTTCGCCGTGAATACTGATCACTCGGTAAGACTCCTTAAACAGTAGTCGGCGTAGAGTTTTGTTGACGGAAGAAAGGTTGAAAAGGGAAGCCCGAGCTTCTCGAACGGCGCGCGAGGTATCAGAAACGCACACGCGCTCACTTTCTAGCATTGTTTCTCTGGTCGATCGTGTAGAGTTCCCCGGCCGGTTGACTTGAAGAAAAGAAGCTATATGAAGCAAGAGCTCCACAGAAAGGTCGGAAAATTGCGCCATGGCGATGTTTTAGGAGCCAGTCGAGCTTACGGGGTGTCTGCGGTGTTGTAGCCCTACAGTGAGGTATGAAGCCGCAATGGCAGCAACAGTGATATTTGCAATGAATAAAACACTTCACATCCACTGGGTCTCCATTTTTGTTACATCGCTGCCCAAGTATGTGTGTGGCCGAAAACAGGGATTCCGCAGGTCATGTGACTCTATGGAAATAAGCATCATCAGGAGAATTCTGTAATCCGTGTGGATACTTTGAGCTAACGGGGTGGAGTATTACACTGCCTGTTTCTGGTACCATTGTAATTGCTATTATTGTTGTTGTGACCAAAAGCGATGCGTTAGCTAAGAGTCTCATTTCCTTCAGGAGATCGCTGGTCACTTTCAGGTCAGACGCTTATTCAAGTCTCAAGTCATATGAAACCATAATGAGCTAGAATACCTCAACTTGGACCAACGAAAACATGTTTATTGACACAAACGCCTTGAAGGGCTTGTTTCGTTTCAGCTCTGCTATTCACATTGGCAGCCTGCCTCTCCTTAAAGTGCGTATTGATAGCGTTCAGTATTGAATCTCTGCTCCAATATGATCCAGCCCCGAGTAATTCTTGACGTATGCCACACGTCTTTCCCCTTGTTGATTTATGCATGTGCTGGAATTCCTATGCCTTTAGCTCTTCAACCAGCGGACCCCTCCGCGTATCGCTCTGCTACCAAAGTTGGGGATACGGATCCACAGGAACGATAGCAACGCCAGCGTCTCTCAACTGCTGTACGAGAGGACGCATACTTGCAGAATCAACACACGTCGCATCCAATCCCAGTTCTTTCAGGTTCGGTAAACGGGACTTGCAGTTCGACGCTAGCCAGCTGAGGTCTTCATCAGTGGGTTTCCCCTCGAGGTGCAGCCGCTTCAGTGAGGCCGGCAAATGTCTAAGAATCGTGCCTTGCAGGGGTTCCGTACTTCCGTAACCTTCATCGCGCGGAGCTTTGCTAAAATCCGCATCTAACCAGAAGTTTTGAAGATTCCGGAACTTCTTGAATGAAAAACGACCAAGTAATACCGCTGGAAGCTTGTGTACGGAGGGAAGGCAAATGGTGTGTAGAGTTGCGGCTAGTTCGGAGAGGATAGTCATCAACGGATCTGGATCCGTAGGGTCGAGGATCTGCACGCCGAGCAGAGTCTGGTCAAAACCAATAGCCACTCGTCTGCAAACGAACTTTTCGAGATTTGAGAAATCTCGTAGCTTCACTAGCAATTCGTCATACTCCAACTCAACGCCGTTAAGCACGAGTGAGGCCAAGGTTTTCCCGAAGCCATTTGCTTCTTGCTCGAAGAATGTCCTAAAGTCGCTGAAGTTGTGGAGAAAAACGTCAGACACGCTTGGTGTGTTTCCAAGCACGCTGTCCCATATGCAGGGAGGAGGCCACAACCATGGAGCTTCGTCGACATCATCACGAGTGGCGTCGTGCATAGTTAGAGACTGCAGCGACGGGAATCCAATAGTTCCCGCGCCGAACATAATGGTTTGGCCGTATGTGAGAGTGTGGTCTGGGACGGAGATGGTGAGGTGTGTGAGGTGATCCAAGCCGCGGAATACCAGCGCCGTAGCCCAGAGGATGTACTTCGAATTCTGCACTGGGACCTGCAATTTCCCATGAGCCTTGTCGAGCATCGAGTAATACTCGTTTCGACTCATGTTACCGCCGAATATTCGGGGGATGTCAGGCCCCATGAGAAAGGCCATATTCCTGATTGAGATGCGACTCGTGTCGTCATGCATGTTAAACTGAAGAACAAGTTCCTTGACTAAGCTGCTGATCCTAGGGTTGTTATGTAGAATCCGGAACAGGCTGATGAGCTGGTTGGCTGCGTCTGGACCGTGGATGCTGACGACTCGCCAGGCCTCCTCGTAATATAGTTGATGGCAGATTTTGTTCACGTAAGAAAAACTGGAAAAGGCAGCCTGGGCTTCTCGCAGGTCCCTTGCGACTTCTGAGATGCCTCCCTCGTGGTTGAGCAGTATATCTCGCGTTGAGCCTGCTCCATTTCCCGGCCTATTGACGCGAAGGTACGAAGCTATGAGTTCCAAAAGCTCCAAAGAAAGGTCTGAGAATTGTGCCATGGTGACGTGCGGGGAGACGTCGGACTATTATAAGCCCAAGATGGGATGTCGAGTCTGAAGCTGCAGTGAAAGTTGCGAGCGAAAGAAGGAAGCAATTATTGGCGCATCGACTGGATCCATATTTGGTAGCGCTGCGATGATTGGACGGAAACAGGGACTGCCCTGTAAGAAGGAATCGGCTGGTCATGTGATCCGACGGACATGATGCCTTGAGTCTCAAGATGACCACGCAGAGATCGATTGTTCTTGTCTACAGGGCTGCTGAGTAAGAATTCCCATTTTACATACAAGAATGGCTAATGCCGAGGCGGTGAAAAATCTCGATAAAAATTAGATTGGGTTTTCGACGACGACGCCGGTGGGAAAAAGAGTACAGCCATAGGAAAAGTCGCCGGCGTTGCAAAGGAAAAATAGGCGGTCTCTCAAACAATAGCCCTCGTGGACTAGAATCTACCATTTCGAAAAAAATGTTGCCAAAACAAGAAAATAAAAAATCAAATAGCCAAATGATTCTTGAAGGCTTTCCCAGCTCCTCGCGATACCCTTTCTTCTCGTGGATCAAACTCAAAGAACCCCGTTGTAAGTGAGAATGCTTTGGTCGAATGCGAAAACAAAGAGCTTTTGACCTAATGATGTTTGTAAGGCACTAACTGGAATATTCAATGTGAAATATGCCTTTTGGGATGGAGTATGCTGGAAGCCTCGCGACTGACTTTCCAGTCATCTCAACCACCCCCTGCCTCCAAGGCCTTTACTACTTTAACTCGCTTCTCTGACATCGTTCACTGTGATTTGCGCGTCGATTTCTCTCACCCAAACCAACCAAGTTGACCCTGTTCTCCATTCCAGAACCGACGTGCACCATGGCTCAGCTTGGCGATCTTCCCCCGGAGCTCATCCTCACCATCTTTTCTCACTTGCGCTTGGGTCTGCCAATGCATGACCTGTTCGTATGGCCAGGAGACATCGATGAGCAGGGACAAATCACCGGAGTCAGATGGAACGACCTTCTCAACTTCTCACTCCTGAACCGCCACTTCCGCCGAATTGTCTCCGACAAGCTGTACACACAGATCAGGATCCACGGCAAGCTTCCAATACCGAGACTCGTATCGCTATTGCGGTTCGTCACAGCGCATCCTCACGCAGCTGCCGACGTGAGGCAGGTGTACATCAACCTCGATCCGTGGACGACCGGATCTGCATTTCTTCAACTGGCGGACGTAGACTTCATCCAGACCGCGGCCGCGAAAGTCGGAATTACCTATCCACAAGAAATATTCCACTGCGACGATCGACTCGCTGGTGCTTCGGAAGAGAGAGAAATCGGCCTTGGAATTGGTGGTTTTTTAGAGCTGGAACACCTGCGACTCCAGGTTCTCGTCAACATCTCGCTTGCTCATCTCAAAGGAACGCAGGAACTGGCGCTCACCTGCGCCTACGGCATATTCAGAAATTTCGGTCTCAACGACCTAGCGAAGCTGCCGGGATTAATCGATGTGGGAGAAGCTGACGATAGCACCAGTACCGCTGACAAGAGACCAATGGTGGTGAGCAAGCCCTGCCTTCCGCAGCTGTTCTCTCTTGTCACGACACGTATTATACCGAACCGGCTTATCGGATTCGATGGAGATGAGATTGCGAATCTTCTCTGCATCGGCCCAAAAATTACTCGGCTGTGTCTTGCTGAAGCTGGACTGGATTTTAAAATTCAAAAGAGCGAAAATTGGACGAACAATTCTCATCTGACCCTGACTACCCAGCACATAGGCACCGTAGCCGTGCGCAGCATCGCCAATCACTGCAGCGCTTTGTCGACCTTTAAGTATTTGCCAGAACTGGGATTATATGAACCGACAGCGTCCAGGCCGGCTCAGCTCAGGGAGGTGATTGGCGCTCTGCGCAAACATGCGAACACGTTGCGCACGCTATGCATTTCGTCCTTAGCGCACCTTCCTAGCGGTTCCATCACCATGCCTGTTTATACGCTCAATGGCTTCGTCGCCCTGGAGAATCTCTGGATTGATAGAAGGACCATTACTGGAGACTCGGATGTGTTCCCGCGGATGCTGGATGGAATTGGAATGGTGGATCCAAGAGAAGGGTTCATCCGGTCTTTACCACGTTCCATGAAAAGGCTCCATTTGCAGAGTGCTTCACATCTATCGAGCGCGGGACTTTATTGGCTTGCTGGCAACAGCAAGTTGTTCCCGGACCTTATCAGAGTTGAGCTGGACGTATGGCCAAAGGGCGATGGTGATACGCCAGAAGAGGTGGTTCAGAAGCTTTTCCTGCAGGTTGGGGTGGACGCGCGGACGGGGCGAGATATGGTTCGGGACGCCCGCTTATGGGATCGATATTTCTGAGAGTGGCATAAGTTGTCGCGTCGTGTGTTGTTTGCTTTTTTTGAGGATGTTCTGAGAAAATGAAAAGGGGCCTGCAGACAGGGGTCAGCCATTCGAGGTGCGAGACGGTAGTCGGCCGGGCCCGGGCCCGAGGCCCGAACCCCGGCCCGAATCCCGCCTTTACGTAAGGGATCGGCCACACCACTTTGTAGCCAGGCGCGCCCGGCGCTCGTAGCTAGATTAATCAAGCCACTTCACGCACGAGGAGACTTACGTGGTCACGTGATATCGTACCACACTTCGCGTCTGTCACGCGCCGAGACTTTAATTAAGGTAGCTACATCCCGTCCAACAACGTCACCTTTTCAATGTTCAAGAATGCTGTGCCCACTGCAACAAAGCAAAAATGTCACGAAATAAGAACATGAACAAGACCAAGCGACAGAGAATCAAAAAGAGACAGAATAAAGACGCCCAAAAGCCGAATACATCCTCACGAGCTGCATCCGCGAAGTTGATCCAGAAGCAGAATCCATTCTCGCGGCTGACACCGGAAATCCTCACTAACATCTGTTCCCTGCTATTTCCCACTCACCACAACCTGCAAGATGTCTTCGAGGTAGACGGCCCTGCGATTATCCACCATCGCTGGAAAGATGTTTACAACTTGTCACTGGTCGACCAGAGGTGCCGCACAATCGTCAGCCCGTTCCTGTACCGCAGCATCCCCATTCCAGGACCGCGCTCCCTGACCAAGCTGCTGTCCTTCGTGCGCTTCTTGACCGACAAACCAACAATTGCCCAAGGAATCAAGCAGCTCTACCTCCAGCTCGAAGTAGTGAACTCAGGCGTGACAGCGGTCAGCCAGGACGATGCCAAGTGGGTGATGAAGCAGGCTGAGGAGACCGGCACCACTTTCTGCGAGTGCAAATGGAGGGACCTACCGCACAAGCAGGAGTTCGAGTGGAAGGGCACCAAACGAGCGCAGAGCCGCGTGCCTGAGAGGCCGATGAAGCGGTACACCGACGAAGTCGAGACCCGGAACTGGGACGAGTGCCAGCGCATGGAGACGCTTCTTCTGATTCTGCTGCGTCGCCTCCCCGGTCTTGTCGACCTTGGTCTCGAGCACGGCAAGCGCGTGTTCTCCCACGCGTACACAGCTCTGGAGAATCAAAGGCTAGATGCGGGGGACCGCAAGAGACAAAACCTACCACAAGTGCCACCCCGAGTGACCCTCCCCTCGCTGCCAACCGTCCGATCCGTGGCCATGAAGATCAACCGCAGCGCCACCGAGTGGCAAAATGTCGATGACAAGGACGTGCGAATCCTCATGGAGATGTGTCTCAAAGCCGAGCGGCTCTCCGTCGAGGAACTGAAGCCCGTAGGACGCCTCATGCCTTGGGTCAACCCGAACAACCCCCACCTGTTGCCATGGCTGGGTTCTGTCCGCAAGCTCACACTGACCAACTCAAGAAGCGTCGAAAACTTGAGGGAGATGGCCGCCGTGGCCCTCTACATCCGGAGCTGCCCCGTGCTGGAGGAGTTCAGGTTCATGGCGAAATACCGCGAGACGCGCGAGGGAACGCCCCACCGGGTGCGGGTTCCCCAGGAGGCCATGCTCTTCCTCGAGAATGCTCTGACGGCGATGCATTTCTGGTGCCTCAACACGCTCGTGCTCGACTTCCGCCACTGCACGCAGTCGGGTAGGCCCCCTGCCTGGGGCCGCCTCCGCGAATATGCCAACTTGAAACACATCTACCTGAACCTGGGGCACCGCATTCCCCAGGGAAGCGAAGGCTACCGCGACAGGAATAAGATGGATCGCGAAGCCACAGAAGTGTTGAAGGCTCTACCGCCGTGCGTCCGCGTCGCCAGGCTCGCCGGCGAGTTCTGGCAGCCGAAGCCGCTGAAACGGCTCATCCGGAACCACAAGAGAGTCCCGTATCTGCGTGACATCGAGGTGGAGGGGCGAGATGACAGTGACACGCTTGCGATGATGGCATCCCTTGGAGAGAGGTTCGCGCAGTGCGGTACGGGAGGAGGGGAGCTTAGGAGTCCCCAGAGCAGCAAACCGGTTGTTGTCGGCAGTTCAGCGGCAAAGATCTGGCCGCGGCCGGTGCGGTCGGAGTGGGGGGAGGATGCCCCCGAGATCCTGAGGTGGGCCAACAGGGAGATGATTGTGTACGGGACGAGGAAATACCCGGGGCCGGGCGCGAAGCTGGTCGTGCAGAAACGGACGACTACCCCCGCACCCAGGAAGAAGACAGAAATGCCGATGCCTGTCTGATTGGAGTGGATGCATCCTGCCACGGAGCCGGGGAAGGAGCCCACTCTCAGGACGACGAACATGCCCAGAGAAACGCCCATGGCGATCTGGCCGAATTATGAAGACGCGCCTCGCTCGGTTCGTGAAAGCATGCGAATCATAGGGGCCACGCCGGCTGGCCCGGCGGACGCGGCCCGGGCCACGAAGCGGCTTTGGGCCCTAGTAAGGCAAGCAGCGAGTCCGTTGCCTCTATCATGAAGAATTTTGCATTTGAGCGTGTTCTTTGAGCTTTCTGGCCGGCTCATGGCCAAACATGACGATCGGGGCTATATCATGATGGTGGTAACAAAGTTGCAAATTTCAAATACCAGCAGCAGCGTAAATATATCCTAAGAGATCCTGTCACTGCGAGTACAGGTTTGGAGTTGCCTGTGCCGTCATGACCCTGATTATGCCTGGTTCCAGTCGAGTCACCGGCGAGAACCCGGCCTTTTGCATGGCCGCAAGGGTTGCAAAGGTCGTCCACACAGGAACCTAAACGCTTGTTTGTCTCCAATGCTGCACGACCTCTCAGTTCAATCTGCTCCAAGGCAACCTCTTTTGTTCCGACACAACTATTATTCCCATGTCACCGCGCCCGATCAGACTGTGTCATTCCCAACAGACCTGCTCTCTCCAGTCTCTTTCCACGTCATCATGGCCAGCATCACAGACCTCCCAGCCGAACTAATCGACAACATCCTCGACCTCGCCACGACAGAAGTCTCAGACGACACAGCCGTCGAGTCCCTCGGCCCGAGACGCATCGCCGACTGCCCGTCCATTGTGCGCCAACAAATCATCAACGCCCTCGCACCCACCTGCCGCAGGTTCCATGAGTTCTTTAAACAGGAGCAGCACCGCGTCATCTTCCTCACCAAGAAAAACATATTCCCGCGGATGGTCAAGCTCCACCGGGTGCTGGGCTCTACCCCACAACCACAGATGTTCCAGAACACGACGCAGTTCGTCGTGGACTATGAAGAGGACCCGTTCCTGCCGCGGAGCTATGGAGATAAGGCCGGCTACGGGAAGATAGCCAACAAACTTGACTCTCTAAAAGGTGATACGCGGAAAGCTGGCTTCAAGGGTATGGACGAATACTGGGTTTCTATGGATCAGGTCGGGCGCGAATACATCGGGCCGCATGTGCCGTTGCAGCGCGGGCATGGTCATAGGCTGGGTCTGCTGGCGCAGCTGATCCTGCTGCGGCTCCCGAACGTCGAGGGGGTCGCTTTGCCTTATTGCATGATGGACCTTCTGCAACCCCTGGACGTGTTATGTACGAATGTGAGATTCCGACAGAGATTCCCACCGCGGCTCACATCCCTACGTGTAACCAAAGTCGACAATGGGGATGGGCACCCTGGAATAACCGGTATGATACCCAGTCGCTGCGGGATCTTCGCAAAGTACGGCTACATCAAGGACCTCCTCACCAGCGACCTCCAAACGGGCCTCCCACCCGCGGAGTTCATCGCATTCAGCTGGCTCACCCGCCTCGTCCTCTGGCACTGCGCCGTCATCGACCCGAACCACTTGGACCAGGCCCTGAAGCGGCTCAACAAACTGCAGACCTTCGTCTACACGGTCAAGAGCTCGCCTACTCCTAGGCGATTTCTATGCCCCATGTACGAACAGTATCTGGCGCTGCGGTTCCCCGAGACCCTGACGACGCTCTGCATTGACGCGCCGTTGGATTATTGGTACGAGCGGTACGGACTGGCGCCGGTGTTCGGTGGCCTGCAGAAGCTGGAGAACCTGTGGGTGAACGCGCATAATCTGAGCCTGTCGGGGCTGGGGAACGGGGTTGGGATTCTGAAATCGACGAGTCGGCACGATCGCGGCTACGACCGCATCGAGATGGTGACGGAGGAAGGCGATCTGAAGTGCGTGCCGAAGTCGTTGAAGAGGCTGCACATGTTGGGGGAGATAGGGCGCATTCGGGAGGATGTGAAGTGGCTGGAGGAGGCGGTTGGTAGTGGGAGGCTGCCGAATCTGGAGGAGATCGCGGTGGAGACGACGGTAGAAGATGAGGACGGTCCGGAAGGGGACTTTTGGACACGGTATGAGGCGGATCTGTGGAGTTTAGATAGAGAGAAGCTTGAGGCGGAGGGCGTTAGATATTTAGGTGAGGTCGACCCCAGACCATACATGTGGTAGGAGTCCGGGGTCTATCAAAGGCATGCGAGCATAGCAGGATACGAACAGTTATTTTATGTAACTATCGTTACTGTATTTTTGGCGCGGGAACCTTTCTGTCTTTGCTATGATCTAGCCCAACGCATCTGCGAATCTTCCGAAGCCAAAGTCAACCAAACGTGGCCAGATTCCAAGCAATCCCATCTCCAACTGTCAACATCCACATCAAGACTATAATTCAGAAGGATGCTCGACTACTGCTTGTAGCATCCGCCGTTCTTGAAGGTGGCGGGGATGCCGCAGGTGGTAGACTCGATGGCCTCCTTGACGCACTTCTCGTTGCTGTCCCCCTTAAACCAGGAGAACATGTCCAGCTCCAGGGAGACGCCCTTGCCGAGGTCGGTCTCGAAGACGTCAGTCTGGCACTTCTTGACCTTGTAGCGGTCGGGGCCGTCGCCGTCGGGGCAGGTGAAGCGGATGGCGGCAACGAGGTTGTCGCACCAATTGGTCGAGTCCTGGCCGGTGGGCTGGATGTCGATCTTGTACTTGAGGCGGTCGTTGGCCTCGTCGAAGCGCCAGGAGCAGTCGGCCTCGGTGGTCAGGCCCTTGCTGGGGTCGACGAAGGCGCAGGTGAGGTCGGGGTCGATGCCGGGGGGAGGGGTGGCCTCGGCGGGGGTCTTGGTCTCGATGAGGAGAGGGGCGTGGCTGACGGTGGGGTCGGGTGCGGGAAGGAAGCGGAGGTCCTTGGCTGCCTGGGTGCTCATGAGGATGTCCGAGTCGGGGCCGATCTCCATGAGGCTCTCGTCGTCGCGCTTGAAGATGGACGGGCTGGGAGGGCTGTCGTCTCTGTCGGCGGACCAGTAGCGAGTGCTGCAGACGCTGCTGCGGTAGCAACTGAGGAGTGTTACTTGAGCTTCAATGAGACAAGGAGGAGATGATGACGACTTACCCCTCGTTGACCCAGTTGGTCAGGACAGGGTGGTTGAAGCACATGGAGAAGTGGATGGCCCACTGGACCTCCTCCATGAAGTCCTTGCCCTCGGGCCAGGGCCAGCTGATCTTGTAGCGGAGGAAGAGGCCGTTGCCGTTCTCGTTGGCGTTCCACTTGCGGTCGCACATGAACCAGTAGGTCCAGTTGTCGGTGAAGTCCTGGATCTTGGTGATGAGCATCTCGCACCACTTCTCGCTGGACATGCCGACGGGGTCGATCTTGATCTGGTACTCGAGGTGGTTATCGAAGCCGCAGTTCTCGAAGGAGTAGCTGCAGTCGATCTGGGGGACGATGTAGCGCTTGATGATGTCGGTGCAGTTGTGGTCAGGAAGAGGGCCAAAGTCATCACGGATGGTGATGCCAGTGGTGTTGACCAGGCTGACCTGTCCATCGGAGGAGGTGGTGATGGCGGTCTTGGGGCCGAGGCCAGGGCCAGTATTGGCGATGGCGGCACTCAGGGCACCAGCAGCAAGGGAGGCCTGGACGAGGACACGCGGGATCATCATCGTGAAGTCTTGCTTGGTGTTTGAGTTCTTGACGGTGATGATGATGATGAGAGAGTGTGGAGGGGAAGAGGGGAGGAGAGTTGGGTTTGTGTGGGTGAGAACGAGAAAATCCTCACGGCTTGTGCAGAGTGAAGAGGGCTGCCTTTGTTTTTATTCTTTTCGAGGCGCGTCAGGTTGTGTACCATCCTTAAGCGAGGCAAAGGTGAGAATAACAAAGACTGATGAGGCAGGAGGCAGGTGAGAGGCAGAGCCGTGCCTTCCTTCAAAAGTAGGAAGAGGTTGAGCTGTGAGATGAGCCTACTCATTCACCCTCAGTCTCCTGGGCTGCCAACCAGACCCAAGCTTAGTTGTGACCTTGAATTAGGAAGGCCACCCAATTAGCACCACGTAAGCCTAGAATACTTGATACTTATCTCTGTTTAAATGTGTTGAAGAAATGTCCTGCCTAATTTTCGAGAGACTGCTTGATTATCCAATGTCTACATGGCTATTTCTATGTCCCAAGGACTGAAATGCTTTCACTCAAATCAACAAGATTGCTTTTCGGCATCAAGCATATATAACTATCTATTGATTTTCGGCCCAGCTTAGGCAATCTGTTTTTGGGTTTTACTATTCGTGGAAATGCTGTTGCTTTGGTCGCCACTTCGTTCGTCGTCGTCGTTGCCGCCGCCGCCGTTGTCTCTGTTTTCTATCGTCATCTTAGTCATCTCTCGTCGTCGTCGGTTTAGTTGCTGTAATCATTCGTAGTTGTAGCTGTATCTTCTATTCTCATTATTATTCACCATGGTCATCTTTGCCCCCACTGTGGTCGATCGAAGGATAATTCCAAGATTGTAATGTAGGCTGCATCTGGTACTTTTCTGCTGTCCGGATCGAATATTGATATGAAGATTAAAGCTTATCAATATGGTATAAGCAGAAAAGCTTCAATTCAATAATGGGAAGGCATCACATAAATCGGAGCTTTCCTGATTGGGGTGTTATTCAAGTGAAGCCATCGTGAGGAATCAAGCCACATGCAAGATGAGGTAATCTTGGAGGCGCCACAGCCAGCCCGAGTCAGCCACAGGACCCCCACATATGCAGCCCAACGAGGCACCAATCCGATGGATGCACCGGAAGGGAGCTTGTGAAGCTGCAGCTGCTGCATTGCGGTACGTACCGATCGGCCCCTGTGGCCCTGCACTAATTCGCAGGCGCCATTGGAACCAGCGAGCCCGGTACAGCGGCCAGCGGCCAGCTAGCAGGACGCGGTCGAGTCTCGGAATGACATTTCGCGACGCCTGACACTTGACACTTTATGCACCCGCCAGAGCAGAGCTCCATCTTTGCATTTCGCTTCATCTTCCCCTTAGCAGCAGCTGCCGATTCCTCAACCTCCACCGACCGACCGACCACCGTTGACGACACTCCTGAACGACGTGGACTGCCGAATGCCACACACCGACCGCCTCGATCCTATGCGCAACTGAGCCTCTTCCCCTTCCTGCTGGAAATGCCTGCGGAGACGAAACCATGGACTTTGTGAGTGCTGGAGCCCCCCTTCTAGCTTGCCGGCTGGCGATGGCTTCACCCCCTTGCTGACCTTTGATACTGCAGTGGTCGCGCCTCCTAGCGGGCACTTCGCTCTCCCCCTCCAACAACCGCAAGGTCGACGCCGCAAAGGACCCCACGAAACGCTTGCACCGGTTCGATAAGGAATACAACCGCATCTTGGTGAGCTCTGCCGCGGAACGTACACCATCGCCGGAGCTTTGGACCCTGACTAGTCTCCCATTAGCAAATCTGGAGATCCTCCTCAAACCTCGCCAATGACGTCGACGCCGCCGAAACCCTCGAGATCAGGCTCCAAGAGCTGACCAACATCCTCAACGACGAGTCCCGACGCCCTCTCCCCCACCCCTGCATCCAATATGCCGCGAAGAAACAAGTCTACGTGCCCATCGGCAAGATAGCGACCACATCGTATAACGAGTGGATTATCAAGGAGGCAGTTCTTTTTTTCGCGACCCTGCTCGAGACCGAGGAGGAGGCCTTTGTCGAGAACGTCACCTTCTCCGCCAGTCTGACCAACCTGCTGGTCCGCATCACCGGCGTCAACAGCGTTCGCCTGGGTTCCGACACCGAGGCCAAGGTTGTCGAGCTGGCGTTTAATATCACCACCAAGATCCGCCTCAACCGGGACATCCTGCACGCCTGGTTCAAGACCAACCACGATGGCGCCCCGAAGGTCAATCCCCAGGACGACCAAGGCTCCTTTGCCGGCCGGACCCAACGGCAGGACTTTCCGCTATTCTACATTTTGATGGACTACATTCACCACGAGGGCAAGGTTGGAGATTTTGCCAGGACGGGACTGCTGTACATCATTGAGTCGGCATCCAGCGACGAGTCGTTGGAGCAATGGATTGTCGAGAGTGATCTGTCCACGTTGATGGCGACGGGTCTGGGAGCCCTCTACAGCCAGTTGAGCCGGAAGCTCGTCATCGACTACCCTACCAATGGCCTCCCCGCGATTCTGGCCTTCTCAGACTACGAGCGTCCCACATCCACCTTTGAAATCATCAGCTCCTGCTCTGGCGACTTCCAGGGCCACATCGAAACCTTCCTCTCCCATCTCCTCTTCTGGCAGGACGTGCTGGACCACTGCAAGTCGGTCGAGGTGAAGCAGACACTTCTGGAACACTTCCAGGTCATTTTCCTGCAGCAGCTCCTGTACGGCCCCCTTCCGTCTGATATCAGGAGACCTTTTACTGACTGAGCGTGCAGATACCCTTCGCTGCTGGAGTCGTCTGATATTGATGGAGGCTCGTCCGTTGCCGTTCTTACGTATCTCCGCCGTATCCTAGAATCTCTTGATCACCCGGACATGATCAACCTCATCCTCCACTACCTCCTCGGCCTTCCTGACCATGTCTCGACTGGCCCCTCAAGTGGTGGGCGCGCTTCCATCAGCGCAGCTCGCAAGCGCAAGTCCATGGATCTTGCCACCATGCTTGCCCAGACGCAATCCGACATCACCGCTACACCTCTGCTCTTTAACCTCGTTGATCTCATCCAAGCGTGTTTGCGCTCCCATAACCAGCAAACCATTCGTGTTACGCTCCAGCTAGTCTCGGCCATTTTTAAGAGACACCATCGCTATGCTGTGGGCACGCTCTTGCGCACGGAAACAGTGATTGGCGACAAGATGCATCGCACGGTCGGAGCACACGAGCAGGAGGTCGACTATCTCATGAGCCTGGCTGGTTCGATTGGCGGCCAAGACAACTTTGATGAAATCTACGAGAATGTCCTGAAGGATACAATGACCCGACTGGAGGGCCATCCCTGCTCTTTGAAGCTCGTCGCCCCCAAGATTTCTACCAACAACCATGACCTACCCGCTATTCCTGATACGCTTCCTGGGGCGCCACGCGACGTGCACGAGCACACGCTCCGACCGGACGATCCCATGCTCAACACAGTGCTGGACCTTCTCGAGACCTTCTTCATGAACCCTGTTGATACAAACCTCTCTCTTACCGAGTCCATCTTGGATCTGGCCATCTGCGGCTATATGACGGTCGAGGGATGGATGCTCCGAAACCCTCAAAAGTACACTTATGATGAGCAGCCGCCCAGCCCGACGTCTCCTGACGCATCGACGACGTCGTTCAGGCCTCCGACGGACCCTGATTCCACAACGTCCGCGGAACAACAAACCCTTGCAGCTCTTGATGGATGTCGTCGTCGCCCCGTCTGGGCCCAGTCCTCTCTGCCGCGTATCCTCATCGTCCTCCAGCAACTCTGCAACCAGGTAGCCCAGTACCGCGAGACGGTCCCCCGCTTTGAGGATCTCCTGCAAAGCCGGAGAGAGGCGTTCCAGACTGCGGATAACCGGCCCACGCCGCCGCCATTGCCACCTCGCAAGCCGACTCCGCAGAGACACAGGTCAGCGCATACCCCCGAACGCGAAAGTCTGGATGATGCACGCAGTGGATCTCCGGCGCGCCCTTCTGGCCTGGAACGTTTTGCACAGCGCCTGGTCTCGGAGTTGAGCACTCCAACCCGGTCAGGGACCCCCAGGGGAAGAAAGAACAGCCGTGGTTCCGGGACTAACAGCCCGGCCCCGGGCGGTCTATCGGGCGGATATGGTCTGTCTACTCCGACGTCTCGGCCTCTTCCCCCACCAAAAGACACTCCCTACGACCATGCCCCAAGAAGCGTGACAGATGAAACTGGTTCGTCGCATGGGCCTAGAGACCCCGTGGCCAGCCAGGCGGCTGCGTTTGCAGCGATTGACCAAAGTATTCTCGCGCGTAAGGTTGGCATTCCTGGCAAGGTCGAAGCCATCCCGCTGGATCTCGGGAAGAAGCCGACTCTACATATGCCGCCCCCCAAGGATGACGATGAGGAGGCGGAGCAGGAGGCCACGGAAGAAGGAGAGCAAAAGGCTACGCAAGAAGGAGAGCAGGAAGCTTCAGAAGCCCAAGAGGCCCAGCCGGAGCCAAGCGGCAATGATACCGCCGAGGTCAAGCCAAAGGCAGAAGAGAAGAAGGCGGAACGCACGGCTTCTGTCTCGCATGTTCTCACCAACGTGATTATACTGCAGTCTTTCCTGTTTGAGCTGGCTGCCCTGATCCAGGTGCGTGCCGGGCTCTTCAACGAGGTTCGCTACGCCTGAGGGGTGCCGGATGCAACCGTGGGGGGCATGGGGCCAGGGCGGAGGCTTTTCTGTTTCTTTTCTACATACCAGATAAAAGACCATTCTTATTGTACGTAGTATACTTTTTCCTGTGGCTTCCCGGTTCTGGGCCTTGTCGCTCGCTTGCATTGCTTGGCGTCGGTAGGGAAGGGGAGGGGGTTCTCTGTTAGGTGCTGATGAATAGACTTATCTGCTGTGTTTATAACTATGATGTCGTCTGCTGAGTGGCCCGGTCTGGGTTCGGTGAAGACGATGGTGAGGCGAGTATCATGCGGCGCGTACCTACTTACTTCGTGATGGTGTTGGGCTTGTTTAGATGAAGGAACCTAACGGAAGGACGGATAAATCCTCCTCCCCAAAAATGGCGCGCGCCGGTGGCCGTTCATGCCTTGTGATCTGCCGAGCGGACCCAGTATTGGTGATCGACGGCTGACGTGCGCTAATGCATCAAGTGCCGGGGTGCAGGGGTTGTTGGGTTTAGCTTGGGGGTGGAGGCCGAGGGGTGGGATGCGTTGCGCAGCTCGCGTTCGCGGGGTGCGGCGGACGGTCGGGTTGGATGCCGAAGCCCGGTTTTCTTTTGGGGTTAGGCTGGGTTGGACCTGGGGATGTCACCGTTGGACGTTGATGATGGATGGCGGAGACTGGGGAGTTAAGCTGGCAGGGGAGTTTAGCTGTGGGAGTGTCGGGGTTTAGGAAGATTCTGGAAGGAGTGGTTCCTTTCTGGCAGGTTTCTGGTGTTTCTACACGATTTATTGGAAGCCGGAGGAAATAGAGGAGGAGTTGAATGTTTTTGATGGTCGAAGAGGGAACTGAGTTCGCCCTCGTTGAGGTGACATGAGTCAATTGTGGTAGCATTCCGCCTGATCTCAGAGTCGGACGCGGGAGTTTGGGCTGAAAAGACAGGTCGTCTGTCACCAGAAGAAATTAGGCTTTCCAGCTTTCTTGCATGCGGTGTTGGAGCGGCGGCACATTTCGTGATTTGAAGAGCTGAGCAGAGTTTGGGGAACGATCTCAGGATGGTAGCTATGGAGCATCGCGCAAGCGAATGGGCAGATAATCTTTCCCAGACCGTTTAATATCTCGATTGCGAGAGACGAAGAAGAAGGGTTTAATTGGTGGTGGTCGGCTAGGCCGGATTGCTTCAGACGAATTGGTCGGATGATTTTTGGGTTTTTTGGGCATGGGTAACGTTTTCCGCGTGCTGTTTTTGGAGACGCTGCTGGCACTTGAGTCGTGTGTTGAAGAAGTCTGAACCGAGTCTGAGTCGGACGTGGTTCCGTGCGCTCGCGAGTCGGGGGGCGAGATGGGCACGGCGAGACGTGAGTCGGGGACATTTTCTTTGCGCGCAAGAGAGGGCTGAGCTGTCTTGGCCTCTGCAATGAGACGAGGCATCAGCTGAATTGGGAGACACGTGTTGGGCTACTGCGGACTCTCCAAAGTGAAGGCGGCGCTTGTTGGTCTGTGGTGAAGACAGAAGTGTGGAATTGTCGCGGGCTGAAACTGTGGAAACGCGCTTGTGGGAAAAAGGCAAAAGGGCGCATCTTATTGAAAGTGACGGTAAGGGTCCTTCCCTGGATGATATGACGTGCCCGAACGGGCGCGCCACGTTGTCTAGGGCTGCGTGCGGCCTGATGGACAAGGGTACGGAGTAAGGAAGGGTGTGTTCATGTTCGTCAGCCCTTTTTTCGGTGATGGGACCGGGATGGGTGGGATTCCAGATAGATGGGCTGGTGCCATGGATGGGTTCGTGTTGAGCGTGCCTAAGAAAAGAAGTGGGAATGGAACCGGGGAAAGGGCCAGCTGGTGTAACTGTTTGGTAGATAAAGGGAAGATTCGTCCTGTGTTGTCTCACGTTGGTCTGTTTGGTTCTTGCTTTCCAAGTCTTTGCCGTCTGATGTCGGATGAGAATTTGAAGTGAACAGTTAACACGGATTATTTTGAATTACACTCCCCTTCATCGAAGAGACCAAGCGTCCCATCATTCAGTTTACCATTTCTTTTCATTTCAACTATACCGACTTTACTACACCCGCCCGGAGCAGATTATCTCTTTTCTCTTCTTTTCATTTCAAAGGACAGGCTCTGCTTTCTTAAGAATACTCGAACGGTCGTTTTAGAGCATACACATCATGAAGTTCTCTGCTATTGCTGTCATTACCGCCGCCGTGGTCGGTGTTGGTGCTGTGCCTGTTGAGTCTGGGTACGTCCTACAACCACACCTATCATACAACACCTTTTGACTAACAAGACAACCCCCAACAGCCCTCTCTCCTCCCTCCAAAACCGCGCCAGCGAAGCCATAGGCGGCGTCGTCTCCTTCATCCGCCGCGAAGAGCTCGGCACCCCCGTCGTCCCGCAGCAGCTCAAGCGCGCGCCGCCGGTGCGCTTCCACAACGCCCGCGACGCGGAGTACCTCCGCCGGCGCAAGGACGGCGACGGCAAGGGCGGGAGCAACCCCGTGCCGCCGCTCAACCCGTTCAGCACGAAGAGCAAGGGCGGCAAGAGAGACGCGCTGGAGGCGCGGAAGAAGAAGGACCCGGAGGAGGTGCCGCCCCTTAACCCGTTTTCGACGGGGAGCAAGGAGAAGAGGGGCGGCGGGGATTTGACGAGGAGGAAGGCGCCGCAGGAGAGTGTGCCGCCTTTGGCGCCGTTTTCCGTGGCCGGGGGGGATGAGGAGTGAGGGGAGTTGGGGGGCGGGGGGTTCGCCTGAGCTGTTGAGGATGCTGGGGTTCAGGGGATCGCGATGCAGAAGGGGCCTGGCTGGACCGTGAAGCTGGGACTTTTCTTGGGCAATGATTTGGTCGGGATCTTCTGGACGGCGGCGGAGACGGGGATGGGGAACCTCCTTTTTTTATAGTGGGTTGGGGGAGAGTTCCTGGGGAATTGAGACTTTGATTCACTGTATATCTTGAAGCCATTTCTTCTTTTGTTCTACTAGTTGTGGAGTTGCGCTGTGAAGATTGTACATGTTCGATGGATAGCAGATCTGAGGACAGGATGCTATCCTGCATACGTCCCCACGCGAGGGCCAAAGTACTCCCCCTTGGGCAGCTTGAGCCTCGTGCAAGCCGTGGCCTCGCAGCCCTTCTCCGAGTCGTTGCCCCACCAGTTGACCTCGAACCCGTGATAGCTCACCGCGAAGAAGATGACCACGGCGGCGATGGCGATGGCGGTCGAGAGGGCGGCTGACAGGACGTAGTTGTACTTTGACCAGAAGGCGAGGTAGCGCTGGCGGAGGTAGACCATGCTCAGCCAGCCGGGGATGACGGCTGGCCACATGTACGCGATGTTGTACTACAAGTCCAATCAGAAATCAGGAAGAGCCAGAAGGGGGAATGGTTTTGACGCACGGGAGACCAGCTGATGCCGCCGCTGAGGATCATGACGGGGTGGATCTTGGCGACCCAGTGCGTGCGGGGGAAGCGCCGCTGGAAGACGTAGAAGAGGATCGGGATCGCGAAGCCGACGGGGAAGGCGGAGAGCAGGGCGGTGTAGATGCCGCCGGACCCGAAGACCTTGCGAGCGCCCAAGCTGCCGAAGAGGACTGCGGCGGTGAAGTAGGTGTTGACGCCGGGGCAGGAGAAGCGGTCTTTCTGGTTGCTGTTGTGAAGGTTGTTAGCATTCCACGAGAGACATTGGTGGAAGGGTTCTTCTTACGTCGCGCAGAGGTCGGGGATGTTTTCAATCTGAAAGTTCATGACACCTGTGGCGACGAAGGCGGAGACGAAGACGGCGACGACTTGGGCGGCGAAGGTGTGGCGCTGCGGGATCTTGAGGTAGTGGGCTAGCTTGAGATCGTTGGCGAAGTCGAGGGCGTGGGCAGTTGTGACGTAGCTGGGAGTCTTGGTTAGTCCAAGAACTGAGATTTGCGATGCTTATTAGTCGTCTCACCCGAAGCACTTGAAGAAGTTCATGGCGAGGGCGTTGCCGGGTTCCCATGCACCGCCGATGAACTCGGCCAGCACGCTATCACAATGTTAGTTTCGTTCGTCTATTAGTGGATTTCATCGACTTACTTGAACTCAACCTCCATTCCCGTCGTGGCGAAGATGATACCGGTGGGAATGACGAAGACGAGGGCGAGGGCGATGCCGAAGAAGACGACGCCGACACTGGTCTGGGCAATACTTAGCAATATTACTGGATGGACGGGAGGAGTCGAGAGATACCTCGGTAGGCCAAGCAGCAATGGCCGCAACACCGAATGCAATTGCGAGCAGGTTGAGAATGAGGTACCACCACTCGGGAACTGTGACCGGTTAGATAGAACGTTCAAGTGAGCAAGGAGGATCCCCGTACCTTCGGGGTAGTTCGACATCATCCTGGTGTGGACATCCTTGAAGTCGTGCGACGCCTCCTTCTTAAAGCTGCGGAGCAGACTCTTGAAGCCCAGCGCAATGTCGTGGCGATGGAAGAGGATCGCATAGGAGATGGTCGCAGCGTAGACGGCGAAGAAGTAGTAGTACATCGTGATGCTGCTTGCGGCCAGGTAGACGGGGGAGTAGGCCTGGTACTTGGCCTCATCTAACCACCCGCGGCTGTCCAGAATCTTGGAGACGTTGTAAGAGCCACCGAAATGGTTGTACATGAGGTTCGAGTTGATCGGGAGGTAGGCCGTGTTATACGCATTCGTCCAGTACAGCCCGATGATCGTGATGCCGCCGATGAAGACGCCAATGAAGGTGTTGAACGTGACGCGGAAGGGAACAACGAGGGGCTGAACGACGTGGGTTGCGACGTTCCAGTCGAAGGTGGGTAGAGGGTTGAAGCCGAGACCTTTGCGCACACCGGTGATGGCGGTGAGGGTGAAGTTGTCCGGGGCAATCCACGCCACCCAGTTGAAGAGGGAGAGCGCGCCGAAGATGTAGTCTGGGAACCAGAACCAGACAAACATGCAGGCGAAGGCAGCCAAGAAGAAGCGGTAGCGGGACATGCTGTAGATTTTCTTGAAGGGGCCGGCAACCGGATGGTTTGTCTCTGTCGCGGTGTGAGTATTATGCGTCTACAAGGAGCATGTCCTCGCGACTTGGCTTACCGTTATGAAGAGAGCTGTTCAGAGCAATGGTGACCAGGGATGCGGGCCATAGACAGAAGGCTGGGTACACCAAGAAACGCCTGCACAAACCAGCCAAACCGAAACCCATCAAGTTCGTGGACAGAGCCAGAAGGATTTGGTAGCTGAATGACTTGGCGTACTTTTGCCCAAAGTAGCGGTCCATCCATTGGGTGAAGACTGAGTCGGATCTTGTCAGACAACCAACACCATGCTCTATCGAAAGACGCGGAACTTACTGATATATCTCGAGCTAGGCAGGGTCTTGCCCACACTCGCCATAATCGAAATAAGCATGTGCTCCTTCTTATTAAAAGGGCCTGGGTTCAAGCTATGCCGAACACCAAACAACGTGAACCCAACATCAGGAAGGAACCTCTCCGCGGCCTTGCCGACCGGATACGCCAACAGCTGCACGACCTCGGCCCTCAGCGTGATCGACGGCTGGCGCACGCTGAAGAGCTGGTTGATGAAGGCGATGAACACCACGAACGCGAGCCCGATGACCCAGGCGCGGATCGTGGAGACGGGCAGGCTGGGGTCATCGTGCGGGTCGACGACGGCGCGGACCTCGGCGTACGGGCTGTTGGTGGTGAGCAGCGAGACCTCGACCTTGGCTTCGGAGATTTCGCGGGCGTGGGAGTCTGGGTTGGTGAGGATGTCGTCGTTGGCGAGGAATGCTTTGAGGCGCTCGAGGGCGCCGGCGGGAAAGTTTGGGTCGAGGTTGTGTTGGGAGACAAGTCTTTCGGCGGCCTGGGTTGTGTGTTAGGAGTGTATGAGGATGGATGGGGTAGGTGGTGGTTACTTCACGGGTTTCTTGGAGGGAGAGGCTGCGGGAGTGTTCTCTTGCTTCGAGGACCTCTTCGGGTGTAGCGTTCAGTTGTCTGGCGGTTTGTGAGTTGGATGATCTTGCGTAGGTGAAATGTAGACTTACTTTGCCACTTCATCAACAGAAATCTTCTCATCGAAGCTCTCACGCTGTGAAGTTGTTAGTTAATGCCAACAGAAGACGATCATACTCGGTAGACTCACTTGAGGGTTAACATCAGCTGGTGCGACGACGTCGATGGTATCGCCTGTCTTCTCATTGAGAGTACCCATATCGGCAACAACTGGTGGACGAAACCACAGACAGATGCAAAGCTATGAGGGATGAGACACAACAGGCAGTATAGGGACATGAAGTGAGTCAGGATAGAGCCGTTCTTATTGCCGTTCGTGAGTAGTTCACGCGAACGATGGGGTCAGGATCCGTCCGGGTGGTAGTAGCCTGCATATCTGGTGACTCTGTGGCGCTAAAGTCTCCCAACAACCTTTATGCCATCCAACAGGCAAATGCCCCGAGCTTTCGTCTGGTCTTGCCATTTGCAACTTGATAGTATGCTGTGGCTAAAGAAGGAAGAGTGGGCTCTGGCGGGGTCTCCCGACCGACTCGCATTGCAGTACGAAGACGCGTACCTGTAGCCCAGTATGTACCCGTTCCGCTCATAGTTCCAGCGCTAGAGACTCCTTCAATATGGAAATTACTCGGGCTAAAGACAGCCAAGACGCATATCTCCGTTGAGCAGATGACATTGGCAAACCTCTGCAGTTGAAAATGCCGCGCCAGCAACGACGCGCTGTGTTGCACCATACCGAGAATGAATGAGAACCCCACGACAGACTTACCTCGATGTGGAAACGCATCCTCTCGACTACCGCTGCCAAACCCGGGAGACAATGTCTGTTACGTACCAATAAGCTTAACCCGTCCTATCTTGGGCTCGCCCATCCCGCTCCAACGGTCGGCTGCAGGGATGAAGTGGGCGGGAAGTGGGCGCGTCTCTTATCGCGTCATCGGACAGAGAAATGGCGGCTGCGGAGGAGACAACGAAGACGGCAAAGTGTCTACCAGATTTTGACGGCTACCAGGTTCTAGATGTGTCTTTTTGCTGCAACTTGCTGATGGGCGTTTATTCCGCCGAGGCGTAAAGTCGGAGCGGACCCGATGCCTCCAATGAGATCGGGGATCCGCCGCGTCGGTTTCGGTTTCACGGCTCCGGCTGGCAGGCGACAACTTCCCGGAACGGACGCCTGCAGATGGACCGGTCAATTGAGTGATAAGAGTAGCGAATCACGAGTGTTGCATGTTGATCAACGTCGTCGGCGCGGTTGGAGTCCCCCGCAAGATCCCACTCGCAACAACTTCTTTGTACCTTTGTTCATGACCAAACCTCGCTGGAAGTCATACCCGACGACGACTTTGAGCCATTGAATCTTCTCGGATTACGCCGTTGGGACGTGGGTCAAATCCAAGTGACGCCATTCCGACCCACGTTGACGCCGCCGTCAATCAGCAAACGCCAAGCTCTGAATTCGACTACCTGAGTCGGGGGCCCAGCTTGAGAGTAATTGAGGCACTGTATGCCATTATGAGGAGCGCTCTTTTTGACCAAAATTACTTTGTGTAGAAAACGTTTACTTGCAGCATTACAAAGTTGCGAGGACTGTTTATGCGTCGAGAACGCCAAGATGGTCGGGAAAGGCGAAGGTTTCTTTGATTCAAGTCCCCCGCCGTACCAGCAACATCATGCACCGAGACTATTCTTCGTTCGGAGGCGCCGAGGACGTGTCGTAGCATTTACTATTCTCGTTGTTGTGCTCGTCTCCTTGTCGCATTACTACAATGCGGCTATTCAGGATGCTGTCATCACCGAGGAGCAGCGCGAAGTGCTTGTAAAGGGCCTCGAAACCTGTCGAGAGACTGTTTCTCGGCCTCAAAGAACGGGCGGCATTGTTCAACGAGAATCGAATCCGCGATGGAACAAGGTCTCTGGACAGAAGCAAACCATTGTTCTCCGGAATGCAACCCTCTTTGACGGAGACGTAGTTCTCCCCGATGCAGTCGATATCGTCTTTGAGAAAGGCCTCATCAAATCTGTCGAAACAACTCGAGAGCATGACGACTTCCCCAGCGACGCAGTCGTCTACAATCTCAACCGCAGATTCGTCACGCCCGGGCTCGTCGACATCCACTCTCACCACCTGGAACTCCCTTTCTCCTCAGTCTCCGCAACCTCAGATGTGAACGAGAAGCCACAGCTCGGACCCATCACGCCCTTCGTCCGAGCCATTGACGGATTCAAGCCCTACGATCCGGCCATCAAGATCATTGCCTCAGGCGGCGTGACGACGTCGCTGATTCTACCTGGATCCGGGAACATCATTGGTGGCCAGGGGTACTTGGTCAAGAACATCCCGTCTCCCGGCGAGAATGGGGAGCCGATCGTCGAAGATTTGTTGCTGGAACATGGAATCCCGGAGGAAAGCCGACAAAGATACCTCAAGATGGCTTGCGGTGAGAACCCGAAGCATCTATACGGCCACACCCGCCTCGGAAATGCTTGGCTCCTGAGGCAGCATCTGGAAAAGGCCCGGAAATTGAAGTCGAAGCAAGAGGCTTGGTGTCATGCGGCAGAGCAGGTCCAAGACGAGATATTTGACCACAGAAAAACTGGTCGCTTCGTGACAGAATACGGAGAAATCCCAGAGGACCTCGAGCTGGAGGCAACCGTGGCCCTACTTCGGGGAGAGTTCAATGTCAACATCCATTGCTACGAGCCGGAAGACTTTGAGAGAATGCTTGCCGTGTTGCACGAGTTTGGTGTTCATCCACAGGCATTTCACCATGCTCTGGAGGCATGGCAGGTTCCAGAGTTTCTCAAGGAGCAAGAGAGGTAATAAAGTGAACTACGTATGATTGGATTATGGCTGACGGGGGACTGCATAGAAATATCACTATTGCCACTTTCGCGGAAAACTCTCTTTTCAAACATGAGGCATATAGCGCAAACTTGCGCGGACCAAAGATCCTTGATGACCACGGCATTCGTGTTGTCTTGAAATCGGTAAGATAGGACCAGGAGTACCCCTGGATAAGAATCAAGGGCTCAACCTTTGTCGTCTAGGACCACACCGGTGAGAGCAATCACGCCAAATATCTCGCGTAGGTCTACACGGCATGGCAAATATTTGCCCCAGCTTTTGCCTAACACTCGAATAGGTACCAGGCAGCAGTCTCTCACTCCTTCGGACTCTCAGAGTCAAAGGCCCTACAGTCCATAACCTCGGCTGGTGCGTATTCGATCCAGCAAGACCACCGTATTGGATTTGTCAAACCCGGATACGATGCCGACTTGGTCGTTTGGGACGCGCATCCTCTTCAAGTCGGCGCGACCACGATTCATGTCTTTGTCGATGGCCGTGAGGTTCTCGACGAAGACGGCGCCCTGGCTACCTTGAGCAGGTCTCTGAAAGACATCGATAATGCACTGCCAAAGATCAAGGCCACAATCCAAGAGGAGACAAGAGAGTATGTCTGTGGAAGAGCATTAACACGCGGTACTCGGATCGTCTTCACTGGGATCAAAGAGGCTCTACTTGATGATGTGTTTTCTCTGGACACAACTGGCCGTCTGGCCATGGTCGTTACAGACGGCGAGATCACCTGCCTTGGGGCCGAGTCTGCATGCGTCTCCTCCCAAGAACGCGAAAATACTTTATCCATCAAACTAGACAACGGCTACATCACACCAGGTCTGGTCGCATTCGGCAACAACATCGGCATCCTGGACATCTCCTCTGAGCCATCCACAGGCGACGGTTCACCAGGACGGAAGGGCAACGCGCTTAACGAACGAAAGGATCTCCACTTTGCTAAATACGGCGTCCACTTCGGAGGAAGAGGCTTCGGCCGGGCTCGGCTCGGCGGCGTCACGAAAGCTGTCACTGCACCAATCTTTGGTGGCGGGTTGCTTCAAGGTGTCAGTGTCGGCCTCCGGACTGCGGAGAATGTTACTGTTCTTGGAGGTGGCATATGGAAAGACGAAGTCGCTTTGCACGTTGCCATCGGCCAGGAAGCTAAGGGTAAGCTTGGTTGTCAGCGATGTTCATGATGTTTTTGCTGACCACACAGAAGGCGATGACACTCCGACTATATCATCTGGGGTCGAGCGTCTTCGTCAGGTCATTGAGGAAGGACAAGCGGTGTCGGCGCAACCAAGCAGTTCCTATGCCCGCGCGGCGAACGGTTCACTGCCCGTTGTTGTGTACACTGTGAACGAGGCGAGACATCTTTCTCCGAGGGTTGTATTCAGAAGAGTTGCTGACCATACCGCAGGATGACATTTCCCAGATAGTTCTTTTAAGGCGTGACTTTCCTTCCGTGAACTTCGTCATTTATGGTGGGCATGGAGCTCCCCTGGTAAGTCATTGTGCTGCATATGATCGAAGTCCCAAGTTGTTGACGACTTCCCAGATTGCCAGAGATCTAGCTGAAGCCAAGATACCCGTCATCTTGACTGGCAATCGCGGTGCCCCTGATAAGTGGGAGAAGAAGAACTCCTTCGCCGGTCCTCCGTTGTCTCCGAGCCCTGCTCAGGTGCTCATCGACGCCGGGGTGCTCGTGGCACTTGCAGTAAGAGGTGACTCAAAGGTACATGGACTGGCTCAGGAGGCACAGTGGGCCGCCAAGTTTGCGGGCTTGAGCGAGAAAGAGGCGATCAAGTTGGTGTCGACAAACTTCAACAAGATCTTGGGATTGAAAGAGTTCTCAAAGGAAGGACGTCCTGTCGAAACCAAGTTTTCTGGGGACTTTGTTATCTGGGAGGGGAATCCTCTAAGAGGCGAAGGAAGCGTGGTTTTAAGTGTGCAGGATGATGGGAAGATTGGGGACTGCTGGCCGGATTATGAAGGCGCCGTTTTGTGAAAGCATTACGCACAGACAGCAGACGGATGCTTGGGATTTTACTTGAATCCCCACGTGGTTTTGGAATCTTGAACTGCGGTGTAGATGTAACTATAGGTGCCATTCGGCCTCTTCTGGCGGTTCATCCAACTTGCTGCAACCGACTCTTTTGGGATCGACTCGGCGAGACCATGGGATATCCCGTCAATATTACCGCCACTTCCCTTCATACCTTGATACCAAGGGTTGCTCTAAGTTGCGAGATCGGAGGATGTCGGACGAGACGTATCGGCTCCGTCTTGCCGTGGTATGTCGTACTGCTTACGGTATCGACGCCGTCAGGTCCACCACGAGATCCGCCCAACGCTGAACGAACCAACTTCGAGTGGATACGCGGCAGGAAACGAGACAGACCCATGGATGAGGTGCACCGGCCTTTGACATATTGGCCCCAGAATGAACGGCACACCCGTAAACTGCAAGCTTTTGAGAGGCCACTGGCCACACTGAATTGTAGCAACCTTACAGCAAAACCGTTCAAGACGATGACTTGAGTATCGGATATCTCACGATGATATTCCATGGTCTAATGGGTTTCGAATCCCCTTTTTCGTAGAGTGACATTGCTTCTGGAACGCCTTCGGACTGCCCCCACGGACTGCCCCCACCCCTACGAGCATCTTTTCTGGGCCTGTGTCCACGTTGACGTGGAAGCGAGCCCACCCGAGCCTGGACCGCTTGGACCGAATCCCACCGTCGATGGCAACGTAGTGAACACTAGCAGAGAAGCGGCTCCGCGAAGCCCCGTGATCAGTTTGATAGCATCTGATAAGATCGAATGCCTGTCCTTCAGAGGATCTTCCATACGTCAAAGCAAGGTTTCTTGGCATCCACTTTCACGGGCTCCAGCCACGCGGGTCACTGAAGCATCTGTGAAGCTTCGCAACTCTATTCCCACTTCCCGTTGCTCCGAGTACCCCAGTCTTCACCGGATACGCTTTGACTGCAGAACAAACGCGTAAAAGAGGAGTTCGGGATGTACAATGATCACATGCTGCGTCCTTGCTGCGTGGGATCAAGAGGTTGCTTGCAGACACTTCACCGATCAATTCACATAGCACCCGCAAGTCTGTTGTTCGGAGACGGTTGAGCCTCCAATAGGCATATTTCCTGGAAATAGGAGCACTTGGGCTCAAATGAGCAGCTAAACCATCCTCGACCTAGAACAAGCACAACTGGTACATTCACCGACAACCTCAACTTGATCTAACGGCCCGACATACCCAGTGATCATTATGGTTAAAATCAAGAATTTTCCGAGCACTCTATGATGTATCGGCCTCGGCCCTCAACAGGTACCCAGGATTTCACAAAAGAGAGTTACGTTTGGCTACAACATCGCTACCAAAGCTCAAAGGTCCCATCGCAAATGTAACCCCGATGCATCGTGCCTGCGAGATGTCCAAGCTTTACCTAGATATGGAGTCTTTGCGCAAGTTTCCGCCGCCCATCACCACGTCTGAGCGGGCAATCACGGAGAATGGCTAGAACGGATGTAGTTAAAGACCTCAATCCCCATTGAAAAAGATTAAACCCCCACATTCCTGCCAAGGTTGGACCCTTTCCCGCGTAACGCTGAATGCACCGATAAACTCCGTTACATCACCGACGTTGATCCAAGCCGTCATAGTTCGTCGTTGCAGAAGAGAGTGTTCGGTGGATCTGCAAGTCGTGGGGCCATTGACCCGTAGGGCCGTCGTGGAGCCGGCCACGCGTCTACTTCAACTTCCACCCTGCTCCAGGCCCGGAGTCTTCCCGTAGATCGCTGTACCTGCAGGACGTGGCTAGTTCGGATATCTTGTATGGTTGAACTGGAAATTGGAATTTCGATATCCCTTGAGAAAGTTTCTCCGAAGACTTCCGGCGATGGCTTCGCTTTGCAGTTCGGAGGCTTTCCGAGCGTGATGCATAGCATGCAATTTGAGGATCCCAGGATGAGTAACGACGGACTCAGAATATCCACTGCGTCATTTTGTATTATTCGAAGAATGTTGAGGTTTTGGGTGGCTGAGGCCTCGGCGGCTTGGGATGTTGCTGCTCGGAAGTCGAGGCGAGACCGAGAACGAGAACGAGACTAAGGGGAAGAAACAAACACCGTACATCGCGATGAAGATATATAGGTTGGAGAACATCTCATCATGCTGATTGTTTTGAGAGACAAGCAAGGAATCTGATAAAGCAACCGCTCGACCTTCTTCAATACTATCACGATGCGCGCAACTACCCTCCTCGCCTCGGGCCTCGCCCAAAGCGCCCTTGCAGCAAGGGTCTTCCTTAACGAGCCTGATACCGGCATTGAACAGGCCCTTCCGGACCTGCAGCCTGGAGAACTGCCCAGTCTGGATGCCATGATCGGTCTGCCAGATTTCGACTTCGCTGCGAGGAACTATCTGCCCATCAAGAACTACACCTACTACAGAAACGGAGCAGCGGGCGAGTGGTCGTACCGGAATAACCTCGAAGTGTATCAACGGTATCGCTTCAACCCTCGCGTGATGGTTGACATTACGAACGTCGAGCAAACGCTCCCGTACGTGCACGATTTCTTTGGTCTTGGGCATGTAGATGGGCTGACAAAACCTTCACGGGAATAGAACCACCATCTTGGGACACAACTTCTCTGCTCCTTTCTTCATCGGACCTGCTGCTCGCGGTGATCTGGGTCATCCCTTGGCTGAGCTCAACCTTATCCGAGCGGCAGCTGCGGAGAACATTCTCTACGTGGTCAGTGTTTAGTACAATATTGCCAACAGGCTCAGGAGGCTGACACTAATCTCATGCAGCCCTCTCTCCTCTCGTCGAAGTCGATGGAAGACATCGCCGCCGCCAAGGCAAATGGACAAGTCCACTTCCAGCAGGTAAGTGCCGCAGCGGATTTCGTCCTTGTTCGACAGCTGTCTAAACTCAACGAAACAGCTTTATCTCCAGGACAACATGACCGAGACCCAGAAGGTCCTTGACAGAATTGAGATGGCTGGAGCCAAGGCCATCGGTTTCAGTGTCGACTCCGCCGCCGACGGAAACCGTCACCGTGCTGCTCGCTTCGACGTTGGCTCCGCCGACTCCGGCTGGTCTCTTATCACTGTAAGTTGCGCCTCTATTGGACCTTGACGGTACTCAAGCTGACGTATCTCAGTGGGATGTCTACCATCAGCTCACGAACATGACTTCTCTTCCCATCGTTCTCAAGGGAGTCATGAGCGTCGAAGATGCACAGGCGGCGATTGAGCATGGTGTTCCGGGTATTTGGCTGTCTAACCACGGCGGCCGTCAGCTCGATGGTGCTCCCTCGGCCTTGGAGGTTGCCCTCGACATCTATAACACCGATCCCGAGATCTTTAACAAGATCGAAGTCTACGCTGATGGCGGCGTTCGCTATGGAGCCGATGTTTTGAAGCTGCTGTCCCTCGGCGTTAAGGCCGTCGGCTTGTCCCGCTCTTTCATGTTCGCCAACGTTTACGGCCAAGAAGGCGTTGAGAAGGCAATTCAAATCATGAAGCACGAAATTGCGATCGATGCTGGCAACTTGGGCGTCGGTGATTTGAAGAAGATTGATCCCAGTTATGTGAGTTTAATCAAGACATCGATATTTGGCCCGAGTCTTTACTGACAAACTTTACAGGTCAAGTGGACGCCTGACCACTGGCAGGGTTAGAGTTGCACCCAAAATGCAATCCACCCATGAAGTCTAGAGCCACTAGAAATGCAACCGGTGCAAACCATTAGACGGGGATTTAGAGGGGTTGAATGAAGACGAAACGAAACATACTTGAGTTCAATGTTAATATTACAATACAAACAATGGCTGCTTTACAGTCATTCACATACATAACCTTCTTCGCTGAAACAAACGCGAATAAAATTCCTCGTGATGAAGCGACCATCCTTAGAATCAGGATCACTGGGCGATCACTAGGTAGGAAATGTTAATCATGTACGAATCCTTCGGATGGAGAAAGAACAGGTTTTCAACTCACATAAGGTAACCGGCCGAATTAGGATCCCGTGTGGTAATGGTGACAAGAATAAAACTATTTCTTCTCGTGTTTGGAGATGCTCGGTTTCGAGAGAAATGGCTTTTTCTGCCCTGTCACCAACCAAAACCGCCCCGCCTACGGTTAAGTCGGCAGTTATCTTGCTCATTTCCTCCTCAATGGAGTAGTGCATGTTGACAGAGCTCGCAATAATGACCCATTGGGCATCGAGCTACGACATTATCGGACTTCCGTACCCCCACCATGTTCGACGTTCTGGCTACGTGGACCATTTCGTGCTCACTGGTTATGAGAACCCTGTACCCTCCGACCTGGTGAAGGCGAGTCATAGAATCAAGAGTTTCATGGCGCGGCGGGGAATTAATTCTGTTGTCCTCCATCCGAACACCTTGTAACCAAAAGTCCCGTCAATCTGACACAACCAGAAGAACCAGCCGTATCGTATCATGGTCCACCACCACCATCGTTGCAGAATCAAATTGACGCGAGATCTCAAAGACTGCGAAACAAGACGGACACGGATAGTATTACGGCAAGTTTCATCAACATGAAGCAACCATAGAAAGGCAATACAAAACAGTATTGAACGCTTTGGCAAGAAGCAATGAACTGCGGAAGCATGGAACAAGGCTACAGAATGGGATGGATGCAGATTATGGTGAGGCTGGCGAACGCCCTATCGGGACAAGAATAGTTCAGAAGAGGACCCTGGGGTGTAAGGATGCAGTATGTTTTGGACTCACCGGCCGTATTACGGAAACACGTGTACGAGCAGGCCAACCGAGGAGCCGTTGAAGCTCTGTTCAAACCAGGAGAGATCCAACATGAAGAGAGCTTCATGTCTCGTCTCACTGGTCGACATGCTATATCCTGGTCGTCGTTGGTGATGATTTACCAGAACCTTTCTCTGGTGAGACAACGCCATCTGATGACCTCGGCACCAATGCCCACCGGGATCCAATCAGTAAGCCCCGTCACGAACCGCACACCCTTCAAGCATCCAGAGTTGGACCTTCCCAAAACTTCTTTTCTGCCCAGGCAATCAAGTAACATCGCTTCTGCATTGCGTTCATGCTGACGCGAACATACGCGAATAGCCTTTGAGATGAACGGAGCGCCAAGATGGTAAGCCACATTCCCCAACGTAGGTCTCCGCGTGGCGACAGACGGCCCCAGAGGGTTTCCAGGACGTCATCTTTTCTTCCATCGATGTGCCGTCTCATTCAGAATTGCTGCAAAAGTTACTTTGGTCTATCAATAGCCAAGTTCTTGGGCTGCGTGGTTGTTCATGCAATCACACAGACGGTCACCCACAAACTCTAACTCTGCTCACTCTGAATGGCTGCTCTGGGCTGCAATCCAAGATCTCTGCACAGCACCGCCGCGACACATCTGCGCAATGATCTGCGCAACCTCACTCTTCACGGTTCAAATGTCGCCCCTTTTGATAACAGGAAGGTTGAGCCCTTCAATCCACGTCATGAAGGTGTGCAAAGCGTGCTGAAAAGGACGATGTTCAACCACCACCGGGATCGACGGCAATTCAACAGATTTAGCCGCTCAGACCCCATCCCTGTCAGCAATTGATGTTCATTGGGTCTCGCACGTCCAATTAAGCTTGAAGCTGGCTTGCTCTGGTACATGCTTAAAAGCTGCGGTTGGGCGAAATAAGGTTGTTTGTTACAGGTTTGCTCACGGGTAGAATTCCCCTGCTGATGGGGTTCTTGGGAAGCCATGCGGGACATCATGTCATTGAATTGCGTGTCGGATGCTCCCGAAGAGTTACTCCTCAATATTCGCCCCTATGATAAGGTGAGCTGAGTTTGGCGTGGCCGTTGAAAGTTCGCGAGGGGTTCCCAAGAGGGCGCCGATTGCTGGGGAGGTCCCCGCGATGGTGTTGACATCGCGGAAATGTTTTAGTCAAGTACCGAGTGAGTGGTTTACGAGTGGTTCGGAATGTCGCTTTGTTTCAACGCCAGTCGAGATGCCGAAGCCATCGTTTCCCATCACCTGTCACGGCTAGGACTATCGTATACTAGAAACACCGGGACAAAGTCAGTGTTTGATTCACGTCTCTCGGATCGATCGTCCAAAGACCAGGCCGACGCATTTCAGGCGGGCTCGGAGAAATAATGCAGCTATTATTACCACCATACCTATCAGAAAACATCAGATAGCCAGGACGCCCAAGTACTCTGATCAGTCCATCCACTGCTCTGATCCCTACCTTACCCCGATCAGCTGCCAGAGGGACATTATCTTGACCCCGCAAAGATTTGAAGCTCGGGTCAACATGATGTGCGAACCTATAGCATGGAACGCCTGGAACGGGCGCAGATGTCTGGGCATTCTTCATGGTTGCCCAAATCTGCCTCCCATGCGTATAGAGTTTGAGGCAGACGTCTTTTGAGGTCTGTAGATCAGGCGAGTTTATTTTCAGAAGTTCCTGATTATCTGGTAAGGTTATTTTCTTGCTGAGTTCGGTTCGAGATCAACCAGGTCCCCGTGGGCTGGGTTGAGGGGAGATGCCTGGGCAGATGTGAGCATGAATGAGACATGATCGGGACATGATCACAGCAAGGATGAAGTAGACGAGGATATTTGTGTGATTGCAGAGGTGTATAAGAAGGTCTGGTATCCTCATCAACTATCCAATCTGTTTTCCAGATCGTTATCAGACACTCAGTCAGCTCGACTACACAATACCTCTATTGCACTGAACCACTCTCAATATGCCTACCCTCTCTTGGAAACAGGCCCTTCTTGGCCTGCTCCTATTGGAGCCACTGGCAGCTGGACTTGCCGTTCCTCCTAAGCCTGATATGATGGACCCAGAGGATCACCTTGGTATCAAGGCACGACGCAATGATCCTGCGGTTCACGTTCCAGACGCAAGCGTTTGGGTTCGAGACCGTTGCCCTGATGACGACGGGCCTGACCGTGGTGAGTATCGTCCACAGCAACCAACAAGGCTTCCTCGAGAGCTAATCCAGACCCTCACAGGCGGACGGCCACCTAGACCGCCACAGTTGCGTGCTCGTGACTGCAACCCGCCCAGACCTCCTGATGATGGTGGTACGTTAGGAACTGAAGACCAACGGTGAAGTTTTCTGGCTAATGATTGGTTTGAAGGACGACGTCCACCTAAGCCTGAGGACGGCCCCGATGGCGATCGTGGTAAGTGTATTCAAGTATCCGTATAGCTTGGTCAAAGCTTACAATGACCGTGAAGGTCGTAACCCCCCTAGGCCTCCTCAGAAGAGGGACGGCGTTGATGATGGACGTAAGTGAAGCACAGAATGATACTACTCTTGTAAACTGTTTAATAACAATACGCAGCTCGACCGCAACAGACGCCGCCGCCGCCGCCCCCGAATCCACCTAATCCACCTCCTAACCCGCCTCCGCCGCCGCCACCTCCGCCAAATCCCCCTCCACCACCTCCCAACCCGCCGCCGCCGCCTCCACCACCGCCCCCGGTGCCACCACCAGGCCCCCCACCTCCGGGGCCCCCTCCTCCTCCGCCTCGCGCTCGGGATGTTGACCACCGTGAGTGAACGAGTAGTTCTGTCAATCTGTGAAATCGACTGACATGAAGTTTCCATAGATCCTGGGATGTAAAGGCGGAGTTTCGCAATTGGTGGAGGTTGGTGGAGGATGAAGGCGGGAGTAGCTGGAGGGAGATGGGAGAATTGAGAAGGTTGCGATGTCTTCTATTTTGGGAGTGACAACATTCTTTTTGTTAGTACTTTGGACGGTTATGATTTAGTCCGATCTATCAAGTATTATCTGAATTCAGTTCGCGCTTTGGGGGAACCTATATTCATCCTTTTTGACTGAGGTTTTACACATCTCTTTGCTAGTGACCATCTGGAGACTGTCAGCTAATCCTTGAGTAAGCCAATATTTTCAGTCTATTGGTTATCAATTCTTCGTCGATGACCGCGGCATGATGTGTACCTAATATGGCCTTTCATGCCGACGGGATAAAATGGTTTCGGAGCCGAAAGCAGGTGTCCAATCATTTCATTCCCTCATCAATCTGATAAAGGTCAGGGATTCCTTGTCTTCTACAACCCCGCAAACCAGTCTATGAAACATCAACAGCTGAATGGTCTCCTCCACCGCTATCGCGGTGGCATCGAAGGCCTCATCGGGCTGTGTCAGGAACAAGAGCGCGCCCGGATCACGGCATCAGATTAGATGTGAAGGGCCGGCAGATAATCTGAAGCCATCATCAACCATACTCAGCCTCAAGAGCAACCTTCCCATCCTAGCCGTGATCCCGAGTTACACCCGTCGCCGCGTGACGTTGCATTCCGTCCCCATACGAAGCGCGGGATCTGAAGAAGAGAGACACAGGGGCAGCGTCGCCGTCGAATGGCAAATTGGAGAGCTCTGCGGGGATGCAAACACTGAAACCACTTGGACTCTTCTAAGCACTTCTCGCCGTCCGAATTGATAAGTTGCTGTCTGATAAAGGTAGGGATGAGTAACGGCGATTTATTTTTGGAGCTAAAACAAGCTTTATGTGGTCCACAATTCGTTCATCATCCCTAGCCAGCTGAAGTGTGAAACATTTGATCATGGCCTTCCGCTGCCCTCAGCTTTTCTTCATAAAGCTGCGACAGGGACGATTGAAGGGTAGTGTCAAACAATCGCCAGCTTACTACCATTTCCCTTCTAGTTGAGGAGTACTGCCTGTAGGTCTTCTGTTGCGGTCCGTAATCCGGTCAGCAGCAGGTCTGCGAAAGTCTATCCGAAATTCTGATCGCCTGACAACGAATAACGAGGGACGTCGAGTATAGTGTTCAGTGCGCCTCATAGACAATAAAGAAGATCGGAACCTGAGTTTTCAATCCCGACAATGTCGTTAATCCGCAGAATGGTAGGTACAGGGGCCTTTTGCGCAATGGTTTCCTGAAGTCTGACCAAATACTGACGAATTCCTAAAGCAAGTTCCGCGAAACGAGCGTCCACTGGACTTTCAGCTCCTAGCTCGCCAGGACGATCCAGATGAGAAGGATGATGATTGTGACGATGATGATGATGAGAAGAAATGCAGTACAAGAACACATAGACAAAGCACATCCTCTTTGACTTCATCTACCAACCAGCCTTCCGGGACACCGACAAACCCACAGATCAGCAGCTCTGTTGTTCCAGCACCTACTTCCACAGCTCAAGCTCCTCCGCCAACTTTATCGCAAACCACTCAATCGACCATACCTGTAGCCGCTGAGCCCTCTTCGGCACCCCAAACGCCCCCAACATCGACTGCCCCAGTCGTAGTGATACCAACAACATCCCTCGAGACAAGTGTTGTACCACTACCAACAGGACAAAGCTCAGCTCCAGCCGCCCCGACGTCGTCAGCGGCAGCGGCTCCGGCGACAAGTACAGCACCTCCGCCAACGCAGGCAGCAAACTCAAATAATGCAGGGCGGACAGCTGGCATCGTTATTCTCATCCTTGGTGAGTCAGCCCCGTATCTCGAGACACAAATGTAGCCATGACTAACCGTCACCACACTCAGCATTCTTCGCTTTCTTCGCCGGAATCTTCTTCTTTCGCAGGTGGCGAGCCCGACGTAAGCGTAGAACAGCAGAGAAGGCAAAATCAGTAATGGGCCCAGCCGAGCCTCCAACAACTCCGCCATCACCTCCTCCCCGACTGACAAGGGACCTACCGCCGCTGACCTCGCACCCTCCGATGACCTCACTTCCACCCCCACCGCCCATCAAAGGCTCCGGTCAGACTCCCGCACAATCATCAAATACAGCAAGCTCATCGATGTACAGCAACACGGGGGTTGTAGGGAACCGACCAGCACGTAACACACGCGCCATCTCCCAAGTGCCATTACCTCAATCAGCACAAGTCACGCATACAGAGGAGGTCCCACGAGATGAGAAGCCGCAGGCCGCGTTCGGGATACCAACCTTCTTGCAATCTGCCATCAACCGCAGGGCAAGGAACGCAGAGCTGGCTCGAGCTAGGGTCGAGAGCTGGCCTCCTCCACCTTACATTGGCACCAAGCAGCCACGGACAAAGTCATTGAAGGATTTGATGACAAGATCGAAGCCAGGGACATCAGGCTCTGAGTCGTTGTCGCCGACATCGTTCCCAGGTCAGCGGACGTATTCAAGTACGTCCAGAGAGTCTTTAATATTGCCCTGGAGAAGCTCATTTGAGTCGGATGTTTCGAGTCTATCGAGCGGCTGGGGCGACGGGCCTGCTATACCAACTCCTATCATTGTGAATGAAAGACCAATGGTTGACCGCAAAGTTTGGACTGCACCGGCGAGAGGGAGCGGAGTTGCCCATATAAGTGAAGTCGCGAGGGATGTTGTGTAATCTCCCATCAATCTCGGGATTTTGAGATCGGTGGATGATGGAAAGGCCACTCTATTGTATCTTGTACTGAAAGCGCAAAGCGTTTGTAAACATGGTATTGAATACTACACGTATCAACATTTCTCACATTCGTAAATGAGATAGAAAAGTATGAGGGATGCATAGGTAGTTGCCAAGACACTGTCACTACACTTGACAATACGAGTGTGTACTTCAAGAGCCAGCATGCGCACCACGGCCCTGGACTCCACACTTCCTATCGCTACCACTGTCTCGTGACCTCATAGGAGTTCTTACCTTGGCCGACGTGATGCAAGGTGAGAAAACGCCTCTGGAAATTTGTATCCAAGACCTCCAAGGATACCAAGAAGACCAAGAGCCAAATGGACCAACCAGACCGCGTCCGCCGGTCGCAGACGCGTCAACCTCCTTCTCCCTGTTCTCTACGCAAACCAGCGAACCAACCTGCTGACGTCGTAGCGCACCTGCCAAGGGGTGGGGAAATCACCCATCGGCACGACGCTGATATCGCCTATCGAGAAAATGCCAATTCGATGGATGAGACCAGATGGTCGCAATGCCAGGATTCCGCTCCGCCGGGCAAACATCAAGATCTTGGCTCCGATCTTGGCACGCCGGTAGGCCCGTCAATCCAATCATTATTACTTCTCAGGCCCCAAACCCACGCCACATCTTGGGTGTTTTGAGAGCTTCTGGAAGGTCCTTATCATATCGAGGATATCCAAGACCTTGGCTGTCATGGTCGTGTGCGTTTCTCGCCCGGGTCTGATCAGCCGCTTGTAACCCGCTTCCAACAGCAGTGAGATGCTTCCAGGGTTCACGTTAGACACAAGTGAAATTGTAACCGCTTTGGGTAGGGGATGATCGCTGATGGGTTTCAATCTTGGCTCTAACACAAAGAAGATAAATGTTTGTGCCAGTCTCAATCACAACTCATTCCCTCCGTTCTTGCTTTCCGACGGCCGTAGTTATCTTCTAGCATTGCCTCTATCCTGTCCTGCCAAGATTTAATCTGAGCCAGACCAGACCCAACTTGCATGACGTCCACTGCGTAAGAACGCTCCTTGAAAGTCACCCACGGAGTCTCAACCATGGTCAACATCGCATCAAGAATTTACAACTTCCTCGCCCCTGCCGCCAACAAGGGCGAAGATGGCCGCGACGTCTGGGGCTCGCGTTTATCCTTCATCTTTGCGGCAATGGGCGGCGCAGTTGGACTGGGAAACCTTCTTCGCTTCCCATCGATTGTCTACAACAACCACGGCCTACAATTCTTCATCCCATATTTGATATCTCTGTTTTGCCTCGCGATCCCTACCTTACTCCTGGAAATTTCCATTGGCCAGGCATACCGAGGTGGATGTGTCTTGGCTTGGCACCATGCTCATCGTCGAGCGAAAGGTGTCGGGTTTGGCGTTGTTTACATCGGTTACGCCATCTGCATTTACTACGTTCCCATCATAGCATGGATCATGTCCTATTTCCGTCACTCTTTCACCAGCCCTTTACCCTGGGAAGGACGCAATGAAGACTTCTTTTACGGCGACGTTCTCCAGAACGTGGACCCTATCCCGGGCAACCTCACTGCCGATGGATCCGCCGTTCAGGACTACTCAGATTACCCAGGTATGGCTATGAACACCGAAGTTACCTTATGGAACCTGTTCACGTGGTTCATCGTGTGGCTTTGCATGTACAAGGGCGTTGGCCTTATGGGTCGTGTGGTATACTTCACAATGGCTCTGCCGATCATTCTCATGATCGTCTTGATTGGGCGAGGCTGCTCTCTCCCCAATGCCATCGATGGCATCCGCATTTACTGGACCGAATGGCACGGGAACAAGCTCGCTTCAGGAACGATCTGGCAAGAGGCTTGTGGTCAAGTCTTCTTTTCGACCGGCATTGGCATGGGCTATTATACTTCATTCGCGTCATACAACCAGAAGTACTCCAACGCGGTCCAGGACGCACTCATCATCTGTATCTCGAACTCTTTGATCGAGATCATCGGCTCCATGTCAGTTTTTGGTGTTGTCGGATACCTCGGAATGCATCCGGACACCAGTGAGAGACTGAACACATTTGTCGTCGGATTTCTGACATATCCCGAGGCGATTGCGGAGATGCCAGGAGCCAACTTCTGGGGCGTCCTGTTCTTCGCTACTCTGTTCATCCTTGGCCTGGGATCCGCATTCGCACTACTCGAGACCCTCGTTACTATGGTTTGCGACACTGACTGGGGCAAGAAATATCCTCGCCCGTATGTTTCGACAGGCATCGTAATCGCTTCTTTTCTCATCTCCCTTCCATTTTGCACTGAGTTTGGGTACTTCCTGGTTGACGCTGCCGATACCTGGATCAACTATTTGGCACTTTTCTGGATAGTCTGGTGTGAGGCAGTGTGCGCGACGACTCTGTACCGATACCGGGATGTAGTGGACCAGTGTGGCCTTATCTCATGGTGCCTTTACAACATATTTGGTTACATCGGAGGCACTGTGATCGGGCTCATTGTGGCGCACTCCGTTTCGCCAGAAGCGGGCGCTGGTGTTGGCTTTGGCATGTTCATTGCTGGGATGGCATCCTCAATTCTGTTCGCCTCTAACCCCACGGCGTATTGCCCGAAGTTCTTCAACAAGAACCCAATGATGCGCAAGTTCTGGTACTTGACTTCGTATTCGGTAGGAGCTATTCTCCATGCTAATTTCTTTTCCGTCAATGGCTAATATCACCGCTTTCAAGGGAAATCAACTTCGACGCGACCTCAATGGGACGATTTCGACCAGTGGACAGTGGAAGATACCTGCCATCTGGGGCTTCGTCCTCAAGTACAACACCGCCCCCATTGTCTCAATAATTTTCTCCTTCGCTTATCCCAACTTCTATGCCACGAACCGCACGGATCCGCTTCACATCGCCGGTTTTACGTTCATGCACGTTGTGCTGGCAGCCACGCTGGTGGGCCTTGTCATGCCACGATGGTTCAACGTGCTTGTCCCGAAGACCAAGGTGGCAGAAGGAATCTACCCTGTTATGCCGGGTGTTATCTTTTCCAGGGCCAATGCTGCTGGGGCGTTGGATATTGACGGCGTTCCTCAGAACGCTGAAGGTTATGGGATTGATGTGAGAAACACGAGGCAGGAGGCGTGGGGCCCAGATGGGAGCCAGGAAAAAGTGGCTGATGAGCGCCGACAAGCTGAAAGATCATTGTCTCAGAGATTCAAATGAGTTTAGATAGACCTTCATTATGTCTCTGGCATTGTGCTTAGCACAAACGACCGATGGATGTACAATGAAAGACTCTAGGAAGATGCTGTCATCCACCATTTCATACTGAAACAGCCACATAGTGATTAGGTGCAACTTGAGGTATGAAATGATCAATCGCATTTCTCATTCTGTGTTTCATTTGGGATGACATGTTAGCGAGAAATCAGAGGCTAGGTTGCGTGGCTGAAGGCCCACAAGATGGAGCATCATAATGATTCATCCTCGCTCATTGACTCTCATAACCGACAATCCCGGATAGAACTTTGAATTTGCCTGGTTCGGCGAACGATTCAGCACTTAGTTCCAATGACTCACTATTGACGAAGCAAGACTCATTGCCAGTAGGTAATCATTGCTGTCGCCCTTATGGCCATCATTTTGAACTTCGCGCCCGTGATGTCGTGTGTTTTACCTTATATGAAGCATCATCACCCCCAAATCAACTCTCTCTGCAATCTATTCCGACACGTATATGTCGACAACCATTGAGAAATCAATTTTGCCATCGTCCGTGCAAGAATACTCCAGCGAAGTTACAAAACATCGAGGTAAGTAACAATTCATATCTATAGCCCACTTCCCAACGACATTTGACTGTATGATGAAAGAAGTTTTGCCGAACGGAGTTCCTCACAATTTGAGGCTATGAAGACCCTGAATAGTCGACATCGCCTGAAGTCATCGTTTGCCGGATCCATGCTACTGATTCTTTTCACTTTCAGAGTGACGAGGCTAACGCTATATATTTTCAGAAGGCACAATGGAATCATCCATGAGAATGTATGCATCGGTAAGTCCGTACGAATAAACTCTCTTTGCATATTCTCTTATGATGATTGTCTTATCCCGGTCAGACTACATGACGACAAGCTATCAAACATATACTGATGCACCCTCCGCACATTTCAAGCAGTTCGTTCCATTTTACTTCACAATATTGACTGCTGATGTAGCTCAAGCTTCAGATCGATACTCGTCTCTTTTCTTGACAAAGTCCGTCTCGAACGATAAACCAGCTTCCTTGCGCAAGACTCCATACATCGACGACGAATCCAATGGCCGCCCCTGTGCATCTGAGAATTCTTTCGCTTCCTTCAAGTGTTTCAGTGCAACCTCAGCGACTTCTAGCCGAGCGCCAGACTTCTCAGCACAGTCGATCCCGTGTCCAACATCCTTCAATGCGAGACCAAGGTCGGACCACGGTCTTTGGCCCTTTCCGGGGAGATAAGCGCCGGTGGTCAGGCGTTTCGACATTGACAGTGCGAGAGGGCCATATTGCTGCTCTATCAGAGCTTCCATAGCCTCGCTACCAAGGCCCGTCTTCTCCGCAAAGACATGGGCCTCTGCGACAAGCTCCATCATCCCGGCGGTAACGAAATTACTAGGAACATCAGCATGGCACGCCTTCTCGAAAGATCATTCACTTACCCAGCTGTCTTCATCATGCTAGACTTTTGAACGTCCTCTCCGAGACGAATCACTCCTCGCCCCATCACTCCAACGATGAACGGGTTGATGGCGTCGACTGCCTCATTCGGACCCGCAACAATCCAGAGCAACTTCCCCTCCGCAGCAACAGGACTTGCACCGAAGACCGGGGCCGCAATGAACTTGGCCTTCTTTTCTAACAGACGGTCTCGGGCTTTGGCTGATGAAAGAGGGTGAACCGTCGATGTGTCAACGATAATCTTCTCGGCCAAATCTTCGGGTGCGACGTTTCCAAGGATGGCATCCAGCATCGACTCAAGAGCGGCATCGTCGCTGAGGGACATGAAAATTATGTCCGAGTTGGCCAAGAGATGTTTGATTTCTGGCCGCGGTATGCCTCCGATAGTCTCAAGCGTCTCACCTCGAGACATCGTGCGATTGTGGTACTGTAGATTTGGTGCGCCATTTTGTGCCAGGTGCTTCTGCAAATTGACGGCCATGCCAATGCCCATGGATCCGAGGCCTACAGTAAGTCAGGAATCAGTCACAACCGTCTCGTCGCACCGGGTGTCTAAGTTGATGCCTCATCAGCGGTCGAAGGGACATACCTATCCACCCCAGGCGCGGGTGCGGGGTCGACGGAACGGAGGTGGTCGCCATGCTTGCTGGATGACGCAATTCAACTCCAATTGATGTGCGGTAAGTGAGAGGAGGTATCAAAGATTTGAATTCGAAGTGAGATTCTGTGATCGTGAAAGTGAGAGCACCGAAATGTGAGTCAGATTCATAGCTGCAACCATGAACCAACTGTGGACGAACCTGCCGGCCCCACTTCGGCCTCTAGTCCGTCGGCGCTGACATCCGAAGTTCCAGTGCTCCGCTGTCGGCTGCCTGGTGTGCGGGAAGAATATGAATCATTCACCGAGAAGTTGGGAATATCACCACGTAGGTAGAAGCGATATCAGGAGAAAACTAGATTAATGCCTTAAAGATGATGTCCTTCAGGCACCTCGTAAGACTTAACTGATATGAGCAAGGGTGCAAAGTTATAGCTTTTGAAAGACCAACAACCTCTCTGTGGATGGTAAATCACCCACCAACCCTCCTATATTTTCAGCTGCAACGCATGTGAATGCGCTCAAAGAGTTCAGCCATTCGATATGATCTTTTTGGGTTCTGTCCTCTTCGCAGTCGCCATCTTCTTTGCAGGACAGATGTTTCGGCCTTTCTCTACGACAGCAAGCCAACCGACCTTCTTGGATGACGACGACGAAGAATGCGGTTGTTTTGATGAGTCCAGGATGCATCCCTTGTTGGAAAGGGGTACCTTCCGCATCGATTTCGGGTCAGCATCCTCTTGCACAATAGTGCCCAGCACTGGCGGTTTCTACCTGATGGCCTGCGACGGCGTGGAACTTGAATTCCTCGGCCTCAGCGGCTTCGGCACCAACCCACGAGCTGAAGATCCAGTCGACGAAGACCATCACTGCGCTAGGATGCGCAAGTTGGGCGCAACTTTGTACTCGAGTGATTGGAATTACTCCACAAAGCATAACTCGATGATCAAGGATTCCAAACGGGAGGATCCGAGTTGACTGACTGCTTGGCTGACCATCAACCGGCGGGGTCTGGGCTCATAGTATCGCCGCGTACGAGGCGTATGCGGCTGGTGTCGGCCGTATCAGGAATGCATTCACCATGGACGAACAATGTTGAGCCATTCAGAAAATAGGCGGGGTATTCCACGCAAACCTTGAACATTGCCCGGGCCTGGATCTAGCATCATCAGGGGGCTGACCTCAAGTATTTTTCGCGTGGATCATGACTGGGCTCTTTGCCGCCCGTTAAGGCTGCCGGACAAGCGCACCGGGGTCTAAAAGCACGAGGCTTAAGAGAAACGAGAGTTGAGCAAAACGTGGGGGTCGAGTCGTCTGGCTGTTGTTACACACATACTTCAAATCCTACATCCAATCATAAGCTTTCGTGACTCGCTAGCTTTCCTTGGTCTTGCGTTCTCTATTATAATGGAGGTTGTCTACAGTATCATCACCTCGAATTGGCTCTAATGTTACTCCGGCGGTCACCAGGACCAGTCCCAGCTCGAGCTTCCGCGTCGTCAGGCTGCTGACCATGAGCATAACAGCCTGCCGCCCAACCGTTGGTGACGAGGTCTTTTTGGCTATCGTCATCTTCCGCTGGCATGACGTTCATCTCGATCGATCTGTGAACTTGGATCTCCATCTTTGTACCATCTTTTCCGCTCTGCGAGAAGTTCCCTGTTCGCTTGTCGAAGCTTCGAAGAGGAAGGTTTCCAGTGGTGCTACGTCCGTAGGGATTCTTCGAATACTTCTTGTATGTCCCAAGCTTCGGGATGATCTTGATGAAAAGAGCCTTGAGTGCAGGCACTGATGCGCAAATAATGGCGATGTTGATCTCAAGACCAGACCAGACGGCAATGTCTACGCCAACGACTACAGACTGTTAGGGGTTTGTCATAGTAATGGATAAACGAGAGGAAGACTTACGTGGTTGTTGATCAATAGGCGCTGAGCCGTGCACATACAACGAATGAAGCCTCACGATGGCCACAATGGCAGCGCTGTCAGATATGTGTTAGCCAACCCATATTCAACATTCATGGTCACGACGGATAACTCACAAGGCACCGCAAGTAAAGACTCCGATAAGCACAAGCTTCGCCCGGAAAGTCACTTGCAGATTCTTGAGCCACGGGATTGGTATGAAGAGGATGATGAGGTCGTTGAGAATATTGAACCCAGCAATGGCGTAGTTCAGGACTGAACGCTCGATGCAACCTCCCTCAATTGAGTCATCCCAGTATTTTGCCACGGGCCAGCAAGTGAAAATTGTTGTGCCCAGACAGAACATCGCATACGCGCCGAGCCATGCAATTAGCCCGGTGATAATTCTCTTGGCTCCGTCGGTTCGAAAGATTCGGCGATATTGAAAGAGGATCGAGAACTTGACGCAGAGCTGGGTGAAGTTGTACAACACTACGGTCGCATAGAGAGCTCGAAGGAATTCGACCAGTTCCTCGAGGCCGATAGCGTCGCCAAGTCCCCAATTGATTTCTGCAGAACATGAGTTAGCCATATCATGATGGCCATCGAGGCTGACAATACTTACGCTGAACGATTGTTACCAGATAACCGATAGTACCGATCTTTGTGCTGGCGTTAGCTCTGAGCCGGGCCAGAATCCTGGAAGTTCTGCGAAGTGAGGACTCACAAAAGCGACTATCATCAAAATATCGTCAGCCCCAACGTTCTTGACGAGAAAAGCGCGCGTGTATGTCCTCATCCCAACCACCAAGGCCGCCATGGTCGTGAAGAAGAACGACGAAAAGACTAGGCCATAATTTCGAGGCACAATCGGCACGCCTCCAACGTCCCACATCTTGAGCCAACTCCCGCAGGGTTCGAAGATATCTTCCACGGCCGGTCTTCGATTACAACAGTTGCAGCACGTATGAACAGACAAGTGCCAACATCTCCACAGAATGATGACAGGCAAACTTCGGAATCAAGTAGAAAGCAAACAAACCAGGAACCGGGGAAGACAGCAGAACCTCCAATGTAAAAAGCAGGGGCAATCCGGCCGCGTCATGTACACCAGATAACGCAGCAGTGCAATTCTGGCACCGGCGCACTATCACTGTGGGAAAAGCATTCTCCTTCTCCACGAACATGCAGCTTTCAGTTACACTGCCCCTGATAATGGGGGCCGCGGGATGTGTTCTTCAGTAGCATCTCGTATGCATCCTACCGGAACTGGTTTTGCCTATTGCGGCCCCTGATCCATCACTTCATCTTACAAAGTTTAATTGACTCGGTTGGAGATGGTGCTGAACTTGGAACATCGACCCAGCGGTTATCACACGCTTCATGTGGCAAGGGAGCCGGACCAGCCTGCCGCCAAGTCCTTCGAGAAATTTTCCAATCCGCACATCTAGACTCAACGCCGCACTATTGCGCCGTGTTGCAAGCCCACATCCCGCAGATTCAAGATGTTGGGTGAATCATCGTACACAGTGTGGCGGGTTTGGAATTCATACAGAGAGTAGGGGCAGGCATGTTGCAACGGGTGAGCCCCGTAATGCAGGTGGGAGAGATCAAGGGTCTGGTGAATTTTCTTGACGCTGGCGAGATTAGGCCATGTCGACATGTGAACAAGCGCTGTCACATGGAGACTGGCGTGGATCTCCTACATATTTCGCGCTTCGATCAGTGGACCAGATCTGAATCTCTGGGTACTGAGAGCCATCTCACTAGTTGCTGATCTTACTGATATACCTTGGAGAATAAAGACCGAATGTTGGCTAAGAAAGGTATCTAGTGGTAATTGTAGAAAGTCAATTGAGCAAGAAAAATATTCATTGATCTTGGTTCCAGAAAATATTTGAGTTGGCATGTAGCAAATTGTGACTCGAAATTTCCTGCTGGAGAAAAATCCGTCGTGTCACAGTTTAGCGAGGAAGCCCGATGCCAAACGAGAAACCAAAAAGAAACGTAACAACCACGCCATCATTTTCTCCATGCATCAACACAATAGCCGAGGCGTTCAGGCGCTGCGAAAGGTGCAACATACGGCGCAGGAGGTAGACGACTAGCACTGAATCTGCCGCTGGCTCTTTTAGGCAAAATATCAAAAACTTTCACCCTGGAACCAACCGCATCCCACTACCACGAAATAAGTTGACAACCTCCTTCATCATACGATAACAATTACTTTTATTCTCCAGCAACGTACCCGCGGTGGGGACCGGAGTTGGCGTTGAATCTTACCCCGGCTCCAACAGCATTTTGCCCCTGTCGTCACATTGACGGATCACCCGCGATTGGTTCGATCCTCCTCTGCCACCTTCGCTTTTAGTGACGAAAATTTCGCAAGCTTCCCGTTCGGCGATGGGGATCCGGGCTGAACGAGCCCGGCGGAGAACCCCTACAGCGGTACGAGAAGCAGGGGTTCAGACCGGTCCCTTGCCGTGCTAGCGCCAACGACTCTGACCGGTGTGTGGAGTGTGGGCGGACACCCGGCGTTAACCTTGGCACACATGCTTATCTCGACTTTGCAACACATCTTTCGGTACGCGTTGCTCGGAGAGGGTGTGCTCATTACCGCTGGGACGTGAAGTCGAGCGCCGGAATGGTGGTTCAGGGTGGCGAAAGCCTTCGAAGTAGGCCTTGGCTGTTTAGAAGAGCCGAAGATGGTATGTAATGTGAAACCAAAGTAAGAGTCAAGAATCGCCAAATTCTCAAAAGTAGCTCAAAAAAGGCTCAAGAGAATGAATGCGGACGTTTGTGATCTGAATTAGATGTATAATGTACATGTTTTAACTCTAAGGGATATGTATATGGGAATTTGAAAAAGACTTTTGACAACCCGATCCACGAGCATGTCAAGCTGCATAGGTGCTAATGACTGCTGGCTTTATGCGCTGACACTGTACACGCTAGCCTCCTCCTTCTCGAGGGGTGCATCAATGTGGTTGTTAAACTCCTTCTTGGGATCAAAAAGGAAAGCAGCAGCTGGATGATTGTCAGTCAAGTGGCCATGACAGTGATATTCAGAGGCAATAGACATACCAATAACAGCGACAGCAACAAAGCAAGCTGCAGCAATCCAGACTTTCTGGAACGAAGACACATAAGTGCCGAGAAGAGCGTTCGCTGCCTTCTCGATGATCGTGGGCGTGATGCCTGGAATACTGCCGAGAATCTCGTTGTCGTGAGCGGTAAGACCACCGATGAGCATGCCCAAGTTCTCCGGGTTGAATCCGGAGGGGATCACAGCCTTCGCGATGTTCTCAGGCATGTGGCTCATGCTGTCATTGAAGATGACGTTGTAAATGGCAATGCCAATTGTGCCACCAAGGGATCGAACGCTGATGATGAGACCACTGGCGATGGCGATCAACTCGGGTGGGATGCAAAGCTGCGCGGCGGTGATCAGAGTCGTCAGAGTCATGCCGAGGGCGAAACCAAGGAGGACGGGGTAGAACCAGACCGGGTTGCTCGAGCCTTGGTTGGTGGTCGCCATGCATGCGAAAAAGACAACGAAGATGACGAACGCGCCAACAGTCACCCAACGCAAGCGATGAGTCTTGGCGCAATACCAACCGCAAAGAACTGAGCCGATCATTGATGCGATAGACATCAAAGCGTAGCGGGTGCCGACGAGAACCCCATCGGTCTCGTAGAGAACGCTAACCTGGAAGGCAAAGTAGGTGTTGGCAGCAAAGAAAGCAACTCCTTCCGCAAACACGCAAAACATGACGATGGAAAAGTTGCGGTTCTTGGTGAAAAGACCGTGATGGAACATGCCGTCTTTCTTGAACCAGGTCTCGTAGACAACCATCATCAGAGCGAGAGCAACGCCCACGGCGAAGGTCGCAGAGACGTGGGGATCCGACCATTCGTAGGGGTTTTTGGACCATGAAAGACCGAGACAGAACAATACAAGGCCGGAGGCCAAGAAGAAATACCCAGCCCAATCCAGCTTTGCAAGCTTCTCCGTCAAAGTGAGACTCTTCTGAAAAGGGCGAGGAGGGGGATTGTAGACGGCAATGCATAGAATGGCAGACACAGCGTACAAAGCCAAAGCCATATAAAAGTAAGACCGGAATCCATCAGACGCTGGGTTGTTGGTCCTGTTGAAGGCACCCCCCACGAGGAGACCGAGAATGCTTCCCAGACCGTTGGAGATCATGTCGGATGCCTGACCATAGGCTCGCCACTTTCGAGGCAGAACCTCTGATGATACTGTATGAAGTAGAGGCTGAGCACCGAAGGCAACGCCGATGATGCAGAAGCCAGCGATGCACATCTCGATACTCGACGAGCGAGCGACGACAATAGAGCCAATGGCGCCGAAGAAAGTTGGGATGACGATGAACCATTTGCGACCCCAGTAATCCGCGGCTTGTGAGAAAATGGGTCCGAGAACGACGGTCATGATGGTGATTACTGCCGAGAGCCAACTGGTCTTGTCTGTGGCACCAAAGTGACCGGCAATTGTTTGACCTTGCTGCAAGACATCTCACGTCAGTTGCCTTTACATTGGAGTGTTGAGATGTAGATGTTGTGTGACTTACAGCACCGGCGCCGATGAGACTGAATAGCTGCGCGAAGTAGATCAAGGCAACGGCAAAAACAGCCAGAAACGTTTTTGCATGAAGCTTGGGCTCCGGCTCATCGGAAATCTGGCTACCATCTGATGATCCGGGGGCAGACTTCTCAGTGCTACCGACGACAACGGCGTCGTCAGCTGGCTTCTCCGCCATGTTGGTATTGTCCGCGGACATGCCTGCCAAAGATCGCGGTAAAGGACGGCTGTGATGAAGATCGGATCACCGCATAGATACGCAAGAGAACTGGACAAGAAAGAAAGCTCAGTCAAAGGGACTGGCTGGAAGAAAAGATTGTTTAGAGAGGTGCAGATCTATGAGAAAAGAAACGGCGGCACAGCTAAAAGGGAGGTCGAAGTACTAATACGCACCGCTCCGAGATGATCGGCAGTCTGTGTTCACAGGGAGTTCGGACGTCCGTGGGCATATTTTGTCGAGACATCTGGGACGGACGAATCAACACGCCTAAAACTCTCCGTTCATCGTCTATTGCATGGTCTGGTGATCCCTCCCGCTGGCCGATGTAGGACTTGACCACTGGTTCCACTGGCGATGCACACTTGCCTGTGAACCTGGGAAGAAGACGTTGGTGCATAGCGCATCGCAGTTCCGCGTGTGGTCTAGCCTTGGGTATATCGTCTCAGTCGTTTGAAGAGGTACTCCGTCTGGTGACACTGTGGTAGCCATTGCCCGTTGGAGAACCTGGAATGACTGGGATATGTACACGTAAGAGGCACAGCAGCCGGGGGTAGGTTCGAAATGGTCACGAATCCCGGAGTAACATTATTTCTCTATTCTCAAACCTCCAGCAAGCTCGTTGCGCAGATGTATCTAAGCCGTAGTTGTGATTGAATCCTAACCGCAATCAAGATCCATAACATACCATCTGAGGTCTTTCAACATCAACGATCATTCGTGGCGCCTTTCATCAGGACATTCCACAGCAGACCTGACTCGAGCGGGTTTGTGTACAAGGATCGGCCCGCTCGTCCTTGGCTCCCCGAGACCCCTGAACAGACGGCAAGGGTGCACGGCCTCAACGTTATTAGGCGGATCTCGACCCATGAATAGGCCTGGGCGCTGAAGGGTATGCACAAGATGATATGTTTATGGCCAGATTCACTTTTGGCGTGCAGAAGGGGAGCTGGGGTAACGCTAACTCTGTTTCTGACAGTCTTCAACGACAAACAGAGTCTGCTCCGTCCTTTAATGTTTGCTTTTCGATGTGAACAACAGAATGAAGACTTTGTTGCGGGGGGAAAGCGAGAGTCTCCACCAAAGCTCTGCACGAAATCGGAAGTCGGACATGACGTTACCTAAGATGCAGCTATCACCGATGGGCCGCAGCAATATGTTGACCAGAATTCACTCGCTGCATGTGAAACGCGTGACTTGCATTATTTCATACTTCATAGCCAACCAGTGAGCAAAATTTGCCTGCATGGGTTTGATATCTACATAGTAGGGCGGGTGTGGAGCTCTAACAAGCGAACGCCCATTCCACGGAGCCATGTCCAATAGGGACCCCAGGCGAGATATCCGGCCTGTCGCCGCTGTGGGACTCATTTGGACAAACCCGGTTCTGGTCCTGGGATAGCGCAGGGTGTCCGGTCTGGAGCTCGCAGAACAGCTTGACCAAGAAATACGGACGGGATGCCGGCGGAAGAATTCGAGCCTCATTTTTTGCCTTTCTCGAGTTAGGCCGTTTTGCCGCCCCCTTGCATGGGCGCATAGAACGATGAACGCCAGTTCAGGAATCGAAAATGGCTCGAAGAGCCAAGATACGCTTCGGAACAATATCCCGCCCACATTACTGAACATTGAACCAACACGAGCGACAGTCATAAACACTCTGGCCAGTCGAGACGAATGAGCACCATCGTATCGGCGAGCTTGCCAAAGCTGTCATAACTGGAGATTCTGGATCCTGGCCTTTTCCAGGTTGAAAGTGAGAACTCCTTCTTTCACACCTTTCAGAAGTTCCCGTAATTACCACCAATAGCCTCGTTCTGCGAGATCCATGCCCCCATGAAAGAGCGGGCTGCCTTCAATTTTCTCGCGCTTTTGGTGGAGCAGACGACGATACACCCCCTGGCTGACGAAGCATACATCTGTGGCTTTTGATCTTGCGTATTCTCTTCGCTCTTTTGGTTTAGAGGGGAGACGATTCCCATTCATTTTCATCCCAAGAACCATCGCAAACTTACGCACGACCTCATTTACGCCTGAAAGCCACCAATTGCGTAAGGTGACTGTTAGACGCCGTCTTTCATATTTCTTTCCCTTGATCATCACCCAGCCATGCTTGACATCGTCATTGTCGGAGCAGGCATCGCGGGCCTCTCCGCCGGGATCTCGCTTCGCCGTGCGGGCCATCAGGTGCACATCTACGAGCGATCCGCGATGAACAACGAAGTGGGCGCCGCCATCCATGTCCCTCCCAATGTCGCACGCTTCCTTGTCCACTGGGGGCTCGACCCCGAGGCCGCTGGCTTCGTCAAAGCTGGCCCGATCGAGTTCAAGGATCCTGTGACCCAGGCGACCACGATGGCCATGTCGCATGCCCAGAACAACGAGCGTTACGGCGCCGATCTGTGGTACGCGCATCGCGTCGATCTGCACGACGCTCTGAAACAGAAGGCGACGGACCCGCTGGGGCCGGGCACTCCCGTGACGATCCATCTCAAGTCATGGGCTGTGGAATACGTGAGCGCTCACTTGCGTCCCTGTTGATTTGATGTAGATGTGTGATGTGACTGTTCACTCCATGATGGACTGACATGTACGCATTGTAGAACCCCGAAGTCCCATCGGTGCTGCTGAACGATGGCCAAGAAGTAAAGGCGGACTTGGTTATTGGCGCTGATGGAGTTCACTCCATCGCCAGCGAGACGGTGCTTGGCAGGAAGAATCCTCCCGTTCCTGCCGGTCATTACAACTGCTGCTACCGTTTCCTGATCCCAAAGGACGTCCTTGAGCAAGACGAAGAAACCCGATTCTTCAACGATCATGCCGACAATCTCATCCGTCTCTACCCTGACCACGCGACGAGTCGGCGACTTGTGTCCTACCCATGCCGCAAGTAAGTATGCAACCCAGTGGGATCAGAATATTAGGTCTGATGTTATAGGAACACTATCCATAACTTCGTCGGACTTTTCTACGATGAAGAGATGATGTCGGTAACCAAGGAGGGTGAGTGAACTGACACAAATTCGCGCTGCTCTGCGATATTAACCACGTTGTATCGTCTCAGACTATCATGCCGATTTCGACAAGAATGTTGCGCTGGAGCGATTCGACGGGTTCCACCCTGGTCTCAAGGCTGTAATCAAGTGAGTCTCCAAGTCAAGTCAAGGACGATAATTGAATTTCCATGCTAAACCCAACACAGCAAAGCGACTGAAATCAAGAGATGGCCGTTACTGTACCGCGCTCCTCTACCAACATGGCGCAAAGGCAAATTGGTCCTGGCCGGTGATGCGGCTCACCCGATGCTACCTCGTGAGTGTGGTGATATCTTTCTGTAGCGATCTCCTACTGAAGAGTCCAAGATCAGGGTCAAGGCGGCGCGCAGGGTGTTGAAGACGGTGTCGCCCTAGGCATCATTTTCTCTAACGCCACAGACCCCTCCCAGGTGGAAGAGCGCATGGCACTGTATGAGAAACTCCGCCGCGGTCGTGCCAGTGCCATTCAAATTCTCAGTAACGTGGGTATTGATGAGGCGCACAAGGTCAAGAAAGACCTCATGGAGTTCCTGGATGAGGAAGACATCCCTAGTGAGTCGAGGTCACCGTACTGGACGAAAACGTCACTGACCATGTAATAGCGGACCACCGTGGAATCATGTCTTTCACTTACAGTTACGACGTCATCAAGGAGGCTACTAAGGTCATGAAGAAGTTTGATCATCATTTCGCCTTGCCCCCAAACTTCTTCGATACTGTGGAGAAGACGGAAGACGAAAGAAGCTCGGCCAAGGTTGAGACACAGGTTCGAGTCAGCGCACAGCCTATCGCAGCATGAAATGATTCGACGGTATGAGGCCACGGTGATTGGATGGGAAGCATCGAGCTGATCGGTGTAGAGGCTACGTGGGGAATCATTCATAGGCTCTGTAACGATTTACCACAAACAACTCGAACTAATGTCCCTTGGGCAATAGAGTAAACGTAATACAAACAATGCAAGCATTAACTTTCGATGCAGCGGGACCGTTAGGACGATTTGTAACCACGATTTTCTTCTTTGAGATGCCATTATTCAACTCCACACATCCTCAAACCATCTCTTTGACCTCTTCCTTTCCTGTCTCCAGCCCTCAACTTGGTTCTCGTGCCATTCTCGTGTCGCCTTAACGGTCTCTCTGACCACGTCACCGACGGCCTTGGCCATGTTCGCGGCACCACAAATGTAAAATGCAGCATCCTCATCCAGCAACAAGTGACCAAGATCCTTGCTTCGCTCCTGGAGCCGATGTTGTACGTAGGTCTTCTGACCGTCCGCCCGTGAAAATGCTGTGACGACCTCGAGCTTCCCAGCCAAGGCGCCTCCCATCAACTCAGAAAGCTCGTCTTTGTAGAGATAATCCGACTCATTCTGGCAGCCAAAGAACAAGACCATTTTTCCGATCTCCTTGCCAACAGATATAAGCCGGGCTCGTTCTTGTACAAAAGCTCGGAATGGTGCTATGCCGGTCCCGGCGGCGACCATCACCAGCGGTACAGAAGGGAGGATGGGAAGTTTGAAGGATGATCCACGGATCTGTGCATGAACCTGAGACATGTTGATCAAAGCTGTCTCAGGAGACCCGGGTCTGTTTGGCTGCAGGCGAGACAGATACGTGCTTGCAAGGCCCGCGATAGTGATATCTGGCTTGGCTGCTAACTGGGAAGGCTTGACCGAGACAGTGAGACTGACGTGGCGAGGTGATGTGATCCGAGAGCTCGAGATAGAGTACAGACGTGGCTGCATCGCTGGTAAGAAGTCTACCACGAATGGCAAGGGTAGGTTTGTCCAGATGGCTGACGGATCAACGGTGAGGGTATGTTTAAGAAGCCGGGCGAGAGTAAGATGGTTTTGCTCCAGGAAGGCAGCGTAAGTCTCTCTGTCATGGCCAATCGTCTTGAGTTCAGTCTTGACCTTATCGGTAGACGCAAACTGGACCAGGGACAGGACTGTCTCTCGTGGAACAGCTGCGCAAATCTCAAGGTAATGCTGGCAGAGTGCCTGGATTGTGGTTGGGCTTGGCACTTTGGGCTCTTCCTCGGTCGCCTTGCTCATGATCTGGATCGATTCATTCCTTCTTGAGTCCAATCCTAAAAGCTGAATCAAAGACTCGACCTCGTCAGTAGGATTGACAGGCCAGATGGCGATGTGATCTCCAGTCTTGTACTTGATCTCAAGGTGGTTTGATAAGTCCACCTCCAGATCGATGACGCTACGACCTTGGCATTCGTATCGCGCGAGCTCACGTTTGGCTCTAACAGGCAGCGCAGCAATCTCTGAGTTGAGTGTTATGGCCTTCTTGGAAGTCGCTTTGTAGAAAGGCTTTCCAACAAAAGCTTTGGTTTCGTCCAACTTGTCGACAATAACATCGATGCTGGGCTCGTACTCCATATCGTACTCCTTGTAGGCAAAGTCGTGTACCAGCGTCTTGAAGAGGCTTTCTTTCCAATCCATGAAATCTTCCTCGGTCGTTCTGGTGGCTTCGTTGCCTTTGCCAGTGGGCAGAATTGCCGTTGCACGGAAGCTTGTAAGAGCCGCAACAACGACGTCAATCACTTTGTTGTAGTATCGATAGTTGCTGTTTCCACACCCAAAGGCAGCGTACTTCAGGTGTCCAAGAGATACGCCGGTCGTTCTGGAGGACCAACTGACAAACTCCTGAGCGTTGTCACTAGGATCACCTTCTCCGTAGGTGGACATGATGAAGATGCAAAGCTTCGACTCCGGTATGCGAGCGATGGTCTCAGCGTCATAGTCTGACAGGTCCGCCACAAGAGCATTCAGCTTGAAGCGTTGGTGGAAATCGCGTGCAAGACGTTGGGCAAAGCCCTCAGCAGTGCCAGATTGGGAACCCCAGAAAACAACGAGGTCAGATCCGAGTTCTCCAATCTTCTCTGCGATGTTTCTGGTTCGTTTTGTGAGAGTGGCATTGCCGCCCGTAGACTCCTGGGGCTTCCAGAACCATTTATGGTGATACGGGTCAGTCTTGGGGAGGATGCTCCCTCTGTTGAAGACGAAGAGGGATCCCAAGATAACTAAAGGGAGGAGAAAGCAGTCATCGTAGGTGGCCTGCCTGGACAAGATATCGACAGCATCCATCAAAAGCCGATTTTGAGTATTTTTGGAAGTGAAAGAGGTAGCCATGTTGGAATCCGCACTTTGCTCGTGAGAGAAGCTGGACGACAATAGTCGACAAAAGCAAGTGGATTGCTATTTACCTTCTGGCATCAACGGGAGAACATTCTGGTAAGATAACTTTATCGATCCCTTCCAACCTAGATACAAATGAGAGACACTATGCAATACCACGATCACTTTCCGAACACCGAGATAAGCCATGATTTCAATCACTGTATTATGATATTCCTTGCCACTTTTACACAAGTGCCGTTTACCAAAATGGCAATCTTTCGCCGGTTTTCACTCCAGGACGTCACGTCGATCTATATTAATGTCACTCTGGACCCGAAACCATGCCCCAACCCCACGGGGAAGATGACTTCCCCGCATGCGGGGTCCGTCAGCCGCACATCGATCAGACTTGGCTTCAAAAAGGGTTGACGATATCTTGGGACATTCGCTTAATATGGAAGGTATCCGGCGAGTCATTTCCAAAGACAGATGCCTAAGACCCGGATCCCGAGCTTTCGGCGAATGAATTCCCGTTTCAATGCGAAACTGAGTAACATCCTTTGCCCGTTGTGGCTTTCTGACGTGTGACTTCTACATTTTGCTCGGTATCCGATCTCTCTGATCGACTGGTAAGACAGTTCCCCGCGGATTATGCAAGAGATGCAGTCCCGCGGGTTCTGGGAACGAAACAGGGTAGAGGCCAGTCTGTCAACGGTGTTGAGGATACTGTAGGATTGTTGGATATGACTGTGTGTAATCCTTTCACGAAGATTGAGTATAAGACTCTTGCTCACGATGCCACTCTTTGGAAACCACAAACCATAGACTTCACTTCGGCCTCTTTGATCTGAAGGTCATCTTCACTTAGATCCTGAAGTTAGAATGTTAGGCTATTTCGCCGCGGGGCTTGCGGCCCTCGCCGCCTTTTCTTACCTCGTCATTCGACCTATCCTCCTCTACTTCTACGACCCTAAGGGTCTCCGCAGATACCCCAATTATTCTCCCTTGTCACCATTCACGGATTTGAGGCACTGCTATCTCACAGCTCAAGGCTTCCGTTCCAAGGAGCTGCATGAGACGCATCAGGCAACAGGACTGCCAATCTTGAGAACTGGTCCCAATGCCTTATCTTTTGGTGACACACGGGCCATCAAAGACATCTACGGCCACAGCACCAAGTGCGTCAAGGACAACAATTACGTTGTTCTTAGTGGAAGCCACAGGCATCTTTTCGATGTTGTTGACAAGCCGGACCATGCCCGAAAGCGCAAGTTGCTGTCAGCCGCTTTCGCCATCAAGAATCTCGAGAAGTGGGAGTACAAGGTCGCGTACACCGCAGAGCGCCTCTTCAAGGCATTCGATGAGAAATGCACCGAGCCTTTGAAAGGCACAATCCCCGAGCCTCAGGATCTCACCGTCGACTTCAACCACTGGATCAACCTCTGGACGATTGAGGCGATCAACTTCATCACCCTATCCTCGAAGATGGATCTCCTTGATACCGGAACGGACGTTGTCACGGCTGAGAGGCGAGATGGAAGCACATACAAAGCTCGCTACCGCCACTCTCAAAACCAGACAGCAATTGCCCAAGCGGTGTTCGTTTGGGACTACAATCTCTGGCCTTGGATTGAGTGGATCACCAAGTCTGTCCCCAGCAAGTATAAGAAGATTTGGGAGGATGGCAAGCCCTGGGATGATGTGTACTACCATGCTGCTGCGGAGCGCCTTAGGAAGTACCAAGCCGGTGAAAAGCTGGACGACTTCTTTTCTTGCATGATGGAAGACAAGACTGGCTCCCCCAACAACCTCGAATGGGGTGAGCTTGTGGCCGAGGTCGGCGCCATCATCAATGCTGGATCAGACACCACAGCCATCGCTCTGACGCACATTCTGGAGCTTTTGATCCAGTATCCAGAGTACATGGAAAGACTTCGCAAGGAGGTTGATAGCGTCTTGGAACCTGAAGAGGTGATCGCTCCCTACGACAAAGTCAAGGACCTCCCATTTCTCAAGGCGTGCATCGACGAGGCCCTCCGCTTCATCCCGCCCACATCAGCTCCACTGCCTCGTCGCACGCCTCCGGAGGGGGCTCGCATTCTGGATGAGTGGATTCCTGGCGACACCAGTGTCTCGATGACCATCTATGGAGCGCACCGTGATCCGAAAATCTTCCCTGACCCAGAAGCCTTCAAGCCGACGAGGTGGCTAGACCCCGAGGAGAGAAAGCGCATGGAGCCGTACTTCATCCCCTTTTCGACCGGGGCGCGTGGTTGCATTGGCAGGAACATTTCGTACTTGGAGCAGATTATGATGCTGGCCTCACTGGTCCATCGGTATGAGTTTGCGTTGCCTTCTCCTGACTTCAAGCTGGAGAGATTTGAGGCTTTCAACATCATTTGCGGGCCAATGCCGGTTAAGATTTGGCGAAGGAAACTCGAGTGATGTGATAAAGTCTCATTTGTTGAAATTGAAACCAAGTAGCTATTTCAATAAACACCTTAGAAATACGATTGTTGTTTGTGAGATCACTGACTCCTGGATGGCGACTCCCCTTGCATACTCTTGAGTTTCTGGGTGCTGAGATGTTGATGTGTTCTTGCTGAGCTGTATTCATCAGCAAGTCCTATCTAAGTTGAAGCACTATGAATGTTTTAAACCAACCTCAAATATGAATCGGACTTCTAGATATCTCTGCTGTTCTCGATATATTACGGGGGGGAATACATTTGCGATGTCCATCATGCAAAGCCTACCGCACTCAGCGTGACCGTCAACCTCGACGGTAGACCTGCCGTTCCCGTTTCTCCCCAACAAGTCTTCCTCCCGAGCTTTACCATCGAGTAAGCCGTGATCAAGAATAGAACGGCCACAATCTCCACCGGGAAAAATCACCAGTGAGTTGCAATCTAGCAAGAATCAGATACTTCCATCTAACTAGGCAAAGCGTTCCGTGGTGGCCCATAGCCCATGACTGTCAGCTAGGACCTGGGGTAGTTTCGTATCTGTGCTCAATATTCAGACTGAACCGACGCCATATGCTAGACTCATAGATAAGCAAAAGGTCTTGCGGGGAAGGTCTGACGCAGCATTAACTCCGTCATTGGTCGTGCTTCCATATCAGCTGCTACCGTGACGGTAGGCTCTACATCGCCATCTCCGACTCTCCGATGGCATGGAGGACATTCGGCAAGAGAAGTTAATGCCGTTCTTGTCGCAAAGTACTGAAGCATTATGCCTTTCGACTGTACGAGCGGACGCAATTTCGAGGGATTGGTCTGGCTAGCCTGTTGCGCTCCGGGGATACAGGCGTGCGTGTGATAGACCCCCCAACCTGCTCCAGACGCAGATGACAGCTCGCCCCAGATTTTACTGCTGATAAGAGCTAGCGCCATCGCCAGAATGACAAGGTCAAACATGACACTTCTGAGGCTGGAGTGCATGTCTTGGTTGGCAGAAACAATCCATGTTTAGATTCAGGATGGTTTGCGGGGAAGTTGGAGTAGACTGTGAAGCCGATCCCAATTGGGCAGTCACTCGCCGAATCGCCGGCGAATTCGCTCCTCTTTTGGATGATCCATCCGCACCATGGAACGCCCCCGGGCAAGGCACGTCACGCGCTATGGGCCAGACATTCGGCCATCTGAACTTGGCGAGTCGATCTTTTGGACTAACTCTTTCGCAGTCTTCCCTTCCCCACCCGTGATGTCCTCAGTCTGCAAGATGATTCACCCCCCTGTTCCGGTTCCAAATAGAGCACGAATGAATTGCCGGGATGTGTGACCGCAGGCAATTGACAGGCAGTCTACCCCGTGGGGGAAGCACGTTAGCTCCCGGCTGTCTCTTTCTCCAAGAATTGAGAATTTCCAAAACAGTTCGCCCTTGACATTGCCTCTACCCTGATTGGCCGGCGGCATTGACCATGTCCGCTGTCGCCATGGATGTTGAAGTTGATAGTTAGGGACATCGGCCAAAGTATAAAGAGATGAGTTAAGAAGCTATTCAAATGTCTTGTCTCATCTTGTGCTCGACACGGGTTCAGAGAAAATCTCATCTAGACCATCCATCATCACTCTCCGAGGCCTCGGACTGCGAGCCCTGCATCCTTTCCTCAACTTTCCCCTGTCTGCTGGCTGTTTCTCTGCAACGGACGATCATCCGTCATGTCCGACCTCGAAAAGACGCAGTCGCGCAGCGGTGCTCACAGTCAAGTTGAAGATGTTAACGCAAACATCTTAGCACAGGCTGACGCGCCGATTAACTACGATGTTGATGGCATCAAGGGCATCGTGCGGTCCCCATACGTACTTGGGGCCGCTCTCTTGGCCTCCTTTGGTGGATTCTCCTTCGGTTACGGTACGTCCACTCACAAGTGGCAGAATCGCCATGCAAAGATCGTGTCTAATCAAGCGCGTCAGATCAGGGTGTCATCTCAATCATCCTGGTCATGCCCCAGTTCCACGACCAATTCCCCGAAACGTCCCCCGACCATCCGCGATACGGCTTCAACACCGGCTTCATGACTGGCATGCTTGAGTTCGGAGCTTTCATAGGCTGCCTGTTTCTCCCATACCTCGCCGATAAGATCTCCCGAAAATGGGCCCTCACGATCGCCACATTCTTCTTCTGCGTCGGCGCCATCATCCAAACCGCGGCCCATAACTATGGCACCTTGGTCGCCGGCCGTACTATCGGCGGAATCGGTGTCGGGACCCTGGCCATGGGTGCGCCGTTGTACATCTCTGAGATTGCGCCTCCAAACCTGCGAGGCTCCCTTCTCGTTCTCGAGTCCATCAGCATCGTCATAGGCGCCATTGTCGCGTACTGGATCACGTTCGGCACGAGAAGCATCTCCGGAGAGTGGGCTTTTAGGCTCCCTTTTGCTCTGCAGATGGCTCCGGCGCTGATGGTGGGCCTTGGCATCCACTTCTTCCCGTTCTCTCCGCGGTGGCTCGCGATGGTTGGCCGTGACGAGGACAGTCTCGGGGCCCTGACCAAGCTCCGCCGCGTACCCGTATCCGATGAGCGTGTGCAGGCCGAGTGGAAGGGAATCCTATCCGAGGTGCGATTTCAGCAGGCAATGGTGGCTCGCGACCACCCGAGCACCAACGCCTTCACGGCCGAGCTTGCGCAATGGGCGGATCTTTTCAGACCTCGGTACTTGAAGCCCACCACCATTGCCCTCGCAATCCCGTTCTTCCAGCAATTCTCAGGTACGATAACATTTTGCCACAAGATCTAAGAAATATTTCTCTGACGCCTCTCTTTAAAGGAATTAACGCGTTTGTGTACTACGCCCCCACGTTCTTTGCTGCCCTTGGCCAGAAGGGAGACATGCCCCTGATTTTATCGGGTATGGTCAACATCTGCCAGCTTATCGCCGGCATCCCGACCTTCTTGTTCCTCGATCAAGTCGGACGCAGAAAGCTCGCAATCGGAGGTGGTTTCGCCATGGCTGTTCCCCATCTCATCATGGCAGGCGTGGTCGGCAAGTTCAACAGCAGCTGGGACGAGCATCCCGCCATGGGCTGGCTCGGCGTTGCCCTAATTTGTGAGAAACCCTGCCCCTTTCTCGTAGCAATCATGAACGACTGGTAGAATACTGACTCGCATCGCTCACAGATATCTACGTCCTCTGCTACGCGACATCTTATGGCCCCTTGGCGTGGACCTTGCCCGCAGAGATTTTCCCGAACTCGAAGCGCGCCAAGGGTGTTGGAGCTGCAACCGCCATTATCTGGCTGGCTAACTTCATCATCGGAGTTTGTGTTCCGGAGATGTTGATCAAGATTGGCTGGGGGACCTATCTCTTCTTTGGGTGTTTCTGCGTTGCAGCCGGTGTCTTTTCCTTCTTCATGGTTCCTGAGACGGCCCATAAGTCTCTGGAGCAGATCTCCGCCCTGTTCGGAGATCACAGTGTGGCGGAGGAGCAGGATATCCGCAGGCGCATTGTGGAGGAAATCTGGACCGATCCGAAGTATCAGGTCTCCAGTATGCCGTAGACGTGGACGGTGCGGAAGCCCTGCCGCATCCGAGGTTGTATTCGATTTATGAAATAAAGTTTCCTAGCCATGCCGATACCCGTGTGACACGATGCGTGAACGAGACCGAGATGAAGATTCGCCCGTCGATCGTGAAGCCATCTTAAAGCTGAAGAGCTGAAGGGCCAGACTCGTCATACCGCCTGCTCCAGAGCCTTAAGGTTTGTGAGCTGTCATACCAGATGCATTCCAGATGCCACATGACTATCAGAGAGCACTTAAAAACACCAAAATCCAACTTCCTGAGGTTCGTAATCGCAAAGCAGGGGAAATGATATCATGGCATTCAAGAATTTGCTAGGAGATAACCGCCGTGGATCCCGCGGACAGCTTACACGTCCCAACTTTTCACACGTATTTCTACATGCTTACTCCACAGCCAACACTGCGTTGGAGACTTAGTGTCAGAATCAAACGCACGCTGTAAAGACTTGCAGTGCGGGGTTCGACTCCCCCGCCAACATCCCCTTCCCAGGACAAAACCATTCTTAACGTGCCCTAAAGACGGCCAGATGGAGGCCTTGGATGAGCAGGGATTGGTCGCTGAAGCTAAAGCCATCTAGAGCCGCTAGGCGCCCACTTCGCCGAGTAATGTCCTCTTTATGCCCTTTTTATATGTTCCGCACTGCCCCACGCCAACGGATGCTGTCGGCGAACTGCTTCCTTCCTGGGCCACCTCGACATTTTCTTTGCCTCAGCCATGGTATGATGCCTTGCTCAGAAGGGCGGGAATGGCTCCACCACAGAGACGCGAACGGATCGTGCCGTGCGGGAAATGCAGAGGTATGTGGTATTTTGATCTTATATTTCCCATCCTCCAATGTGGCTGTTTCTGTTCGTCCGTCATGTCATGATGGTGGTCCGCGCTGTCCGCGGACATCACGGAGAGATGGATGTCTTATCGTCTTCGCCCCCCGTTTTCTCGCTTGAAGGTGTGGTCATCGAGCATACCCGGCTAACCTGATTGAACATAGAAAAACACCTCAAATGTGAGTTATTGCGAATGGTCCCCGTCTCATTGGCCTACGTTTGTCTTGGCGACACGGCCAAGCATATCCAGTCCAAGGAGTTGCTGATATTGACGGTCGACCGCAGGTGATGGCGAGACACCATGCTCTGGGTGCAAGAAGTCAGAATCTCACTGCGTACGCGTGAGTAACCGCTTCAGGTTCAAGCGCATGGTCGCGTCAGAAAAGAAATATTCCTTCGATGTGAATCAACCGTGGCTGCACGCAAGTGCAAGTGGTGGTAAGACCCTTCCTAGAAACGCCTTTCTGCTGATATCTACCGGATTGGACTCTGACACCGGCTTTGTAACACGCAGATACACAGAAGCCTCTCGCTATCGTAGACGAGTCCAGCAAGGCCCTCAAAAGCAAACCAATACCTCCTCCTCCAAACCCCAACCAACCGACGTTCGAACCCTCGATCACTGTGGCACAGCCCAAAGCAGCCGACCAACTCACGGCAGCAGCCGAGGCTCTGCAATCATTCTCGCAAGGCGGACCGAGTACCCAGTCAGAATCATCTAGTATCGCCACAAAATTGTCGCCTAATGCTCAGGCACGATCGCATCAGTCGTCACCAGCTGAAGCTGAAATCTTCGACATCGGATTAGGGGGTGGAACCCAGATATCCAATGGCACCGCGGACTCGAGCCATGGACACGCGTCATTCTTCAATTTCCAACCGGTCGCAACCCCTTCCTCGAGCATAAGCACGCCGTACACCAGCATATCTGCACCGAGCCCGTCAGTTCCTCGCTCGATACCTGAAGGATGGAGTAGAGCTATCGTCAACGGGCGACCGAGACGACCAAGTTTGCTCTCGCAATACCAGTCACCAGTATTTGAAGATCCGAATGCCGAATCTCAATCAGTTGCAGGCAGCATCAGTGAGACGCCGCAACTAGGGTTGCAGGAGGGATGCCTGATCCGATGCTTCATTGAGAATCTTGCTGCAGCTGTATGTTTGTCTCGCCATGATCCCCATTCAAGGCGAATCATGACGTGTCCCTTTACTTCCAATCCGTTACAAGTGCTCACTCAATTTGGTCACATCCAGTTCGATACCACCGACCGAGATCGTCATTATGTCCTCGTGGTGCCCCAGCGCGCAGTCTACAACCCCCTCTTGATGTACGCAATATGTACAGCGGCAGCCAGATACTTGACTCAGTTATGGTCAAACAAGGGCCCGAACCAAGTAATCGAATATCACGGCATACCTCTCCCAAATCTCAACAAAGAGTCTGCCATTCACTACCATAACAAATGCATATCGTATCTGATGGGCACGTCAACGGATCCGGCACATCCATGCAATGACGATGCCCTCACTGCTATCACAATCCTTCGTTACCATGAACAAGTCGACTGTAGGGCGTTTCAATATTAGTTACACCGAGATGCGATGCCCTTGCTAACGACTCTTTTCTTGCAGCTCATCTCACCGGTTCCGACTCCGAGACATACGTCAGCGCGGTTCAAGCTGTGTTCCATGCCCAGCAAGAAGACACCATTGGTCTCTTCAGCATCGTCTATCACCCCCCGCGAGGCGCCGATATTTATGCCCCAAGCATGCCGTCATTACGGCACTCCGCTACCCTCATTGCCCTTCGTCAAGAGATATGGTCCGTCCTGCTCTACCGACGCCCCTTCCGACTTCCCCTCTATGGCGCCGAAGACTGCTCCCAGTTCGAACCTGACATGGTCGCCGATGACTTCGACTGGGCCAACCGAATCCTCGTATGGTGCGCCTACGTCCTCAAATTCTGTTTCGGCACGTCGTCCGACAACACCATCGATTCCGAAGACCCCAAGTCCCGAGTGGAGCAGTGGAACGCCCTCAAAGCCTTCGAGCACAACTGGGACGAACACCTGCCTCCCCACTACAAGCCTCTGGCATACCAAGAGCGGAACCCTGAAAAGGGCGATTACTTCCCCATCATCTGGCATGCGAATGACTGCCAGGTGCTGGCGCTGCAACACATCGAGCTGACGAGGATCATGCTAGCGGTGCATAGCGTGAAGAATCAGAGACTGGGGATCGGCGCACAGGCGGCAAACCAGGCTTTCGAGGAGTTGCTTCGAGATGCGACGCGCAAAATATGCGGCCTTGCGCTGTCGAATCACAGGGACCAACCTGCGATGGTTACGGCTGGCGTGGGCATCTCTCTGTGCGGGGAGTACTTTCACGACGAGGGCGAGCAGCAGGCCATTGTAGGTTTCATGGCAAACCTGGAGAGTTTACACGCTTGGCCTACCAGTTCGGTAGTCGATGCATTGAAAACTGCATGGGGTACAAAGTAAATCGCCGGGGCAGCGATGACCTGTTTCCATGAACGCGATATCCCTCTTCGTAGGCGCTACGTCATTCGCAATGTGTCGCTAGTTTTATCGGACTTTTGTCGGACAAGACTTGATGGCTTCGTCTTGCATGAAAACATGGGCACAATTAAAGTTCAAGCTTGAACCTGCAGGAGGTTACATTTTTTAATCTGGGTACAGGCCTGTCTCGGTTGAACGGCAACCTAGGTTCAGATTCCGATCGAAGTTTATCTAGAGACTAAAGCATTTTTAGACAAGCATCAGCGTCGGGTCATGAATTCTGACTCGCTGTGCATCTTCGAATTCAAAGACGTTCAACTTCCCACCACGCTACTCTTCGGAAGGTGATTGCCGGTCTCTAAAAGCATCGGCCCCAGCCATCCACTGCTCACATCTCAGCCAGTGCCCAAGAGGATCAGTTTCGCTGGACTCCTTTATCATCCACTGAATCTGCCAGCTGAGGTGCGCCATCCGCGTGCTCGCTGTCGCGGCCATTGTGGATACGAGCCTCCTTTTCGATCTGCTGGATGTCAAGCTGAGCAACTTGTGCATTTGATCCGTCGATAACCTTCGCGAGCTCTTCCAGTGTCGGCCCCTTTGTCTCCACATACTTGAAGAAGACAAAGCAGAGTTCGAGGAAAATCCAGCACTATCAGCTTGGTTAGCACCTCACGTCTGAAGACCTGATACTTTCGACTGACAGTGTAGATGAGATAGAGCTTCCAAGTCTCTCCTTCGAAATAGTTCAGTGCTACTGGGTTGGCATAGTTGTTGAGTGTCAAAGCCGACTGAATTGCGATGTTCAAGATCATTAGTCCCTTCGCTCGCAGAGTGTAGGGCAGGATTTCGACGGCATAGCTGATCAAGAGCCCGGACCACGCGATGGCGTATGCGACATTGAAGACCCATATGAAGAAGATCATGGCGTGGTTGGCTCCCGGTGAGCTGTATTCTTCGTATAGCGCACAGGTCAAGGTCCAGAAGATGAAGGTGCCAAACATGCCGCCGGTGGAGAGCAAGAAAATTGGGCGACGACCGAACCTGTCAACCAAGAGGGCGAAGGAAATGGATACAATCAGCGATACCATAGATGATCCACCCGACAGCTAGGTTATGGATGTCAAATCAGCTCATGTAGAATCAAGGACTACCAAGTGAAACTTACACCGAGCTTTTCGGTTGAGCCAGTAATTCCAGCGTTGTCATACAATATGTTAGTATAATTGCTGATGATCGCGTTTCCCGACCACTGAGAAAATATGCCAAGAGAGATGAGAATCATGAATCGGTATCTGTTGCCCGGCGTGCGGAAGAAGTCGAGGTAGCTACTGTGATTCTTGGCGGCCTGCTCCATCTTGATAGTCTCTGTGATTTCGCGGTACTCGAACTTTACCGTCGGATGGTCAACGTTGCCATTCGCGTGGTATTTGGCCAAAATTGCCATTGCATCGTCTAGCTTGTCGTTGGCGATAAGGTAGCGAGGTGACTCTGGGACCCCTAAGAACGTAAGTACGGTGTCAAAGAGGCTCGAGATTTGACTTACACCAAATGCCGACAACTTGCACTACAGATGGCTGGACTCATATTCAGCACTTCAATCACAGTTATTTTTAGTTGATGAGACGCTTACCAGAGCTTGCAACAATGCCGGGATTCTCCACGACCACTGGTTATTCAAGAAGTTGGTGCCGAACGACGTCCAGGCAACAACTTCAAGCCCGAAGGATGCATCAGCATTTGGTCTGAAATTGTCGTATTAAGGGTCACTTACGCAAAGCTCCAACATTCCAAAGACAGTTGTAAACGGTTGTTAGCCTTGCTCGATGCTGAGGGTGGGCGATCTCAGTAAGAAGCATGGGTGACGCCATCTGGGAGAACGAGTTTCCGAAGCCAAGAAGCACACGTCCACCCATAAAGCCTGTAGTTCATCAGTCTGAGTTCAGGCTTTGAGTTGAATAACTCTGAACGGACCTCCCATATTCTGGCAGAAGGCCTGAAGTGCAGCACCTGCAATCGTGATGACACCACCAATTACGATGGGCAGTCGCCGGCCCCAGTGATCGGTAAAGTAGGGGCTTTACGTATTGTCAGCAGGTTCTCCTTCCATGAAGTCAGAACTGTGGGGTCGCACACGATAGGAATGGAAGCGAGACTGCCAATTTGGTACAAAGCAGCTAGAAGCCCGAGGAGATGGTCACTGGGGCTGTCAAAGTACTCCTTCCATGACTCGAAATTCTGCACGGAGTTGAAGAACATTCTGTCCGATGTGAGTAGTTGCAGATTGTCGTGATAGCTTGTCGCAAACTCACCCATCGTATCCCGTACTAGCGGACGCAATGCAAAGGATGAAGGCATGCCAATACAGAGCCCTCAACCCAGGATCGCGATACCATGTGACATGTTCGAATTGAGGGGCCTCGTCTTGGGCATGAACTGTGGCCTCTTTGTTGGGCTTGGTAGCCTTGATCTTGGAAAACGGTCCCATGTTGTGCGGCTTTCCCGAAAAGTCGTGTTGATGAATATCAGAAGCGAGCGACCGCTTGGGCTGACTCTCCACATACCTACCTCGAAGTGGGGAGCCTAAGGTCTAAATATCCGGTGAAAAGTATCCAAGACGCGCTTCGGGTCGCCGGGAGACCTCGCCGTCTTCAGTTCTTGGGATAGCCAGGTTGTCTCACATGAGCCGAAATGGGCCAGTCGTACCGAGTGGCCAGCAGGATTGCCCAAGATGTGCTCAGCTCCTTGGGAGGGCGGCAAATTAGCACTCCAAGCTTACATCCCGGACGTCAATTGTGTCCTGGGCGGCGTATCTACCATACAAAGACGTCTATCATGTAACAAGGCTGCGTATCGTCCAATGAAAACAGTCCTCTAATTTAGCCGGCATGCTCTTGGCCAGTGGAGTGCCACGAGGCCAAGGCTGACGTTCTAAGACTCTCGTTGGAACACCGAGACTCTGCCCAGTTCGCCAAGGGTCTTGGTGGACTTTGTATGGATTCGGCTCCCGACCCGAATGAACCGCTACATTCGGACCTTTCTTCTAACATCTGCTGCATTGTCATGTGAGCGAAAATGCGTGGTGTGTCTCCATGTCGGCGAACAACCTGGGATCCGCAATTCCCTGCCAGTTTCGTTTTGAGGACGAACGTAGACACGAGACCATCGGGATTCGGTCCTTACTCCCACCATGAGCGCCCAATGAACAAGCTATTCTGAGGATGCTTTGCACTCTAAATGGCTCAGAACGAGCGACTTGGTGATGCTAGTCCATGTTTTTGACTGGATGTGCCCCTTTTCGCTCTGGTCATGCTGCCAATTCTCAGAAACACATCGGAAAGTCGGACACATTTGAATCAATTTCAGCTTGTTGGAAATGAACACCACATTCATAATATTGACGTAACCATCATCTCAAGCTGTAACCTTCAAGACGAACTCCAAGCAATGCTGCTATCCAATGCCAAGCGTATAAACGTCACAAAATAAGATTGGCACGTCCATCTTCTATCTCGACTCCTCGTCAGCTCTCCAGTTCTTGAAATCACGAGCCGGCAGCTTCAAGTCGAACATGCGATCAATCTCGATCACACTTCGCCCTTTCATCTCCGGAAGGAAGAAGAAGCAGAGCACGACCGCGATAGCACACAGCCCAACGTACAAGAAGCCAGTCTTTGCGCCCAAGTTGCCAGCGTCTTTGTTGAACAGATACGGCAGGATGATACTCATGACAGCCGAGGAAGCTTGTTGGACTACTCCACCCAGACCCTGTGTCTTGGCGCGGAGTCTCAAGGAGCTGGTCTCGCCCATGATGGCGTAGCCCGCAGGCCACACGCCCATGCCGCATACCACGATGATGGCAATACATCCACCAGCAGTGAAGTAAGCGACGACTGGCCCCCTCCAGAACCCTGAGATACTGACGCCAACCCAGAGGATGTTGGCCACGATCAGTGAAACGAGGGTGATTTTCCTCCGGCCCACGCGGGAGAGAACCCACATGCCCGCGAGATTGGCGAAGGTGCCGGCGACGATACCACCGATGAGAATCATCAGACTGGTACCAGATGCCATGCCGATAGTCTGAAGAAAGTAGCTTGACTTGGCGATGAGGTCGAGGCCAAACATCGCGGGAAACAAATTGGCCATGAAGACGATCATGGTGCGGCGAAGATGGGTTCCTTGGAAGCACGTAAGGTATGTAGCACCCACAGATACCTCCTTCTCCTCCTCAATGCTGGTTCTAATCTTTTGAAGTGCTTTCAAAGCATCAGCTCGAGGGGCGTAGAGCTTTCGCGCAGACTCCATTGCTTGGTCCGAGAGTCCCTTCTCTTCGAGGAACGCTGGGCTCTCCGGAAGAATGATGGAGAGAATGAAAGGCACAAGAGCCAAAGTCCATTGTGAACCAAAGGAGGCGAGGTATCCGGAGCGCCCGGGGTACTTGTTCAAAACAAAGAGAACGATAGACCCCAGCAGTTGACCGACGAGGTTTCCGGTGGGGACCAAACCCATTGCAGATGCGCGCAGGGCAGTTGGTGCCGTTTCGGAGATGTAAGTCATTGCCGTGACTTTCAGGATACCAATCGCGAGGCCTTGGACGAGCTTTCCGGCAAAGAACATGGATCGCATGGCGTTGATATTGGCAGGGAGATAGGAGAAGAAGATGCCGGCGACACCCACGGCGCAGATGATACTGCCCGTCCGCAAACTGACTCGACGACCGACTCTGTCCTGGAACCAGCCTGAGAAGACGGAACCAAACGCCATGCCTAATGGAATAGCTGCAGACCACAGAGAGATCCAAAGAGATGGAATAATCCACTCGTCTTCAAAGATCTCACCGTAGTCATGCTGGAAAGACTCGACAGCAACGATGGTGCCCACAATTACCAGAGCGTAACCCCATCCGATGACAATGATTGTCAGTGACAAAGCGTATGCAACCACCTTGGGGTACTGGCGGATGGCTTTGCCGAGTGGTAAGTCGGGCTCTTCTTCATTGACTGTGCTCGAAGTCTCGCTTGCTGTTTTCATCAGCGGGTTTGTCGAGTGATCACGCGCATGACGTGGGCCGTCCGGGTACAGGTTGCTTTCCCGGCCTGTCCTAGAGTCTGTAGTGTATGATGGACTCGGTTCGGCCATTTCGATGGCTTCGGTGTTGGTCGCGCCCACGTTTGCGGGGCTATATTTGCCGCGGTTTTCATATGAAGTGTCCATTGCCGATGGAGTTGACAACAAGTAGGTTATGTGGTTGGAAGTAATGGGACTTGACTAAAAGGAGATAACGGTGATTCGGAAACGTCGATAGTTGTGGCAATGTAATAGTCAGTGATGTTGGGTTGTTGACATCTAATGTCCTTTTCTGCCGACATGGAGGGATCGGGATGGTACTTTATGTCCCGAAATCCCCTCCATTGACAATTCACCATTCTGCCTACAAGCAGCAGAATATCTGCTACTATTGCTGAAATGTTTGAGCCTGCGCGGCATTAGGATCACGGCGAAGGCGCAGCACAGTAACCAGAATCACAGAACTCCAACGGGGACCATAAATGCCAAGATATCTTACAATGCTAATTCCCACGAGCACTGCCCATACGTCGCGTCAGACTACGCCAGCGCGTTGCGCTAGGCCAGGCTAACTAATGATTGCCGCCGGTATCAGAAATAAGCATATGGGAAGGATGCATGGTGGCAGGATGGCGCAGCACGAGTCCGAGCCAAGCACCGATGAAAACAAGGACCTACGGACACGGGAGCGGATTCAGGGCTGAGACCCATCCGGCCGGCGTCGCGGCGTCGCTCTGATTGGAAGATGGAGCCTACGGACGCGGATACGGAGGGTAAGTCTAAGCCACATACTTAATCAACCTTGTCCCCCGACCTTCATCCCGACCGCTGAAGAGCCGTAATTTGCCCGCAAGTCCAAGGTCTTATTCTCCAACGGTCTTTTCCTGTCAAGGCCGTAAGGCTGTGCGTTGTGGATTCCGACCCCGACGACTTTCGCAGTGGATACACGGAATCCCGGTCAAGAATGTCTGCTGTGTTGTTGCCTGGATTGATCTTTGAGACATCAAGTCCGGCTGGTTGGTCACGTCGCACTCAAGCTGACGCCGGATTATGATCTTCAGCTTCGAGATTAAAAGCTGTCAGCCTGCTTCCACAACCCAGGGGAACTGTTACCATCAAAATTCGAGATTTACTCTCCACGAAAGCAATCATTCACTCGATCTAGCTCTACCCCAATGTTCTCTCCCAATAGACCGCACCTCAATCACCCACCTACCATGTCAATTTCTACCACTTACCAAGACATGAACCCCGAACCTATCTGCCACATTGTGGCCCCTGTGGGCTGCATGGGCTACGGCTTCGACGAAGATCTCGTGGCGATTGAACTTGCTCAGCTCGTCCCCACGGGGGTACCAACTGCGATCATTCTTGACGCAGGCTCAACAGACAGCGGGCCAGAGAAACTGGCCCTAGGAACAATGACTTGTCCACGTTCGGCATATGTCAAAGATCTCACGAAGCTGTTGAAGCTCGTACACACTTTTGGTGTCCAGTTGATCTTCGGCTCTGCCGGCGGCGACGGGGCAGATGAACATGTTGTCTTGATGCAAGAGATCATTGCTGAAATATCGGCTGACAAGGGGAACGAGTGAGTAGCTGCCTTCTTGGAAGGGAATCCCATTTGACTGACATGACCAGACACTACTCTTTCAAGACAATCTCTATTTTCTCCGGTATCGACAAAACCATCGTCTTTGGCCGACTAAAAGCTAGCCGCATCACTGGATGTGGAACCTGTGTTCCAGCCCTCACAGAAGGCGATGTTGAAGCTACTCCGCGAGTCGTTGCACAAGTCGGCCCGGAGCCTTTTATCGATGCGATGGAAGCTGATCCGGATTTTGATATCATCGTTGGAGGCCGCGCATACGACCCGGCTCCCTATGTTGCGTACTCCATGTTCCAGCTCAAGCGGCAACATCCAAATCTCAGCGAACAGCAGCTCGGAGAGAGGCACGGCGGATTCCTGCACATGGGCAAAATTATGGAGTGCGGAGGGCAATGCTCCACGCCAAAGTCGCATGGTGCGGTCGCAACCATCTACCAAGACGGTGTATTTGAAGTCCGACCCATTGCAGCTGAGTCAAGATGCACGCCCCTTTCAGTGGCAGCGCATTCATTGTATGAGAACACTAGGCCGGACATTCTAAGAGGTCCCGGCGGTGCGCTCCATCTTGACGGCGCCAAGTACGAACAACTTGAAGATGACAGGACGGTTCGCGTCCGTGGGGCTGAGTTTCGATCTTCTACGACGAACGGCCAGCCTTACCAACTCAAACTAGAAGGTGCAAAGGTTTTGGGATACCGATCGATAGTCCTGGGAAGTGTCAGAGATCGTAAGTTGACATGACGAGAACTTGGTTATCATATGGCTGATTACCTGCAGACATACTTATCAACCAGCTGGACCATTTGCTTTCCCTTGTGAAGGCATATGTCAAGCAGCAACATCCAAATATCCCTGGACACTGGGACCTCGATTTTCACACTTACGGCCAGGGCCAGAGCACCCCACTGGGTCCCGGAGAAGTTTTTATCGTTGCAGAGGCCGTTGCACCCACCCAGGAGCTGGCAACCGGACTTGTCTCTACGGCAAGGATCGGCATGATTGTGAGTTTAAATAGTTGGAGTGTGGGTATTCCCGACTGACATACTCCGTAGCACGGTCCTTATCCGGGTCAAAAAGCGACGTCCGGTAACTTTGCTTTTGGCATCGCGGGGAAACTTGAGATCGAGACTGGCCCTTGCTGCCAGTTCTCCATTTATCATCTTATGGACCTTGAGCCCGGCGAGCAGCGACTTGGGTCCCAGTTGATCCGCGCCACTGTGGCTACCATCGGCAATCCAAACAAACCCAATACCAGACAAACTGGTCATCAAAACCCTTCTCAGGGGCAGCTGACGATACCGAAGCAACATAAACTGTCACTGAGCCCCACTATAAACAGCCACGAGGGAGCAAAACGTACACCGCAGACACTCTCTGACATCTCACGGGTTCTGCGGTCCAAGAACGCAGGCCCCTACGAGGTTACGATAGATGCAATCTTCGAGTCTAAGTCGACGTATGACGCTGTCAAGGATTCCGGTCTTTTGTCCGCAGAGACCGTCTCACACGCTCTCAATGTTTCGCAGAACGACATAGTATGGATGGGGTTCTTTGACCCGGCAATGGCGTTTAAAGTGACAATTCCTCGCTTCCGCGCTGGCAAGAAGGCCCCTGCTGGGAGTTTCATGGAAAATGATATTCACGGGTCACAACAGCATCTGGGTCTATCAACTTTGAGATTGGGTCCGAAGTTGATGCATCTCTATATTTGAGTTTTCAATTTTATACGCGTCGCATTTTCTTTTGAATACATACCTTGCGGATCACATTCACTCAAACGTGATTATGGATCTGCTTTCATATGAATTCCAATTTCTTTCGAAAGCCACAATGTCTTCAAGCTCAGACGCATTTCGATTCATGCAGTCGGCAAATTCTTTTCCATGGGGCTGTTGGCTATCCAAGCCATCTTAGCTCGTGTAGGTTTGCTTTTAGGTAAGCTTGAATGACTCCAATGTATGCCTGGAGTCACTGGTAACCTGTCATTGAGTTCAAGACAGGCTTGGCATGTCTTCACTGAGCCTTAAATTACCAGCTGCAAACGGAATTGACCGGTGCGGCTCCAGCCCTCGTGCCGGAGCTGCATGGTCAATGGTGAGACACTATCAGCCATGGCTTATTTGTTTTATCCCAGCCAGCCATTCACTTCAGCTCATCACACCTGTCAAAGGATGGAATTCATCTAGATTTCCGTTGTTTCATCCTTCACAAAGTATTACAACATATGCCTGAGCCTTCATCCGGATGCGCAATGCCCCATTACCTGCACACGGTCATGTGTGAATTGTTGAGCCAGAACTACCTAGCGAATCGTACGCAACCGATGCCATCACGTTATCCTAGCTGTACTGGGTATTTTACTTTGTGTTCTAGAGTTTTAGTCCATGGAAGGCGGGCTACCTGTTGCTTACAAAGTTGCCTCATGGACCTCCAATCCATCGACGTCGTCTGTTTGAAATCTGTGGAAACGCAACTTCTGCAGTACCACTACAGGTGCAATCCCTTTCCACTTCAATCGCGATTAAATGGGCTTTTCCTACGACAGTTCTCTTTCGCAGCCCGCCCTCGGGCGGAATATCAAGCTTGGCATGCTTTACGACGTGCGCACCTCACAATTCTTCAGCGGCGTCTCTCTCTGGGATAATTCGGTGGTCAACGCGAAGCCAGAGTTGAGCGAGGAGCAGGTTCAAAATGCAGACTTTGTCCTTTCTCACTCGCTCGAAGAAGCCCGAAACAACATTTCCCTCGACACCGAGGGTTCATTGAACCTTGACCTCAAGCTATGCAGCGCTGTCGGGTCTGCCAAGTTCCTTAACGACAGAAAGTCCACTGCCCATGAGGCTCGTCTTGACGCTTCGTGCACCGTTATGCGTCACACCCGTCGGATTCCTCAAGAGGTCCTGGCCTCTATGAAATACAGCCAATATCTCGACGATGGTCGATACACTCACTTCGTCGCCGAAGTCGTCGAAGGCGGAAGCGCTACTCTGAGCTTTGTGAAGGCCTGTTCTTCGGCTGATGAAGCCCGCAGAATTGCAGGAGAGCTTAAGGTCAGCGTTGTCAATGTCCCTGTCAGTGGTGGGGACAAGGTCGAGTTCTCCTCCAAGAACGAGGCTCTCTTCGACGACGTTAAGATTTCATACAGCGGTGCCATCGCTGAGAATGTTTCCAGCCTCGAGGATGCCCGCAGGGTTGCTGGGGAAATGCCCAGGACTCTGGCTAAGCAAACGAACGCGCTTTCCTGCACGCTTCTGCCGCTCTCGATTCTCGACAGGAAGGCAGGCCGAATTATCCGAAGCCTGGACAGTAGCCTCGTCACTAAGACGGCCGCCGCTCTCAAAGATGGCAACATGGCAGGCCTCATGTTGCGGGATCTCATCAGCAAAGATTTATTTCAGAGCGAATTCCCGGCAATCGGACGCCAGATTTCCAACTTTCGGGATGCTTTTGCCGATGCTCAAAACGAATTTGAACAAGAGGCACGTCGTCTACTCCCTGAACTTCGAGATGGTACCAAGGATGAAAACACAAATGCCACGGCTCTCCGGGCCGCTGTAAAGTTGTTTCGACAACATACTTGGACCACGAAACGATTCATCGATAAGAAGTCAAACGAGGCCAATGTTCTTGAGACAACGCTTGCTTCTCTGTCTGCAGAGAAATTCGAGAATCATTTAGGAGCGTTGAAGGTTCAATCCCTCACAGGGGGCGCGGCTCCGAGGCTTTTCCTCTCGTTAGGAGGTCTTTCCATCGGGATGGAGAAGCATCCGCTTCAAGACTTAATAGAATCTGGCACCGAGTACTCCAACACCGAAAAGGCTAAAGATGATATGGACGAAGAGTGGTTCGAGAACGATGACACAAAGGTCTTTGTGGAAGAATCTTTTTCAGCCCTGTGTGAGCTGCGGAAGCGATCACCCGCAACCCCGCCCGTTACTTTTGGAGTTGCAAGTATAGACACCGCCTTTTGCCCTGGCAACCTGAAAAAGGTCAGCACCAAAGTTGGCGACATCATTCTCGACAATCGGGGCAGATTTTCAATTGTCAACGGAATGCTTCCCAAAGCTCCTTCTACCCCATGTCTATCCGTCGATGGCAAGACAATTACAGTGACTCTAGCCCAAGGGCGTGAGGACTCCGAGAGCGAGATTATACCAACCACGGGGTTTCTGGTCAAATATCGACGACTAAACAGCTCTCTTCGAGACAGCGCTTTACCCAAGGGAATCGAGGATGATGCAAACAAAGAGATATTCTGCACCATTTCGGAGTCGCAAGCAGTCCTTAGTTCGCTGTTAGAAAACTGCGACTATGAGGTCAAAGTGAGCTTTCAGACCATAGTCGGAGCGTCAGTCTGGAGTCCAGTAGTTGTTGAGCGCACACCGAAACCGAAGCCTTTCTCGATAGCCCGCCAGGTGGTGGAATTCATTGAGAAGAGTAAACGACTGCAGCTACGAGTTTGAGGTTGATGGAAGATTGTCTTCAATCTAGCGATATTCATTAGTTGTTTTCCCCCTTGAAGCTTTTCACAGTTCTGCCTGAAGAGTTGGAAAAGAATAATACGAGGGTACCCCGTGAGGGAATCTAACTATTCATATTTGCTGTACGTCTCCAAGCAACGCTAGTAGCACCCCTTTGTCTCCACATGCTCAAAACAGATAAAGCACAGCTTGAGAAATATCTAAGACTTTCAGCCTAGTTGCGTGCGCGCTGCTGCTGATTGTCTTATTCGTTCTGCGAGTGCTGCGCCAGGTCCCGGATGAGACACAAAATGCATCAGTTCCTATCTTCATAATGCCAGTGATACTTTGGGGCTTTTCAATCAAGTTCATTAGTGAAACGTTGGTTTTTCCTCCAGAGTGGTCTTCAAAAGTTCCAAATGAGGTGTTCCAAAAGTATGTAAGTTGACTAAATTAGAAAGCGGATAGAACATTAAGCAGTATTCCAAGCTTTCAACAAGCTGTTATCACTGTTTGAAGGTATTCCCTAAGTGGAAGTGAGGCTTTGTTTGTCCAAGACCGCGACTGTAGTTGTCGAGGAAACTGTCGACCGTCTCAACGTCCAGACCGTCCACAACCTGAAAAGTCGTCGGCTGCAGGGTACCACTTTCGATCAAGTTTGGCAGTGCACCCCAAAATTCCTTTGTGATATGCGGATATTTCGTCGTGTGACACAACACTTGGTTGCGAACGTAGCCAGCAAACTTTGACCCGATTCGAGACTCGTCGACGTCGCCAAGCTTAATCAACGCGGCCAAAACCCCTTTCTTGCGGCTGGAAAGAGCCTTGGCGCCCAATGTCTGCCCGCCTGGGCCGCGCCCGACGCAGTCCACAGCGAAAACCAGATCATCTCCGACCACGTCCCTGATCTGGTTCTCAATCTGAGATTCGTCCACGGCGCGATCAATAACAGTCGTGGCCCCGAGAGCCTTAAGCTGGGACTCTCTTGCTTTCGATGCCACCACAATGATGTTTCCGAACTTCGCTAATCGAGCCATCTGCACGCCAAAGTTGCCTGTAGCAGACCCACCACCGATGATCAGGATTGATTCCGCGCTGTAGTCGCATTCATCCTTGTCGGCACCAAAAGGACTGCGCAGGTTCAAGCCAGTCTCGTGAAACAAGGCAAATACCATGGTCATGGCGTTCAGCGGGAAAGTCGCCGCTTCGTCAGCGCTTATGGCCTTCGGCAGCGGGGCTGACTGCCATGCTGGTACGACGCAGTATTCTTGAGTGCCAGTACTGTCCGCAGAAAAAGGACTGCCGAACGCGAAAACGCGATCGCCGATCTGGTATTGGGTAACATCGCGGCCGCAGCTAACGATTTCCCCAACGAGATCTACTCCCAGGGGCGAGGGCAAGTTGTCTTTGATGAACAACCCGTATCTTTTTCCTGAGGCATCATGGGGGTTCACTTCCGATGTTTAGCATGGCTTGACAACCAACAGAAAGGAGAAGCAGCAACTAAAACGAAAACTTACATCCAACAATCGATACTTTCAAAAGAATTTCGTCATCCTTTGGAACTGGAGTTGGCCGTTCAATAATTGACGGAGGCTGCTGCAGCGTGTGGATGACGAGGGCTTTGTGAGTAGACATCTTGTCAATATTTTCGATTATGGTCTGTTGTATTTGAGTTGACGTGTCAAAAGTTTCTTTTGATATAGGAAGGAATACCGTGTGGTGAATAATTGCACTTTCGTACCTAGACGCTGGCATATTTTATATGAAATTGAGATTCCGAGATTAGTGAACATCGACTGTGGCGCTCTAGGAATTGGTCAGCTTCTACCTATCTCCACGGACTTACTATTTTCGCAAAAACAAATTTCATGACAAATAGTCTACTTAGCGTAAGAACGGCAATGTGCAGGATACTAACATCATCGGCTCATCAGCAGGTTAGAGAGTTGATTTCATGTCTTGTGGCTGATTTACGCCCGCTATCGATGGCAGAACCCCGCAGGTAGGTTCACGCAACTAGTCTGATTATTGATACATCCGAGTCGATTTGGTTTTACAACGTGTCATACTTCTCATATTAACAAGCTTGAACTAGACGTGTGGATGTTATTGAGATCACGATCTGGGTTAGTGTATGCGAAAGCTCCTTGGATTATCGCGAAAATTCCCCGTCTTCATTTATTAGGTTATGTAACATGAGCTGAAAAGGGTCAGTCGTGCTGAGTGACCAGCAGGACTACCCAAGATGTGCTCAGCTCCTCAATCATTGATTTCCTTACCGGCCTGAAACCTTGTAGTCTCTACGTTTCCTAAATACTCTCCAGGATTATCCCTCTTTTGCAGAAGATTCAATGCAACATACCGCATTTTCTACGTCCTTAAGTTCATGGAATCACCGGTTGTCTGACTTCATGGGAGAGATGAACGTTTTGATACCTATTTAAAGTAGATTTCATGTAAGTAATATCTCATTCAACCCCTATGCTGAACCGCCTGTCGATGGGGCAAGAGACTACTGGAATTCCCCGGAGAAGCTGCATTAACGCTTGATACTGCGCGATGAACGACGCGATGAACGACGCGATGTAGTCACTGTACTTCTTTACTGTGCACCTACTACCATGAAGATTTGCATCATGCCTTCTAGAGAAGACGGTAGTTCAACAGTTACCGGAGGTTTTGCTGTACATAGCTAACAAGTCAGCTTCTTAAGTTCGCCCAATTCGCTAGAGCTAAATTTGAGTCCAATGTTACCAGCTTCAACGAAATAATGCTGTACCTCCCTTCTCATCACCAAGTGTACTGTAATCTCTGCCCCAAAGTCAATCCAACTTCCAAGACTGACTAATTAACCCGACTAAACCCATCAGAGACGGCGTGTGCTATTTAAAGTTCACGAACCCGGGGCCGAGCATGCGGAGAAATGACGCAAACGCCTCTTCAGGCCCCTCCGAACCCCAGCCCCGGTCCCTGTAGATCCCCTCACCGCAGGGCCGAAACATCAGATGACTATGGCTGAAACGCCAGTGACGTTCCCGCCCAGCGGCCCAAACGGCGTTTCCTCTTTCTCTTTCACAAGCCTCTTCTCAAGCCTCACTCTCACACTCACTCTGACTTCTCAACCACGTGCTTCTCAAGCTGCAATCTCAAAGACAAACACGACGAAGCCCCTGACGGTCATTACCACTTACGACATTTACCGACTCTGAAAACACACTCAAGCTCGGCATAGTCAATTGAAGAGAGACATCACAACCATGTCCAACAAAATCATCGCCAACATCGACACGCCCGACCCCTGGATCATCGCCGGCAACGGCCGCTTCTACTTCACCTTCACTCTCGACAACCGCATCGAGATCTGGTCCTCGCCGACGCTCGAACACTTCCACAACCCGCAAAAGTCCACCGTCTGGCACCCCGCCCCGGGCACGCCCTGGTCCGTCAACATCTGGGCCCCCGAGCTGCACTACCTCAACGGCCGCTGGTACATCTACACCTGCGGCGCGCCCCCGGGCGTCGGCAACCCGGGCCACCGCACCACCCTCCTCCGCTGCTCGTCCCAGGACCCCATGGACGCCTCCGCCTGGGAGTTCCTCGGGCCCCTCAAGGGCATGCCCGATCACTGGTCCATCGACGCCACCGTCTTCTCCCCCAACACCCGCGACCTCTACTGCTGCTGGAGCGGCTGGCCCGTCGGCGACCACTCCGACACCGAGCAGGACCTCTTCCTCATCAAGATGGCCGACCCGGAGCACGCCATCCGCGACACGCTGGTGTGCATCTCGCGCGCGGAGCTCGAGTGGGAGCGCCCCGACGACGGCCGCCGCGGCGTCAACGAGGGCCCGTCGTGGGTCGACATCCCCGGCGTCTTCCGCGGCATCGTCTACTCCGCTGACGGCAGCTGGACGAGCCACTACAAGCTCGGCCTGCTCCCGCTCGTCGGCCAGGACCCGCTCAACCCGGCGTCGTGGGCGAAGCGGTCGACGCCGTTGTTGAAAAGCCACAAGCGCTGCGGGGGGCCGTTCGGGCCGGGGCATGCGAGTTTCCTACCCAACCCGCGGGACCGCAGCCGCGTGTACTGCGTGTACCACGCGACGGCGGGCTACGGCGAGGGCTGGGCGAACCGAAAGGCGCGGGTGATTGACATGGGGCCGGAGTGCTTCGCGCCGAACGCGCATCCGCTGTGTTGCGCGCTGGAGAACCACATTCCGAAGCACCACAAGAGGGATAAGAGCGGCTCCTGTGTCATGTCATGACATTGATATCTGAGACCGATTCTCACCGATAATTCATGTAAGATACTTTGTCTTTCGCCAGGTAGATATAACGAAATGAGAGGATGAATGGTGAAAAAGCTTGTTTCTGCACCTGAAGCTGTCTGACTAGAGTCTTTCATATCCGCCACACCGTAGGTGGCTTGATCTCTCACTAAACCCAGTCCAACATGGAACCCAAAACACACGGTCCAAAGAACGGAAGACAGGAAAACCCATCCCATCAAATCTCCCATCGCATGAACTCCCGGATGAACACCCGGCCGTTCCTCTAGCACAGCCCTACTCTCCAAAACGTTGTTTCGAACCTCTCCAACAACAGTAAAGTGCCACCCAACGGCTCCGGCCCCCGGCCCGAGAGCCACCATATGTACATCCCCCAAGAGAGGGGTCCGATCACCACATTTCTTTTGTCTCTTCTCGTGTTGCTTCACCACTACCGTCTGCAGCCACAACCGGCACTTAGGCGTAGGTACACCTTCGAAACCTCAGACCCTTTCACCAAAACCACGCTAGAAGGTTACAAGATTTCGCCCGCTCGGCGTTGGGCCTAGCACCCCCAACGGTAACTGGTAGCCAGCAGGTAAGACGGCAATCCGTCGTACGGACCCTCGTGCATGGCGCATCCTGCGGGTAAGCGTGAGGTCGGTCGCGCGCGCCGCGCCCGTGGGAAAACATTGCAGTGGCAGTGTTCGGTGAATCCCCATCTCCAAGGCCGGTGCGCCGCGTTTTGCAGCATCTCCGCGAAACGTGGCAGCCTAGTGTCTATCATTGTTGTTTCTCTAGTCAGGTCCTGTTCCTCTCCACTAGTAGCAAGCTCCTCGAAGTTACCAAAACAAAACTTGGAGGGCGTCTTCTTCGCGCGTTTCCATTCTTCTAGGGCCCGTATTCCTTCCACGAGGTGGCTTTCCATTGTTGCTATTCCTTCTTGTCTTTCTGTTCCTGCATCCAGCATCTGCCCAAAATGAGGTCCAACGAGTGTACGCATAACCACGTGGCCGCGGAAACGCCCTCAACACCAAGAATGGCATCGCCAACTCCCACCACAAGCCCATCCAGCCCGGCAGCGACCACGAGTAGCTCATCCTACCACTACACACACCTCGAAAGAGACCAAATCCGCCTCGTGGTCCTCGAACCCGCAACCATCCCATCAGACCCCCTCGTCTGCCGCATCTTAACCTGCCACCGCAACGACGCCCCTCCATACGAAGCCGTCTCCTTCACACCACACTCCGACGACGACAACACAACATCGACAATCACCGTCCTGCCGCCCATCCTCGCCCCGACATCGCCAACCCCGCTCCAAGTCCCATACTCAACCGCGGAGGCCCTCACAACCCTCCGCCTTTCAACCGGCTCGCGCACCCTCTACCTCCCGGAGCTCAGCATCAACGCCTCCTCCCCCTCCGAACGGAGCTCCCAACTCCTGCTCACGCCATCAATCTACCGCGCCGCAACCCGCGTCACAATTCCCCTCCTCTCGCCCACCAACCACACCGAAGCAATAACCTACATCGCAACATCCCGCTTCCGCAACCCCTCCCCATCAACCCTCGCCCTCCTCCACTCCCTCTTCTCGCACCCATACTTCTCCGCCACACTCTCCATCCTCCACCTCTCCCGCGCCCGCAACGCCGTCATCATCCACCACGCCCTCGAGGTCCCGCTATCCAACTTCTCACTCGCAGCCCGCCTCCTCCCCCTCCACGCCCCGATCCTCCAACCCATCCGAAGGCTTAAACAGCGCGGCTACATCTCCACCCTCACCACGTCCCAATTCGTAAAAGCGCTCTGCGAGGCATCGCCCTGCTCCGCCCCCGACCCGCGCGACCGCGTGTTTGCGTTTCTGGCGCTGTACCCCTTCCCCATGACCAGGCCGCAGATCGACTCCTACCGCCGCTCGGGTTTCTTCTCAGGCGAAGCCAGCAACGCTTCAACCCGCGGGAAGGGGGAGGCACTCGAGAGGGTAGCCAGCGCCGTCGAAGCCATCGAGGATGAGAAAACGCGGCGGCGGATGGTGAATTATACGGCCCCCGTCGAGACAGTCTACACCAACTTCGCGACGCTCCTCCTCGAGACCACAGGGCTGGACTTCCTCTCCGCAGTCCAGGGAAAGGGCGAGGGTGTGCCGAGCTGGGTGCCCGACTGGCGCGTCCCCCACTCACGGACGATATTGGCGCACCTGCCGCTGACGGAGTTCAACGCCGGCGCCGGGCGTGAGCAAGCCTTCCGCATCCTCACAGGGGAAAATGGTGCAAAGTTGGAGGTTCCGGCCATCTGCGTGGGGGACGTGAAGACCCTTGGGGAGGCGTGCGATGTATCCTCCCCCGGGTGGGAGAGCGTCGTCTTCCGTCAGTGGAGGGGCATTCTCGAGGCAAAGACCACAAAAGAGTGTCCTACCAAAACAATGGAGCGCTTCATCCAGACGATCATGACCGACTCCGATGACGAGTACGTCGATGCTCGGCGGGTGATCTGTCGGCGACTGCTGGTTCCAGAGGAGAGGCGCAAGATGGAGAGCAAGTACCTCTTTGAGGGGGTAGACGAGGAGGCCGTGACGAAGTTGCGCATCAGCTGCCATGGGCGGAGGTTCTTCATCGCTTCGAACGGCGGGATGGGTTTGGTAGCAAGCGAGAGCCAGGAGAGGGACTTTGTAGCTGTACTGCCCGGAGCCCGGATGCCGTATAGCTTCCGTCACCGGTACGATTCTGCGTCGGCCGAGGTGCAGCTGGTCGGTGAGTGCTTCGTGCACGGGATGATGAAGGGGGAGGCATTTGGCCGGGGTACTTCATTCGTAAAGCGAGACATTCGCATTTGTTAGACGTGGTTTGGGATATTTGGCGTTCAGGTTTTACGGGACAGCAAGCGAGAAGGGCACTGGCGACAGACCAATGTGAACAAAATGTATTCAAACTCAATTGAGGCAGTCGTGTCTATGGTATCATGGCAGTGTATACGCCCATCATTATGATTATGCAGATTTCCACGCTCGATCATGTCGTTACTTTCTTCGCACTAGTAGTCAAACGCGCTTCTCGCTCCGTCGGAATCAGATGCCGTTGCTAGCACAGCCGAACACTTTGCCGACGGTACCGGCCTCGAATTCTTGGATGATACCCTCGACACTGGCGTAGGTTCCGGCCGTCAAGAATAGGAGACCTGTCAGGATGATGATGATGTTGAGGGCCATGTAGAAGAGGTCGACTAGCTTGTTCGGCTTGGGGACGCCGGCGCGGTTGTCGGCGCCTCGCATGCGGAAGTAGGCAACTCCCCAGAAGACGAATCCGAAGAATGAGTCGAAAAGCGACGACATGAGGGACAGCACTGCCAATGGTTAGAATGGAGCCTAGGGTATGGACCTGGAACACTTACGGGAGGAGAAGAATGGAATCACTTCAGCAATCAAGAACGCCAAGAGCCAGAGGGCGACTATTGATGTTAGATAGGACATTCGAGATCAACACAGTCATAACTCACGGAGAATGGTGGCCCATGAGCCCCAGCCGATCACGGTGTGCTCGTGCAAGTGCTTGGTGCCCTTGAACAGGCGGAAGAAGAGGAAGCGGGCCGACACACTGGCGTACAAAACACCGAGGAAAATGAGCGTCGGAATCATGAAGGAGAACGACACCTTCTTGTACACGTCCTCGAGAGACCCAAACGCCGGCGCGGTCATGTACTGGTTGCCGGTGTAGGCGTAGATGACGGCTCCCACGATGCTGAAGACGATGATCTCGCCGATGGTGACGGCCCACAAAGCCTTGGGGAAATCGCGAGGGTCCTTCATCTCGGCGATGAAGCTGGGCAGGGTGATCTGGCCGATGAAGGTGTAGCTGATGTTCAAGAACGCGTTCATGCCCGACACAAAGGTGGTGCCGGCGACGGGAATGGCGGTGACGATGGGGTTTCCGCCCGTCTGGGTGACGCCGTTCGCGTTGACGTATGAGGTACGAGGATCGTAGCCGGCGGGATGGGCCTGGATACCAGCAAAGATCGTCGCCAGCAGGACTGAGATAAAGGTGAAAGCGGCCGAGGCAGTTCCGGCTTTGGAGAGGGCGTCAAAGGTGCGCGGCAGAGACGAGATCCAGCAGATGATGGTAACAACAATGGAGAAGACGACGGTGCGGCAGGCGACGGGGTCCGTCTCGGTCATGGTGTTGAGGTACTTTGCGCCGACGAGGACGTGGAGGCCCTAGAAGAATGTCAATTGTTGTTATCAGAGCGTCAACCGTGTCACTAACTTGAATGAACTATCAATTGTTAGCAAGATGTGTGATGTTGGTGAATGCTGCAGACGTACGGTGTTGTTCAGGATGAACATGACGGCGGTGGCGTACCAGGCCCATTTCTTGCCCCAGAAGAGCATCTGGCCAATGTCGCAAACGTCGCGCACCTCAGGATGCCTCAAGCAGAACTGCCAGAGGACCAAAGATCTGCGATTGTGAGCGGGAAAGTCTGAAGCTGCGGTTGAGAGAGGACTAACGTGTAGAGGACGATCAACGCAATGACAGCCGTGAGAATCAGTCCCGGGACGAGGCCCAGAATGCTATACGACCACGGAAAACTCATGATGGCCTGCCAATGTCAGTTAATCGCATTTCTCCATCACCGTGCAATCCCAAACTTACCAAGCAAATGTACTCGGAAAACAGCAGTCCAGCAGTCTATCCCACATGATCAGCACATCACCATTCCAGTCTAAGTAGCCGCCAGCATCGCGTCATGCCGCACCTTTTGCCAGCTACACGTCCTATACTTGATCGCGTGCCCGTCCTCCTCGGCAAGCTGCTTGCCCAGGATCGCATCGGCGCTGACATCGCTGTCGGAGCCGTCCGCAAGGCCCTCCTGCACGGGTGCTATCCTCGGCCCGACCTTGGTGTTCCGCCCGCCGAACCAGGCGCTCCATCCCGTCGAGCCGCCGCCGGACTCGGGGTCGGCGCGCGCGAAGTTGAGCTCGGAGGCGATCTTTTCGCCCTCGGGCTGGCGGAGTTCCTTGTCCATGGCGGAAGCCTCTCGATTGCTCAATTGGCGGTTGTGTAGCGGGACCGATTGGGGAACGAAGGTGTTGCGATGAATCGCGCAAAGGCGACTGTCGTCTAATGATGCCGCGCCGAACGAGTGAACCGTGAGGAATAACGATGCTATGCGACGATGGGTTGGTTATGCGACGGAGAGCACTGCACGGTTAGGGACGTGGCATGTGTGTGGGAGTGCGAGAGGGGGGACGGATGGAGGGGAAGAGATGAAGTAATGTCAGAAGTTGAGAACAGACTGCGAGCGGCGCACGGAGGGAGGGGAGGATGACGAGAAGGTCAGGCAGAGCAACACGTGGGACGTGCAGGTATATGAAGTCAGGTAGAGAAGAGGGCACGACGGGAAGAGGAATGATCAGCTCCCCTTCGAGTTGCAGTCGCAGTCGCAGTCGCAGTTCGATTCCTTCAGATACAGGGACGGAAGCATGGAACATGGGACATGGGGTCTTGGACGCGGGTTCCTTGCCATGAAGACGTACGTGAGGTACTCTTTGCATGCAAACCGGGCATGAAGCTACATGCTGCACACATTTCATGCTACGTACACTAGAGTCTAGAGCAAATCAAATGAGCAGAGAAATGTAATTCGCCTTCCTCGGGGAACGAACATGTGCAGCAGAAACACCAGAGCAAGTACATGCCAGACACATGTCCCGCCCGGCCAAATCCCATGTACATCTTCCATGGGCAAACGAGAAACACAGCTCCCGCTAGCCTCTCTCTTCTTCCTCCACAGAGATTACGATACCCGCAGCGGACGCCAGCCACCCACTAGGAAGCTAGCAAAGACCAACTCGCCAACGCGGGAGGCAACGATGTGGCCTGGAGGGAGGGGAGGGGGGAGTGGAAACGGAGTCCGCCCCGGGCAGAGATTTCACCACGCCGGCCTACGCCCGACGCTCTTTCAGTACTTCTTAGTAAAGAATGCACTTTTTCCAGAGCACGTCATCGCGGGATGCGGCGACGGCGTCGAACCACGCATCTCCCGCCTGCTGCCGTCGGCAATAGCCAGACGCAAGAGCCAGTGCTGGACTGCCCTTAGCGGCGGGCCAGGCGAGCGTTTCCTTGCGCCTCCAAGCCTTGCCTCGACGGTCTATCCGTAGTGTCCATAAAGAACCAATTGAGTCGGGAGGTTGGCGGCTGCAAAGAGAACAGGACAGGGATCGGCGGCGAACAAGCATCGAGGGGTGCGCCACCGGGAAAGCTTGGTGACGTCGCGTCGGTGTGTCCCGGAGGTTTTACTGTGCCCATTGCCAAGCGCAGAGTCCAAGAGATGGCCAAGTGGCCAAGAGATGAGGCGACCTCTCGGCACGCGGGGGAAGAGGAAGCTTGGCAGGGCCATTTGCGTTCCTCGGTCGCAGTGTTTGACTACAGCCCGCCTTTGACTGTGATTCCACCTGGACAACTCAACTCGAATTCAATGCTGGTGAGAGCTGCTCAAGAGAAAAGAGAAAGGTATCCTCTGCCGAGTCATCTTGTTTAGTACAGCGTCGCATACGCAAAGATGCTTCGGGCTTGAAACTGGGGACGCCAGACACCACCAGCGATGGCCCCAGTGCCCGGTCTGGCAGACGAGCTGGGATGTAGCATGCAGCATGCAGGGTCAGCTCAGCAGCGGCCATTGCCTAGAAAGAAAGCATTGGACACGCCGTGGAACGGGCGGCAACAAGGCGGACAGGCTTTCTATTCTTCTTCATGGTGATCATGTTGAGCAAACACACACACTCACACACTTAATGCCGCCTTGACACTCTCGGAAAGGCATGAGGCAACTCTGTCCAGAGACAAACCAGTGAACAGACGAGATGGCACAGGGAAGCGGGATAAACGCGAGAGCATCGTCCACACCCGTCTTCGCAAGTTCCAGCCGCGGTCGGGATCATGGCTGCACCCAGACAGAACGTTTGAACCCTGGTGGAACATTTAGCAGCCGCAAAGAATTGCGCCATCGGAATTCACAATTGCATCAGACGGGAGACAAACTGTAAACTGGCCATCCGATTCGACGGCGCATGCGAGCCCTTGCCCGTCCCGCTGTTCTGGGACGATCTGGGTTCCTGGACTCGATGCGCAGCCGGAAAGCAAAAACAAAAAAAATATGCAGCAAGTACTCTGTAGTTTCTGTGAAATGCTACCCGTAAAAATGCAAGGAACCGCAAAACTCCACTGGCCATGCTTCCTCCGTCCGGGATGGGTGCTGTTCTGTTTGCCCGCAAACACCAGGCCGTCGTCCATGCTTTGATGCCGAAATGCCAGTGCGACTAAATACACAACAATATGGTGATGTTTCCTGTTGTCATCATGGCCATGTTTCCTCTATGCTGTTTGTTCCCATTCAAAAACACCGTCGTCTCTCTTCAACCATCTCAAGGCACCTGCGTCTCGTCGAAATCACACCACCTGCGAATAACCTCATCCACCGCCTGAATCCCCTTCTTCGACGCATCGATCTGGAACCACTCCCGGTGCACCGACGTGCACCCGTCACAATTAATCGGCCCCGCGTGCAGCCCCATGCCCTGCAGCTCGAGGTGAATCAGCCGCTCGACGCGGTGCACATGCGGCACCATCCGAGGCTGCTCGCCCGACGCCTGGCTGGCGCCCGGGATGTAGGGATAGTACCGCAGCACCTCGATGTCGTACGAGCACTGCCGCGACCACTGCTGCATCCGCCGCTGCACGTTCGCCGCCCGCCCGATCTTGATCAGCATCTTGTTGTCCGGCGCGCCCTTGCTCGCGTGCGCCACCGCCGACGCGACGTCGCTCGTGCGCCGCTGCCTGCCGCCCCCGCGGTCCGCTGAGGGCGGGGAGAGCAGTCCGCGGGCCTCGTTGACGGGCGCGCTGGCCTTTTTGGACGTCGTCATGATCCAGAACATGTAGATGTAGCCTGGCTCCTCGGAGCTGCCGTAGGGGCGTGCGAGCTCGGCCATGAGCGCCGAGGCGACGGACGGCTCGGTGGTGCCGGGGATGAGGGCGAGGTACTGCGCCGTCTGGTGCTGCGAGAGCGGCTGCGGCGAGGCCTGGTTGGAGGAGCTCTTGCGGGAGTGGCGGCTGGACGTGCTCGGGCGGCCGGGGTTGCTCGTGCTCGCGTTCGGGGAGAGGTGGGTGTTGGAGGGGCGGGAGGAAGCCGGCGGCATGGCGGCGGAGCCTCCGTTCTGGACGGGCCGCGGCTGCGGGCGCGGCGGGATGTTTTCTTCCTGGGGATCTTCGCCGAACTCGAGGGGGATTGTGAAGCAGCAGCAGAGGGTGATTTCCCTCCGCCGCCTCGACTGTGTGCTGTATCCTCCCTGGGGCTTCTCGCCGTCGGTCGATCCTCCTGCGTTCGGTCGCGGACGCTTGTGCTTCTTGCTCACGTCGGAGCCGATGTCGACGAGGCCGAGGCGGTCTGCGAGGGTGTCGATGCTGGTGCGCTCTTCGAGGATGGGCTGGCCAGAGACCCGGGGCCCGGGGCTCGACTGGGAGGAGCGGCTGGCGGCTTGGTCGCGGTGGTGGTGGCAGTAGAGCGACTCCTCCTTGACGGTGGGCGAGAGGCGCTTGCCGCGGACGGGGGTGACGGGGTTGCGGCAGAAGTTGCCGTTGGTGGTGAGGCCTTTGCAGGTCGTGTTTGGGTTCTTGGAGTCGGAGCGACCGAGGCGGTCTTCCGGGGTGTTGGCGACGTAGCCCATCGTGCCGCGTGTCTCGGTGACGTCTCGTGATGGTGTTTCGGACGGTCGGCCGAGGATCGTGACAATGCTGTTGTGGTGTTTTTGCTGCGACCTTTGGTGAATTCGGAAAAAAGTCGAAATATTCCTTGAGAAGGACAGCAGCAATCGGGTTGAAATACGGGATCCGCAAAGACGGCGATGATGATGCAACAACACTTGGCAGCGTGAGTTGGCCTTGCTTGCTCCCCCGGACTCACGAACACGTCAAGGGCAGAGCAGGGCGTGAATCAGGGCCAGACCGACCGGGAGGTGATGCCAACGTCAACAACGGCGGGTCTCTCTGTCCGTCTCGCGACCTGCGGCAGCATGGGAGGTGAGCAAGCGAGAGGAAGCATGGCTTGTGGGTGGTGACTGGGTGCGCGTTGGGCTCCTCTTGACTGGGTCCTCGACGTGACCGGGTCTGAGTCGCTGGCCGCTGGACTCGAGGCCACACGCGAGACCGCTGTCCTCTGCCCGCCCACTGACCCCCCGGTGGTTGGGAGGGTCAGTCCAGGTCAGGTCACGTCTCGGTTCTCGCGTGTTGCTGCCTTCGTTAGGGCATGTTCGGTCGCTTTCGGGGCTCGCGACGGGGCGGTAAGCCTGCTTGAGCGCCTGCATGGGAAGAGGTGGGTAACCGGAGCTGAGCTGGAGCTGCACGCGATGTCATCCCAAGATGAGGCTTGGACGGCACAGCCACGCACGGCCACCATGCACGAGAGTGGCTGGGCATGTTCATCCAGCCACCCTTGTCCAGCCACTTCTGCCTAGCCACATATTGCAGCCACACTTCTAGTCCATCAGCCACAAAACACCAAGAAATCATCGTGAGTTTCGAGCGGGAAACAACATGACGCCGGCATTAGCCAGCAGCGAAGTGCGACGGGAGATACTGTGCGGACACCTTTATTTCTCAGTACCAAGCCATGGATAGTGCCAGCCTATCACAGACTTCGAAGAAAGATTAGTCGTCTTTCCCCAGTAAGTCTTTCGGACAAGCAATATCGTAGAGTGGTGTAATGTATATGGCGATACACTTCTAACCCGGCGCTGTACGATCATTCCTCTCCACCAGACGCATGTCTTTTCTTCCACCGATGGCGCTCATACGGCCACGCCGGCTCCGTTCCCCGTTTCAGACGTACAAAAGTTCCGAAAATCAAGATCCGTAGGGCTCTGCGGGGAAATGGACCAAGGAGCGGCCCGAGAGGGTCCAGGGCTTGGCTACTTCATGCGCCTTTTGTTGGATACAGTGGATCAGGATGGAGCGAAGGCAATGTGCGATGGATCACTTCAAACTTTCCGAAGGCATTGTGCAGAGACCATGTTCAAGTCGTTGCTGGATATGGGGAGCGCGGTGAGACTGGACGTTCCCATATGTCAATATCAAGCAGGCAGCTTTTGCACGCAAATATAGAGCATTCGCCTAATCTTTGCGCCTCGAAATGAGAACTCTCGCCTGTGGTTTCGGCATAACGCGACAAGGGCAAGAATTTGCAGAATGGTCAGGTTTTCCTGTTGAGTGCGGTGGTCTTCCTCAGATCGAAGCAAACTTTCCCGGCTGCAAATATCCGGCCATCAACTTCCGCCACGGTATACTAACTCCCATATCTATACTGGGAGTATGAGCTTTTGTTTCCATTAAACCTTAACTCGGGAGAGAGCATGAATCTAGCAACAGAGAACGCGATAACTCAACCACGAACAAAAGAAAGGTCGATCACTCTGAAAAGTGCCAAAGCGAATACTGGTTCGAGTACATCTATTAAGCCCTGCTACCTCATGATCACAGCTTAACAACCTCCTTAGGCGTGAACCGTTTTGGATTATATACAACACCACCATTATGCAGTTCATTACGCTCAGATCCTTTTCCATACCCACGACAAAGCAAATCAGTTATACCTCGCACTCTTCAACTCCGAGCTGTGCTCTTGATCCCTCGGGCTGCCTACCGCAACCTGGAACTGCACACCGTCACGTCCCTCGTCCCCTTTCGCAGTCTCCTGCCTGACTTCATGCGTGACGTGGACCTGGATGATCCGGCGGGTCGACTCGCCGTCCTCCGAGGAGTGCAGATCGCGGTCGCGGTCGCCGTTGACCGTGTCGGGGTCCGGGTTGGACAGTTTGACGTGCGTGCGGCGCCCGCCCGTGCCGCCGATGGTGACCAGGTTGATGTTGTGGCCGGAGGGGCGCGAGGCGTAACGGTCTCCGGAGCCGTAGGTCGAGGCCAGTCTTCGGAACAGGGGCCGCAGCATGGGCAGGGAGCCGCAGATGATTCCGAGATCGCATTCGAGAACTGTCAACAGGACGATCTTGGCAATGGTGTCTGTGATGCAACTAATTAGTTCCATTTTTGACGACACTTGCTTTCTTTCCAGCTGAAGAGGAGACAAGCGGCAGGAAAAGGGGGTGAGACTTACAATATTTGTCAACCTTTGCCGTGTAGGCCCAGGTATAGCCGATACGGATAGTCGTAGCCACTGCTGCAAAGACACCCAGGGACAGAATACCAACAGTCGCGATCTTGGCCTTCTTGGGCACCTGCATATGGCGAAGCAAGAACGCGGGCACCATAGCAGTAGCAATATCCGTGAAAATGTTGGCGGCCGATACAAAGTAGGAGACGTGCAAAATAACCTGCTGCCCCGAGGTGCAGTCTCCAGGCTCGCCCCAGGCGGCAGAGACGGGCTTGCACTGGAAGATGGCAACAGGCCACGAGATCTGCCAGACTATCCAGCACAGCGCAAAGAGGCCCCAGAGGATGTGTCGGTATATCTTCCTCGTGTCTTTGGCAACCCTGAGCAGCGTCCAGATAATACTGGACTTGATGAGGGCACCGTCCAGCACGTAGAGGAACTGCCAGATAATCGTCCATAGTCCGATCTGGTACATCATGCCGACGGTGATAACATCATCGTGGGACCCGATTCCTCTGTATGCAAGTACGATGACGGACGCATTGTGTCCGAGGTTGATGATCTGCGAGAAAGTTCAGCGGGCTTTCTTCAGAGATAGCTGGTAACTGCCGCGCAGCAACTTACCCATCCTGCAAGCATCAACCAGTCCTCGGTAGAAAAGGACTTCAGCGTGATGCGGACGTGGAAACGCAGACACACCACCGCGCTGGACAGGACGGTCATGACAACCGCCACCACCAACATGATGAGCGCCAGGCCCTCGGGTTGGATGGGCTCGAACTTGGTCGTCATCAGATCCTTCGCCATGGTTGCGGTTTGTTCAGGCTGCCCGCTGCACCCGTCGTGTGTGGTTGGACTGTCTCCGAGATAGCTTCGCGGTTCGAGAAAACTTCGCAGGAGGGGCTATTCCGACGAATAAACGGGGAACGACGTTCTTTTCAGCATTTATCCATGGTCCGCCTTGGGTTAGTGTCCGCGAGATACGCTTCTTGCTAGCATAATAAGTTAATAACCCGAATGGTCTTTCTCCAGAATCCCATAGGTGATCATCACTTCCCAAAGAAGAGAGATGTGGTGCCATTAAGGGGGCGGCTGGAAACGGGGCTGTCTAGTAGGGCATCAAACAACGAATTTCTCACCGATGACCGATCAAGACGAGATATCCACTCCTCCTCATGAAGACGGTTCAGGGTGGTGGGACTGGAAGAGGATGTCCCAGGGTTCTGAATCCTGTTGGCTTCACGCCCCCTGCAGGTCTGCGTACGCTTGTAGGCGAGACGCACAATCCCGTCGCGGCACGGTAGCCAAAGACGGAACGTTGGCGTATGACACCCGTCCAGCCAAGATGTACGCCAAGATTCTGCAGCGGCAGTTTCTCGTTCTGCAGCGGCAGTTTTCTGTAGCGGCTGCCCGCTCGTGGGTTTCTACTGCAGCTTCTCATCGTATGCTCCCCACGCGAGGTGCACTCATCGAAGTCGAGACGATTCTACACCTGGACCCCATGCAAGGCACAATTTCCCAGCAGACCGGAGTATTGCCCAATTTGAGTTTCCTTGTTGGGGGCGGCCGTACCGAATCAGGACTGGAAACCAGCTCGTTGGGTGGGATCATTGTCGATTGTTACTCTCGACTCGAGCTGTTGGTGCCGGTTCCACTCAAATGCGCCGGGTTTAACTGCGTCTTCCACATTCCGGACGGGGAGTTAGAGAACAGCATGCTGTAGCAATGTACGAATAGGAAATTGAGCGGTATCTCTACATAAAGACGCGGTAAACGCGGGGTTGATACTGGATGCTAGGCGGTGAGGAGGAGTGGTGTGTTATATATTGGGAACACCTTCCGCTCCTCTGGGACGTCGGTGCGAACTACAACCCAAACCCCGCGATACCACCAGAAAAGGCCGCTGCAACACACCCAGAAGATGTCGACAACTACGACCGAAGAGCTCCCCGTCCTGCCCGAGGGCATCACCCCCGAGTGGCTCGGGGCCAAGCTTGGCCACAAGATCAAGTCGCTCGAGAACACACGCAACATCTGGGGCACGGGCAGCAAGCTCTTCTACACCATTACGTACGAGGACGGAAACGATGCGGACGAGTCCCGCCCCAAGCATGTCTGCATCAAGGGCGTCTTCAGCAAGGAGATGGTCGAGCAGCAGCCCTGGACCGTCAGCCTGGCGCAGCGCGAGGCCGAGTTCTTCTCCAAGATCGCGCCCACCGTCCAAGGAAGCATGATCTTCCCCAAGGGCTGGTGGAGTGGCACCAGCGAGAAGCAGGGCATCGCCGTCATGACCGACCTCGTCCACGAAGGGTGCACCTTTCCCCCGGAGGTCGCCGCTTACTCAGTCGAGAAGGTGAAGAATGGCGTGGAACAGCTCGCCGGTCTGCATGCGCAGTACTGGGGTAAAAGCCAGGAAGACCATCCCTGTAAGATGATCCCCATTCCGCTTCGTTTCTTTCACTGGCGCCTTTTACGCTCCCTAGGGCGGCGGCCGCTCCCTTTTGATCACCGTTTAGAGGAAATCATAGTCTGACCGATGACAGGGATCTGGAATAACTACGACCCAGCAATGAAGTTTATGTGTACGCCATGGCACGACGTCGTCCGCGAACCCGGCCGTCCCAAGCTGCCAGAGTACCTGATGGACGGCGCGCGATGTAACGAGGCGCTTGACCGGTACTACGCCGAGCGCAACCCCCGGTTCCGCACGCTGCTTCACGGTGACACGCATCTCGGAAACGTCTACTTTACCGGCGATGGACGTATCGGCTTCCTCGACTGGTCAGCTTTCCACTTCGGATCGTGCTTCCACGACATCGTCTACCACATGACGGCCATGCTTACCATCGAGGACCGCCGCGCCCACGAGATGGAGATTCTCGACCACTACCTCGAGACCCTGCACCGCAAGGGTGGTCCCAAGTTCGACCGCAACGACCCCGAGCTGATGATTGAGTACCGCCGCTCCTTCATGACTAACGTCATCTGGCTGATTTGCCCCGATGCTCTGCAAACCAAGGAGCGCGTGCACACTCTCTGCGAGCGCACCGTTGCTGCTTACAACGACCACAAGGTCATCGACGTGATCCTCGACCAGCCCAAGCCGTCCGTCGCGGCATGAAGCAAATGAAGCCAAGAAATGCGTCGACGCAGGGCCCAGGAGCCGGCTGCAGGTGGATGACTCGCGAGAGAGGAGAAGTGTTACTACTTTTGTTTATGCGGCAGTGACAAATGCTGTGACTGGAAGGAAAGAAAATCACTCGCGGCTGGGGTGGAAAGGTTCCCAACCCATTTTGGGAAGAGGAAGCTGCTTGGGCAGCGTGTTGGCTCAGGGGCTAGATGCACATGTGAAGTTGAACGCACGATTGTGGAGAGACATCATGTAGACGAGTTGAAGAAGTGGTATCCCGCCCGACCCACATACGGCCACCGATTTGGTGCTGACTGGAGTCTGCCACCAACACGGAGTTCAGCAGACAAGGGGGTCCAGCAGGGGGATGTTGAGCTGCCTCAGCCTGCATGGGCCAACGTGGACGGATGATCGCCAGGGATATCTAGCCCAGACACGGTAGCGAAGACTTCATTATCTGTCAAAAATAATACAGCCGAGTTTCTGGTCGAGTTGAAAGGTTCTGTGCCTTAAAGATAATCACGAAATGTGAACGGGCGGTTGGGTCGACAGGTGATTTTGCCAGCAGGATGGCCCCGCTTGCCTAGCTTCCGGCCGTTGGGGCTTGGCTTGTGCGAACAACAAGACCCTTGTCGACGCTGGCAGGCATGGCTCGAGTCATGAGCGAGTCCCAGAGCTGGGGTTCCGGGCACACGGAGTGATCCGGGACTCATCTGCGGAACGTGAGCTTTCTCTGCTTCTCCAGGTCCAAACGGGTCGCAGCAAGCAGCCTGGTCGTGTCAGGTTCACCGTAGACCCCCAGCGCTAATTTCCTTGCAAAACCGTACAACTTCGTTAAGAGCAATGACGGCCAACACATGGCTTCGGGGAATAATGTCAAAGGAATTACAGTTTGAGCAGGAATTCTCCTTAGAAAGTGTCATTCGCGAGGTCAATATCGAAAGCTTGTCTTCAAGTTAGCCGAAGGTCATCCCAGGTCACCCAGGAAATAATTCATGGGAACGCCCTGCGTACAAGAGCTGGCATATTTCCAGATGAGTGCCTTCCACAACGATAATTGTGCGTATTTCGCAGACGGACTCTGAAAAATGACCGGGCACCCGAGAATTATTTGATCTCCCATGATTGCTATTCTTAAAGGTGTACCACCTAAATTCTAATGCAAGCATCACGTTGTCCAATAGCTGAAGGAAATGGTATCTTGGAGCGAAGAAAGGCCCCTGGTTCCAGGCATTATTCGATATGTTGATGTGAAAGGCAATGCTACCCAGTTCCAACGCATCGTCACATGGATGATGGGGCGCCATGAATGCTCCATTCGTGCTCCACCGGGGATGCCATCCGTTCGGGGGCTAGCTAGGCTAGCCCTTTTGATCCAGCCAGGGTTCGCATCGATATTGCTCATATTGACTGCGTGGAACCACGGAGACGGATAATTCGAGAGTTGTGACAATTGCAATGGACATAAGGGTCGATGGAATGCGGCAGGATGCCGGTGCAAGCGGCGCAACGGAGAAGGATCGGCATGATCAGACGACAGATCTTTGCCTCATCCGAAAGCTGAAGGCCGGCGGCTGGGTTCGGCGAGGCGGCGACAAGGCGGCGCACCGGGCGGGCGGTTTAGCTCCCGCGACCGAGCGTGGTTCGTCTTGTGCCCGGTGCACCAACGGTGTGAATTCATCGTCCCATCGCAAAGCACTGTCGTCTGTCTGTCATATCGACCAAGACGTATTTCCTGTCAATAAATGATGTTCCAAAGCACAGTATAAAAATGTTTGCGCATCTGCAAGGACGCTTTGCTCGTTCAATATGGTAGCCGCTCGTTTCTGCACATGTTCTCAAACGTGCTTATGCTGGGGATGTTTGTGGCTTGTAAGTGAACAGTACATCAATTCCCACAAACACAAAACTGAGAACAGAAAGCACAGAGAGAAATTCCAAGATCTCTTACTTTAATGCTTGATTTCACGCTATTCATAACTGACATCGCTACGTTTGTCTTCACAATGTTGTTAAGGAGAGCACAGCCACATGAGCAGTAATAGCTACTTAGGGTAGTCCAACGCGCCACATCAGCCACAGCCTTCCGAACTCCCACAAAACACCAAGAAACAATCATCGTGAATATCACGAAACACAAAAAAACATATAACACCAGGTATTCTCCGGTCGCTGCTAGCCTGAATACTACTCTAGTCCTCACCAGCTTATATTCTACAGAGAGCGGACGGGATCCCGAGTTCTTTAGTAGATATGGTCGTCGTATATGAGGGTTGAAGTATCTGGAAATCTCATATCCTATAAGTCTTACCTGCTAAATTAGTTGGCTTGACTTTGTAATCAGCCACTATAGGTGAGATGTAAGATAAGACAAATTGATTTTAATAACTCAAGAAGAAACTTTATGTTTTTGATACTGCGTTAGGTTTCCTCAGCCGAGAACAAATGAACGTGATTCCCCTTCCTCCCTGCTGACTCTTTTTACACTTGCGTATGACACATTACCGTTCGCGGGCACAAAATTTCGACTGTCGTGTGGCGAAAGTTATATTGGTCAAGAAATCAGCCTTGTGATCTGCCACAGCAAGTTCGTTCATACCTCACTCACATGCATGCAGTCTGACTGCATGCATAAGTTTCTACACAGCCACACCCACGCCTTGGCAGAGGAATAATCCAACTGTAAAAACTGGCCAAGCATTTGAGAAATCGCTTTAAATCACGAAGCCCCGCTCCCCGAGACCTTTCAAACTGCTACTTCTAATTCAACCAGCTTCAACCGCTGTATATAACGTGGGCCATGGCTAATTGGCATGATAAGGCCTGTTCCTATCCCGATATCATCCTTCTTCCCAACCTGCCGGCATGTCAAAGCTGTGGAACACTGCCACAAACGCTGGACGTCACTCAGTCAGCAGCAAAAGACCAGTTTCTTGGATCAGCTATCGCCAATGACCATGAACAAGGCATATCTTGGCCTCGAAAAGACCTGCAAAGGCCACTTGTCCAACCCATCGACCAAGAACCACACGATTCGCAGACAAAACATTCGACTATGCCATCGGCAGATACGGCATTTGCTTCATTACCCTCTGAAGCTAGCATAGTACTCCGACCAGAAGGGGCGGTACCACCAGTGAACAGCCGTGCTCCTTCGCCGGATTCCGCAATAGATGTAAGGAGCACACGGTCTTCAGGTGATTGTGGAAATTGTATACAAACTGGTGACCCTCAACCACGGAAGCTCCAGCTCTTTCAAAGTGAAAGAGTCGTCTACTCTTCTCTCGCTTCTCCAGACCACATCAGAGTACTCAATCTTCACAAAGGCATCTACGATGACCCGATTCACTTTGACTTGGAAAGTCAATCTCTATGGAATTGCGCCGACTTTGAGGCCTTATCCTATACGTGGGCAGACGCGACAGGAGATAATCGTCGATGTCAGAAGATTTACACGGGACGTTGGTGGGACGAATATCTCATCACAAAGAACTGTGAAGCAGCTTTGAGAAGCATACGATCTGAGACCGAGGACAAAAGGCTCTGGGTTGACGCAATTTGCATCAATCAAAACGACGTTAAAGAGAGATCTCGTCAAGTCAGTCTTATGCGCGATATCTATGCGACCGCTTGGCGCGTCATCGTCTACCTTGGAGACGCCTCTTCAGATAGCGACATCGGACTACCGCTCATTACAGAAGCCTCAAACTTCGGATCTTTCCAAGAGTCTCTTTATGATCGACAAAAGGAAGCTAGCCTCTGGAACCTTTTTGAGCGGCCATACTTCTCCAGAGTGTGGGTAATCCAAGAGATCACATTGGCTAGGTCAATCATGGTTGTCTGTGGCAAATTCACTGCCACGTCATCGAGAGCTGATTGCCAGTTACGCCGGGTAGCAGAGATCGGCTATGGGCCAGACTGGCTCAAGTATTGCCAAACCCAAGGTTTGCCACCAGAGCACCTTCTCTCGCTCCTGGTACGTACACGTGAATGCGACTGCGCAGATCCTAGAGACAAAGTTTTCGGCCTGCTTGGCCTCATTCAATACTCATCAATCGAGGGCCTCGTCCCGGACTATACCCTTTCTTTGGCCCAAGTCTATGCGGGTATCGCGTTCTATCTAGTAGAACAGCAGGGTCGGATTGATATTCTTGAGCATGCTGGAATGCTCAGCAACGACCGCAGCAAAGAGACATGTAGCCTGCCTTCTTGGGTGCCCGACTGGAGCAAGCCAATCTCATGTCACAACGTTCGTCTTTCCGCACGCCAATTTCAACTGAGCCAGAAGAATAATTCGGCCCAAACTGGTGTCATGTGGTATTCGAATATCTCGTCTCAAAAGCCCGACGGTATCAGAGCCAAAAGCGGAAATGTGGAATGTTTAGTCAATCAGTATCTCGGCATATTGAGCACTTGGGGCACAATGCTCCAGGATTTGTCAGATTGCGAACGACGATTGATCGGTGGCCAGGAAGTCATCGTCCACCAAAGCGACAAACCTCCGACATGTACAGCATACATATTTGCGCCATGCAACAATCTCCCACGACGCCTTTATCTTTTCACAATATCCGGATGGGATCGCCCAGCTCTTCTGGCAAGAGTTGAAGACCAACAAACATTCCGGTTTGTCGGCGAGTGTGCCATCGTCTTCGGGGTCAAAGAACTCAACAGCACAAAGCCCGGCCATCTAGCAGACCGCTTGCCTTTGACATCTTTAATGATGTCTGCGTCTGACTTTGCCTATCTAAAATCTATTACTCGCATCATGGAGTCCAGTATTTGGTTTCAGCCACGCCCATTCGGTTCCAGTGAACTAGAGTTGTGGGGAAACGAGTTACCATATGGGCTGATTGATCTGTCTCAACAAAAGGACAAAATCGAAGAAGAGGCAAACCTATGGGAGAATTGGAAAAGTTCTCACGAAAGGATATCATGGATTTGTACCAGCGTCGAGGGCCTTCAGGTTCTCGCTGCCGAGATCAAAGAGTTAGCACACCGAGGTCCTCATACGAATTGGAGATACTTCGAGACTGCTTGTCTGCAGGGACATGTACCCCTGAACAGGTGGAATATCGACCGTTTCGTATGGTCATTGCTTCCAACGAAGCCAGCAGTTGGGAAACGGATGAGCCACGCTCAAAGCAGGCGGGCTATCGAGAATGCTGTGGAAACGGGCCTCAGTTTGCTACAACTACTCGTGGAATGGGGGAAAGACACCGCAAGTCTCCTGGACCATTTGTCCGAATTTCCACCAAAGCCCGATGAAATTTATCCCTGCCTTCCGGGCTCTTACTTGCCAAGTCGTTGGCAAGCTTGTTGGACCAACAGCTGGGATTTGGTTCGTGGATGTGAGGGCATAATCTCCAGCGACGCATCACACTGCCCTCGCCCAGGTTGGAGGGCAAGGACGTTGCTTGAGATCACCGCGCGGGAGTTGTGCCAAACCGACATTGTGACCATTGATAACTCAACCATCCTCCCATGCAGATCTGACGGCTACTCAAACATAACCATCGATTGGGACGTTTGGGACTGGGATGAGTTTCAGAACACCATGAAGAGAAGACAAATACTGCTCGCGGATGCCTTGCAAATGGGCGGTCAGTTATCAAAATACGCCAGTACCAAGAAACTTATCGATGTGAGGGCGAAAATGCTTGCGCGTGGTCACATTACGTCTTGCCAGTGGAACTTTGACAAGGAAATGCTGGTGGACGTAGTTTGACAATGTCGGGCGTATGTTCTTTCTGACACTTTTGCTAACTACCTCGTGTAACGAGAATTGTGCGGTATATTTGTTTGACGTGCGACGAACTTACAAATAAAGTGACACCGAGTCAGGGAGCACTCGCGTAAGTAATTATTGCTACTGAAAATAAGCAGGAAATGATTTGCTGTAGGTGCATTAACGAAGTTCAAAGCCAATTTTGCGTGTTCGGGTTAGTCTGTATAGCTATAATAAGTTAGATCTAATAATCAAGCGCGAATTATAAATCTGTGGGAATTCTTCTATATTTGCTATATCTAACTCCTTCTAGGAGTAACTAGCCGTTTTACGTCTCTATCCTTAGTAGTATACTATTATTAAGTTGCATACCGTAGTTTATAGTAATAGCGTCATTTAAACACTCTTAATAGTAAGCTTTTCCTAATAATATAGAATTATTAACCTTTTTTATATCCTCGCCTAAGCTCGCTAACCCTTTCCTGGTACTGCCGAGGCTTTCTAACGAGCCAATTTGGATTCTGAAATGATGACGGAGACTCCAAGATCCAAGATCCAAGAGCCTATTCGTCTTCTCGGTCATTTCAACGCGGTCCCTGACGACCATGGCTGTCGTGATACCCCGCTTCCAAGAAAGCTGCGCGAAGCATTGAGCCACATAGCTAGTGCCAGCAGGTATGACGACCCAGTCTCCTTGAACAAGAGGTCTCACCTCCTCGCAGAGGAGCCAGACGACGATGATGCCGGATCGCATGAGAGATGCCGCCAGCGGCGGCGCATCTCTCGGCAGCTTCAGTAACGAGCGTGCCGGGAGGATGACATGGGAGCGCCATGTCCCCAGCACAAGTTCGCAGGTAACCACCACGTCGTCCGTCGCGAATCAGCTACTAGTCGACTCGAGCACGATGGCGCAGCCCTCGAACCCAAGAACGGGCCACCCATGCCACTGAATCGTGGCTTGACCGGATGAACAATGAGATCGACAGTGCTCAATGGAACGGCCAGAAATCTGACCAAAACCTGGTCTGGGGCTTGATCAATCGATGGGATATCATTAGTGACGAGCCAGAGAGCTGGCTTTTAACCAGGCTCTTTTTGAACGAGACATTTTGCCATTGAGAGGAAACTTATGGGATTCGATGGACTTGATTGACTTCTGTTTGGAAGACAGAGGAAGATCAGAATGTGACTGATTGAGGCTTGAACACATTGGTTTCCCTGTAAAAGCCCTGTCAAACAAATGCTGGCCGTGTGCCTGTCCAGCTGTGACTGTGAACTTGTAGTACGTGTTGTTGGTTAGCTTTAAGCTCGCAGGCATCTCAGCCTCAAACCGGAGGGATGTTGTAAAGACTGTAAAACCTTCGTATACACGAAACGAATCTTATAGCCCTGACTCTGAATCTCCATGGAACGTCACACTCTATACTGAGCGCGACAATTGTGACGGCCGTCAACTGGTGTCGAGTTTGTTGAAACACGCGGCCCACCAAAGACACTGGCAATACCCCGCGATTCCAGTCCGATCATATCGCACACGCCATCGTAATTAGCAGCTACGCTATCTACCGCCTAGCTTCCCACAGCAAAACCCCATTTTTCCGTCTTAAAAGTTTCCTCGGGTAATTGTGAATCAGGCACAGGCTACTACTCATGGAGCTCCATGAATCACAATGGCGTTGAGCTGCACTCGTCCAACCTCCCACCATTTGCGGAGTAATCCATAACAATCCCTATGCCAGCAGATTGAGAACCCCGAGTATTTCCGCCTTTCTTCTCCACCTCGCTCTGCGGCAAGCCTGTCTCGGTCCCTTGCCGTTCAATTTGTAGTAAGTCAACTCGGAAACGTATGGGGCCAGCGCCAACTCAACGACGAAAAAGCGGTTGCTGGACATGTCGCTTACGTCGAAAAAGGTGCAGTGAAGGAGGACCTCCTTGCATCAACTGCGTCGACCGACAGGTTTACTGTCACGGTTATGGTCCTAAGCCGGAATGGAAGGACAAGGGCGAGAAGGAACGTCAAGAAGCAATACGCTTGCAGTTGAGGACGCCAAATGCACCACGCCGCCGCATTTCTTCGGTCACCCACAGCAATCCACACGTACAATCAACGCAGGCTGTCACTTCTGCAAGCTCGATGGATGCTGGTTCCCTCATCTCTCCACCTCTGGAGCGCGCACTCAGCACATGCTCCACTGATGTTGAAATCGACCTCTCTCTTGATGTCGACCTAGATCGGATTTTGTTCGGCGAGGAGTGGTCAACCTTTGAGCACCACGAGGTGAACACCCTTTCGGTTCAGTCTACGTCTCTCCCTACACCTATAACACCCAACGTGAGGTTCTCTCTTGCGACTTGCGAACCACATCTCACCCATCAGTCATCCGAGAGAGAGATGGATCTGGTCATGCACTATTTGGATCATGTTTTTTCTCAGGCACAAGGACCACACCTGAATCAGCCTCGTGGCTGGCTTCTCTCCGCTCTCATGGCGTCGCCCGGCTTCTACTTTGCAGCGATCGGCATAAGTGCATACTGCCAACACCATGACGCACAAGGAGATTCTGTTTTGCGGGCGACAGCCTATCACGACTATCAAAGTTATCGAACTCGCTCTTCTAAAATCTTCTCGGAGGGTTCTTGGGGTAATGTTCCAGGGGAAGCTTTAATTTGCGCAGTACATCTATACCGCTTGGAGGTAAGTCTAACTTCCTGTCCCTCTTACGGGTTACTCTGACCAACTGACAACCGAAAGACACTCTCAGGGGATACCCCAAAAGCTCAGCAATATTTCAAATCTGCCTTGACAGCAATGGGAGACCTTGAAAGTATTGAGAATTCCCAATCAGCCATGCCGGTGCCACCTGTGTCATCGACCATCTCGCCACACTCAGCCGAGCCTGACCTCTTTCTCCCATCCAGCAAGGCCATGGCATATTCACAATGCCTTCTGGCTTGGACTGACATCCTGACCTGCTCGCTTCAGGGAGTGCTGCCTGACAATATGGAACTATACAATAGACTATTGTCAGACGACAACTTCTGCTCCATGTTTCGGACAGCAACAGGCTGTGCATCATGGGTGCCCAAGGTTATCATGGCATGCAGCAGTTTAGATGTGTGGAAGAAAGACCAGGAGAGACAAAACGGGTTGAGCATCCGTGCTTTGGTTTCTCGAAGCGACGACATTTCGTCCTCTATCGAACGAGAATTACACCCAGATGCGAAGCATTCAAATTTTGATGTGCGTGCTGGGGAGCTGACAAGCATCTACGGACACGCAGCATTGGTTTATTTGAATGTGGTCGTTTCCGGGGCTAATCCTCGAGTCCCTGAAATTTCGCACTCTGTTGATCGTGCGATGAAAGCATGGTCATCCGCAGCACAGCAAACGAAGACAGGATCGCTTCTCTGGCCGTCTTTGGTGGTTGGAAGCCTAGCGGAGGGATCTCAACGGGAGTTGCTTGAAGATCTGTTACGGGAACCGGCCGGTCAAGTAGGGTCTATAATTACACCCGTAACTCAACATCGTACCTACTCTATGCTTCAGACATTCTGGCAGGCGCTGAATAGGGACAATGGCGAGTGTGATTGGAAATTCTTCTTGGATAAGCATAGCATAAAATTAGTCATGGCGTGAATAAGACTGCCTTTCATGATTCATGCAAATTCCGGTTACCCCATGTGCAGACACGCTGGATGGAAATAATTTGAAGCAAGAAGTCCAGCAGGAAACAAATGCTCAGTATCCGATGCAAGACGTACACTAGCCCTGAATAGTGACCTAGGACCATGTGGATGAATTCTGGGGGTGAGACATTCATCCATGCATGACTGATCGAGTTATCCTACGTGCAGAATTAGGGTTTAACGCGTCATTTGGCGCCTCTAGAATAGTGAAACGACTTGGCGCCAGCCATTACTTGTCATGAACACACTTCTGCACGCCCCGAAAAGATCGACGAATCGTGTAGGCGCCGCCATCCCAGCGGGAAGCCAGCGCAAATGAGCCGAGTTACCTCAGTCACCGGTGGGCAACGTTAAGCTTCGCGCCAATATACGCGACTGAGCGGAAAATACAGCAGAAGGACCTGGCATTTCTGTCCCGATTCCTCGCTCCGATACTTAAGAGATCTTTGCCGGAAACGGTTCATAGAAAAGTCGTTTCGAAGTCTTCTCGAACATCATTCCAGATTCCAAGTTCGATCAGTTCATCCAAACGCATCACCAGATAAAGTTAACATACTCCTGACATCATGAAGCTCTCTTGCGTCACCGCGGTCTTGGCTTTTGTCGCTGGGTCTTTGGCCCTCCCCAACATGCCTGTAAGTGGCCACAAACTTGGTCCTAAGAGTTAGGATATGTTTCAATCCTTTATGAAGATAACTGACAGAGGTTAAGATCAACAACGTTCTTGTTGAGCGAGACGGGGGCGAAGGTGTTGCGTCTGGGGAGAGCAGCCCTGCCACGGACTATGTAATTCCCATCGACAAGCGCGATGACAGTCCTGACACGGAACACGGACTACGTTATTCCCATTGATAAACGGGATGAAAACCCGGCAACCGACTACGTTATTCCGATCGACAAAAGGGATGACAGTCCAGCAACAGACTATGTCATTCCCATCGACAAGAGAGAAGAACCCGGCGCTGACCCCGGGGGCGACAGTCCTGCCATAGATTATGTTATCCCTATCGACAAGTGAAATGTGTTACTTGCACTGGCTATTGAGGTTCTGCTGAACCACCTCATTCGTGTTGGTACTTGCCGTCATATGAAGGAACAGAGAATGGCTGGTGAAATAGAACACAATATCAAATTGAAGGCTGGTAGTGTATCTAAATCAGTGATTCTTCAGACTCATTCGGGGCCAGAAGTGAAGTTATCGTTGCTATACTTGAAGTTGCTGTTGTGAAACAACTTCGGTAAAAGATGTAAAGATCACCGAGTTAGCATGTGATGTCCATGACAAAGAACGCAAATTGGCCAGATACCTCCTCAACAACTGGATGGTTGTGTCTATATCTCTCTGGTAAATAGCCAAAGCGCTCAGTAGCGATAGCATAAGAATTTGTTCTGCGTGTCCATAACATGCGAGACCGGAACATCTTCTATGAACCCGCCGAATCGAAGAATATCCGACACAGTAGCGTTTCCAGTCGAATCGCGCTGGCGCTCCCCTTCGTACTGATATAGTCTTGTCTTTGCATCTTCCTGCTGCCATTTCCACCAAAGATGATCAATCTGCGCGTGATGCAGGTAGAAGACTGGGTCTATGGCTCACATTAGCCGGTTACTAAAGGTGGAGGATTATTCATCTCACCGTTTCCGGCAGCAAAAGCCAAGAAGTCACCGCTCACAGCGCGATGAACGCGATTATGCAGTCGATTCTCCATCTCCCACTCGAACTCCCGGTAGCTCGGCGACCTGATAAGCTTTCCGATAGACTCCGGGCCAAACCAAGGGCCGAGAGGACGGCCAGCTGTATCGGTGGTCTTAAAGCCACGAGCTAGACAGTGTTCCACGTAGGTGCGGTTGTATCTGGTGGGACGCAAATGGGAGAATGGGCCATCGGTGACGCAACGACCTCCTCCAACTGCAAGAGAACTCTTAGGGTCACCGTCGCCGCCGAAGCCTGTCTCGTTGTTCCATATTGATGATGCGGCGAGATCCATCCAGTCCATGGTCCAGTCCCAGTAGCTGCCGTTGGTGTGTTCAGCACGAGTTCTGAACAGGACTTGTTAATCAACTTACGGTACTTGTCCTTTGAAATCGCAATGTTCTTTCAACGCAGACTCCCACGCCTTGAGGAAGTACCTATGCCATGGCAAGAATGAAGCAGATCCATGAGCTGGAGTTTGTACAAGTGTCAGACATAGCGAACACACGGAGAGAGAGGTGCATACACAACGATCCAGTTCTTTCATGCAGCAGAGAGAAGTCATCATAGACTGTTCCGTTAGGTCCCCAACGCGCAGGTTCTCGACTCAGGCAGTTTACGGCGTCAGTGAAATCCTTCCTCTCGTCGGCCGTGAGCGCGCGCCACTCGCGCCGTATGGCGGGATTGCGACAAGAAGCGACTTGGGGATCGCCAGACCAGCTTGAAATAGTCAGGATAGCTGACATAGACAGTATTCCAGTGAACACAATCGAACCTGCCCAGAAGATCCAGATCGCAAACTGATGGGTACATCTGGAATATTTTAGCAAACGGAACGCCTCCACAGAAGTAAAGCAAAGGCTACCTGCTGGATCTCTCATTCAGGTCGTCACTAGAGGCATCATGATCATCTGAGATGAGCTCGTAATTCCATCCATTGCTGTAGATCTGAGACAACTTCGAGGCCATCGTTCATTGAAAAGCCGTTGCGAAGCAACGGGTGGAGAGACAGGTGATGGGAGCTCAATGGGATGAACGTGCTCCAACACCGCCCAACAGAACCTGTGCTTGGAGCATTTGCTCGCTCGATCTTCTCGGCGGTCCAGAACTCAGCTATCCATTGTTTTGGCAAGAGCTTCCCGAAAGCTTCTTCGACCGAGTCAGGACCGAGCATCAGGAACACGCCCTACCCATGGCTCCCAGGACACCGTTGGAAGGTACCTCAACGCCGGTAACATATGACGACGTTTCAGACAAAAGTTTCATTAACTTATTCACAAACTTTGCAAGTCCATCGCAGTGTCATTATTGAAAACCCCGGGCCGCTGATAACATCTTCGCGGCATACCCCTTACTTCTAATCTTCGGATGTTTACATATGCTTATGAATGAGGCCTGTCAGTGTTGATCCATTCCTCACTCCAAACCGTGCCGGGACGAGGCGCCACCCGGGAACTGCCATTGAACCGGTCGGAAACAAAGTCCCTGATCTTCTGGAAGTTTCGGCAAGTGTGTGGCCTGTCGGAGTTTATGTAGTTATCTTCAACTCCAATGTAGAAGATGGACGGAATTGGCGTCAAGTCCGAGTTGCAGAGTATGATTTGCCTGAGGTGCTCAATGCAGTGGTCTCGGTGTTTGGTGCCGTGGATTGGGTTTTTGTTCGGGTATATGTCCGGGTAGAACGCCCGGCGGATGTGATCCTGTCGCATGTCAGTTGTTTCCGATGACGACACTCTCTTGACTTCACTCACCAGACAGTGAACAGTATGCATAACTTCTAAGCTGCTCAGAGAGATTGGTAAGCCATGATATTCCGTGTCATAGGCAACAACTTACGCTGCGATATATCCGCCCTCTCTGGGAGCCCAGTACTTCTCATAACCAGGCCCCCACGCCTTTTTCGCTTCGTCTTCAGTAAGGAGAAAGAATCGGCCTAGCGATAGAGTCAATAAGCACGAGGATTATACCGCGGAAGTCAGAAACTTTTGCAGCAGTGATTACTTACCCCAATGAAGTTGTTCCCAGTTGTGATCAATATCTTTCGTTGGTTCACCAACATACTTGGTGCGTGGCGTCCCATCTTCCCGCTCAGGCACATACTCGAACCCGTCATCCAGGAATGCAGGGCTCGCCTCAAACCACTTTTCCTCTAGTTCGATCAAATGTTTTGGCGCGTCTTTATATGTTATTGTAACTTGCTCACGGTGAGAGGGAGTTAGTTACCTAGCTCGGTGTGAAAGCCTCTCTCGAACGATCCAAAACGGGTGGCAGCTCGTAATTGAAGGCCAAGCCACGCTGAAAGAGCGGCCAATAACAGCGTGCTCGTGAACCATACTCCGACTGCGAAGCGGAGTCGGTTCTCCCTTCGCCTAACTGCTTGTGCAGATACATGATGAAAAAGCTGGGTGGCATCGCCTTCCATCTGGTCGGCACTCAGTTTGATGTCCGTGAAAGTCGACATTGCGGCGTTGATGCATCAAGCAAGATGACGATGCTTCTGTGATTGTGGCAAGCGCATTCATCCACAGACAAGCACATGTTTATTCGTACATGGTTAAACCTTGTGTGTAGCGACTCGGCTGATGGGTGGCATTGTCAGTGTCAATTTCAGAACCAGCGCCACGGCGCCAAACGTAGACTTTCTCGGAGGAGAAAGACAATGTCGATCAAAATTCCCACTGCAGGCTAATTGTTTTCTAGCAATCGTTGTTGCCAAAACCTTTCAAGTCAATACAGCTTTAAATAGCAATTTGCGAAGCCCCAATGGTGTTCGAGATGCTCATTTTAATGCGAGGTCTTCTTCTTTCTTGGATGCTGGCTGTAGTTTTGTCGGCACCAATGCCAGTTGACGCATACCTCGACAAGGTTGGTGGCTAATGTTGTGTGGAATCTCGTCAGCGTCGCTCACCGTGTATTGATAGGGAATCTTGCCCACCAAGCAACAGGAGAGTGCCGTAAGTTAAGCAGTCGCTTTTGAAGCTAGGTGAAAGCTGACTTGAACAGTGTAAGTATTGGTCATGCTTATGAACGTTTGGGTGATGGAACGATACTTCCTGCTAACCGTCTCACTCAAGAGTAAGTAAATATGACGATAAACGATTGAGGCTGGAACGTAATCTTATACTGAGAGCTGTAGTACGTTGGAGGACTTACACGAGTTTGACTGAGCGACAAAATGGGGCTGAGATGCACATGAATAGTCTGGTCCGCAGATTGGGTTGTCCAGTGTCAGGAAAGCAACCGCGAAGTGTTCACACCGGATAGGTTTCAGAATATAAACATAAAACTCTTCCTGCTGCTCTATTACACCGAGCTCAACAGGAAACCTGAAGCTTTATTCTTAAACACCTCTGTTCATTATGGTCCAGTCCTGAATTCTATCAAAATCCCTGCATTTGCGCCACAGATTGAAATCGCTCTTTGACCCCGAAGCCCGTGATGGATCCTTTTCAAACACCACAGGCGTGACGTCAGCAGTGCACATGAGAGACTTTCTGATGGTCTCTATGCAATGATCGATGTGTCCTCGAACAAGTTCTTCAGGGGCCCTAAAAGCGGTCACGTTGCTGTAGTCGTAGTCGTTGCGGTAAGTGTACTGACGCACAAGATTCTGGAGTATATTATCAGCTCTGGCTTGTTTTGAGGTGACGAAGAGGGCCTTGTTTACCAGGCAGTGAAGCTGGTGGAAGACATTGAGAAAACCCTTGACGCCTCCCCCCAGTTCTTTGGGAACACGCTCATACTTCTCCGGTGGCGCTTTGTTCAGGGCCGCCAGCTTGTCTTCGGGGAAGCGAATCGGAGGGACTTAATGCGGTTAGCTGTGCCAAACTGCAAGTGGAGGAGTATGGAGTCAATCCTGCACACACACCTCTCCAGAGACGAATCCAGGCTTCCTCCACCTCACGCGTTGGTTTTCCGCGATATGGTGAGGGCTGCATCAAGTGATTCTGCTCTGTGTATTCAACAAACTCCATATCACCAGATTCGATGTATGGCGCTGAAGATAACTCATCAATCGCGGTCTCTAGGATGTGAAGGTTTGTTGTTCGTTGTCAGACTCACAATAGGGCGATAGTTGTCTAGCGCATTCCAGGTCATCTAGGTCCTTGCTGATGATGAGTCGAGTGCATAAAACAACAATAATGAGGCTTTGGCACACCAATGCAAGTACAACAGGATCGCGGAGTCTTCGCGTCCAGGCCCAGTAATACGGCGTTCTTGGAGCGATCGAGCTGTTGTCGCCGACTTCATCGGCCTCAATGTCCTTGATGGTCTCGTATGCAACGGACTGTTTCGCAAGCAGCGACTTTGGCCACATTATTGCTGATGTTTCAAACTACCTATCTTAGCCCTCGAGGTGTGTAGCTACGCAACTAGGCCTGGCGATTCCAATTCAGACTGTACAGAATGCTGGACTTGGGGGCAGGCTCAGCGGCGGACCAGCGCCAAATTAGCGCCATTAAGCCCTGGGAGCGTCCGTGGCGAGGATTTTGGCGCGTTGGCGCGTACGACGAGTAATGGAACGCGCCAATTCCCGCAGACTTACTTGAGCACGCTCTCAGTGTCAAATGAAACAATAATTCAGGCTGCGCAAAGAATGAAACTGAAGTTAACGACTTGGGTTCTCAGTCTCTACGGCTTCATTTGGTAGCTGATGCTTGGGGTAGTGTCTGGAGTACCGTATCACCAAATCACTCTCGACTTTCCAAGCTCTGTGTCCGTCATTGTGCTGCACATCACTGGCCGCCGATTGTGGCTTAACAAGTTATGTCGAGGTCGTCTGGCTCCATCCTCTGATCTTTGATCGTGATGGCTGAGACGGCTGTGAGTCGGCTGTGAGTTGGCTGTGAATGCCTATCGTCAAGCGGAACGATCCAGGGCTTGATGCAGCCAAGGATCCTGATCTGCTCATCAAGATGCCCTTTGGCCGCGGAGCCGAGATTCCCACCTGTAAATACCACTTAATTGGGCACTGAGGCGAGATGTCTCAGAGACGCCACTCAGCTGGCAAGGCTGTGTCCCATTGCTGCCCCAATTTTAAAATGCTGTTGCCTTGAGATACCCATCTTTAAAGATTGATGCGATTATGAGATGTAAGGTCCGGCTATCAAAGTCGGCGGATATTTCAACACTCTAGTTCAATCGCTAGCATTTCTCTTGAATCGCCCGAATTCACTTTGGTTAATAAGCTTTGGAACTGGTATGCCTTCGGTATGACATCCCCGCCAGAACCACCGATTCCGTCGCCCATCTCACTTCGGACTGAGCAGCGATCGGATTCATACACCCGGAGCCATTTCTTGGAACACACCAGCGATGACTCGAGACCGCTCATTGGCATCGGCGACGTAGCCGGAAGTCACACTCAGTCTAACGCGCCGGCAATCCCGTTGACTCCGGTCGGACACCCTATTTCGCCAACGCACCGTCAAGTCGATGAGCCCACGCCAGGCACTGAGCAGGACAGCCCCAAACTGCGAAATAGCCTACGCAGTTCTGCAAAGCTTCTGGAATCCGATGTCAGTGTCAAGAACTCTGATGAGCCCAACATCAAGACTGGCCTGTCCAAGTCTCAGACCAACGTCTTCTACGCATCCAAGCCAGCATGGAGCTCGGCACTTCTGGCATGGCTGGCCGAAATCATCTGGTGCTTCGTCAGTATAGGCTCGGTTGTTGCCTTGGTCGTTGTCTTGAACGTGTTCGACGACGAGCAGCTACCCCAATGGCCGCTAGGACTGACGCTGAACACACTCGTCGCTTTTCTCGCCACCCTCGCTCGAGCCGCATTCGTGATTCCGGTTTCTGAGAGTCTCTCGCAGTTGAAGTGGGTTTGGTTCCGCCATCCACGTATGTTGAAGGACTTTCAAGACTTTGATGCGGCAAGCCGAGGGGTCTGGGGCAGCTTGCTGCTGTTAAAGACGACGAGGGGATGGTGAGTTTGCTATGTCGACCATAAGCCGATTTGCCAATCTAACAAGAGAGCCAGGTCTCCGAGCTTGATATCAGCCCTTGTTCTGGTGTCCGCGATTCTCACGTCAACGCTCACCCAGTCCGCTGTGACCTATCCTGTCCGGATGGCATCCATCAACGGCCCCGAGCAAGCAACAGTATCGCGGTCGACGTATTACTTTTACAATAGCGCAGGAACTCATAACAACCGTAAGTTAGACTTGATAGTCTTTGCTAATCCTTTCTTGGGCCCGATGACTGACAGATGATGTGCAGTCATATATCGACAGTCTGTAGACCAGCACCTTTTCGAAGGTCTCAGCTACGACTACGCCAAGATATATCCTTTGAACAAAGCTCGCTGTCCGACCAGTGATTGCCAATGGCAGACATACAGCTCGTTGAGTGTCTGCACCAGATATTGGAATGTAACGGACTCTTTGAACATTACCTCCCAGAGAGTGAATACCGCCGCACCCATACCAGTCTTCGCGTCACTGAAAAATGGCCCTCGTGCAAATCTGACCCAGCCGCATTTTGGCCTCGTCAGCTTGACGGGTGTGGCAAACACAATCTCTGCGCTATCGGAACCTTCTTATAACCCAGAGTTGTCCATCTACAACATGACATTCATCTACTCCTTGAGAAAGGGCACAACTGACATCGACATGCTGGGTGCGACGGAAGTCGAAATGTACTTCTGTGTCAAAACTTTCAACCTGTCACACACGGAGAATATTGAAGAGCGGAAACTCATCCAAACCACGACAGATTTTGAGACGGGCAATTACACCTTGCCTGACGGCCGGGGGCCATTCCCACTCTCTGCCCTCCGAGATCCATTGGACCAAGAGACAAAGTTTCCCTTGGGGCCAACGGGTGTGATTACACAGAGCCTCGCAAGCGCTCTCGACGGAACATACATCGACCTGGCGTCAGACGCCAGTACTTTAGGGCTCGCCCCAGCTCGGTATTTAACCGCTTTGCAGTCTCAGATACAACCGAACGTATCGACTGCGATGCACGTGGAGAGAGCAATCAGGAATGTCACCGACAACATAGCGACGTCAATGTCGAACAAGTAAGTCCAAAATGCTGGCTGGTGTCAGTGTATCCGGGATACTGATTAGTTCTGAATCAACAGGATTGCCCAAGATTCGACAAATGTGACTGGCCAAGTCCTCGCCGCTGAGACGTTCGTCCAGGTACGATGGCCGTGGATCGCGTTTATATCCGCACAAATCGGGCTTTCCGCGGCCGTTCTCGTGTTTACAATTGTTCAAACGCAACTGTCCGGCGTCGGGGTTGTGAAGAGCTCGACTCTGCCCACTTTGGTTGCCATTGACACGGAAAGCAAGGATACCCTGGAGAGCGAACTGGTCAGACGCAACAGTCTTGGAGAGGTCGAAGACGCCAAGATAAAGTCTGAAATGGCGTGGAGGCTTGGTCTGACGGAAAGAGGGTGGCGGCTGAAGACATGATCACAATTCGCCTGTTATCTGAGGACACATATATTTGTATCTTGATGATAGTAAAGTAAAGACCGTCAGACCAAGAAGCCCATAATGTCTGTAACTCCGGCTTCGTTTGAAATCGGAGCCCTCACGACTCCTTCGTCGATGTGAGAGGAGCGCAGTCATGAAACAGCAAAGAGTACGTCAGTGCCTTGTGCTGCTCCGCCTGTTCGGTCAATGCATGCGCAACAAGCGTGATACAATGCTTCGTATGCCAGAACTGATGACACCTAGCATCCATCCAACCGAGCCCGTGCTCGATGGCATACTCAACCTTGCGCCAGCAGTATAAGCAGTGTAAATCATGTGCCCGCGGGTACGTCGTGTAGATGGCGGAGAAGTTCCCACTCTGTAATTGTGACACCTCGCTCGGCGGCACCTTTTGCGTGAGATCGGTATCGGTGAACCACTCCCACTCGAGGTATATATCCCCCGTGATATCATGGAACTGGTCCACGATCTCGCTCCAAGCGCAGGTCGTCGGTACCCAGGCGCCCAACTGCTGCTCAAAGATACAGCCCCGCTGGCGAGCCTTGGCGGGGGTGCGGCCGCACTCGGGCTCATGGGGGATCTGCTTTGGCCGATCATGCGCCTCGTCGTGGTGTGGTTTCTTGTGGGGGTGATTGATGTGGTGGGTGTCTTTGGAGGGGTATTCGTGGTGCTTGTTTGGTGATGGCATGAAAATGAAGACGACGACAAAAGTGCAGATGATGCCGAGGGCCAGCCAAGCTGTCATTTTGGCGTTTGGGAGGAAAAGTGATTTGGAGCTGGGTGGCTCTGGGTTTTCGCTGGGTCGCCTATTTCTCAAACGTCGAGATAGCCGGACAGGCGGCCGATTGGACGGTAGCTGTTGCTCCTCATCTTTGAATGGGCTACCTAGGTCGACCTCTGGTTGATCTTGAGTTGGTAGAGGTGTGTACTTTGATTTGGTGAAGGATTTGAAAATTGCGAGTTTTTCCATCTTGGCGAGTCCCCGTAACTCTGGTGAGCCTTGTTAGCTAGCTAGAGACGATAATGTGCCTTTGTCCACTGGATTGCAATATCTTGCGGTGTTCACGATGCAGGGGAGAGAGTAGAGAGCAGTTCCATAGGACGGATAAACTGCCGAGTCCTGAGCTGGGTATCAAAGGCAAAACCATCAGCAGCCGAGTCAATCTGGAGTTGCGCCAAAGTTTCTCGAGTAACCAATTTTCTGAGAGAGTTCGGCGCCCGCGCCTAGCGGAGCTCCCATTTGTTCGAGAGTTGAGTACGCTTTCTCTCCGCAGCTCATCCTGAATCAGAATATCGTCTGATCTTCTCGGAGCTGGCTGACAGTCTTGTTGGCAAGGAGATCCTGTGTTGTGGACTGATTCGAACAACACCTAGCTTCGATAATTCCGCATGGGCCAGCTCCGTCGGTCAGCGCCAGCGCCAGCGCCTAATACTTGTCGGTCTCCTTGTTTTGCTGGCAAAAGAATATGGTATGCCTTGTTCTATTACCGATGACATCTACTGTATCCATCCCTCTATTCTTTCTGACACCTGTGGTAAAACAACATGGACAACAGGTTCGCGATCTTCAACAGAGACCTCCTCCGTGGACGAGGAGAAGCAGATCCTGCTGGAGTCCTCGGACACCTTGGAGCAGACGACGTTCAGGCCGAAGCACAGTCCCTTCATACCAACGCGAGTCGCGATTGTGCTTCTTGTACTGTCCAACATTGCTTTCTTGGCTGCTTTGGGCTTGGTCTTGCGGTCACAGTCGAGTTCCAGCCTGCCGGCATGGATGCCGCCCGAGAGAACGGCCAAGAAGCTATTCATGTACCAGAGCGTGTTTGGGGGAGAACCGAATGCAAAGTCGGAGGAGATGTGGACCAAATTGATTCCGAGTATGTCGTTCCCTCCGCTAGTTGGCACCGATCGGTGTATGGGTTGCTGACCATGTGGTTCGATGCTAGTGGGCAAGGGCTGGATCAACGTGACGGCCGATACGGATGAACTTCCATATTACCCGGGCATGGATCGGTCTCTTCCCAAGCAAAGGGCACTCGTCGCAGTGTTTCATCAGCTTCATTGCCTTGTAAGTGTAAAATCCCGCACTGATGTCGACGGTTGCTGAAGTTTGTATTTACCAGTACATGACAAGATCCGGATACTTCGCCGCGCGAGATGGCAAGTTGAGCACGGTAAACACTACGCACCTCTCCCACTGCTGGGACTATCTGCGTCAGTCAATCATGTGTTCAGGAGATACTACTTTGGAATGGTTACCACCTAAAGGGGTTGGGAGTACGGGATGGGGATACCAGCACACATGTAGGGACTACGAGGCGTTGTACATCTACGCCGAACAGCACAGAAGCAGCGATAAGAAGATTATTCATGAATAGAACGTGCTTCTAAAGACTGTAACCTAAAATGATCAGAATCACAGACATGTAGTGAAGCAACATCTGCCTAAGATCACCTCCTTCGCACAAATACCGAAGAAGAAGCGATCGGGTCATCAACCATTGGTGCCGGTGGGGTGGTATGCAGGAGGAAGTCGAAGTGGTCGAGATGGCGGATAACGGAATGGTTGATGACATATACAACAAGGCAATAAGCATTGAGAAAGCACACACTAAACTGACGTTCATCGCTGAGTCCAGGATGCAAAATTTAGGTCATGCTGATGATAAAACTATTTACGATACCACTCTGGACTCGTCGTCATCATTATTGTTGAAGCTGGCCCATACCCTGCCGCGATGCGCAATTAAGCATAAAGCAGGAAGTAGTGGCTACTGATGAACCTTCAGGCGTAATTCATCACTGATTCATGCATGTCAGTCAGCATGTTCCTGCATCTCAGTAAATTCTTAGTTCAAGCAAAGCTCTCCTGGCGTATTTTGATTGGAGCCAGATTAAGAATCGCTGGAGAAGTGACAAATTGCGCCACATCAGCCACAGTTCCGATTACTCCACAACACCAAGAAAAATCATCGTGACTCTGAAGAAACGCCAAAAAGACATACAACACCGGGCATTCGCCGGTCGTCACCGACCCGACTACTACTCCAGCCCTCACTGGCTTATCTATGGGAGAGCGGACGGGATCCCGAGTTCTCCAGTGGGTATGGTCGTATGTGAATGATGAGGCACACTTGAGATCTGATATTCGGTGTTTGGAGCGCACTGGCGTTTGACGTCAGTCCATCAACGAGACCCAGTAGATTCTGACATTTTGAATCTTCTCAAATGAGACACTTTTTCAATTAAACAGACTCCCCAACTGCCGTCTCAGATGGAAATAACTGTCCTTGTCCTAGAACTCACGTGTGAGGCATGGAAAGCCTAGCTAAGCTAACGACGTCAGCGTTACACTAAGACTTATGCTCCAATCAAGTCTCAGTCATATTACGCTCCATCTTCTCTTTAATGAGGGACTTCCCACTCGTTGGCCAAATCCACCCTCGACATAAGTATCTAGTTGATGTTGAGTTGTAGAGTTGACTTCACGGGCTAAGCACAACCCAGCCCAAGTTACCTGCCCCAATCACGACTTTCTCGAATACATGGAACCATTTAGGAGCAGAATCAAACTTTTGAGAGTGCTAAAAAGCTCCTTAGGGAATTACCAACATCCAATCCGCCACAAACTCAACAAGGGGTCTCACACGGGATTTCGGCTTCTGCCTAATAACCCTGTGGAAAGGATGTAGAAGGGAAAGAAGAACAGACAAGCCGCTAAAAGCGCCCACTAATCAATCGATTGCTTATAGTCAACTTCCTGATGATGGGGTTAAGAGTCATAATGAACTGACCTGGATCATATGTCCGCTTTTCTGGGCGATGGGTTTCACGGCTTGTCCTATGAAAGCCAGGGCGCTTGCTTGTAGCAGGAGAGACACCCAACTGCCAGCTGCAACCACTAGCCTCGGCACATTTTTCACAACCTTGTTATTGCTGCGCCCCAGAGCATGTAAGAACAAATCGTCCGTCTGTATCAGCTGTAGGATAAGAGCGATCATTAACGAGACCGATGATGTATCCGAATTCAAGTCGGAGGGGACGAAAAAGAGACAGATTTTGCGACGATGTACAATGAAGGCTTTGGAGAACAGTAAACCAAGTGTTTCTTACAACAAGGCCTTGTTTGGGCTCATTAAAGGATTTATTCCTCACTTCCCGACTGCATTACCGACCGTCTTGGGAGGCATGATGGCTGCGGATCTATACGGTACATTCAACTTGCGACAGACTTCAAGAAAGATCAAGATTCAGGTCAGGTCGTATTTGTAAAAGTAGATTGCTACTGCAGAGATATGCTTAGCATCGTTCTTTATGTGTTTAAGTACGAAGCGCACTAGTCTTCTGCGTCTGACCTAATGAGCACTGCTATGACTTTGTTCCAGCAAGTAAGTGCGAATCGCAGGTCTGGTTAATTACTCCACAACGTTAAGTAAAATGCCGTGTGCTTTAAGCATATGTGTTAGTGGTATACTGAAGGATGCCAGCGGAAGTGGTGCGATAAGCGTGGGCAGACGGCCTCGGGGAGGCGTGGAGAAGGCCGGCAAACGGCTTCGGGGAGGTGGGGAGACGGCTAACAGACGGCCTCCGGGAGATGTGGGGTCAGAGGAGAAGGCGCTGCGGTGCCGGGCGGGCTATTTAGATCCCACAGCCGAGCGTGTTTCGTAGTTCCAAATGGACGAGCTCAATGTAACCTCTTTAAGAACTTCGACCCAAGGTATTAATCTGTCCCAAGCTCCTAGACAGCCATTGCATGATGCGGAGGAGAGCTGGTCTTTGAAAGTTTTCGTTAACACGATCTCAACACGGTAGCTCCTGAAAAAGCACAGTCTCGACTGAGAGAATCACATAGAAGAGCACTCACAATGGCTGCAAACAACTTGGCCTCATTCAAGATATATACGAAGGCATACAGTGACGCCGACTACGATAAAATCGCGTCTTACTACCATGAATACCTGTCCATTCAATGAAGCTGTCATGACTATTTCTCAGATCATTCTCGGTCGCTTATCCGTGTTCTTGTCTCGGGCATTGGATGTGTTCTCTGTCACCCTGACGCCGTTTTTCAAAGTAAGCTTGCGCAAGCATAATAGTACACGATAGACGCAGTTCCAGCATCCTTCAAGGCAAGTCTGCTGTCCTGTGCATCATTGTTCCCTAGCCGCCCACTGGGGAAGACATACGGCTTGCAACTTTGGGTCATCTTTATGTAGTGTCGGACATTTGCCGATTCCGGATTGCCCGGGCCACGCTTCGTACCTGACAATCCTCTAGTGAATCCCCAGAACGGCATCCGAATCCCAGTCTATGACTCATCTCAACGAAGATGCTACTAGGTAATGCTTTATAATTCCCGCCGGATGATATAACATGTCCGTCTGCCCTGCTTCCGCATCAGGTTTCTCTCCCACAGAAATCATTCATCCAGCCCCATCTGGGGCCTTACTATACAAGACCCACCTTTACGTTTTGTTTCCCACATAAAGTTCGTCCTTGAGACGAATGTACAGCATTTTTTTGGCGATTGAAAACTTCGCATTTCTTGTCAAGTTCACGGTTGCCTCGTTGAAATGGATAAGAAGTCCTCTCCGAGCAGTGCCTGGGCCGTTCCTGGCACGCGTGACCGACCTCTGGTACCTTTATCATGTCAAGCAGGGCAGCTTCGAAAAAGTCAACATAAAGCTGCATGAGCAATACGGTACAACCAATCTGTCCCTTCACCCCGAAACTCATTAACCATCCTTTCGTCGGCCCAATCGTCCGTTATGGTCCAAACCGATTTAGCATCAACAACGCAGAATCGTCCAAAACAATTTACGATCACGCGACGCAGTTCCGCAAGTCAGACTGGTATTCCGCGACGACACCTGACAATAGGCTGGTGAACATCTTTGCGGAGCAAGATATCCAGCGCCACGCCTCTTCCAGGCGGTTCTATTCTAGTCCCTACTCGATGACTTCTCTCGTCCATTACGAGCCTTACTTGGACGAATGCGGGGCTCTCTTCTGTCAGCGACTCGACGAGTTTTCGAGAGCAGGAATTTCAGCTGAATTCGGTCACTGGTTTCAGTGCTTTGCATTTGATGCTGTCGCAATGATGACTTACGGGAGACGTCTCGGGTTTCTGGATCAGGGAGAAGACGTCTCTAACGTGATGGAGAATATCAACAGGACCTTGGTTTACTCTAGCGTGGTTGGTATTTTCCCTTCCTTGCATAAGTATGCAATGTCGATGTTAAGTGCTTTCGACCGTTTCTTTCGCGATGGTACGGCCATGTTTGTGCCGAAAATTACCCAGAAGATAATTGACGACAAACGAGCATCCCCGAAGTTGGTTGTTGATGTACAGGGCCAAGAAGATGGGGTGGCTGCCAAAGAGAGTTTCCTGACTAAATTCCTGGCTAAGCATTGCAGCGATCCCAAGTTTACCAACGACTATGTCCTCGCGGGCTGTGCAGCCAACATATTTGCGGGGTCTGATACCACCGGCCTCAGCCTATCAGCTATGCTTTACAACTTGCTGAAAAGCCCAGACAGTATGAGGAAGCTGCGTCAGGAAATTGACGAGTTCACCAGCCGTAGTGAGCTTTCGGAAGCACCTACGTTCAAGGAAAGCCAGCAAATGCCTTGACCTCCAAGCGGTCATTAAAGAGGCTTTGCGTGTTCATTCAGCCGTAGGAATACCACTTGAACGCGTCGTGCCTGAAGGTGGTGCCACGATTGGGGCAAGGTTCTTCCCCGAGGGGGTAAGAGTTGTATTTACCATTCCGAGTCAGTCGCTGTTCGGTAGCTAACAGTAGATGTTCTCTCCACAGTCGGTCGTTGGCATCAACAGCTGGGTTCAGCACCGGGATAGGAGCTTGTTCGGAGAGACGCTGACCACTTCCGTCCGGATCGTTGGTTGATCGATGACGAGGCCAAACTTTCGGTCATGAACAGGAATTGGACGCCGGTGAGAAGGACTAATGCCGTGACTATGCTTGCGTATCGATTGCTGACTCAAACTTATGGCAGTTTGGCCTGGGTTCACGAACCTGCTTGGGCAAGAATATTTCCATCCTCGAAATTTCGAAGCTTATCCCTAGGATTGTTCGCGATTTCAATTTCAAGCTCGAGGGCACAGCTGCCACGCCTGGCGGATCTTGGGAAACTTGTAACGTTTTCTTTGTGAAGCCTAGGAATTCTTATGTCAAGGTTCAACCTAGAAAGACTATCTGAGGAATGGCTTTGATTTGCCTGACTTGGTCCATTCGCTAGTGTTTGCTGAGAGTATCGCTACAGTACGCTTGTAGCCAAAGTATCGGGTCACGTAGCGAATCTTCTACTGTAAACAATTGTAGAACTTTGGCAGCATCCTAGCCGGCAAGGCACAGATTCTAGAATAAAATCTTTCAACTGTCGTCAAAGGTTTAGTCGCATTGCCATTGCCAGTTGCCGTTGGGTCTTGCGAGGGTCTCGCGATTCTGTTCCAATTTCTTCGTTGGGGTTAGTGGCCAGAAGGCCTGAAGTAAGTAGATACCGCGACATCGGCAATTCTGCCGAGTGTTATTTGCGAGAAGATATCAATATGCCTGTTGAAATTTGTGGCTGAGGTCTAGTGTACAGGGCAGGCCCATACGACGTTGATTGAGCCAAAGCTAACAACAAATGGAATACACATGACCGACTTCCACTATCACATCATCCCCCCACGGTCTCTTCCCGCCGTTTTCGCGTCGTGCGCTCTTAGCAAGAAAACTGGAAGCAGGATTGGTTGATGTCGTAGGGGCAGCAGACGTTGGTGTTTTGGTAGCACGTTCCACATCCGCCGTTGCAGACCGAGTAAGCGCAGTCTTGGCGTATTTCCAGGTGATTGAGTTCGGACGAGTCCCTCGCGTAAGTCTTCAGAGCCGGGTTGGCGCTGACCAGCGCAGTGAGCATAGCGAAGAGCAGGAACTTCATTCTATGTAGTGTCAGAATTGTCGTTGGGACAGTACGAAAGTTGGATTATGTTTCGCATACCTGGCGAACTTGAAATGGATTGTAGTTTTGAGACGACAAAAGCGTAATTAGTTGGGTTTGGGGCGTTGTAATTTGGCTCACGATTGCAGGAACTTGAACTTTATAGGTTGAACTTTGGGAAATGATCAGTAAGTCCCCGAGCAACCGTGCTAGGAATCGGAATTGATTAGTTGTTGCCATGGGGCTCATCTGGCAATTAATCAATCATACTTTCTTAGAAGTGTATACCGTCGGGCTGTACGAGACGCTCGTACACCCTTGGTGGAGTAGAGGTAATGAATATCCTTATGTAATCGGCATAAATATGAGGAGCATACCGAAACACAGAGCAATTCTTGACAAGCAACGGAGTAATCCAGAGTAGATGCTTGGGTTTGGGGTAAAACTGGACCACAATGTGGGTAAATCTTTCGGGCGTTATGCGGAAACCGACGGGATTATTGGGAAGTCAAATAGATCAGGCCTGGGTTTCTGGCTGGAGATCTCAGCCATAACCTGATCCATCTCAATTGAACCAACTCCACACCGCAAGTCCGGTCTGGCGCACCCATTTTCGGCTGAGTACCCATCAAGGCCGCCGACAGGTTCCACTTCTGCCCGCCCTGGACGCGACCGGATGAGCGTAACGTGATGCCCGCGCATCTCTCGCCGGATGGGGCGTGACCCTCAGTCGGAGAACACGTCTTCCGCTTCGCAGACCCGGTCAGCTTCCGAGAGGATCAAGACACACCGGCCGAAGTGGAGGTGTTCCCCGGATGATTGGCACCCGATGCCGACGCACAATCACATCATGGAGTGGGGCTGACTCTGGCTTCAGCTGAACAGGATCATCATCTTGACAGGATAATCCGCAGACTGTGGCTTGGGTCCCTATATCATTGAATGGGCTTTCAACATAGCTGCTATTAGTGATCCCAAGGCATCATAATCTTCAGAATGTAGTCTCATAGCTCGTCATCAATCATCATGAACAAGACGCGTGCTCACCGAAGATTCACCAGCAAAGCCACCCAACGGCCAAAATGTGCAGCAGCAGCTTCCCCTGAAAGCCGGTAATCTCGGAGCCAAACAGGCGGCGAGGAAAATCACACCACAAACACACCACCGGGAAGTGGGTCGCCCGGGGTGAAGGCGTTCTCAAAAATGGGTCTCAATTGCCTGCTCTCCAGCTGCAAACCGTTCAAGTCTGTTGGGAAAAAGACTCAAAGTTGATCAATTCCCGTCTCCAGATTCGCCAATCTGATCAATTCCTCCTCTCGACCAATGGAAATTTCAAAGTCCAAATGTGATTCGTATTCGGTTTGGCGGTCCCCTGAGGGCCTGGATTCGCTGGAAAACATGCAAGTTGTCGTACCACACCAGAGCGGATGCCGATGAATTTTTATCGTGCCATCGGCGTCTGCGCACCCCTGCCACACACGCCGCTTTCTTCCAGAAATAAGGGACATGTTCCAAAGCCCGCCAACAGATGTAAGCAGCTTCTCCACTGCGGCGCGTTGATTTATATACTTCTTTCGCCCCCTTTGCCATCGGAGTTGTCGCATCTCGAAATCAAAGTTGCGTTTCGCATCTGTGTTTTGTGTTTTCCCGTCATTCCTTTGCAGCAGGGGTTGCGTCCGATAACATGGCGACCTCAGTAACTTGGTAGGTCACCACGAGTCGCGCCGAATCGAAAGAGTCGCATCGAGCTTACACACAACTCCTACAGGAACGCCACCGTCGTGTTCCCCAACCAGACCGCCTCTCACCAGAGCTACCTCGGCGTCCTCGACGACGTCAACAGGTACAATGTCCAGCTCAACACCTTCGAGCGCCTCTGGGCCGCCTGGTACTTGTGGATGCAGAACGACATCCTCGCCACAGGCATCATGACGTTCGTTATGCACGAGGTCGTTTACTTCGGCCGTAGTCTGCCGTGGATCATAATCGACGCGATCCCCTATTTCCGTAGATGGAAGATTCAGCAGGTATGCTCCATCCATGCTCCACGGAGGAGGAGGATCTTCATCTCCACAAACACCGGAGACCGACCCGGGCTTTGAAGGACTGGTCGACTAACACATCAAACCCACAGCAAAAAATCCCAACATGGAAGGAGCAATTCGAATGCGGCGCCCTCGTCCTCTTCAGCCACTTCACCGTCGAACTCCCCCAAATCTGGCTCTTCCACCCCATCGCGACCTGGTGCGGCCTCGACTATGGTGTGCCCTTCCCGCCCGCGTGGAAGATGGCCTACCAGATCGCGATCTTCTTCGTCCTCGAAGATACCTGGCACTACTGGATGCATCGCGGCGCCCACTGGCCGCCCCTGTACAAGGCCGTACATAAGATGCACCACTACTACTCCGCGCCGTTCGGTATGACTGCTGAATATGCCTCCCCGATTGAGGTTATGTTCCTCGGCCTTGGCACCGTCGGTTCCCCTATCCTCTGGGTGTTCATCACCAAGGACCTGCACCTATTCACGATGTACCTCTGGATCGTGCTGCGCCTGTTCCAGGCCATCGACTCGCACTCCGGATACGATTTCCCCTGGTCCCTGAGACACTTCCTCCCCTTCTGGGCCGGAGCCGAGCACCACGACGTGCACCACGAGAAGTTTATCGGAAACTATGCGTCGAGCTTCAGGTGGTGGGATTATATCATGGACACAGAGGCCGGTGCCGAGGCCCACCAGCGCAGGCGCGAGGCCAGGATCGCCAAGGCGAAGAAGGCTCAGTAAATTGGTTCTACTCAATCGGCTGGTCGTCAGGTGTGACCAGTAAAAGAGCCAGATTGGCTCAGAAATGGCATAGTCGTCGCCGATGGGAATCGGCCTTCATTCTTTTAAGGCCTGCGACGACTTTTATGATGAATTGTAATTGCATTAGCCTTACATATTAATACGATGATTGCTCTTATCATGTAATGGGCGTTATCAATATTGGAATAAGCCTTCATGAATATCTGCTTATTGCAGCCTAGTCTGAGGCCATGTCGCTGACGACCCCTCATTGGCGGCAGTGCACATGTTCAAAAGCTGACTCGCCCCTCAAAGAGGTCATGGCGTATTGTTTCTCTAGGCATCACCCATCTGAAACACCAAAAGCTCAGCGGTATACCAGTACTTGGGGTAACGAACATGAACTTCACCGAGCTCAACATGGAGAGACTGAGCCTAGAGGGTAAGTTGGCAATATCTCTGGAGAATCTTCCGACCGAGCTCATTCACCGCATCGCGTCGTACTGCGATGTCGCCGACGTCCACGCCCTCACCTGTGTTTCCCGCGGTATCCGGTTGTCATGCAGCAATCCCTTTGTATTTCAAGCTCAGTTCTGTCACCATGTAAGAGCCAATTAGTACAGACACAATTGCCTCATCTTACAGACTTGCCAGGCACCCGAGCCCGAATCCAAATCAATCCCCAACAAGTACACGCTGGCACACATTGTCAACAGCGCCTTGATCAGCCGTCCCGAATCCGACGCAAGAACTGCCTGGTCCCACCTCGCCGCCGTCGCCCCAACCCTCCCAAGCCTCTCAGACGAACTCGATGAACTCATGCTCCCGTATCGAGCAGTGTCTTGGCAATCCGCCGGCAGCGTCAAGCTTCCTAGCTCCGAACTCCTCCGGAAGACCCAAGCTTTGATCGGCACATTCTCCACTTTCGCCGTCCTGGGCTGTAAGCTCTCGCTCATCCCCTGTTGACCCCGTCGCTAACGAGAGGAAAGATATCCCTTCGATTGATCTAGGCGTCGCCGCAGCGACGACAGGTCTTCTCATAACCCTCACGGATCCGCACAACTGGGCCTCCTACATCCACGTCTTACCCCAGATTAACAGGCTCGTGCGCCAGCAAGCTTTCGTCCTCGCGCTGGGTCTACTACAGACGCAGGTCTTGAACAACCTAGGCATCATGGCATACCACCTCTCCAAGATGGCAACCTGGGACGACACGCACACCGCCTTCCACCGCTTCAAGACGTCGTGGGAAGGGAGGCAGACGGCCGCCTTGTTGGTGCAAGTCCTGCTTGCGCACCTATTACGAAGCAGCTTCTCGGCAAGGCCGGCGAGCGAGTATCTGCCGTCTCCGCGAAAGCTCCCGCTGGCGATGGTGCAAGATGAAGTGGGAGGCGCGGTTGTGCCGCTGCCGGATCCGCTGTCGCCGGACCAGGCTGAGCGACGGCTCACGGCGTTTTCATCGACTGGGTCCTGGGACCATTGGAACCGAAGGTACGTCCGCCATCTGGTACAGGAGATGGAGGATGGAGAGTGGTATGGGTACTTCACCTGGGACACGGCGCGCAATCAAGCGACGTTTCTCGAAACTGGGCCGATTGAGAACATACGGTTTAGGTTTGGGGCGAAGGAGTCAGCCGGTGGTACGATCGAGGTCATTGCCGATAATTGCAAAGAGCCGTCTGGTCTATTTGCTCTTCACGGTGAAGTTGATATGTCATTGCAGAGCATCGTACTCAAGAAAACCAGCCCCAGGGGGGTTGAGTGCAATTATCGTGGTTGGTTCACCCCACTCGGTATTGCTGGAACCATGAATCCATCACCGTGGGGCTTGCCTGGCTGGTTCTGGATCTGGAAAAAGGAATGGATGGAGGAAACTTCTTGTAAATGATTTCAATACTGCTTTACGACAGTGATTATCCATGACCGTGAAGTTGATGAGTTCGCGATGGATTTGCATTTTGATGCAGCATCCAAGACCACAGGACAAGTCCCGGTTCACCATCAAGCCCTAGGTGCCAAGTACACATTCACAGGCCCCTTCTGCCATAAAATATAGACCTCGCTCTCATCGTACCACTTCTGGATATCGTCCGTGGCGCGGATGTCAAAGTTCCAAATCAACCTAGCCAAGATCAGGCGCATCTCTGCATTGGCAAGACTAAAGACGGGACTTGTGTTAGCAAACGTTGTACTGATATGACAATGGATTTCAGCCGCAAAGAAAGAACATACTTCTTTCCAATACAGTTTCGAGGGCCCGTCGAGAAAGGTTGGAGAGCTTTCTTCGCATCGTTGGCGAACCTCGGGTCGTCCAGCCACCGTTCAGGGATGAATTCCTCCGCTCTGGCGAAATGATCGGGGTTGTGGTAGACGGCCCATTGCCACACGTCGATAGTTGTCTAAGGGAAAGATCCAAGTCAGCTTCTACGTCTCCTCGCTCTCAATGAAGATTCTAGTCTTACCCCTTCCGGAACGAACTCGCCCAGAATCTCGTCGCCCCCTTCTCCGGCCATACGCGGGCTAGAACTGGGGACGGGTGGATACAACCTCATACTCTCATCCAGCACCGCCGACATGTACATGAGGTTTTGGACGCTGAGCATGTCAATCTGGTCCTCGGTTTCAAATGCCGACCTGACCTCATCGTTGAGCTTCGCCAAAGCGGCAGAGTTGGTTGCCAGGAAGAATGTTGCGGCGGAGAGCAGTGTGGCTGTCGTCTCAGAGCCAGCGACAATCAAAACGAACGCATTCGACGTGAGCTCCTCGAAACTTATCGTCTGTAAATGATCAGTACCAGCTCGCCACACCAATCGATTATGGGTTTCAAACTCACAGCACCGGCTGATTCAGACTTTCTGATCATAGCGTCGATGAAATCAGGACGATTGGTCCCGAGATCTAGCCTCTTCCGCAACTTCTCCCTAGATAACTCTTTGTTTTCTGCAAACTTGGTAACTAGGCTGCGGGGAATTGTCATCATGAGCAATGGGCCCACCCATGAAAGTCGTTTGCTGCTAGTCAGGAAAGCGATGTTCTTGATACTCTTAAAGATAATATCAACCCAAGGGTGATACGTCTCATCCTCAAGGCACCCGAACGGCTCGCCAAACGCCAAGTCACCGATGACATCGAACGTTGTGAAATTGAACCATCTTTCCACGTCGACGGGGCGCGATCCACCCTGCGATGCATCGCGAAGTTTCTTAAAGAGCTTGTCGACGTATTGCTTGATGATGGGCTGCTGCGCCAGCATGGTCTGAGCTGAGAACCCGTGGGCGAGGGCCCGGCGGAAGCGTTGGTGGTCTGCGCGGTTGGAGCCGATGATGTTGTCGCGATTGGGGATGGAGTTGAGCAGGTCTTTAGGGTTCTCGCCTGTCTTGCGGTGGCCTCGCACATCCTGCATGCCGTCGGGGTGGTTGACGGATATGTGGGTTGGGCCGACTCGGACGATAGGGCCGTACTGTTGATGGAGCTTCAAGATCTTTCGATGGCCGTTGCCGGAGATGTAGAGGCGTACGTAAGGGATGTAAGAGACTGCCCAAAGCTTGGGACCCGGAAACTTGCGCAGAGGGCTGAAGAAAAGTTGGTAGATGGCGTAGCCAAGTAGGTAGGCTAGGAGCTGAGAATCATTGTTAGTGGTGGCCCATCTACTTGGCTGCGGTAGAGGTGCTTACGGAACCACCTGTGACAACTGGTGCCATCATTGCCAAGGAGATGCCCCCAGCTCCAGTCTCCAAGTATGACAACATCGCAGGGTTGGAATTTTCGAAGGCGGCCAGACTTTGATAGTAAGATATTATAAAATGAACGTCCAGATAAGGTAGCCACCAACGGTTGTGATCTGAACTTTACTTCAATGCCACGGCTGATGGCCTTTTTACTTCAGATCAATGCCATCTGATGTGGGGTTCATCGGGTTCTGATACCCTCCGTACGGAGCCCTTCCGAGGATCATCAAGCGGGTTTCGGTACCAGACATATGCACCGTAGTCGCGGAGTTGTAATCGATACTACCGCGAATATGAAACACCAGTCAAATCGCATCGAATAGCAGCACAATTCACAAGGACTCAAGAAAAAACGTCCGCTATATCGACGATCCATGCATGTAATAATGCTGCTAACCGCCCCTGAGCGGGCTTCTCCGCGCGGGGCCGGTCGGCGCTTGAACAAGGGCCGAGGCCGAATAGCGGGCCGGAGATCGCTTTCATTTCACGAGTTGCCAATCCGGCACATCATACTGGTTGATACGTTTTCCTTCTTTCGTATAAATCCGTTGAGTTCTCCAGCTACTGTCTGAGCATGGTCAGTGAGGTTCGTCCGGTACAACCAAATTCCTGCGTTCGTTGGATGGCAGAACCAGCCCACTTATTGGGACAGGGATTTGCATGAAGGTGAGCCGGGTGGCGGTGCGTGGTCAAACACCATGTTCTCGTGATAAATCGTGATAAATAAGCTCGTGTAACAACGACCACCCTCAAAGCCGATGGGCGAAATTTCAATTGGTGAATCGGGCCTTACACACCTTTCAATTGCTGCAAGGGGAAAATTGACTCACCCAATTCGCTTTGACTTGGGCTCACTAGCCTTACATTTTGCCAAGCACTCTCATTTTAAATAGCATGCAGTCAGCAGAAGCGAGCCCAAAGTCCCTTATTTGCTCGTTCCTTTTCGCCCTACGGCGATGGAAAGCAACCGATGTTACTCAAATGCTGCGCCGAGGCGGCACGACGTATCCTAAATTGGGTTACTTTCAGCTTTTTCTGCCAGGGCATGTTGGATTGCTGAGGCGAAGTATTCATAGTAGGCGTCTCGATTGGATTCAGCCTGTAGGTTTATGATGAGTTTGGCCTCATTCGCGATGCTTAAAATGATGGGATTGCCGCCTGATTTTGGTGGGTTTCTTCCCTCGCTACCCACATCTTCATTCATTTTTCGTTTCTTCGGATTCAGGTACCACGCTCGCTGGAATTGCACACTCCATTTCAAACGCAAATAATAATAACGAAGATGTCGCGCTACATTCTTACGGTAATCGCAGCCGCTGGTCTGGCCCTCGCCAAGACAGACATCGAAGGCTGCACCTCCTTCACCTCCACCGTCACCGTCCGCACCGAGATCGGCTACGGCAACACCTACGAGACAGTCATCTGGTACGTCCCAGACACCCTCGAGATCTGCCGAGGCGTCGACTGCGGTGGCGGTCGAGCCCCGCCCCGTAAGGTTCCCGGGTGCCCCATGTACTCCGGCACGGAAACTGTGACGGCGAGCTTTCTGTCAACAGACCCGGCCGCCCCGGTGAGCACCGTACTCACCGTTACGCCTACGAAGACTAGCACTGTTGCGCTTGTGACGGTGACAACGACGGGCAGGACAGCCAGCGGGGCCGCGGAATCGGGCGCTTCGGGGACGGGCGCGAGCGCATCGGCAACTGGCGGCAGCCTCGAAGCTACCACCGCTTCTACGACGAGCGTATCGGCAGTGACGGAGAGTGCGGGCGGAAGTGCGACTGGCACCGGAAGCGGCGCAGCAGCCTCGGGGACGGAGACAGCAGCGGGAGCGGGGCCGACGGCAAGGGCTGGCGTAGCCGCTGCGTTGGGTGTCGCCGCTGCTGTTGCGCTTCTTTGAGAGTTAGAGGATCATGGGAGATACCTGCAACAAAGGCAGAGGAATGCACGTAGTAATTTTAATCACAGTTTGGCGAATACGTGCCGTAATGACGGGTCACTGAGCTGTATCGGGGTTCTAATTTAAGCATCCAACTCGCCAAGATGTTAACAAAGTCGAGGCTTCATTCGTCCGATTTTTGAGAAAATCCAAAGTCTAACATGAGTTGAAGGCGGAGTAATCACAAGCAAACGAGCCGCGAGACTTACGCTGATGCGCAGAAAGGATTGCCCATAAACTTGGGCGACCCGCGACCCGCGACAGATCAAGTAAACTGATCCCGCAAGCACACCAAAATGTCGAAGCCTACAGTCATCCTCGTCCACGGAGCCTGGCACTCCCCTGCTCACTATCGGGAGTTCCTAGATATCCTCGAGAAGAAAGGATACCCGTGCGTCTGTCCGAGCTTGCCGTCTGGCGGCAACCCCTCACCGGAAAACCCGCCAGAGGCAGATGTTCGGTGCATCAGGGAGACGATCCAAAAAGTGGCGGACCAGGGAAAGGAGATCATTGGCATCGCACACTCATACGGCGGTATCATTGCTACTGAGGCATTTGCAGGATTTGGCGTCAAGACTCGAGCGACCGTGGGCAAAGCCGGCGGCGTGAAGTGGCTCGTGTACTGCTGTGCTTTCATCATGGAGGGGAATGAGACCATGTACGACATAGCTCCGCCAGAGCTGCTGCCGTGGCAGACTGTCGAGGTAAGCTACCGCATTAGCTCCACCGTATGATTTACTCTGACTTTTGAAGGGGAGCTTGATATGCTTCACCCAAGGTTATGATATGGGCGCTCTCTTCTACTCGGATTTGTCGAAGGAAGACCAGCAGAAATGGGCAGCCTTGATGACGCGCTTCCCCAAAGCGTGCGCAAAATACGCCACCAAGAGGAAGGCTTACGAAGGCATTGACACAACATACATCTACTGCGAAGAGGATGCTTTGTTTTCTGTGGTCGCACAGAGGATCTTGGTGGGCAGAGTGAGAGAGCGTGGCTTCGAAATTAAAGAGGAAAGTTTACCGGCAGGGCACTTCCCGATGTTGAGCATGCCAGATAGACTGGCGGAGATCATCTTCAAGTTGCCTCTTCGAGGGTCGAAGCTATGACCTCCATCCATCTCGTGTAGTGTGGTACAATGGACGAAAATATCGGATACTTTGATCCTGAAAATCCTCCCGTCTCGTGCCTGCAGCCCGAGTCTGAGCATTACCGCGACAGGAACATCTTGAGATGCAAGGCTGTATCGAATTCTTATGCTTCTTGGACGATCATACGAGATGAACACGATTGGCGTCAAGTGGCTTAGTCTACTACGCAGTATGTGGAGTTGATGGAACCTGTCAGAGGCAACCCACTTGCGATGCTATTCGCTACCATTAGACCAGCCCGGTCAGTACGGATTACAAGGCGGATTCAGGAATCTTTATGCCGAGTTTCTTCGCCGTCCTCTCCACCCGGCCAACCTTAAGTCCCCGGAACCCCTCACCGCCACGCTTGAGCCATACTGGTCTGGGCCATTTAGACTTTCGGCACAGTGGAGGGGGCATGAACGACGGCATCAGACGAGACCCCGAGAGCGAACGCAGGAATAAACATGAGCCGGCCGGACCGCCGACCCCCGGCTCCGCGCAAACGCAATCTCCACATCGCCAACTCCCCGGCCCCGGCTCCATATGCAGTCTGGGTTTCAAAATCCTGGGGTGAGGCAATTCACGACACGTCTTACGCGCGGTTAATCCCATCCTACCATGGATCTCGGATGATGGACCCTGAAGCCGTGATTCGATGCCGGCACGCTGGGAGATCAGCCGGGGAGGGGGTGGATGCTTTGCCCAAGGCTGATTTGACGTGTGACATGCATCTTCTGTCGTATTTTCGGGTTCTCCAAGGGTCAGTTGTACGACGCGGTCTGTCTTGCGCCGTCTGATGGTTGTCATGCCGTGTCGCTCTTCGGGCTCCGGGCGAGCGCCGTGTCGGGATAGGAAGCTTTGGCCTGCCGGGCTTACAACAGCTCTGCATTCATGCAGCAGGGTCCGGAGGGGCATGTATATAAGCCTCTTCGTCCCCGTCTGCTCTACCCATCCTCGACACAATTACAACCAGCAGCATCATTAACATCATCTTCGATAACCTCAACCGCAATCACAACTCAGCATCAAAACCGACTTCAGTCAGACCAAACAACCGCCAACATGCCTTACATCGTCGCCGTTACTCCTAACATTCCCCCCGCCGACAAGGACGACTTTCTCGGACACTGGCCCGCGATCAAGGCCGATATTGCCAAGCAGCCTGGTGTTCTTGGTGTTTCCGGCGGCGAGGTGATTGGAGAGAACTTTGGACCGGTGTCTGAGTTTAAGTTCTTTCAGACCATGGGTAATGACCGGATACTTCGTCATACAACGTAAGATGTTTGAACGGTGTAGTAACATGTGATTTAGCGTTTGCATCGGCAGAAGACGAAAAGGCCTTTGCCGACTCTGCGTGGGCCAAGGAGCATTTCCAGAAAGCCGCAGCGAAGATGGGCGCACCTCCATTGATCAGGAAATTCCAAACCAGCGAATTCCCAGCGGACAAGCCCAAGGCCTTGACCCAGTTCACGTTTCTTGAATTGGCAGATGGAAGCCAGCATGAAGGAGCGACGCAGGCGTGGATGGATCTTGTTGCCGCGATCGGCGGCAACTCGATGGGTGGTGCTAGCGCTGACGACGGCCCGACAACCGGTCTTGGTGTTCTTGGGTGGGATAGCAGAGATGTAAGAGCCCACAAAGTGTCAAGCGTTCATAGCGAACGGAACTAACAATCTGAACAGCAAGCTATCGAGACATACAAGAAACCTGAGGTTTCGGCTGCCTGGGATAAGTATAAGACTTTCGGAAAGGTCATCACTATTCTGGTGAAGCTTGAGGCATAGGTGAAGACCGTGTGTATATGTAACACAAGGTAGTTCTGGCACCAGACAGGCTACCTTACCTAGTAGGATTCGAGAGAAATTCAGAAATATTAGGCGGACGGTTACGGTGAATGAAGTAGGCTCGGTGAAGGTTAGCTTAGACTCAGGCATCACAACAGGCAACCAAATCACTATGCGGTGTTCACCATATTCACTAACGATGCCTCAACATCCACTTCAGTATTTAAATCCTGGGCTGGAAGGGTTTCAAGAGCTAGATTTAGAGAGCGAATTATCAGACTTTGTATACACCTCATCACCATTCTACTTCATCAACATGTCTTCCGGCGGTGGTTCCAGCAGCAACAACGGCTCAGGCGCAAACCAGTACGGCTCTGGTGGTTATTCCAAGAACGACTCTTTTGCCTGGGGATCTAAGGGCCAGTCCTCCTCTGGTACTTACATCGACAATAAGGGTTACAAGAGAAACACCAGGGACGACTCTTACACCTACGAGTACCCTCCCAGGATGTACAACCCCGACGGCAGTGTCAAGCATTCCTAATATCTGCCTTGGGGCAAGCAGCGGAGATGCAGTAAAGAGGACGACCTTCACGGGTCCAATCCTTCCCGAGATACCATGCACTTAGAGTAGTTTTGCTAAAGCAATACAACAGTCAAATACCCTGAACTCAAATGCAATTGCATTAACATACGTGGACACTTTGAATGATTTTCTTTAGAGGCTTTTACTTCATAAATGCAAAATGTGACCTGCACAATGACATTTTCCTCCACGCTCTAGGTACCTAGGTTAAGAGCCTCTAACGATTGCAATACGCTCCTCGTTACCCAAGACTCTCCATCCACATGGTCCAGACTGACAACCCTCGCCGCAGTGTGCTTGAGTCCTGCCACAGAAGCCAGCCTGACTACAGCAGCCTCCTTGGGGCCATGACCCACAGACTGTGCCCTTGTGCGCAAGTCCACACGTTCCATCAGTCGTGGCTCCCCCACTGATGCAATCGCCGGACTGACATCCGCTACCGCAATGAGCATCGCTGTTTCCACACCATCCAGCACTGAAGATATGTTGTTAGTGGGTGACTGGTGATCACAGCTTAGGCAGAACCAGACAAGGGATTTGATGAAAATGTAGACGAACCTTGAGCAACAGCTGCCCTGAGGCCAATCTCCGCAGACCGTGTTTCCATTTGCGTGGCCACAAGTACCGTCCGTAGTGTTCGTCGGCTCCAGACCACTGGTATTTGTCAGAATTGACGACCTGGATTTCAATGCCAGGCTGCTGTAAAGCTTCTTACCTCCCGGCACCTGAGTTGAAATCCACGCTCCATGCCATAGTTCCACCAAAACACTGATTATCTGCCCATGCCTTCTTCTCCTTGATAGTATCAGCATCGTCGTAACCGATCCACTGATCGTCCCATGTGATTTGCTTCATCATGGTGTCAGGCAAGTACTTCGGTATCAAGCCCTTCTTCTGAATTAACTGCTCGATCTCGACCAAAGACATAACGCCGTCGCTGTTAGTGCAGACGCCGGCCTTGCTTGGGCCCTTGAAAGAGCACTCGAGGTCGTTGCAGCTCTTGTCAGTTACCGTGTATCCACGCCCGTAAAGCGCAACACCAAAGTTGATCTTCGAGGGATCCAGCTCTGCAAACCACAAGGGGAGGGCGTCGGTAGCTATGTCACGGATATCGGCCTGACCACGAACGATGGAACCGAGTGTCTTGACGTCCTGATCCCAGAAGCCGTGGAGATCTTTGGTGTTGGGCACCGTAAGCCAAGGAAGAATACCCAGGGAGTAGCCAAGGAACAATTAGATCAACTCACCATATGCCATGAAGCCGAAGAAGTCCACAGAACTCTCCATTGCCTTTGCATCGAAATAGCGCAGATACCAGTAGTCAGGCGCGAGAGTTAGACTAATACCGTATGCGCCATTGAAAGCAGCATGCATCTCTTGAACGAGATATACGAGGTTCTGGGTGTCCTCCGGGTTGCCTCCGCGCTCGGAGGCGACGGGATATTCCCAGTCAATGTCAACACCTTGGAAGCCATGCTGCGGCAAGAAGGCCAACAGAGAGTTAATGAAGGCTGTGCGGCTTTCTTTGCTCGCAGCCAGCTTGCTCCTGGTAATCCACATGTCAGTCTCATACACTGGTACTGAGAGATTGGCAGACTTTAATGGCTCACCATGTCCCATGCGTTGCCTTGTTCGGGTCACTGAAGTCAAATCCACCAACTGCAATCCATCTAGTGAAACAAGCAGATCAGTGTCTGGTAGTCAAGTAAGTAGGGCCGAGCAGCAATGGGACTCACGTTTGCAGCCCTCGACTCTTCAGTGCCGCGAATTCCGAGTAAAGAGCGACATCTCCAGGGTCTGCGGGCACCACAGCAAAACTGTTCGGATCTATGGAGGCAAAGGAATAGTAGAGATGTGTGTATCCCGTGCTTGCGATATCGCTGGGGTAGATGTGATTACACAGACGATCGCGGGTGTTGGAACCTTGGTAGTAGCCGATGGTCCGGCCGTTGGTAGTGCCGCTTCCGACGCCGCAGGTACGACCAGACTTAACTTCACATGAGCCGAAGCCGGCTTGGCATGGAAGAGTTGCACCTTGAGGGTCGGCATTGCCGCAATAAGTCTCCGTGGTCTAAGAAGCATTAGCTGAATCGTCTCATTTTTGCTAGGTAGAAATCAATCAGGAACGACTCACCCCACACCAGCCCATAGCAGAACAGCACAAATTCATACCGCACTTGACCTTGCCACCCTCGCTATACTTTCCGCACATAGCTGTTGCTGTGCAGCCTGATGTGCACTAAAGTAGGACATGTATGTCAGCAATTTGACAGGAAATGGCGGACACTTCTGACTGTCGCAAATTCGCAGGGTCACCTCACTTACGTTTCCCTTGCCGCAGTATTCTGGACCATAACCGCAAGTTCCTTTTGTGCTGCAACAACTACAAAAGATAACCATTAGCAATTAGTCACGAAGCTTTCAAAGGTCCACGAGAGTCCCAGCCTGATTGACTGGCCTACCTTTTGTCTGCGCAGGTTCCATCACTAAGACACTTGGTTGCATCTCGGCGGGTGAGGGGCGATCCTGCGAATGAATGGCCGTCGTGACCGGCGTATATAGTGTCAATTATTTGTGGTGGTGTGAGTTGAGGGTGCTGATGTGTCGGGTCTCTGCTATGAGGGGTTGTTTCCGCACGAGCGTCTAGGTTGTAGCCTTGGTTTGTGTTGTCTAGAAGACGCAAGTCAGATGACGCCACACAACTTAACGGACGTGAATAAACAAACCGTAGGTTATCTCGTCTGGGAATGTCAACTCAGGTAGATACGTCGCCTGGGTCGTCCTCACGAGCGACTTCGTGAGAAGCAAAGCTGAGATCAAGCCTACAGCTTTAGAAGAAAACATCTTGAACACGACTGCTGATGATGCCGACTCAAGTCGAGAAGAGGAATGAATCCGATATATGATCTGCCCTGATTTACCATATTCTTTGTCTTGAAAATGATTACTACCATGGTCCGAGGCAATGCTCGACCTACCCCATTTCCAAGAACTTGCCTTGGTGCGAGGGCCCCACCACAAGATCATTGCATGCTGGTGCCATCGACGGCAAGAAAAGCTGATGCCTAGTCAGTGTAACCCCATTTTGTAGAAAGTTGCCGACATATCCGATAGTTTTATTGAGGGACTTTCCGCGCTGAAAATAATTCTCCGACCTCGTATCGTTTCCAGGGGTTGTGGGTGGTTCATCTTCTCTATCCCCAATGCTTGGTGTCTTTCAATCCACTTTGTGGGTTTCCCAAATACTACACGCCTATGTTCTGATTGGGCCGCTCGGTCTCATGATAAAACGGCCCGCGTGAGATCAGCCAAGTGATCCAATAATGCTTATTTGATCCTCCCATGATACCCTAGATTCTCAACAAGCTTTTCCTTGCATCTTCTCGAAATCTAAGCTTCCCCTCGGGAATCCTCATAGGGTCGCTCGGGCTCTCCCGCTCTGGATTCCCTACACCGTTGCGCAACTCGCGGGAGGATCGCCTCAAACAGGCAGTTCGGTTCTTCATGTGGATCATAGGATAAGCAACGTTACGCATGGGGCAGCCCTACAGACCATCGCACATGGAGAAGAAGCTCAGCGTAAATGCACCCTTGGGCAGTTCGTTGGGTCGGTATATTCGCCGTACCTGGCCAAGGCGCCGAGCATCATAGCAAGACGGGCGTCGACCGAAATTAAAACTATGAAAATATCGAGTCTGGATTTGCGTATGTTTGTTTAGCGCTTACAGAAGAAAAGACTTCGCGCTCAGCTGATGGGAACAGAATGGGAAAAGTAAAATGCCTCAATGACAATGAGAGGATTCGGGGTCGGTCCATGGTGATCTCGGCCGTGTCGGCAATTTGTCGGTGGGTCGCATTTCGGGCTTATTGTGCAAACGCAATGTCTGAAAGGACGATGCTGAGGCCATGGAAAAAGCTGTAGCCGGCAATCATTTAATACATGAAGGTTGTGTATGACGATAGCAAGCTCCTAGCTGTCTACCTAGCTTTACCGTCAATGACTCCATCTTCACAATCTCGTCCAAGATGTACCCTGCTGCCATTGCCGGCTTTTCACTGATATGGTGTAAGTTTCATTCATGTTTCTCAGACTAACCCCTGATGCCCTAGTCTGGTAGCCACAGTCGCACCTTCAATCAGTGTGTCACTCTGTGATTTTCATATCCTGGTAGCGGTTGCTAATTTAGCCTTTAAAAGATGATTCCTTCACTCGGTATACCACTGACCCGTCTTCCGCGCCTTACAAGCAATGGGATGGGATAAAGGTCGAACCGAATGCCGGAACCGGCGAGATTCAATTTTACGATACAACCGAAGATCTCACCTATGTGTTGTCATACCCCCCAAGTATGCCGGGGAACAACGAAGACCAGCTGTTCATCCTCCCACAACACAAGGACGGCAGGTGGACATCAACTCGGCTTGAAGGAAAGGCTGCTCATGGGTGTCCAGAGGGCAAGTCGCTGATTTTACAGGCTGAGCTCCGGGCAGGCAACGCTTCGTCTGATAAGCAAGGTGGCGTCTGGCCGGCATTTTGGGCTCTGGGCGAGAGTCGTAATGATGGCGTCGAGTGGCCCCTGTGCGGAGAGTGGGACATCTTTGAGGCTTCCGATGGCCACGACTGGAGTCTTGCGTCCCTTCACTGGGGCGTGAAGAATGATGCCGGTGAAATTGAGAAACATGATGCCCCTTCCGGCAATACCAACGACCGCCAGCACAAATTCGACCATACCCAGTTCCATACCTGGGCGTTGAAAGTTGATCGCACAAACTCCAATTGGAAAGACCAAACAATTCAGTGTATGTGGACGTGTGGACTGATTATCCAAGAAGAATCTATTGGACATCTACTAATGATATGTAGGGCTCATGGATGGCGAGAAGTTTGACGAGGTCAAGGGAAGTGATGCTGGCACTGAGAAAGAGTGGCTGCTCCTCGCTGACCAAGCCTATTATCCTGTCCTGAATGTCGCAATCGGGACAAATTTTCCCGGGCATGGAACGGTCAGTGAGTCAACATCGACTGGACTGGACACTGGTATGGTGGTGAATTATGTAGCGTTTTACGTTTCCGACTAGCAGTCGTTTGCTCTGCATTTACAGTGCCAAACCATTCTGATCTCTTATTTGATCCTAGCTAGCAAAGTAGACAGACTGATCGATTTGAGGTGAAAGAACGATTAACGATACTTCGAAGACACGAGAGACATAAAGGGACCGTGATCTATTGAGACTTATATTAAGTGTCCTGTCATGTTCACAACTTGATGCTGTTCTACGACTGGTGAGACTCAGGATACTACCGTGGAAGGACCTTTGATTTGTAAACCCCACGCATACTAGTTTTGCCTGAATCTGAAGCTCTATCAATAGGAACGGGAATTCCTGATAGACTGAGGATCTAAATGATGCTATCAGCAAGAAGGCGACTGTCTTTGTCGCATTGTGTGACTGACCGTCCTGTGGATACTGTTCAATGTATCTTTCATGCTGCTGACCTCACGCATCTGGCTTTGTATCCTAGATTTGAGAAGCTGAGTTTCGATTCGGTAACGCGATTTCGGATTATCCCTAGGGAATGCTCTTGAACGGAAAGCCTCGGCTGTTCCAAACTTTTTAAAGCCGTCATCCGTTGGGAATCTTCTTGGCTGGGATTCTGCAGCCCCTATAAAATCTTCGATGACACTGTCTTGCTCAGAAAGAACCTGTTCAATCATTGACAAGTCGTAGAGTATGCTTTCAATATAATGTTGAGCGTCGAACAGCTCAAGTAAGGCGGCTGGTGGAATTGGTGTTTCGGACAGAAGAAACAGTCGGTGCCTTTTGCCGAAGTATGCGGATTTTGAAGCCTGTTCAGATTATTAGATCGAGACCAGCGGAAAACAGATAACAAAGCAATTCTTTCTTACCATAGAGGATATCTCCTCAGCGAAGCGCGAAATGCCACAGGGCGAGTTAGTGGGCCCTACTCCCGCGGTTTGGGGTCGTTTGAAGAAACAACTGATGCATTCTTCGATAATAACCAGAGCCATATCGTAGGGCTTGATATCTATGGTCATTGCGTCGGCTTTCAATCTTTGCCCAATGCACTGGTAAATACTGAAGGGATCGGCGAGGTCGCGGCCAAAGTGGTCGGGAAACGATGTGACCACTATCTTTCCATCAATGATTCGCATCCAAAGCTGATCCACCATTACCGCACTCGTCTTGTCATCTCTAAGATTACAGTTGCTGGGAAATGTGCTGTTATCAACATCCACTTGTGGCACTCCATACGCCTGATGCAAAGTGCGTCGGAGATGAAGAGTATCAGAGCCGAAAAGCGTGGTTTGTATCATCCGTTTCTCAGTATGCAGAGACATCGCTTCATAGAGCGCCGCTGCGTTGAGAAGCAGCTTGCCTAGCTTCGTTGGTCTGAAATGTCGTCGTTTCTGCCAAGACAGAGGCGCTGGTTGCTGGTCGCTGGGAGTAGTCCCATGCCCATCCTGACCAAGAGCATGAAGGTGTCGTTGATGTTCAATCGTGACACACGATGCTATGCTCCTCCTGCGGCTGTCCTTTTCCCACCTGAGGTACGGTAGCTACGCATGCATTAATGATGACAAACACACAAACGCATGTCAAATACTTTAGTACTCACACATAGAACCAAGTCTGGAAATGATGATCTGGAAGAAACAGAGGCACAAATCGGTCGCATATGTCTCGAAAACACCGGTCCTTGCTGTAAATTCTGCCAGTATCGACCGTCGTCCCGAATGTTGGCATCAAGCGTCTTCACCACCCGCTGCAGACGTGAGATGTTAGTTTTACGAGGAAGATCGGTGATTATAATAAACTTACGTCCATCCACTATTTCGATTAGTATTCTTGAGTGACATCTAGAAGTAGGCTGACAACTTACCTCTACGTTATTTGCAGGCAAGTGAACATAAGCGAGAGATCCTTTCAGATCTGAAGTGCGCACACCTTTCATGCATGAGAATTCCGCATACTCCGTCGGGTGTCCGCCCGCAGTTGTAACAGCGGATGGACGAAACTCCATAATTCTTCCCTTAACGTCAAAAGCGTCACCAGAGGACCTTGGCTTCGTTGCGTATTCGCCTTGACGTTTTCCCTTCGGGAATTCCGAACGTTGCGAGATGTGGTATCTGCCTTGGACACCCTGCTGGATACGGTTTCTTTGAGCAAGGTCGACCCGCCATTTAGTGACAGAGACTCGCACATCGTCTTCGTCGTCGTCGTCAACGTTGCTTCTGCTTCCATCAATTATTGAATGACGGACAGATTCAATCCACTCCAATTCTCGCCCAATTTCAGCCCTCTCGCTCTTTGTCAGGCCGTTCAAATACCTGTTTCTCCACGATGATTTGATGCAAGTGAATGTTAGAAAAGGATGTCCGCCTGCGTTCGGTCCTCTCCAAGAGCTCGCCTTGTCAGCAGGCTTAGGTTCAAAGTCTGGATTCAGACCCAGATCATGTAACAGCTCTTGAATATCCTTCAACGCGAGATACCAAAATGGAGTCTCTTCGGAGGTGAGCCAGCTGATGATCTCTGATGTGTTGGGTATCTTCGATCCTCCTCGTGCAATAATGTATTGAAATATTCCATTCGGTTCCAGGGAAGAGTAAGACTGAGATTGCACAAATGGCAGACGGCCCCTAGTTTCGATCAAGTGCGCAAGCTCACTGGCTTTTGACGAGATTAGTAGTACGTTTTCTTCCACTGCTTTCATGGCAAACTGTTCAGCCAGCTCCGCATTGCCGTCGTTATTATATGCTCTTGCAAGCTCTGCTAAACAGGTAAATGGTGTTGGCAAGACGCAATCTCCTATCTCTCCCATTACCGTATCGAGGGGTAGTACGAAAGCATTTCGGTATGTTCCAGCTATCACGTGGCCAAAAATGATACCGGACTCTGGCTGAACCACCCAAGACCCCGAATCCCCCTTTTGGAGACCCATACCTACGCAAAGGTCAGCTCGTGTTAAGATATGATGGCCAATTGGCCCTTGTTACAAGCCGCAAACCTTTTGAGCCAGCAAAGCTCAGCGTCCACACCTGCACAACCTTTCCAGAATCCAGTCTCATTGCTGATAATTTTCGTGAAATTGTGGCCTTAATCTCGCCAGATACTCCAGCCAACACCAGCACGGTGGACGTCCGAGCCACATCTCCAGCGGGATGGGCATGGGTGAGATATCTCAGAGCACGCTGAGGGGCATGCATTGGGGTGTCTGGAATAGCTTCAGCAGGTTCAGGTTTGAATTCCACATCAGCCCGCACGCAATTGGGCAGTTTCAAGAAATCGTTGTCAACATGAATCAACGCCCACTCCGATCCTGTCAGATTTATTGATCCTGCACTCTTGAGAAACTCGAGTCCATCCGCGTTGACAAACTGTTCGTGTTCTTCTTCAAACTCTGATTGACCGTGGTAACGCGCAGCCACTAAAGGGGGTTCAAGATTACCGCGCAATTCGCCAGCCTCCACCATGCGTTCAAGTAGTTCTTTCACTGGCTCATCGGTTGATTCCTTGACAGTGGCACCTCCGTCATGCCACGCCGTCACAGCATGCAAGCGCCCTTCCACTTCAAGCAAGCCACCGAGTGTAAAATGATGTCTATGATCGCCGGCTCCAGCCGAAGCAAGCAAACCACAAATCGAATCGGGAGACGGAGACCAGGCTACCGCAACTTGGTTCCCTACTGACGAAAGATCCCAGAGAGTTTGATAACAGATTGTGAATGGTGGGTCGTACCGTTTTCGCTGATTGGAAAATTTGAGATGAAAGTTTGTCAACTTCTTCTGGTCTCCGAAGTCCCCGTGTATGATCCGAATGCATGGCTTGCCAGAAGATCCGTCCTTGGAGTTGCCGCGGAGAATCTGTAAGCTTCCAGTTGGTAGGGGAGATTGTGCCTGACAAAGATACTCGAAGATTCCGGTCCGCGCTCGCCCATATTCCGACTCCAAAGGCTCGTCAAACTCTTCCGAGTGTTCGATCTGGATCAACTTTATATCCTCTACAATCCGCATGAAACTTGTGACCAATTTCGCATGATTGACATTCATGGTCGGGATGGAAGACAGCCCTTGGGTCGGCTCTGGATCGATAGCTTCCTTCAGAGATTGTGCATCCGATTCCCCGGTAATCGTTGCATTATTAGGTGCAGGGCTAGCTTCCCGCTGAGGTACCGGTAGATCAAGCTCTGCGGATATCCTTACAGGAGCTGTCTCATCGATATCAGGCTCGGCGGGGATGCTGGGCGCAAGCTTCGAAGATTGTTGTATGTGTTGGGCTTTTGGGTTGCGTGCTGGATCATCCAATGAGTCGTCTTGATCTTTGAACGAGATCATGTGGCGAAACTTGTCCCTAAATCGTTGCTTTCTCGGAAGGTCGTGAGAGGGGGGAGACAGAGTTTCGAGCTCTCCGATGTGATAAGGCTGCGTTGTGCTCTCTGAGCTCCCGTTTTGCCGCAGTGAATCAGCAGTGGGATGGCGCGATGGCCGTAATTGTCGGAATGCTAGTGCCATTGGATTTAGTCCTCGTCACAAAACATACTAGATATTCCGTAGTTCTGGAAATAACATGGAACGGGGAAAGATGTGAAGCGGGCCAAGTTGTTTGTATTGGGGTGGCTGGTATCTCACGCACTTTTATTGGGCAGGGGTATTCGCTCGGCGGCAAGCTGCAGGCGACATAGTGTAGCCGAGCCAATAAAAGCAATTGATCACGATATCGAAGCCTTTTGCAGTCTTACCCCGCATTAGACCCAGCCTGATACATGTTTCTCTATCCAGCAGGAGTATTGAGATGTCACGATATGCCGCAGAGCTGAGAGATGCCAAGTAACGAGAACAACAACGGCGGAAGGGCAGGGTCTCTGGAGGTGGGGACTGAGGAACTTCCTCAATCATTAACCAAACGACTTACGGCGCCTTTCCGTCGGAGGGGAAGCTTGACCCCATTAGAATGGAAGTCTGAAAGCATAACCAAAATATGGGGCTTTCACCAAACTACCGGGAGCTCAAGCACGAAGTGGCTGAACAGACTTGACCGATTGAGTACTTTTTTCGATGAGTATGAGAAATCCCTTTTGGCTCTCGAGACATTGACAGTCAAAAACCAAAAACTACGTCCCGATGAAGGCGCAACCTGCCATTCACAGCGCTCGGAGGGCCTGGCACCGGATCGTATGAAGACCCATTCTTCATTGAGATCCTCCTCAGGTAAGGAAAACTTGATCCGGCCACGCCCAGGAGTGTAGAGCTCATGGTAAAACAGATAGTAGCTCGCATCTCCGCGAACACCATGCCCTACTACTTCTGTTCATACAAATTCTCCGATTGAATCCCGATGTTCCACGCTCGGTGTTGAAGTTGAGAGTTGCCGACCTTCTCCACGATCAATCTCAGGTCCCGGGCTATGTCATGTCAAATATTACGTTGGACCCTATTTCAAACGTTTCAGACGTGTCGCCTGGCCATGTCACATCCTTCCGAATACCTGAAGACACTAAGCGACAAGACTTTCAGTTGTTATCTAAAGATAAAGTCGGCTTGTTTCGTTTTGTGAAGAATTCTTTTATGAATACTTATATAACTAGGGATATATAAGAGGACCCCCCTACTCTAACTACCCCCTATA